>NC_045633.1:27500-627500 GCF_009829155.1 Mustela erminea
TTTTCGACTATTGTCCCCTGCTCCCAGTCTCTTGCAGCTGACTTCTTTCTGCCTAATTCTTCTCCCGTCTTCTCTCGCGGACTGGAAGCGGCAGGAGCCCGCATCAGAGCCGGGGGATCCGTTCGGTTCTGCCATTCCCCAAGGCCATAACTCTAACCCTAAGTTGCATATTCAGATTTCCTTACACAGAGGCCTGTCCCGCAAGCCCTCTGGGTTGGGAACCCTGGAATCACAGCATAGGAGTCACCTGCCACCGAGCAGGAAACCAGTCCGTTCGGAGCTGCGCAGAACCCTCAGAGCCAGAGAAACCTGTGTGTCCCCATGAGGACTCCCCCATATTCTGCAGCCCCCTGGAGCCTGATGTGCCGCCTGACCCTCATCCTCAACGTGGCTCCTCAGGGAACCCACCTCCAGACCAGCAGTTCGGCCGGCCACACCGCTGGCTCCCCTCTCCTCAGGGACCCCTGTCAGCTCTAGACAGACCTGGAACCTCCCTGCCTGCCGCAAAGCTCTGGGATCCCCTCTCCTTCTTCTCGATGAACACCGGCCCAAGGCGTTCGTGACAAAGGGGGAAGGCGCCCTCCTGACTGCTGCACACCTCCTCACCTCTTCTGCCCAAGTTCTCTCCACTCACCATTGTACCTGGGCAAACTGGAAGGAACATACCCATGGAACGTGACATGCTCTGAGACCTAAATCTTTCCTGGCCGCTTTCTGGGGGCTCCTTATGCAAACACAACCAAATGTATCCTACCACAGTGTGTTGGAAAAGGATCATCGACAGAACGAGAGATCGAAAATCACTCCATGTTTACCTCACTCTTCATGAAGTACAACATGGTCTTCTTTCCTTGTCTTCCATTCCAATTTCTTTCCAAGCAGTGTTCATTCCTTGGCTTCAGGGATAAGATTTCATGATTTCTCACCTGCATAGAATACCCAGAGCTCATCACAGCAACGACCCTCCCTGCCTGCCACCAAGGAGGAAACCGTGCCATGGGAGGCTATGCAGAACCCTAGGAATGGAACAACTTGCATGCCTCCCTGAGGACACCCCCAAACTCAACGCCAACCTCCCCAGTCACAAACTCACAGCCTGACGTGCTTCCTGACCCCTGTGTTTGACTCAGCTCCCAGAGTTCTTGCCTCAGCATGGGCAGATTGGGCCTGAATACCCCTAAACCCTAAACCAAACCCTACTTTGTGTGTTCAGGCTTCTATGCCCAGAGAACTGGCCTACAAGCCCTCCAGATTGGGAACCCCTGAGTCACACCTGAGGACTCCGCCAGCCATCCGGGAGGAAATCCTTCCATGGAGAGCTGTCCAGAACCCTCGGACCATGAGAGACCCACATGCATTCCGGAGGCCACCCTCACTGCAGAGGACCCGCACAACAAATCCGAGCCTGACGTGTCGCTTGAACCCATTCTGGACTCAGCCCAACAGGGAACCTGCCTCAGCAGTGGCAGGTTGGGTCTGCTGTGCCCCTAGGCCATAACCCTATATTGGCTTTTATGGATTCCATCCACAAAGAACTGGCCCCCGAGCCCTCCAGACTGGGGACACCGGAGCCACACCCCAGGACTCTGGCTGCCACCGAGGAGGAAACGGTATATCAGAGCTCAGAACCGTAGATCGAAACCCTCAGAGCAAGAGAAACTTGCATGCCCCCATAATGCCACTGGCCCCCATCCATAAAGCTGGATTCTGCTGCAGTGCTGGACAGATGCCCCCCACTCGGCCCTGGGTAGACCCCTCCTTAGTGCAGGAAGAGCAGGACTGTAATTCCCCAAGGCCCTGACTCTACCCATACTTTGTCTTTTCAGGCTTCCATTCTGAGGTGCCCACGGATAAAAGACCCCTCTGAGTGACATTCCAAGACTCTGCCAGCCATGGGGTAGGAAACCATGCTGTTTGGACGTGTGCTGAACCCACGGAGGGGGAGAAAACTGCATGCCCCCTAAAGCCAACCCCATCATCGTTTACCCCCATCCACTATGCCCGATTCTGCTGAAGCGCCGAACACATGACCTCATTTCGGCCCTGAGAGGGGACCACCTCAGCGCCATCAGATAAGAGCTGCCACACCCCTAGGCCCTAACCCTAACCCTAGGTGAGGAGTATAGGCTTTCATGCCCAGAGGGCTGGCTCCCAAGCCCACCAGTTCTCAGGCTTGGAACGCCTGAGACTCATGCCAGTAATCTGCCAGCCCCCTAGGGAAAAATGGTGACCTTGGGAGGTGCAGAGAGACCTCGAAGCAGGAAAAACCTGCAACCCACTGGGACCACCCCCAGCATCATCACCCACTGGACCCAAACCCTGACTCTGACCCACCCCGTGAGGCCCACCCTCCACTCGACAAACAGCGGAGCCCGACAAACAGCGGAGCCCGCGTCAGCACTGAGAGATTGGGCCTGCCATGCCCATAGGCCCTACAGATAACCCTAGTTTAGGTTTTCAGGCTTCCATCCCAAGAGGCCTGCGCCCCCAAGCCCACCAAGAACCCCTGATTAAGGACCCATGAGTGACAGCCCATGACTCCGCCCACCACACAGGAGGAAAACTGCGAGTTTGGAGCTGTGCCAAACCCTCAGAGGGGGAGAAACCTGCATGCACCGCTAAAGCCGCCCCTACCATCCGCACCCCCCCCCCCCGTCATAAAGTCGGATTCCGCTATTCCACAGAATGCCTGTCCTCAAGTCAGCCCTGAGGGGAGACTGAGTCAGTGTCATCAGATCAGTCGTGCCATGCCCCTAGGCCCGAACTTGAACACTGCTTTGGGTGGACAGCCTTCATTCTAAGGGGCCATCAAGCCCCATGGATTAAGAACCACTGAGCTACCCCACATGACTCCACCCGCCATGCGGTAGGGACCTGTGCTGTAGGGAGCTGCAATAAACCCTTAGCGGGGGAGAAAACTGCATGTTCCCCTGAAGCCACTCCCACCAGCTGTGTACCCCCTGTCCATAAAGCCGGATTCTGCAGCACCACCGGACTCATGCCCTCAACTCAGCCCTAAGGGAAGCCTGCCTCAGCACCATCAACTCAAATCTGCCATGCCCCTGCGACCTAACCCTAACAGTAGTTTGGGTTTTCAGTCTTCCAGCCAAAGAGGCCTGTCCCTCGAAGCCCCCAGATTAAGGACCCCTGAGCAACACCCCAGACACAACCCCCACGTGGAAGGAAACCTTGCAGTTTGGAGCTCACGGAACCCTCAGAATGGGAGAAAACTGGATGCCGCCCTAAAGCCACCCACACGTCGGCTGCACACCTGGCCATAAAGCCGGAGGCTGCACTGGAAAAACTCCCTCAACTCAGCCCTAAGGGGAGCCTGCCTCGGGGCTGGCAGATCAGACCTCTACTGCCCCTGGGCCCTAACCCTAACCCTAGTTTGGGTTCTCAGGCTTCCATCTGAAGAGGCCTGGCCCCCAAACACCCGGATGAAGGACACCAGAGGGACAACCCGTGACTCCACCCACCACACGGAAGGAAACCTTGTGGTTTGGAGCTCGCCGATCCCTCAGACTGGGAGAAAACGACATGCCCCCCTAAAGACACCTCCACTATCAGTGGCACACCTGGCCGAAAAGCCGTATTCTTCCGAGCTGCCAAATGCATGCCCTCCACTCAGCCCTGAGGAGCCTCCATCAGCACCATCAGATAGGGCCTGCCATGCCCCTAGGACCTAATGCAAAGGCTTTCATTTCAAGAGGCCGGTCCCTCAAACACCCTGGATGAAGGACCCATGAGGGACACCCCAGGACACCGCCCACCAAGCGGGAGGAAACTTTGCCATTTGGAGCTCGCCAAACCCTCAGAGTGGGAGAGACCTACATGCCCCACCTTAAGCCACCCCCACCATCGGCGGCCGACCTGGCCATAGAGCCGGATTCTACCGTGTCCCTGGACGAATGCCCTCCACTCAGCCATGACCGGGCCTGCCACAGCGCCAGCAGATCGGGCTTCTAATGGTCCTAGGCCCTAACCCTAACCATAGTTTGGGTTTTCAGGCTTCCATTCGGAGATGCCTGACTCCCAAGCCCCTGGATAAAGACCCCTGATCAACACTCTAGGACTCCAACAGCCAGGCGGTAGGAAACTGTGCCGTTTGGAGCTTCGCCAAACCCTCAGAGGGTGAGAAACAGACACGCTATAAAGCCAGATTCCCCGCACCACCAGATGCATATCTCAACTCAGACCTGAGGGGAGCCCATCTCAGTGCCGGCAGATCAGGCCTAACATGCTCCTAGGCCCTAACCCTAGCCCCAGTTTGGGTTTTCAGGCTTCCATCCAAAGAAGCCTGGTCCCCAAGCCCCCCAGATGAAGGACCCATGAGGGATGACCCTTGACTCCACCCATCACATAGGAGGAAACCTTGGGGTTTAGAGCTGCACCAAACCCTCAGAGGGGGAGAAACATGCATGCACCGATAAAGCCACCCCCACCATCGGCAGCCCCCTGGTCATAAAGCCGGATTCCGCCACGCGACCAAACACATGGTGTCAACTCAGCCCTGAGGGGAGCCCGCCTCAGTGCCAGCAGATCCGTTGTGCCATGTCGCTAGGCTCTAACCCTAACCCAAGTATGGGTTTACAGGCTTCCATTCTGAGGTGCCTGGCCACCAAGCCCCAAGGATGAAGGACCCCTGAGCTATACATGAAGACTTCCCCCACCACAAGGTAGGAACCCGTGCCTTTTGGAGCTGCACCGTACCCTTAGTGGGAGAGAAAACTGCATGCCCCCTTAGCAACTCCCACCATGGTCAGCCTTCCTGGGCATAAAGCCAGTTTCTGCTGCGCCGTCAGATGAATTCTCTCAATTCAGCCATGAGAGGAGCCTGCCTCAGTGCCGTCCTATTGAGCCTGTCATGCCCCTAGGCCCTAACCCTAACCATAGTTTGTGTTTTCAGGTTTCCATTCTGAGGAGCCCGGCGCCCACGCCCCCAGATAAAGGACCCTGAGGGACACTCCAGGACTTTGCCAGCCACGTGATAGGAAACTGTGCCATTTGGAGCTGTACCGAACCCTCAGAGGGGGACAAACCTGCTACCACCCTAAAGCCACCCCAAACATCAAAAGCCCTCCTGCCATAAAGCCATATTCTTCCACGGTGCTGGACGCATTCACTCAAATCAGCCCTGAGGGGAGCCCCCCTCAGCGCCAGCAGATTGGGCCTACCATGCACCCAGGCCCTAAGCCTAACCGTAGGTGGGGTGCACAGGCTTCCCTGACCAGAGGGATGGCTCCCAAGCCCGCCAGACTGTGGACACCTGAGATGTATGCAGGCACTCCGCTGGCCGCCTAGGGTGCGAGGGTGCTATTTGGAGCTATGCAGAATCCTCTGAGTGGAAGGCCACCCTCAGCATCTGTGCCCCCCTGGGCCCAAACCCAGACACGGATGTGTCGCCTGACATTCGCCCTCATCTCAGCCCACCAGGGAGAATACCTCAGCACAGGCAGATTGGGCCTGCCATGCCCCTAGGCCTTAAGCTTAACCCTAGTTTGAGTTTTCAGGCTTCCATCCCAAGAGGCCTGGTCCCAAGGCCCCTGGATGAAGGACACTTGAGTGACAACCCATGACTCCATCAGTCACAATGGAGAAAACCTTGTTGCTTGGAGCTGTGCCTAACCCTCAGAGGGGGAGAAACCTGCATGCCCCTGAAAGCCACCCCCACCATCATCGGCAGCTGGCCATAAAGCCAGATTGCCACGCCACTGGATGCATATCCTCAACTCATCCCCAAGGGTAGCCTGCCTCAGTGGCAGCAGATCAGTTGTGCCATGCTCCTAGACCCTAACCCTCACCCTAGTTTGGGTTTTCAAGCTTGCATTCCAAGGGGATGGGCTACCAAATCCTGAGGATTAAGGACCGCTAAGCTATACTCAGGACCCTGCCCACCACGCGGTAGGAACCTGTGCCGTTTGGAACTGCCCCAAACCCTTAGCAGGGGAGAAACCTGCATGCCCTCCTAAAGACACTCCTACCATGGGTGTCCCCCCTGGCTTGAACCCGGATTCTGCCAAGCCCCCGGATGCATGCTGTCAACTCATGAGGAGAGCCGGCCTCAGCCCCATCAGATCAGACCTGCCATGCCCCTAGGCCCTAAACCTAACCGTAGTTTGGGTTTACAGGCTTTATTTGCAAGAGGCCTGGCCCATAAGCCACCCAGATTAAGGACCCATGAGTGACCACCCATGACTCTGACTGCTACACGGGAGGAAACCTTGCAGTTGGGAGCTGCCCTGAACCCTCAGAGGGGGAGAAATCAGCATGGACCCCTAAAACCCCCCCAACATCGCCAGCCCACCTGGCCAAAACCCGAATTCGGCCATCCTGATGGACACTGTCCTCAATGCAGCCCTGAGGGAGCCTGCCTCAGCACCAGCAGATCAGTCGTGCAATTCCCCTAGGCCCTAAGCCTCACCCTAGTTTGGGTTTTCGGGCTTCCATTTTGAGGGCCCTGACTCCAAAGTCCCCCAGATAAAGGACCCCTGAACAACATTCTAAGAATCTGCCGGTAACACCATATGAAACATTGTGTTTTGAGCTGCACCAAACCCTCAGAGGGGGAGAAAACTTCATACCCCCATGAAGCCACCCCAACCATCAGTGGCCCCTGGCCATAAAGCCAGATTCTGCCGCAGTGCTGGACAAATGCCCTCAAATCAGCCCTGAGGGGAGCCCACCTCAGTGCCAGCAGATCGGACCTGTAATGCCCCTAGGCCCTAACCCTAACCCTACTTCGGGTTTTTAGGTCTCCATGCTGAGGGGCCTGGCTCCCAAGAGTCCCAGATAAAGGACCCCTGAGAAATACTCCAAAACTATCCACACACTAGGAACCCATGGTGTTTGGAGCTGCACCAAACCCTCAGAAAGGGAGAAACTGGATGCCATCCTAAAGCCATCCCAACCATCAGCAACCCTCTGGCCATAAAGCCGGATTCTGATGCGGTGCTGGAAAAATGCCCTCAACTCATCCCTGAGTGGAGCCCGTCTCAGCACTGGCAGATCAGTCCTGCCATGGCCCTAGGCCCTGACCCTAACCCTAGGTAGGGTGTATAGGCTTCTGTGCTGAGGGCTGGCTCCCAAGCATGCCAGACGGGGGATACCTGAGACTCCCACCACCACTCCGCCGGCCTCCTAGGGTGAAATGGTGCCACTTGGAGCTGCACAAAAACCTCAGAGCGGGAGAAACGGGCATGCCCCCCAAGGCCACACGCGCCCTGGAACCAAAGCCAGACTCCGACCCTTCCATCTGACACCCGCCCTCAATTGGGGATTAATTAGGATGAATCCTAATCTTAACCCTAGTTTGGATTTCCAGGCTTCCATCTCAAGAGGCCAACATGGCGAAAAAGCCCTCTAGGAATCAGGCGCACGCGTGGTCAAAGCCTCCTGCTACTCAGCCCCCTGGGATGCCTGCAATGGCGCTGGTGGATCCAGCCTGCCGTGCTCCTAGGCCCTGGCCCTAACCCTTGGTTGGGTTTCATTCTTCTGTCCCCAGAGGCCTCCAGATTGGGGACCTCTGAACCACACCGCATGACTCTGCCTGCCATGCCGCGCCATACAGAGCTGCAGAAAACCCTCAGACCTGGAGAAAGCTGCATGCCCACCTTGAGATCATCCCCCACATTCGGCTCCACGCTGTGCTTCAACCTCGGAAGATGAGGCCCAGCAAGAATCCCTCCTTCAACTCTGTCCCTGGAAAGCTACGTTGTACGTGGGTTCTTGGTGGAATCGCTTGGCGCAGGCCCACTTTTCTAGATGTCCATGACACACACCTAGCGAGAAAGCGCTCTAGACCGCAGGCGCCAGCATGGCCTGAATGGCCACCCAATGCGGGGCACTTCTCACGAACCTTCTGCTTTCTTTCCAAATTGACGTAAAGATTTGGACAGAAAGCTCATGAGAACTGCCCAGAAAACACCCAGTGAACTCGCTTCCTGTGGCACAGGTCCACAGGGCCGCCGACTGGGCATAGCCCCGGGTACAGAGTGGTCAAGGATGGAACCCGGTGAGAAATCCCTCTGTAAACCATGCACAGGCGAGGCCAAGGACACCTACTACTCGGCCACCTGGGATGCCCACCCTGGCGATGGAATTTCGGGCCTGCCATGCCCCAGGCCCTGCCCCAAACCCTCAGGTGGGTGTTCAGGCTTCAGGCCCTAGGGGTCTGGCCTCGAGACCTACAGATTGGGAACCTCTGAGCCACATAGCAGGACTCCACTTACCACCGAGGAGGGAATTGTATCGCTCGGAGCTATGCAAAACCCTCAGAGCGGGAGAAACTTGCATGCCACCCCTGCAGCCATCCCACACATTCTGCTCCCACCGGGACACAAACGCGGAGGCTGACACCCAACCATACCCCCTCCCTTAACTTGGCCCCCCAGAGAGCTTCCCTGTGTGGGACACACAAGGAAGCCCTGTGGATCCGGCCCATGTTCCCAGATGGCCACAACACACACCTAGTGAGAAAGTGCTCTAGACCACAGCTAACAGCGCGGCCTGAGTCATAGCCCACCACTGGCCAATTCTCATGAGCTTTCTGCCCATTTCGATTTGGACAGAAAGCTCAAGAGAATTGGCTGGAAAACCCCCGGCAAACTCACTTCCTGTGGCGCATGTCTAAAGGGCCACTGCCTGGGCCTGGCCTGAGGTCCCGAGTGTTTGCGGCCCGAACTCTGTGAGAAAGCCTTCTATGCCTCCTGCTACTCAGCCCCCAGCAGTGCCCACCACGGCGCTGGCAGATTGGGCCTGCCATGCCCATAGACCCTGTCCCTAACCCTCGTTTGGGTTTTCAGGCTTCTAATCCCAGGAGCCTGACCCTCGAGTCCTTCAGATTGGGGACCCATGAACCATACCGCATGACTCCACCTGCCACCCAGGAGGAAACCGTGCTAATTGAGCTGCACAAAACCCTCAGAGCGAGATTAACCTGCACGAACCCCTGAGACCAACCCCCTCCTCTGATGCCCCACCATGCCTCAAACACGTAGACTGACACCCATCCAGAACCCCTCCCTCAACTCTGCCTCTGGAAAGTTCCCCTACGTGGGAGACCTAGGGGGAGCCATGAGGGACCGCCCTGTGTTCCAGATGGCCGTGACACGCACCAAGCAAGAAACTGCTCTAGACCACGAGAGCCTGTTCGGCCTGAATCGCCACCCAACGCCAGCCAATTTTCACAAACTTTCTTCCCAAACTGATATCCATTTGGGCAGAAAGCTCCTGAGATTTGGCCAGAAAACCCCCGCTTCCTGGGGCACATGTCCACAGGGCCTTCACCTGGGCCTGGCCCGGGATCCTGAGAGGTAGCGGTCTGAACACTATAAGAAAGCATCCTACAAATCAGGCACACACGAAGCCATCACCTCCTGGGACTCATCCCCCTGGGTTGCCCGCCCCAGCGCAGGTGGATTCGGCCTGCCATGACCCTAGGCCATGGCCCCAACACTTGGTTGCGTTTTCAGTCTTCCTTCTCCAGGACCTGTCCCTCGAGCCCTCAAATTGGGGAACCCTGAAGCATACCCAATGAGTCCGACTGCTGGGCAGGAGGAATCCGTGCCCTTTAAAACTGCAGAAAACCCTCAGGTTGGAAGAAACCTGTATGCCCCCACCCCCGAGGCCATCGGCCACGTTCTGCACCACACTAGGCCAAAAACTCCCAGGCTGACACCCAACTAGAACCCCTTCCTCAACTCTGCCCCTGGAAAGCTCCCCTGCCCTGGGGCCCTCGGGGGAGCTGCATGGAACCGGCCCGTGTTCCCCGATGCCCGTGACACACACCGAGCAAGGAAGTGCTCTAGACCACGAGCGACAGTGCGGCCCGAATCGCTGCCCAATGCCGGCCAATTTTCATGAGCGTTCTTCCCAGATTGATATGGATTTGGGAAGACAGCTCATGAAAATTTGCTAGAAAACCCCTGGCGACCTCGTTTCTGGCAGCGCATGTCTGGAGGGCCTCCACCTGGGCCTAGCTTGCGGTCCTGACTGGTCACAGCCCGAACCCTGGGAGAAAGCCCTCTACAAATTAGGCACACATGAGGCCAAACCCTCCTGCTACACAGCCCCCCAGAGTGCCCACAATGGCAACGAGTACTCAGACCCAGGGATGTCTGTCCCTGCACTGGTGGATCAGGCCCAACACGACCCTAGGCCGTGGCCCTAACCCTCGGTTGGGATTTCAGTCTTCCTTCTCCAGGGGTATGTCCCTCGACCGCTCAAACTGGGGAAACCTGAAACACACCCCATGACTCTACCTGCCACCCATCCCATCCCATTGGGAGCTGCGGAAAACCCTCAAAGTGGGAGAAGCCTGTATACCCCCCTGAGGCTATCGCCCACCTTCGGCACCACACCAGGACAAAATTGGAGGCGGATGCCCAGCCAGAACCCCTAGGCCGTGGCCCTGACCCTCGGTGGGGTTTTCAGTCTTCCTTCTCCAGGGCCTGTCCCTCAAGGCCTAAAATTGGGGAACCCTGAAACACACCCCATGAGTCTGCCTGCTGCCCAGGAGGAAACCACGCCCTTCGGAGCTGCAGAAAACCCTCTAGCGGGAGAAACTTGCATGTCCCACCTGAGGCCATACCCCACATTTGGCACAAACCCGGGCTGAAAACCCCCAGGCTGAAGTCCAGCCAGAACCCCTCTCTCAACACTGCCCCCAAAAAGTTCCCCTAAGTGGGGGCCCTCGGGGGACCCATGTGGGCCCAACTTGTGTTCCTAGATGGCCGCGATATGCACGGAACGAGAAAGCACTCTAGATCACAAGCACCGGCGCGGCCTGATTTGCCGCCCAACGCAAGCTATTTCTCATGAACTTTCTGCCCAAATCGATATCTATTTGGCTGGTAAACCCCTGGTGAACCCCTCCCTCAACTCTGAACACAGAGAGCTCCCCAGCGTGGGGGCCTGACCCCTGTTGCTGGATGGCCGCAACATACACCTAGTGAGAAGCACTCTACACTGCAGGCACCAGCATGGCCCCAATCACCACCCAACGCTGGCCAATTCTCATTAATTTTCTGCCCAGAAATCTCATGAGAACTAGCCAGAAGACCCGGGGCCAACTCGCTCACAAAGCCTCAGGCACGCGGGGCTGCTGCCTGGGTCTGGCCCAGGGTGCCAAGTGATCTCGGCCTGAACCCTGCGAGAAAGCCGTCTGAGTCGGGCGTACACAAGACCAATGCATCCTGCTCCTCAGCCCCTGTAGTGCCCACCCCAGAGCTGGCCAATCAGGACGGCCATGCCCCTTAGGCCCTGGTCCAAACCCTTGGTTGGGTTTTCAGTCTTCCATCCCCAGGGGCCTTTCCCTTGAGCCCTCAGATTGGGGATACCTGATCCACACCCCATGACTCTGCCTGCTACCCAAAAGGAAACTGTGCTGTTCGGAGCTGCACAAAATCCTCAGAGTGGTAGAAACCTGCATGCCATCCCTGAGGCAACCCCGACTTTGGCTCCCCACCAGACCACAGGCATGGAGGCTGACACCCAGCCAGAACCCCTCCCTCTACTCTGCCCCCAGAAAGCTCCCCTGCACAGGGGCCCTCGTGGGAGCCTGGCCCATGTTCCAGATGGCCAGTATAAGCAGCTGGCAAGAATGCATTAGAGACCACAGGTGCCACCGTGGCCTAAATTGCCAACCAACACCAGACGATTCTCATGAGCTTTCTGCCCAAATCGATATAAGGCCACCACATGGCCGTGGCCCAAGATCCCGAGTGGCCGTGGCCAGAACCCTGTGAGAAAGTCCACTAGGACCCCGGGTGCACATGAGGTCAATGCCTCCGACTACTTAGCTTAGACCCCTGGGGTGTCCAAACAGGCACTGGGGGATCAGACCTGCCATGCCCCTAGACCCTCACCCTAACACGCATTTGGGTTTTCAGCCTTCTGTTCCCAAGGGTCTGTCCCTTGAGTCCTCCAGATAGGGGACCCCTGAACCACACCCCATGACTCTGCCTGCCACCCAGACAGAAAACATGCAATTTGGAGCTGCGAACAACCCTCAGAGCGGGAAAAAAGGACATATCCCCCATGAGTCGATCCACATTCAGCTGAACACTGGGCAAGAAACACAGAGATTGACCTGTTAACTCTGACCCTGGAAAGCTCCCGGCGCCGGGGCCCTCGGGGGAGCCACGTGGGATCGGCTCATGTTCCCAGATGGCCACATCACACACCTAGCGAGAAAGCGCTCTAGACCGCGGGCCCCAGGGCCCCAGTGCAGCACCCAACACCAGCAAATTCTCATGAGCTTTCTGCACGAATCAATATCATGTTGGGCAGAAAGCTCTTGAGAACTGGCTGGGAAAACCCCAGCGAACTTGCTTCCTGCAGCGCATGTCTACAAGGCCTCTGCCTGGGCCTATCCTGTGGTCCCGAGTGGTCGAGTCCCCAACCCTGCAAGAAAGCCCTCTAAAATCTAGGCGCACATGAGGCCAAGGCCTCAAATTACTCAGCCCTATGGGATGCACAACCAAGCACTGGAAGATATGGCCTGCCATGCCCCTAGGCCCTAGCCCTAACCCACTGTTGGTTTTCAGTCTGTCCCCTGGAGTCTGTCCCTCGAGTCCTCCAGATTGGGGACCCCTGATCTACAACCCATGACTCCACCTGCAATCCAGGTAGAAACTGTGCCATTCGGACCTGCGCAAAACCCTCAAAGTGGGATTAACCTGCATGGCCCCATGAGGCCACCCCCCACCTTCAGTCCCCTACCAGGCCCCGAACATGAAGGCTGATGCCCAGCTGTACCCCCTCCTCCTTAACTTGGACCCTGGGAAAGCTCCCCTGTGTGGGGGCCAACGGGGACCTATGTGGGCCTTGCCCGTGTTCCCAGATGGCCACAATATGCACCTAGTGAGAAAACATTAGACCAAGGGCACCAGCGCGGCCCGAATCGCCACCCAACACCAGCCAATTATCATAAACTTTCTGCCCAAAAAGATACCGATTTGGGCAGAAAGCTCCTGAGTATTGGCTGGGAAACCCAGCCCTGGGAAACCCAGGTTTGGGAAACCCCAAACCTGCAGGGCCTCTGCCTGTGCCTAGCCTGGGGTCCTGAGTGGTCACAGACCTAATCCTGCGAGAAAGCCCTCTATGAGCCAGAACCGCGGGATAACGATGCCTTCCACTAATCAAGCCCCTCGGATGCCCGCTCTGGTGCTGGCAGATCAGGCCTGACATGCCCCTAGGCCTTGACCCTAACCCTCTGTTGGGTTTTCAGGCTTCTGTCCCCAGGGCCATGTACCTTGAGTCCTCCAGATAGGGGAACCCTGAGCCACACCCCACACTTTCTGCCTGCCACCAAAGAGGAAACCATGCCTTCATAGCTGCGCAAAACCCTCAGAGCTGTAGTAACCTGCATACCCTCACTGAGGCCAACCGCACCTTTGGCGCCCCACCAGGCCGCAAACTCGGAGGCTGAGGCTCAAAAGGAAACCGTCCCTCGACTCTAACCCTGGAAACCTCCACTGTGCAGGGTCCCTTGATGGAGCTGCCTGGGCCCAACCCATGTTCTCTGATGGCTGTGACATGCACTTAGCGAAAAAGTGCTCTAGATCACAGGCGCCTGTGCAGCCGGAATTGCTGCCCAATGCCAGTCAATTCTCATGAGCTTTCTGTCCAAATTGATATTGATTTGGGCAGATAGCTCATGAGAATCGGCCAGAAAACCCACAGCGAACTCGCTTTCTGGGGTGCACGGCTGCAGGGCCTCCACCTGGGCCCATCCTGGGGTCCCAAGTAGTCTAGGCATGAACCTGGTGAGGAAATGCTCTACAAGGCAGGTGCACATGAAGCCGATTCCTCCTGCTACTCAGCCCTCTGGGGTGCCTGCAGCGAAACTGGTGAATTGGACCCATAGGCCCTGGCTGTAACTTTTAGTTGGGTTTTCAGGCTTCCAGTCTCAGGGGTCTGCCCCCCAAGCCCTCCAGATTGTTGATCCCAGAGCTGCACCCCAGGACTCCACCTGCCACCAAAGAGAAAACAGTGCCATCCACACCTTCCCAGAATCCTCAGAACGGAAACAAATCTGCATGCTGCCCTGAAGCCACCCCCACATCCGGCACCCCCCCAGCCCGACCAAAAAACCAAGAGCCTGATGTAGCAATGGACCCCCATCCTAAACTCAGCCACCCAGGGATCCTGATATGGCACCGGCAGATCTGTCCTGCCACGACCCTAAGCCCTAACCCTAACCCCAGGTTGTCTTTTCAGGCTTCTGTCCCCAGATACCGGGCTCCCAAGCCCTCCAGACTTGGGACCCCTGAGCCACACCCCAGGACTCTGCCTGCCACCCAGGAGGAAACCGTGCCATTTGGAGCTATGCAAAACCTTCATACTGGGAGTAACCTTCATGTCCCCCAGAGGCTAACCCCACCTTTGGTGCCCACCGGGCCGCAAACATGGAAGCTGACACTCAGCCGGACACCCTCCGTCGACTCTGCTCCCAGAAAGCTCCCCTGCAAGGAGGCCCTCGGGGGAGCACTTGTGCCCAACCCATGTTCCCTGACAGCCGTGACACACACCTATTGAGAAAGCGCTCTAGACGGTGGGCTCCAGTGTGACCCTAATCACCACCCAACGTTGGCCCATTCTCATGAGCTTTCTTCCCAAATGGATATCAATTTGTGTCTAAAGCTCCTGAGAGTTGACAAGGAAACCCCGGTGAACTCACTTCCTGTGGCGCATGTCTGCAGGACTTCCACCTGGGCCTAGCCTCAGGTCCTGAGGGGCCGCGGCCCAAACCCTGCAAGAAAGCCCTCTACAACGCAGGTGCATGCAAGATAAATGCCTCCCATTACTCAGGCCCCCGTGTCTGCCCAATGGCTGGCGAATCGAGTCTGCCGTACCCCTAGGCCCTGGCCCTGATCCTCAGTTGGGTTTTCAGGCTTCCATCCCCAGGGCCTGTCCCCTGAGCCCTCCAGATGGAGGATCCTGGAGCCACAGCGCAGAACTCTGTCTGCCACCCAGAAGGAAACCATGCCCTTCGGGGCTGCGAAAAACCCTCAGAGAGGGAACAACCTGAATGCCCCCATGGAAGCCTCCCCCACCTTCAGCACTCCACCAAGCCGCAAAAACGGAGGGTGACGTTCAGACGGCCCCCTCCATCCAATCTGACTCCAGAAAGCTCCCCTGCACCGGAGTCCTCGGGGGATCCATGACGGCCCAGCCCAAGTTCCCTGATGGCCACAACATGCTCCTAAAGAGAAAGCAATCTAGACCGCAGGAGCCAGTGCGGCCCAAATCACCACCCAACACCGGCCAGTTCTCAAGAGCTTTCTGCCCAAATTGATGTTGATATGGGCAGAAATCTCGTGAGAATTGGCCAGAAAACACCCAGCGAACTTGCTCCTAGGGGTGCAGCCCCGCAGGACCACTGCCTGGCCTGGCGCCCAGTCCCAAGTGCTCACGGCCCTAAGGTTGGAAGAAAGCGCTCTATGAAGCAGGCACATGCAAGGCCAATGCCTCCTGCTACTAAGCCCCTGGGGGTGCCCACCCCGGCACTGGCAGATCAGGCATGCCATGACCCTAGGCCCTGGCCCTAACCCTAGGTTGGATTTTCAGGCTTCCGTTCCCAAGGGCCTGTCCCACAAACCCTCTAGATTGGGGACCCCAGAGCCACACCCCAGCAGTCCACCTACCCCTCAGGAGGAGACTGCACCCACGCAGAACCCTCAGAAAAGAACAAACCCGCATGCTTCCCTGAGACCACCCCCACCTCAGGCAGCCCACCCCGCCACAAAACCAAGAGCCTGATGCACCGCTGGACCCCTGTCCTCGACTCAGGTACCCGGGGATCCTGCTTCAGTGTGGGCATATTAGGACTGTCATACCCCTAGGCCCTAACAGTAACCCTAGGGTGGGTCCTCAGGCTTCCATCCCCATAGAACTAGCCACCGATCCCTCCAGATTGTGGACCTCTAAGCCACAGCCCAGGACTCTGCCTGCCACCCAGGAAGGAACCATGCTGCTTGGAGCTGTACAAAACCCTCAGAGTGGGAGAGACCTGCATACCCCTCCTGAGGCCACACCCACATATGGCTCCCCACCAGACCACAAACATGCAGGCTGGTGCTCAGCTGGACCCTCTCCCTCAACTCTGCCTGTGGAGAAGGGGAGCTGCATGGGCCCAACCCATGTTCCTGGATGGCCACAACAAACACCGAGAAATAAAGAGCTCTAGACTGCATGTGCCAGCATGGCCTGAATCACCAGCCAATGCTGACCAATTCTCACAGCTTTCTGCCCAAATTGATATCAATTTGGGCAGAAAAAAAATGTCAGATTTAGCCAGAAAAACCCAGCGAACTTGTATTTGGCAGCAGAGGCTGGCAGAGCCACTGCCTGAGCCTGGCACGGGGTCCCAAGTAGTTGTGGTCCAAACCCTGCTAGAAAGCCCTCTGTGAGGCAGTTGCACGTGATGCCAACCACTCCCGCTACTCAACCCCTGAGGTGTGCACCCTGGCACTGGCATATCAGATCTGCGATGCCCCTAGGCCCTTGCCCTAAGCCTTGGTTGGGGTTTCAGGCTTCCATCCCCAGGGGTCTGTCCCCAGAGCCCTCCAGATTGGGGACCCCAGAGCCACACCCCAGGAGTCCACCTGCCACCCAAGAGGAAACCGTGCTATTTGGACCTGTGCAGAACCCTCAGACCGTGAGAAATCCCCATGCCTCCCTAAAGCTAACCCCACCTCTGGTGGCCACCCCTGGCCACAAAAACCAGAGTCTGACGCACTGCCTGACCCCTGTCCTCTACTCAGCACCCCTGGGATCCCACCAAAGAGCCATCATTGGACCTACCATGCCCCTAGGCCCTAATCCTAACCCTACTTTGGTTTTTAGACTTCTGTCCCCAGAGACCTGGCCCCCACCACATTTGAACCCTGAGCCACACCCCAGGATTCCACCTGCCACCCAGGTAGAAAGCATGATGTTTAGAGCAGCGTAGAACCCTCAGAGTGTGAGAAACCTGCATGCACCCCGGAGACCACACATTCGGCAGACCCCCGGCCACAAACCCGGAGCCTGAGGTGCCGCCTGACTCCCATCCTCAACTCAGTCCCCCGGAAATCTCACTTCAGCACGGGCAGATCAGCCCTACCATGTCCCTAGGCCCTCACCATAACCCTAGGTTGGGTTTTCATGCTCCTGCCCCAGAGGCCTGACCCCTAAGCCCTCTACATTGGGTACCCCTGAGCACATCCTAGAACTCCACCTTCCCTACAGGAGGAAACCATGCTGCTCAGAGCTGCACAGAGATCTCAGAGCGGGAGAAAACTGCATGACCCCTGAGACCACCCACTTGTGCCCCCCCCCAGACCACAAAGCCAAAGCCTGATGCCCAGCCTGACCCCCTTCCTAAACTCTGCCCCTGGGGAGCAAATCTCAGCAGGGACCCTCAGGCAAGTCCTGTGGGTCTGGCCCTTGGTTCCAGATGGTCGCAACATGCCCTTGGCAAGAAAGTGCTCCAAACACCATGCACGCACACCCCAAATCACTGCACAATGCCAGACAATTCTCTTAATCTTTCTGCACAAATCGATATGTACTTGGACAGAAACCTCGTGAGAATTGGCCAGAAACCCTCCGGCAAACTTGCTTCTGGCACTAGAAGCCCTCAGGAGAGCTGACTGGGCCTATCCGGTGGTCCCAGGGGTCACGGCCTGAACCTTCTGAGAAAGCACTCTCAATGACAGGCACTTGCTGGCCTGAATCACCCCAGAACACTGGCAACCCCTGCCCTCTACTCAACCCCCTGAAAAGGTCATTTCAGCGCTGGCAGATCAGGCCTTCCAGGTCCTTAGGCCCTAACCCTAGGTTGTGTTTTTAGGCTCCATCACCAGAGGCGTGGCCCCCAAGCCCTCCTGACTGGGAACCCTGAGCCAAACCACAGGACTCCACACATTCCCCAGGAGGAAACGGTTCTGTTTGGAGCTGTGCAAATCCCTCCAAGTAGGAGACTTGTGCATGCCCCCCTGAGATCACCCCCACATTCGGCGCCCCCCCCCGAAGTAAAGCCTCATCCTGACGGTCCACTTGAACCCTGACCTCAACTTGGCCCCCCAGGGATCTTGCCTCAGTGATGACAGATCAGGCCTGCCAGGGCCCTAGGCCCTCACCCTGACCCTATGTTAAGTTTTAAGTCTTCCATCCCCACAGGCCTGCCCCCAGTCCCTGCAGATTGGGACACCTGAATCCAGAAAGAACTGTGTCATTTGCAACTCCATAAAGGCTTCAGAGCGGGAGAACTCCGCATACCCACATGAGACCACCATCCACCTTCAGCCGCCTCATGGACACAGTCCTGGAGCCTGACACTCTGCCTGACTCACGCCCTCAACTCAGCCCCCTGGGGCCCTTGCCTCTGAGCAGGAAGATCTGACCTTTGTGCCCCTACACCCCAACCCTTTCTCTAGCTTGGGTTTTCAGGCTTCTCTCCACAGAGTCCTGGCCCTCAAGCCCTCCAGACTGGGGACACTTGAGTCATTGCTGTGGCATCCGCCCACCACCCAGAAGCTAAGCGTGCCATTTGGAACTGCGAAAACTTCGTGGCAGGAGAAGTCAACATGCCCACCAGAGGCCACCCCTACCTTCACTGGAACCTGAGTACGAACCTGGAAACAGACATTCAGCCTGACCCACGGCCTCAACTCAAGCCCTTAGGGTGCTCCCCTCAGCACCAGCAGACCTTAACAGTCTGTGGTGTTCTTAAAGGTCTGTCCCCAAACACCTGACTCCCAAGGGACTGCATACACAGGAACGATACCAGTGGACACCTCCTGCCACCCAAAAGGCATCCATGCCATTTGTTGTTCCAGAAAAGATTCAGAGAGGGGGAAATATGTATGCCCACTTAACCCACCACACCTTCAGCGTCCTCCTCTAGACACAGAGCCTGATACTCAGCCTAACCCTTGCCTTCAACTCAAACCATCGGAAGTGTCACCTCAGCACTGGAAAATCAGGCCTGCCATGCCCCTAGGCCCTAACCCTAACTCTAGGTTGGATTCTAAGGCTTCCCTCCCCAGAGTCCTGGCTCCAAATCCCCAAAGCCTAGAACATCTGAGCCATGCCAGAGGCCTCAGCATGGCACCCAGAAGGACACCGCGCCACTTTGAACTCAGCAACAGATTCAGAGTAGGAGTTATCTGCATGCCCCCTTGAATCCACCCCCCATTCAGCAGCCCCCTGGACACAAACCCTAAGCCTGACACTCCTGTTGACCCATGCCTCAATTCAGCCCCCTGGGAAGTTCACCATACTGATGGAAGATCAGGCATACCATGCCACTAGACCCTAACCTTAACCTTGGGTTGACTTTTTCAAGAACCACTCCCACTGGTCTGGCTCTAAATCCCAGGGAATAGGACACCTGCAGGAAGCAGAGGACTCACCCCACAGCAAGGTAAAAAATCATGCCTTTTCAGAATTCCAGAAAGGATTCAGAGCAGGAGAAATCTGAATGAAATCTTGAACCGATCCCTGCTTACTTCTACTTTAATACCATACTGACCATAATATGGAGACTCATACCCTCCTTATCTCTACACCTCAATTCAGAGCTTGAGAAGGTCTCCGTACCTAAGCAGATCACACCTTCCATGATACTGGGCCTACCCCCATCCCAGCTTAAAACATGGGTATATACGTGAACACAGCTTTCCACAAAGAGGACATTTGAGTGACCAGCAGACACACGAAAGAGTGCTCAACATCAGTGGCCATGAGGAAAACGCACATCAAAACCACAATTAGATACCAGCTTACAACATTCGGCATGTTTAAATTTATCAAGACAGGGAGCAACAAATGTTGGCAAGGATGCAGTGAAAGAGTAGCCCTCTTACGCTTTTAGTGAGAATGCAAGCTCATACAGCCACTCTGTAAAATGGTACTGAGTTTCCTGAAGAAGTTAAAAATAGAGCTACTCTATGAATTGGCAATTGCACGACTAGGTATTTACTCTGAAGATACAGATTTAGTGAAAAATGGTTACACCTTCTCACCAAGGTTTCTAGCAGGAATATCCACTATAGCCAAACTACAGAAAGAGCCCAGATGTTCACGGGCAGATGAAAGCATAAAGATGTGGTTCATATCTACAATGGAATAGTATTCAGCCATCAGAGAGGATGAATACTTACCATCACATCGACCTGGATGGAACTAGAAGGAATTATGCTGAGGGAAATAAGTCTATCAGAGAAAGACAATTATCATATGGTTTCACTCATATATGAACTATAAGAAACAGCACAGAGGGTCATAGGGGAAGGGAGGAAAAACTGAATGGGAAGTCATCAGAGAGGGAGGAAAACCATGAGAGACTCTTAACTACAGAGACAAGCTGAGGGTTGCTGGAGGAGATCACTGGGTTATGGGCATGAAGGGGAGCTTAGGATGCAATGTGCACCGGGGGTTATACACAACCGATATATTATTGACCACTACATCGGAAATGAATGACGTACTATAAGTTGGCTAAATGAATTTAAATTAAACAGAGAGAGCTCAAATAAACACTCTTAAAAATTTGTAGGGAACCACAAAAGATACTGAATAGCTAACACAATGTAGAGAATAAAAAGAAAGCTGGAAGAGTCATGATTCCAGATTTCAATTTCTACTACAAAGCTGTAGCCATCCTAACAGTGTGGTACTGGCACAAAAATACAACGACCAAGGGAATAAACCCACAATTATGAGGCCAACTAATCTTCCACAAAGCAGGTAAAAATATCAAAAGGGGAAAGGACAGTCTCTGTAACAAAAAGTGTTGGAGAAACTGGACATCTATGCACACAAGAATGAAATTGGACCACTTTCTGACACCATACAGACAAATAAACTCAAAACAGTTTCATAAAACCTCATTGAGAGACCTGAAACCATAAAAACCCTACAAGAAAGCACAGACAGTAACTTCTTGACATGGAATAGCAATATTTTTATAGACTGTCTCCTGAGGCAAAGGAAACAAAAGCAAGAATAAACTGTTGGGACTATATTAAAATAAAAAGTTTCCCCACAGTGATAAAACAATGAAAAAGTAATAATAAGATGACCTACGGAAAGGGAGAAGATATCCTATGCAATAAAGACATACTGTCTAAAATATATAAAACTGATACTACTCAACACCAAAAAACCCAAATTGTCCAGTTGAAAAATGGGCAGAAGATACAAACAGACATGTCTCCAAGGAATACAGATGGCCGACAGAAAAGATGTTCACCACCACCCATCATCAAGAAGATGCAAACCAAAAGTACAATAAGATATTACCTCATACTGTCAGAATGGCTCACATACAGCACAAGAAACAACAGATGTTGGGAGGGTGTGAAGAAAGGAGAACTCTCATGCTCTGTTGGTGGGAATGAACCTAGTGCAGCCACTCTGGAAAACAGTATGGAGGTTCCTCAAGACGTTGAAAATAGAGCTACCCTAGGATCCAGCAGTCACACTCTTGGGTATTTACACAATGAATATGAAAACAGTAACTCAAAAGGATGTATGCACCTCTATGTTTCTTGCAACATTATTTACAAGATCACAATATGAAAGCAACCCAAGTGTCTGTTGATAAAGCGATAAATGAGATGATAGATGCGTACACACATACACACACAGAGACAGTAGAATGTTATTCAGCCATAAAAAGAATAAAATCTTGCCACTTGCAGCCACATGGGTGGAGCTAGAAAGTATTATCCTAAGTGAAATCTGTCAGTCAGAGAAAGACAATACCATAGGATGTCCCTCTGGTGTAGAATTTAAGAAACAAACATACATAAATAAAGGAGAAAGATAGAGTACAATAGAGTAGAAACTGATGGTTACCAGATGGGAGATGACTGGCGGAATGAGTGAAACAGAGGAAGGGGACTAAGAGTACACTTCTCCTGATGAGCACTGAGTAATATATGGAATTACTGAATCACACTACTGTACACCTGAAGCTAATACAACACTGGGTTAACTCAACTGGAGTTAAAATAAATAATTTTCTTTAAAAAAAGATTTTTCTTCCAGTAACCTATTTGAAAGAGCTGTTGCTACATAATGTTCCTAAGCCCTACTTGGGAGTATTTACTCTACAATAATTATTTGCTCTATGCCTGGAATTCAAATTTCACTGATTTCTTATACGATTTTTAATTTTTTTTTCAATGTTCCAAGATTCATTGTTTATGTACCACACCCAGTGTTCCATGCAATACATGCCCTCCTTAATACCCATCACCAGGCTCACCTAACCCCCCATCACTTGCCTTCCAAAACCCTCAGTTCGTTTCTCAGAGTCCACAGTCTCGCATGGTTCATCTCCCCCTCCGATTTCCCCCAACTCACTTTTCCTTTCCTTCTCCTAAGGGCCTCCATGTTATTCCTTATCCTCCACAAGTAAGTGAAACCACATAATCGACTCTCTCTTCTTGACTTATTTCACTCAGCTTAATGTCCTCCAGTCCCATCCATGTTGATACAAAAGTTGGGTATTCGTCCTTTCTGGTGGAGGCATAACATTCCATTGTATGTATGGACCATATCTTCTTTATCCATCAATCTGTTGAAGGGTATCTCAGCTTTTTCCACAGATTGGCGACTGTGGCCATTGTTGCTATGAACATTGGGGTACAGATGGCCCTTCTGTTCACTACATCTGTATCTTTGGGGTAAATACCCACTAGTACAATTGCAAGGTCACAGGGTAGCTCTATTTTTAATTTCTTAAGGAATCTGAACACTTATTTCCAAAGTGACTGCACAGACTTGCATTCCCACCAACAGTGTAAGAGGGTTCCCCTTTCTCCGCATCCTCTCCAACACTTTTTTACTGTCTTGTTAATTTTGGCCATTCTAATTGGTATAAAGTGGTATCTCAAAGTGGTTTTGATTTGAATCTCCCTGATGGCTAATGTGTCTGTTAGCCATTTGTATATCTTCTTTGGAGAAGTGTCTGTTCATGTCTTCTGCCCATTTTTTGATGTGATCATCTGTTTAATTCTTCTACTTTGCCTGTTAACCCTAGCCCAAGGGAGCCATGGTCCCTTTCTGTCCAGTCTCAGCACCTATGCATTCAAGAGTGTAAGTAGAGAAAGATGCCACTTCATATCCAGAAAGTTAATACTGTTACTGGTTTAGTATGAGATAGTCACAGAGTGTGGGACAGGTTTCAGAGCAGGTTTGTTATACATCCTGGATATCTAATTCGGTGGTCTTTACCTGGATCCATTTGGCTAATAGGTTCCCTGTGGATGGGTTTGCTTCCAAGCACATACATGGAAGATACAAATGTGGATGGGCTCAGTGCAGGATAGGAAGAAGACCAAGTATAGACAAGGGTACAATCCCTCCCCTGATAGAGTAAATGCCATGGGTGCGGGTACAGGAAGCAGAAGCAATGTGGAAATCACCAAGGTCACCAGCTGAAGGCAGGAGCACAGATCAAGGAATCTGTAGATATGGGGCTTGGAGGCTGCTCTGAGGAGGAAGAAGGGGTAAAGAGTGATAAAGAGAAAGTATCTACCTCTGTCCTGGCCCATGCCAGCTGCCCACCACTTCTGGCCACATCAGTCTACACAGATGGTGCATCCTGGTTTCAGGATAGGCTGGCTCAGGTCCTGCAACCATCAGTGGGACAGCTGGCTCCAGGGCTCAGGGCTCAGGGACATGCTGAGGGAATTGAGAAGGAAGGTTTCCCCTCTGAGGTCATACCATCCTTGAGCAGACAGCCCTACAGGACTGCTGAAAACCCACTAACAGGTTCAAAAGACATGGCATGGATGAACCAGGGTGATGAGAAATTGAAAACAATATTCATTTTTTAACTTCAGAGCTGTGAGCTCAGGAAGTGGGGAGAGCATCCCTGAGGAAGACTGAGGGGAGGGCAGGCCAGGCTGAAAAGGGAGATGGCTCTCTTGACTGGGGACCTGCAGCCCCCTTCCAGGGCAAGGTATTGTCCTCACCTCATAGGGGATCCATGGAAGTGTTCCATCAGGGTATTGACAAGGGCTGCCTCTTTAGAAGGCTACCCTGACATCATGTTTCACAGAGCAGAAGAGGAGGACCAGATGGAGGGAAAGCAACACCCCAGAGGTCATGGAAAAGAGGGCAAGAGTAGAGGCTCATGGGGCGCCTGGGTGGCTCAGTGGTTAAGCCGCTGCCGTCGGCTCAGGTCATGATCCCAGAGTCCTGGGATCGAGTCCCGCATCGGGCTCTCTGCTCAGCAGGGAGCCTGCTTCCCCCCTCTCTCTCTCTGCCTGCCTCTCTGCCTGCTTGTGATTTCTCTCTCTGTCAAATAAATAAATAAAATCTTTTAAATAAAAAATAAAAATAAATAAAAAAATTTTTAAAAAAGAGTAGAGGCTCAAGACCATGAAGATGATGAAAAGTAGGAGGCGACAGCATGGGAGCCCGCTGGCACAAAAGTACCATGGGCACAGTGTCCACAACTACACTGACTGGGTGCCTCTGGCCAGACATGACTGACCTCGTGAGCTCCCGATTAGTCCTGACCACAACCCCGGGAAGTATGCACCACCATATCCCTCCTCTCCCCGTGTTGCTCCTAGGAATCACAGTCACCAGATCCCAATCAGCTTTCGTGGAAGTCAAATAGTGGCTCTCCCCACACACAGCCCTTCTAGTGGCACTCTAGTGTGACCCTTGTGCCTGGCCAGGGCCTGCTGTCTACCTGACTCCACGCAACTCAATAGACAGGAGGGTGTCCCCGCATTCCACAGGACATGATGAGACAGATCCACAGGCCCTGCTACCCCACCCACCACCAATACCCAGTGGGTCACTCAGGACCTCAGCTATTGTCATGAAGCTCACCATGCCCTGTTTCAGTCACGTTCAACAGAAAGCCTAGTTCTAACCCCCACAATACCATACATCCTGGTTGCTGACCTGGAGCCATGCCACGAACTCACATGGCACCTTTCTGATAGAGAAGGGCACCCCTGCACCTCATATAAAATGCTTCTAATGAAGTACATGTCCATCAGGACTAAAGCGTGAACAGTGGTGCACAACCTGCATGGTAGTCAGTACTTCTGATAAGGGTTAACCCCCACCCTGACTCCAGTCTCACAAAACCTCCCTCTGTCCCCACAGAACTCATGCTCTTCCCTCAGACAAAAAAAAAAAAAAAAACAGGAAACAAACATTTAATCTGAATGCTCCCTTCACCTTCTAGTTCAGATCTTGTCCAATCACAATGGTATGAAACTAGCCATCATTCAGAAAAAGAAAATGGAACAGTCAAAAATATGGGGAGATTGAACAACATGCTACTAAACAACCAAGTGTCAAAGAAATCAAGAAATTTTAGAGGTACCCTGAGACAAAAAGGAGAACCTACAAAAACTTATGGGATGCAATAAAAATAGTTCTAAGGGGGTAAGTCATAGAAATTCAGATCCTTGTCAATCCAGAAGAAGGCTCTCCAATACACATCCATGGGAAAAAAGGAGGGGGGAGAAAAGCTAATCCCCAAATCAGTAGGAATAGGGAAATAACAAAAGCAATGTGGAAATAATTCAATGGAGACTAAAAAGACAAAAGATCAATGAAAATAAAAGCTGGGAGCTTGGGTGACTCAGTGGGTTAAGGCTCTGCCTTCCGCTCAGGTCATGATCTCAGGTTCCTGGGATCGAGTCCTGCATAGGCTCTCTGCTCAGTGGGGAGCTTGCTTCCCCCCTCCCTGCCTGCCTCTCTGCCTACTTGTGATCTCTCTCTCTCGCTCTCTGTCAAATAAATAAATAAAATCTTTTTTTTTTAAAGGGAGATGTGGTTCATATAGACAATGGAATATTACTCAGCCATCAGAAACGATGAATACTTACCATTTGCATGGACATGGATGGAACTGGAGGGGATTATGCTAAGTGAAATAAGTCAAGCAGAGAAAGACAGTTATCATACGGTTTTACTCGTATATAGAATATAAGGAATAACACGGAGGATCATAGGGACAGGGTGGGAAACCTGCATGGGAAGATATCTGAGAGGGAGAAAAACCATATGAGACTCTGGTCTCTGGGAAACAAATAGAGGGCTGCAGAAAGGGAAGTGGGTGGGGGGTGGGATAACTGGGTGATGGGCATGAAAGAGGACACGTGTGGTGAAAAGCACTGGCTGTTGTACTCTATAAATCAGGGAACTAATTGAATCATGAATAATGAATCATTGAACATTACATCAAAAACTAACGATGTATTATAACTTTGCCTAATTGAATTTAAATTTTAAAAAATGACGAACTTTAAAAAAAGGAATGAAAGATGATCCATGACGATGAATACCACAAAAATACAAAGGATCATCCGAGTACTATTAGCAAGTAGAGGCCAACACACTAGACAACCTAGAAGAAATGGGTAAGTCCCTCCCAACAACCTAGAAAGACAGAACCAAGAAAAGGAAAAAATCTGAACAGACTGATCACTAGTAAAAAAGATTGATTTGATAATCAAAAATCTCCCAAGAAACAGATGTCCAAGACCGAAATTTTCACTAAGGTGTTCAGCCAGACAGTAGAAGAATTAATAGAAATCCTTCTCAAACTCTTTAAAAAATAGGAGAGGAGGGCATCCGTTCAAACCCATTTTAGGAACTAAGCATTATCCTGCTACCAAAACAGTTCAAGAAAAGGATTCCAGAAACATACAAGAAAAGGAAATGCCAATATCCCTCATGAACATAGATGTCAAAATCCTCAAAAAATTAATCAGCAAACTGAATTCAAAAATACGTCAGAAGAATCCAACAACATGGTCCAGTGGGATTGATTCCAGTGATGCAAGGACGATTCGACGTCTGCACATCCACCAATGGGATACACCACCTCAACAAAATAAAAGATAAAATCACATGATTGTTAAAATAGATGCAGAAAGAACTTCTCACAAGATTAAATATGAATTTATGATAAAACTCTAAACCATCTGGGTATAAAAATCCCTTATGATTCCACCAAAAAAAATGTTACAAAAAACAAATTCAGTAAAACTGCAGGATACAAAGTTGACATACAGAGACCTGTTGCATTTCTTCTTTTAAAAGATTTTATTTATTTATTTGACAGAGGAAGCATGAGCACAATCAGGGGGAGCAACAGAGGGAGAGAGAAATGCAGGCTCCCCACTGAGCAGGGAGCCCGATTAGAGGCTCCATCCCAGGACCCCAGAATCATGACCTGACCTGAAGGCAATGCTTCACAATGGAACCACCCAGGTGGCCCAACTTGTTGTGTTTCTATATACTGAAGACAAACTTTCACAAAGAGAAACTAAGAAAGCAATGCCATTTACAATTGCATGGAGAAAAAAATATCTAGGAATAAGAGTAAGCAAGAATAAGAAAGACCTGGTACACTGAACACATGGTGGAAAATAAAGGAAGTGCATGTGTGCGTTGGGATGGGGAGGAATGCATGGGTCAAAGAAATGGAAGATGACGCAAATAAACAGAAGCGTATGTCATGCTCATTAACTGGACATTAACATGTTCATCATAGCCAAAGCAATCTAGAGATGTGATGAAATCCCTATCCGAATCCCAATGACATTATTCAAATAGAAGACAGTTCTAAAATTCATATGGATTCACAAAAGATGCCAAATACGCAAAGCAATCTGGAGAAAGAAAGCTGCAGTCGCCACACTCCCAGATTTCAAACTAGAATACAATGTTATAATCATCAAAACCGTATGGTACTGGCATAAACACAAATACACAGAATAGAATAGAACAAAATAGAAAGCTCAGAAACTAACCCACACATATATGGTCTTAACTTACTATACAGGAGCAGAAAATGTACAATGCGGAGAAGACTGTCTCTTCAGTGAATGATACAGAGAAATCTGGACACTAAATGCAGAAGAATGTAACCAGATCACAACACCGCACACAGAAATTTTAAACGGATGAATGACTTGAACATGAGACCTGAATCCATAAACCTCCAAGAAGAAAACACAGTAGTAAGTTTCTTGACATTGGTTTTGGCAAAGTCTTCAGATCAGACACCAAAAGCATAGGCAACAAAGGCAAAAATAAACAAGTGGAACAACAACAAACTGAAATCTTCTTCACGGCAAAAGAAACCAACAAAAACTTAAAAGGCAACCCAGCCAGTGACAAAATCATCTGTAAATCATACGTGTAAGAAGAGGCTAATATCCAAAAGACACAAAACACACATACAAATCTAAACAAAAACTAAATAAAAATGGGAAGACTATGTGACTAGATACTTCCAATGATAACATACATGTGGCCAACAGACACAGAAAAAGTTGTTCAGCATCACTAATCGTCATCAGGGAACTATAAGTCAAAACAGGAGTCAGCTGTCACAACTGTTGGAACAGCAATTGTCCCAGAGACAGACACCAGGTGTGGTCAAGCATGTGTAGATGAGGGGACCCAGTGAGCTGTTGGTGGGAATGTACATTGCTGCAGCCACAGTGGCAAACAGTAGGGAGGTTCCTGAAAATAATAAACACAACTACCATGAGACCCAGTAACTGCTCTATCAAATATTTTTTTGAAAACAAAAAAACACTCCCTCAAAAAGAGAGATGCACTCCCAAGTTCACTGGAGCATCGTTCACAATAACCAGACATGGAAACAAACCTTGAGAGCATTATGCTAAGGAACGTAGACACAGAACGACAAACCAGATGCTCTCATGTCCAGTCCACATGGACACAAAAACATAATGAACACATACATACTGGAAACAAATTGGTGGTTTCCAGATTCAGGGAAGCTGGGGGCGGGAAACAGATGGAGGTGGTCAGAGGCGCAATGTTTGCGTGATAAAATCTGCAGGTCATGGAACGGTCTGTGTCACTGGGAGACTAAAGCTAACCCTGCACAATGTTTGAGTGATAAAATCTGCAGGTCATGGAACGTTCTGTGTCACTGGGAGACTAAAGCTAACCCCTGCAGGAGGGGTCCAGGTTCCCCTGTTCTTTGAAAGTACATTTTTCCTAGGAAACCTTTCACAGCAGAAATTGTGTAAAGAAGGAATTACCATTAAAACATACAGAAAAATTAGTGAGTATGATCGGACTCTAAAAATTTCTTCTCTTTGGCCTTTCTTCGGCCTCAGGACACAACTTCCTAATGGATACCCAAGATAAATGGAGATAAAGCACAACAGATGTTCACAGACACAATTCAAAGCACTGGTGGCTGGATACAGAGAGCAGTGCCCAGGTTGAGGTGCATGTTGCCTCTGTAGCAGTTCCCCACAAAAGAGATGCTGAACGCAATGTCCACTCTTTGACCTTTTTCGTAAGAAGGAAATCCTCTTCAGATTTCTTCCTGCTACTGAAGCTGGGTGAAAACGTAGATCTTTCAAAAGAGCCAAGTGTTGTACTATGAACTTTGAAAAAGTGGGGGAGACTTGTACTTGAAAGTTGCTGATGGGGTAGAAGTTCAGAGTTCTCCCAGACACGAACATCGGCAGGTCCACTGTGAAAGGCACCTTCCTCGGCATGTGGAACACAGACTCCCTCCTACTCCCAGAAACCTCCTCCTTCCCCTCACTTGGGGCAACCAACAAGAGCTGGGAGTTCTCTCAATTCCTCCTTTCTCCCATTCCCAATATCCAGGCCATCAGCAAATCCTGTGAACTCCGTCTTCGAAATGTACCCAGAATAGGATTAACTACTCCTTCCAAGGCCACCTGTCTGGTCCACACTAGAACCTATCTCTTGCCTGAGTTCCTAGAAAAGCTTCATTATTGACCTCCCTTGTCTATCCTCAACCCTATGTGTTGTGTTCTCAACACTGTAGCCAGGATGACCCAGTGAAACAAGGTCCCATGGGGTCAAAGCCCTGTAATGGCTTTCTGTCACCCTACTGTCACCTCCTGGAGCTCACGTCCTAAGCTGTCTCGTATGGCTACAGGGCCTTCTTGCTGCTCCTGGACATACCTGGTATGCTCCTGTCCCAGGGCTTTTGTACATGCTTTTCCTTCCATTTAGAAGGCTCTTGATGCGATATCAGTCACCTTCTTTAGATATTGATTCAAGTATCACCTTCCTAGTGAAATACCACCTTCCCCCATGTCAACATTGACCACCACCCCACCTCCCTTTCATCACCCCGGCCATGCCTCCTGCTTTATATTTCCAGAGCAATTATCACAGTCACCAATCCATCTTGGCAAGGGAGAAACAGAGGCCTACATGGATGGTTTCACTTCTGATTCATTCTAATTTCCGACTCCAGAGCCCTGGGGAAAAAGGTGACCAGAGCTCTTGCACAGTCAGGATCCTGGGCCAAGGAGTCCACCTAATGCACCCTCCACACCATCAGGGAAATGAGCCATAAGGGGAATCCACTTGCACAGGAAACCTGAAAGCAGACACCTTCCTCGATTACAGGTGAGCACACACACTTCCTCCCCTTGCCTGATGAGCTCACCTGAGAAAGCTGAGCAGAAAAGCATCCCAGGGCCTCAATCTCCCTCTGGTCCACGTTCTGGGAAACAGGCATCTCTCCTCCCTACACCGGCTACCTGTGACGGACGTCCGGCGCCCCCCTGTGGTCAGGCAGAGCGCTGCACCTATCCCTCTTTCCTGGGATGTCGTCACAAACCAGACTTTGGTGCACAGTTTTCAGGAAGGACCCTGCAGCAGCAGCAGCAGCAGGCTGCCCAGGTTTGTCCTCAGCCTTGCACATCAGGCCCCAAGCGGAACTAGAGTTTCCTGGAGTCTGGTGTGCTGTGTGGCCTTGGAACCTAATAACAGGAGCTGAGATTTCAGTTCCAAATGAAAACTGGCCTCTTGAACATAGCACAGGAAAGTGGAGGATTTCTCAGGGGTGTGGCTTTGGAAGAAGTTCTTCTGCTCGTTGAATTCATAGGCACCAGCAGAGGACACCTGCTGCACCTCGTCTGAGAAAGCAAGGGGCACCCGGGCAGGATCAATAAGGTTGCCTGTGGACTACTTCCCACCAACCACCCTGCTGAGCCGAGGGCATGAGAACCAAAGAGAAAGTAGCTTTCGTGGTACATCTGCAGCAGTAGGGCTGGCCAGGAAGCAGAGCCCTGTCCTTGGAGCAGGATAGCCTGCCCTCAACAGTGATGGTCCACCACCATGGCCTCACAATCTCCCAGATATCTGATCTGACAATGCTTCCAGGCTCAGACCTGCTCACATGATGAGTCATAAGATCCAGAGACTGCGTTTCACCCCGGCTCAATGCTACTCACAAAGAAGCAAACTCCAGCCTCAGGAATGTATTCATCATTAGCTCTGGAATTCCCTGGGTTTGTCTACACTGGCCCACCCAAGTGTCCCATCGGATCATTCCTCAAGTGCCCTAGGGTTTCAAGCCACTTTCAAGCTGCCCTTATAAAGGCAGGAACTGGTCCGAGTAGAAAGACCAGCCAAGTGACTCTGCGTGCTGGAAACTTGGACAACATCCTCCCTGTACACCAACACTTCCAAGTCCAAACTTCAAACCTTTGTTCACTGTGCACTGAGGACCGTGTCAGCACGAACACTGCTCTGTCAAATCTCTTATCTCCCATTTCTTCACATCAGAAACCAGGCTCCAGTCACCACTTCCTTTTCCCTTCAGAGAAGTAAGGAAAAGGATAGAATAAAACACTACATGTGGGGGCACCTGGGTGTCCCAGTGGGTTAAGCCTCTGCCTTCAGCTTAGGTCATATCTCAGCATCCTGGGATCGAGCCCCGCATCAGGCTCTCTGCTCAGCAGGGAACCTGCTTCCCCCTCTCTCTGCCTACTGCTCTGCCTGCTGTGATGTCTCTCCCTCTGGGTCAAATAAAATCTTTTAAAAAACACACACACGCGCAAGATGGCGGAGAAGTAACAGGCTGAGACGACATCAGGTAGCAGGAGACCAGCTAGATAGCTTGTCAAACCATTGCGAACACCTACAAACCCAACAGGAGATCAAAGAGAAGAAAAGCAACAATTCTGGAAACAGAAAATCGACCACTTTCTGAAAGGAAGGACCTGCGGAGAAGCGAATCCAAAGCACAGGAAGATAGACCGCGGTGGGAGGGGCCGGCTCCCGGAAAGCGGCGGTGGAACAATGGAGCACAAAATCGGGACTTTTAAAAGTCCGCTCCACTGAGGGACATCGCTCCAGAGGCTTAACCGGGGTGAAGCCCACGCGGGGTCAGCATGGCCCCAGGTCCCGCGGGGTCACAGAAGGATCGGGATGCCTGAGTGTCACAGAGCTCGCAGGTATTAGAGCGGGGAAGCCGGCTACAGAGACAGAGCCGACAGTGAGCTCTCAACTCGGGGTTACCTTGGACCGGTCGCAGGCTGGGTGAGCTCGGAGCATGGCTGGAGACCAGGGAGACGGGAGTGATTGAGCGCTTTTCTCTGGGGGCGCACTGAGGAGTGGGGCCCCGGGCTCTCAGCTCCTCCAGGCTGGAGACCGGGAGGCCGCCATCTTCGTCCCCGTCCTCCGGAACTCTACGGAAAGCGTTCAGGGAACAAAAGCTCCTGAAAGCGAACCCGAGCGAATGACTTAGCCTGGCCCTGGCCAAGGGCGGTGCAATTCTGCCTCGGGCAAAGACACTTGAGAATCACTGCCACAGCCCCCCACCCCAGAAGATCAACAAGAAATCCAGCCAAGACCAAGTTCACTTACCAAGGAGAACAGCAGAATTCCAGAGGAGGAGAAAGCAAAGCACGGAATTCATGGCTTTCTCCCCATGATTCTTTAGTCTTGCAGTTAATTAATATTTTTTAATTTTTTTTCTTCTGCTATTTTTTTAACTTTTACCCTTTCCTCTTTTAACGTTTTTTAACTAGTTTATCTTAACAATACCTTTCATTAAAAAAAGATAATCATAATCTTTTTTTTAAAGATTTTATTTATTTATTTGACAGAGATCACAAGTAGGCAGAGAAAAAGAGGAGGAAGCAGACTCCCTGCCAAGCAGAGAGCCCAATGCAGGACTCGATCCCAGGACCCTGGGATCATGACCTGAGCCAAAGGCAGAGGCTTTAACCCACTGAGCCACCCAGGCGCCCCAATCATAATCTTTTTGAACCTTTGTTATTATAGTCATATTTTATCCTTCATTGTATCTAACTTTATTTTTTTTTACACATAGGGTTTTTTCTTCTAAAAAAATGTGGGGTACAACTTCTTCTAATAGATCAAAATATACCCTAAATCTAGCTCCAGGCCTGTTCTAGTCTCCAGCCCAAGCAAATTCTCTCCACTTTCTTTTTCTTTATTCTCCCAACCAACTTACTATAACTCCTTTTTTAGAAATTAAAAAAAATTTTTTTCACCTTTATGGGCATGTTCCATCCCTTCATTGTGTTTACCCTTAAATATGTTCTTCATTCTTTAAAATTTGGGGAGGTAGTTTCTTCTAAGAGACCAAGATACTCCCAAAATTAAATGGGTGACCCTGTTCTAGTCACCAGTCTAATACATATATTTTTTTAATCCAGCTTCCAGGCCCCCAACTGGGGACACTCCTGCAGGATCCTGACCGGCTATGACCACCAACCCCAGGGCATGAGGCACAGTGCTGAAGTTGGGGGACTACTCTGAGGATTGTTGCCACCACACCTGTGCCTGGGGGAACAGGGACCTGGAGGACCCTTATGCACAATCCTGACAGCCTATTGCCACCATCCGTGAGGGACACAGGGAACAATGCTAAAATTAGGAGATGCCTCTGGGGCATCTACACCTGTGCCTGGGGCGGGAGACAGGAACCTGGAGGACCCACCTGCATGATCCTTGCGGGCCTTTACCACCATCTCCAAGGGACACAGGGCACAATGTTGAAGTTGGGGGTTGGCTCTGAGGCTTGGTGCTGCCACACTTGTGCCTGAACAGGGGGACCCTGCTGAGCTGGAGGTGCTGCTCAAAGTCCATTACCTGCACTGTGTCAGAGACCGGGGTGCAACCCACTGACGTGGGGACTGTGTGCCATCCTGACATGCAGTCTTCCAGGGGAACACTGGGAAACCTGAAATGTCCACAACTCATCCCACAAAACCAGGGGTGAGTGGGCGTCCTAGAGTTCAAGGATCTGGGGGGTATGGCCAATTAACGGATATAGGGCAGAAGGGACTTTCAAGGGAAAAAGGAGAACTCATCTGAGTTCCCAGGATTAGCTCATTCCATGCCCCCTTCCAGTACCCCCACTTCCCACATGGAGCTCAACGTACCACCCGGGTCCCCACCCCGGCCCACAGCGTGTTCTCACCCACCAGGGAACCCCCACAGGTCAATCTCGCTTTCTCCTGCCTCACTGCTGTATCCAGGGGCAGCTGGGGGCCCACCCACAGAGAGGTAGCTCCACCCCCACATGGTGACTGGTCAGGGAGGGTGGTGCCCCAAGCCCATTGGTGGCTACACCTGCCTGCATCCAAGCACCAGAACTTATACCGGTCCTGGAGGCCCTACCCACCTGTACAGCTGGCTGCAGCTGGCTGGGCCGCACAGGCATTGGCGGAGTTTGGGGCGGGGCCCCCACAAACAGGGCCCCTTCCCCGGATTCCTCTAGCTGCAGACCACCCTCAGAGCCTTGCCCCTTCCCTTCCTGCACCAACACTTCCTGAGGAGTTGTGCCTGGCTCCTGACAAGGTCAACTGTTCTCAGACCTTCTGAGGCTTGGGCTTCAGGAAATGCAATGGTTTCCCACATTTCCAAGACAATTTTAAGACCCAAATAGTAATGCTCCAAGTGGAAAGAACTTCATTTTCTGGTCTAACCCATGGAGTGGATAGTGCTTCTTAGACCTTCAAAACACCCTTCTAGGATGAGCCCATTTGTGATGGAATATATATTCCCAATTAAAACTCTTCAGAGTGTAGGGATAAAGGAACATTCCTCAATTTCATAAAAAAACACCTATGAAAAGTCCATGGCACATGTCATTCTCAATGGGGAAAAGCGGAGAGCTTTTCCCTTAAGCTCAGGAACACAACAAAGATGCCCCATTCTTGCCACTATTTTTCAACATAGTACTAGAAGTCCTAGCATCAGCAATCATAAAACAACAAGAAACAGAAAGCATTCAAACTGACAAAAAAAGTCAAACTCTCTCTCTTCACAGATGACATGACACTATATGTAGAAAACCCAGAAGACTCCACCCCCATATTACTAGAACTCATACAGCATTTCAGTCATGTGACAGAATACAAAATCAATGCACAGAAATCAGTTGCTTTTCTATACACTAAAAATGTAACTGTAGAAAGAGAAATTAGGGAATCAATTCCATTTACAACAGCGCCAAAAACCATAAGATACCTAGGAATAAACCTAACCAAAGAGGTAAAGGCTATATACTCTAGAAACTATAGAACACTTATGAAAGTAATTGAGGAAGACACAAAGAGATGGAAAAATCTTCCATGTTCATGGGTTGGAAGAATAAACATTGTCAAAATATCTGTGCTGCCCAGGGCAATCTACACGTTCAATGTCATCCCTAGCAAAATACCACTGGCATTTTTCAAAGAGCTGGAACAAACAGGAACCAGAAAAGACTCCACATAACAAGGGAAAGGTTGAAAAAGAAAACCAAATCTGGGATCATCACATCACGATGCCCGACGTCAGGCTGTATTACAAAGCTGTGAGCATCAAGACAGCATGGTATTGGCACAAAAACAGAACATAAATCAATGGGACAGAGTAGAGAACCCAAAAATGGATCCTCACTTCTATGGTCAACCCACCTTTGGCTAATCAGGAATGAATATCCAGTGGAAAAAGAACAGTCTCTTAAATAAACTGTGCTGGGAAAATTGGACATCCACACACAGAAGAATGAAACTGGACCATTCTTTTACACCATACACAAAGATAAAATCAAAATGGATGAAAGACCACAATGTGAGACAGGAATCCATCAAAATCCTAGAGGAGAACATAGGCAGTAACCTCTTTGACCTCAGCCACAGCAACTTCTTTAAAGACACATCTCTAGGGGCACCTGGGTGGCTCGGTCATTAAACGTCTGCCTTCAGCTCAGGTCATGATCCCAGATTCCTGGGATCAAGCCCCACATAAGATTCCCTGTTCAGCAGGAGGCCTGCTTCTCCCTTTCCCACTCCCCTTGCTTGTGTTCCCTCTCTCCCCGTGTCTTTCTCTATCTAATAAAAAAATAAAAATCTTAAAAAGAAAAAGACTTGTCAAGAGAAACAAAAAAAGAAATAAATTTGGGGGACATCATCAAGATGAAAAGCTTCTGCACAACAAAGGAAACCGTCAACAAAACTAAGAGACAGCCCATGGAATGGGAGAAGATATTTGCAAATGGCATTACAGATAAAGGGCTCGTATCCAAAATCTATAAAGAACTTATCAAACTCAACACCCAAAAAAACAAATAATGAAGTCAAGAAATGGACGGAAGACATGAACAGACACTTCTCCAAAGAAGACATACAAATGGCCTAAAGACACATGAAAAAGTGCTCCACATCACTAGCCATCAGGGAAATTCAAGTCAAAACCACAATGAGGTGCCACCACATTCTAACACCAGTTAGAATGGCAAAAGTTAACAAGACAGGAAACAACAAATGTTGGCAAGAATGTGGAAAAAGGGGAACCCTCTTACACTCCTGGTGGGAGTGTCAGCTGGTACAGCGACCTTGGAAAACAGTATGGAGGTATCTCAGACATTAAAAATAGAGCTACCCTACAACCGACCAATTGCACTACTGGGTATTTACCTGAAACATACAGATGTAGTGAAAAGAAGGGACATGTGCACCCCAATGTTCATAGCAGCGATGTCCACAATAGCCAAACTGTGGAAGGAGTCGAGATGCCCTTCAACAGACGAACTGATAAAGAATATATGGTCCATATATACGATGGAATATCACCCAGCCATCAGAAAGGATGAATACCCACCATTTGCATCAACATGGGTAGAACTGGAGGGGATTAAGTCACAGAACTGGAGTGAAGTAAGTCAACCAGAGAAAAACAACTATCATATAGTTTTACTCATACGAGGAACGTAAGGAATAACATGGAGGACCATAGGGGAAGGGAGGGAAAACTAAGTGGGAAGAAATCAGAGAGGGAGACAAACATGAGAGACTCTGGATTCTGGAAACCAAACTGAGGCTTACAGAAGGGAGGGGTATGGGGTACCACGGTGATGGGTATTAAGAAGGAAACGTGTTGTGATGAGCTCTGGGTGTTATACACAACTAATGAATCATTGAACACTACATTGAAATCTAATGTACTATATGTGGCTAACTGAGAATAATAAATAAATAAATGTGCTTTCTACATGAAAAACAACAATGGGAACAGAAGTTCAAATTTGTAAGATGTAATGTTCAGATTATAAGATGAAACGTTCTCAAGATCTGTTTCACAGCAGTGTAAACACACTTAACACTGCCAACTTTATACTGAAAATGCTAAAAATGGCAAAATCAATGTTCAATTCTTTATAATTTTTTAAAAGTACATTCTGTACGATGCCATTTTTATATTTTACTCATTTATTTCGGAGAGAGAGTGTGGGGCATGAGAGTGGTGGGAGAGGCAGGAGGGGGAAGAGAGAATCATGAGCCCAAACTACACTGAACACAGACCCTGCACTGGACTCGATCCCACATCCTGAGCCAAAATCAAGACTCCGTGGCTTAATTGAGCCACCATCCACCTCCATAGGCACTAGCATTGTTTACTCCGCTGCTATCTCCACCACTGCTGTGTTGAACTCTGTTGAAAATACATGTATGAGGGGCACGTGGGTGGCTCAGTGGGTTAAAGCCTCTGCCTTCAGCTCAGATCATGGTCCCAGAGTCCTGGGATCAAGCCCCATATCGGGCTCTCTGCTCAGCAGGAAGCCTACTTCTCCCCACCCCCCCAACTGCCCCTCTACCTACTAGTGATCTGTCTGTCAAATAAATAAATTAATCTTTTAAAAAAATACATCTATGAAAAACTGTGCCAGAGCTTCCAGGGGTGAGTCGGAGTATAAGCACTGCCAGGTGACGGGTGCACCTGTGGCCTAGGAAGGGTGCTGCTCATCATTCTCCCAGACAGGGGTGTCCGTCACCCTTCTCTCCAGGGGAACTGCAGGAGACCCTCTGTCCTCAGGCACCTGAGGTCCACCTGACCCAGGAATTCACCTTCTCTAGCAGAGGACAGATGGGACTTCCTTCTCTGGCTAAGAATATGAACCTTGGGGGGCGCCTGGGTGGCTCAATGGGTTAAAGCCTCTGCCTTCAGCTCGGGTCATGATCTCAGGGCCCTGGGATCGAGCCCTACATCGGGATCTCTGCTCAGCAGGGAGCCTGCTTCCTCCTCTCTCTCTCTGCCTGCCTCTCTGCCTACTTGTGATCTCTCTCTGTCAAATAAATAAAAATATTAAAAAAAAAAAAAAAGAATATGAACCTTGATCCTGCGAAGGAAAGCTCTGCTGGGACTCCTGGCCTAGTAAGGAAGCTGTGCCCACTGTGTATGTGACAGAGCCAGAGCAGCTGGGCATGGAGGGAATGAGTGCCTTAAATCAGCCTTGTGTGGGGCAGTGTGGGAGCAGCAGCCCCTGCTTCCTGGGTAGCAGTGATGTGTGCAAAAGGAGGGAGGCAAGGGTGGAGGCTTCTAAGCCACACCAGTCTCATCCTTGGTCCTGAAACCAGCAGGAAGAGAACGCTGAAGACAGAGACTCCAGGGGGATTCCCATCCAGGGAAAGGGGGTCCGCTGGAGGGCACTGAAGCTGCCAGCCCCGCCGACCACAGGCCATTGGCACAGGATCACCTCTGGCACTTCTTTAGCATGTTGTCCGTGTTCATGTGTGGATAGTGATTGACCCACTGGTGCACTTCCAGAGTCAGACTGGAAAACTTCCAGTGCCTGCTCATGGGTCAGAGGACCCCATGCCCAGAGAAGCAGAGGATGTCCCTCTTTCTCCAGAGCTGGAGAAGGCAGCCACCACCCTGGGGCAGGACCTGGTCCAGGCATATGTTCTTCCTGAAACCCCCACTTTCAGTGGGCATTGCTGCACCTGAGAAAGACCCCCTCAGCCCCAGAGTCAGGAGCTGTAAGGGGCTGTCTCCCATTCTGGCCCAGGATCATGACTAGAAACAATCCTGACTTTGAGATGATGGGTCTTCTTCAGGAGCCAGAGAGAGGACTGGCCCCTCCCCCTTCCCAAGTCCAGGACGCCCAGGACCCTGCGAGAGCTCTTCATTCAAGGAGGAGTCATGGAGAGCGTGTGTGTCTTGTCAGCCCAGCAAGTGAAAGAACCAAACCCCAGTTCTCAGGTTCTAACAGAAGCAGAATTTCAATGTACTGCTTGGGGGCACCCACCTCCCCTCTTACATGGCCTTGGGGAACCCCAGAGAAAGTCTTCCTTGCTCTCCTGCCCTCAGAGTGAGGAGATGACCCCGTGTTCCAGGGTTCCACCCTGTCCCACTGCTGAGGAAGAGCCACACATAGGGACCTGGTGTCAGGAATGTGGTCTCTCAGGGCCTGACAGCTGCGTGGAAGGGCTGAATGGCTTTGGGAGGAGGGGTGCTCACTGGCAACACGGTGCACCATCCCCTGCAGCACTCTGCAATCCAGACTCTGTGCCCACAACAGGTCAATCACCAGCATCCCATATGTTCCTGCCACGGGAGCGATTGATCATTCGGGATCACTGCATTGCACAGAGGCAGAGAGTGAGGCCCAGAGAGGGGAGGCAAATGACTCCAGTAACAGGGCTGCTCAGCAGAGGGGCTGGAAGGCCAGCCCTCCCGAGCCACCATTAGCCCAGCCAGGGATTCCCTGAGCCCAGGACGAGCTCTGCCCTGCCTGCCCAGCCACACACTGGCCCCTGAGCTGGATGATGGGCTGTTCTTGGCCCTGAGGGTGTTGCTGACCAACTAGGAGAGGGAGTCCAACTGGCAGGACAGGCTGTAGCTATAGGACAGAGTGACAGTCTGAGCTAGCACAAGCCACACTCTGGTTTCCCTCCCAGAGCCTGCCTGGGAGCTGGAGTATGGGTGCCCTAGGGGCCAGCACACAACAGGGTCTGTGCAGACCAGGGAGCCATGGCCCCCAGGGAGAGTCCATTCTGCCCTCTCCCTGCTCCTGTGCCACATAACCTCTCCTCACTGTGGGACTCCAGGACCTAAAATCAGGCCCCATAGGGCTGGCGCGGCTCCAACTTGTAATGAGTTTAAAGCCTCCTGGAGCAGCAGATTTCCTGGGGCTGGAGGGAGGTCTGGCTGCAGACGAGGACTGGGCTGGGGGAAATGCGGGCCTCATGGAAGGTGACGGAGGGGGCAGGGGCCGAGTCCTGGGGCCACGGCTCATGTCTAAAAAGGGCTGAAATCCATGCGCGTCTACAGGGTCCCTCATTACGGTAACAACACCCTCACACTTGGGCATCCTGGTGGTGACCCCTCCTGCCTGCCCTCCTTCCCACCCCTCTGACTCTAGCCGGGGCTGAATCCAGGGACAGGCTAGAGCTCTGTCCCAGGGCACAGCCGGGAAGACAAGCAGAAGGAGGGGAGGAGAACTGGAAGGGGCCCACTGATCTCCCTGCCCTGACTTGGCCTCCACTGACGTCGCCAAGTCCTCTGGCTCAACCCTGCATTTAGCTGGACCCTGTAATGGAGTCTGAATTCCAGGCCAGCTGGGTGGGGGGTACTCGATGACCTTTGCATCCCCAGATGTCTAACCCGCCTGGCCTTGCACCCTGAGCCTTGCTTCCCAGGACAGGCACGGTTCCGGTGCTCAGCAGACTTTGGGGCCACAGAGGACTTGGCAGTGGTGAGGGAACATGGGGGACCAGTCAGGGACAGCGCCATGGTGGGTCCGCATCCACCACAAGGCTGGGTCAGGGGACAGGTGCTGTGTGCAGGTCTCCTGGCCCTCTCGGAATGGAGGTCTGTGTGCCTGGTGCACCTTTCCTCCACCTACGCCTGGAGGAACGGCCAGGTTCAAGCATTTCCATGTCCAACCCTCAGGGACAGTTGGGAACCTGAGCTCAAGAGAGGCAGCGACTGGCCCAGGAAAAAATTGGGTACATAGTCCAAGGAGCAGAGCTTCCCTCCAGTCCTAGGCAATTCCTGACCCTCCCATGAGGTTTGCTTTGAGGGTGAGAGCTCCTCAGATCCTTGGGGAGAGCACCCACCCCATCCCATGTAGGGACATGACCTCGGGCATCCCCAGACAGCTAGAGGCATATGTGTTTGAGTGTGCATTTGTGTGTGTGTGTGCGCACGCACACACACACGCACACACACCCCACTCTGCCCAGCTAGGGGTCAGAAGGGGAGACACCCTGGGAAAATGGTGTGTAACAAGGGAGAAAGAAGAAAGAGGTTGGAGACAGATGGGCCATGGGGTCAGGGGCATCAGGACTCCTGGCAAGGACCGAGATCCAAAGCATGGGGAGGGGAGACAGGACAAGCTGATGGTCAAGGGGTCCCCAAGGGGCCCAGGGGCTTTGCCAGGGCACTGGGTGGGGACAGGGTCTGGGGCCTGGTGTCCATCACCACCCTGGACTACTGGAAGTAGGAAGAGGTACCTCCCCAGTGTGGACAGGGCTACAACACCGAAGGCCTCCCCTTCCTCTTCTATCAGTGGGGCCATAGAGACAGGGTGTCCCTAGTCTCCCTCAGGCTTGTAGAAGAGCCTGTTGGCCTTGAATCTCTCTCCCTGACCCACTGTGCTCCCAGTCTTGGGAAAATGCTTTGGACTCCCTCGAGGTCCTTCTGAGCAGAAGACAGCCTGGGGGCTCGGGGGGCTGACCTTGTGGGCTTGCAGAATGTGGCAGAGCACTGGACCCCTGGTCTGGGGACCCAGGTCAGGACCCTCCTTGTTGCAGCCTCAGGGTCCCCACTGGGAAGAGGTTCCAGAGTCAGAGCTCTGCTCAGGGTAAGAAGGCCTTACTTAGCAAGGAACCCAGCACCAGCCCAGGAGAGGGAAACAGGGACAAGGGAGATTTCGGAGGTTTCTCCCATCACCCCTGGAGCCCCCAGATCCTGCTCCTGGGAGACACACACGAACAGAGACAGACGCAGACACAGAGACAAAGACAAAGACAGAGACAGACACTGAACCCAGGAGAGAGGGAACCAGGAGAAGTCCCAGACTTTCTTCCATCGGCTGGGAAATGGCAGCCAAACATTTTGTCCCCTTCTCAGTCCCACGGGCCATCCACCCTGGGAGGACGGATTCGGGAATGCCCGGGGTCCCCTGTGGGGGCTGGCCAGCACATGGGCGCAGACGAGGCCCTTGGACCTCAACCTAATGGGAGCCCCGGGAAGCCTATGTCACCAAGGTCAGAAGCCATGCAGGGCAACCTTGCCACGGGGGATGGGACACAGGCAGGAGGACGGTGGCTTTGCCTGGATCCCAGAGCAGATCCAGGCCCCTCTGGGCTGTGTTCCATGCCCCCGCCCAGCCCCTGGCTCACCCGTGCCCAGCCAAGTGTGTGCACCAGCCTCCTGGGAGAGCAGGGATGGAACGTATGCAGGGGTCCTACTCCTGATGGCATCCCTAGAAGGAGAAGCCAGGACACCCCCAGTGTGCAGACAGGGAGACTGGGGAGGCCCTGAGAGCCACAGGGTGTGTGCAGGCTCACAGACCTGGGCAGGAGCAGGAGCCCAGTCTGAACCCAGCTCTGGGCCATCCCAGCGGGGACAACAGCTGCACCCAGGCCTCCCAGGGTCTGTGGGGAGGCTGTGTGGGGGTCACTGGATGGACAGGGCATGGGGTAGAGGGGGAGCCTTGACCAGCTGGGGGAGGGGTGCCCTCAGGGAGATCTGGTGGGAGCAGGAAGTCAGGTAAGGAGCCTCCAAGCAGTGGTGACCTCAATTCCCTGATGACAGAGCCCAACGGACTTGGAACCCACGTATCCAGGCACCCACGTTCCAGAGAAAACCCCCCTGCCCAGCTCATTTCTGGGCAGATCCTGAAGGAAGCGACATGTTCTGCTGCTGCCTACCGAAGCCCAGAGGATGCAGGCAGAGGAGAGCTCGCCCGCCAAACACGTCCCCTCACTGGGCAGGTTGTGTCAGGCTTCCCCGACGACTCTGGCCCTTTGGTAAAAAGAATCAAAAGGTGACACCAGAAGGCTCAGAGTCAGACAGCCCCACACCTTCTGACCGACCCGTGTAGGCCTAGGTCTCCTCCCCGTGTGTGTGTGTGTGTGTGTGTGTGTGTGTGTGTGTGTGTGTGTAAAGAGAGCTCATCGGGGATGGAGACGCCCCGAGCAGGAGCAGGCTGATGAGGGGTCAGATGCCTGGTGGGCAGGTCATGTTCATACCCCAGGTTAAGGCTGGCTAGGTGGGACAGAGCGTGGGGGCTGCACCCTTCTGCCCAGGGTTGATCCTGAGACCCTCCAGGGATGGGTCACTGATCCAGGTGCGGGGCTGTGCACGCACAGGTCTGCGTGGAATCTTGGAGAAGCAGGGGCACTGGGCAGGAGCACGATGGGTATGGCTGGGCAGGGCTCTGACGCCTCTTGCACACTCCCCGTCTCTGCTTTGGCAGGCCACGGATGAACTAGGAAGTCAGGTGGGAAGACACGCACTCCTCCCCGACCCCGGAGTCCCCGGTCCTGGGAAGGCCCCCGCTACCTCCCAGACCACTGCCCGCGGTACTCCACTGGACTGCGGTCCTGGACACGGAGCCCACGGAGGCCAAGTCCGAGGGTGAGAAGGCTGGGGTGGGGTGCCTGTGGCTGTGTGGAGAGGGGTCGGTGCTGGGCCCCACAGGGAGAAGCCCCCACAGGCTGGTGTGGGGCCAGGAGCCACGACTTGGCTCGGAGCACCCAGGGGGTGGACTGCAGTCGGGGAGACGTCCCCGGGAGGGTTCCTTCGCGGCTGCGGCTTCTCTGGGAGGCCCGGGGCTGTGCTCTGTCTCTGCAAAGCCACAGGGAGAGGCAGGCCCGCGGGTGACCTTCTCTCCTCTCTCAGCTTCTCCAGTGGAGGAGCTAGACCCACTCCCAACTTCAGCAACTCCGGAGGGGCACATGGTGTCTGGAGTCACTTTGGCGGGAGACCGGGAGCCCAAAAGTGCCCAGGCGCCTGCCCACGGAGATGCTGATGCTGTCCAGGGAGAGCTGGCTCCTGCTCCTGCCCCCACCCCTGCTCCTGCCGCTCCCACTTCCCCTGCCCCTGCCTGTGCTCCTGTTCTGGCCCTTGACCCAGATCCTCCCTTGGTCCCACCCCTTCCCCGACCCCTCCCTGGGCCCCTGTTCCTGCCCCAGACCCAGCTCCAGCCCTTGACCTCGCCCAAGCCATCACCCCTGCACTTGCCCCAGCTCCTGCCCCTGCCCCTGCCCCTTTCCCCGCTCCTATCCCTTAGCCTTTCCCTTCCAGGGCCACTGCCCAGGCACCTGCCCCTGCACCGGCCCCAGACCCAGGTCCTAACCCTGTTCCTGCCCTTTCCCTTGCCCTTTCCCGTGCTCCTGCCTGGAAGGCCTCCACTTTCCCTGCCGGTGCCCCTGTTCCTGCCCCAGACCCAGCTCCTGCCCTTGACCCTGCACCAGTCATCACCAAGGCACTTGCCTCAGTTCCTGCTCCTGCCCCTTCCTCTGCCCCTGCGTCTGCCCCTGCCCCTGTCCTTTCTCTTTTCCATGCCAGGTCCACTGCCCCTGCACCTGCCCCAGACCCAGGTCCTACCCCTGGTCTTGCCCCTGGCCCTGTCCCTGCCCATGCCCCTGCCAGGAAGGCCTCCACTTTCCCTGCCTGTGCCCCTGTTCCTGCCCCAGACCCAGGCCCTGTCCCTGCGTCTTCCCCTTCAACTGCCGCCATCCCTTCCCCTGGCCCTGCCAGGACCACTGCCCCTTCCCCTGGCCCTGCCTAGGCCCCTGTTCCCGCCCCAGACCCCGTCCCTCTCATTTGCTCCTGCTCCTTTCCCTGACCTTGCCTGTGCTCCTGTTCCTGCCTCTGACCCAGCTCCTGCTCTGGATCCTGCACTGGCCACTACTGCTGACCCTGTCCCCACCCCTAGCCCCACCCCTGCCCCTACACCTTCTCCTGCGGGACTCCCAGACCCGCATCCAGAGCCCACAACTCTGCGGGGAGATCTCCCCAGAATAATGCCGTCAGTTCCATCCCCTGACCCCGACATCCCCCCAGAATGTTTCATCCCCTCCCCTTGTGTCCTTCCTCTCCTGTACGGAGTCACCGTTCTCATCGCCGTCCATCTCCTGTATGCCGTGTATTATTTATTCTAAATAAAAGTTCTTGTTTCCCTTGAACACGTCATGAGCATGAAGTGCATTCCCAACGCTGTGCCACCACGCCCCAGAACATCGTTGCAGGCTATCTCCTTCCCCAAACGAGACCCTGAGCCCAAGCCCTCCTGCCCATTGTTCCCCCAGCCTGGCCCCTCGCAAGCCCTAAGCTGCTTTCTCTTTCTGTTCCTGCACGTGTTCTGGAGGTTTCTGGAAGTGGAATCCCTCAATAGGTGCCTTTGTGTCTGCACCTATTTTCAAAGGGCCCTTGTTTGGGGTTTGGTTTGGTTTGGTTAGGTTTGGTTTTTGTTTCTTCTCTCTGTTTGACATAGAATTTCCCTTACTGGATGTTGAGACGCCCAATGGATTACAGAGGAGATGTCATCCTAGGGACCCCTTTAGGAATTCTGGGCACAATCTCGGGGCCAAGGCCCCTGTTCCTGCTGGGACACCACAGTCGGTCCCCAGACAGGACACGGCTGTTTCCTCCTGTGGCCCACACAGAAACCAGGGAAATGCAGAAAGCTGGAAGACACACCGCGGAGGGCAAAAGCATCACTCACAACCCTAGGCCAGAGAAAGGTCTCCCATGGGTCTGCTCCAATCCATGCTCCAAGTCACTGGGTCCCACAGGGACAGAGACAGGGACAGAGACTAGACACGTGCAAGTTCAAGGGGGAGGAGAGGCACACAGGGAGTATGTGTCAGGAGATGCAGGAGCTCCCGGGGAAGGACTCAGGCAAAGGAAACCCTGGGGAGGCAGTGCTGGTCACCCTCAGACTGGCAGGTGTCTGGTCTGGGGACCAGCAGCCCTGGGGAGAACGTGAGGAAGCAGAGGTCCTATGCAGGGCCCCTGGAGAGAAGGCAGACAGGCACCCCTGTCTGAGACAACCGTGAGAGGCACCCATGCCAGGCCACAGGTCCACCTATCACCTAGGAGGGCTCAGCCTGGGACTCACCCCCAGAAACTCTGGCTCGGTTGGCCACGGATGTGTTTTCAGTAGGATTGGGCACAGCAGTGGTGAGACCGCAGGGAATGGAACAGTGTTCATGCCCAAGGAGTTGAAGGGGATCCTCATCCCCGTCCTCCTGACACAATGTCCTGGGGCTCCTTTCTCAGTGTTGTCTGGGGCACAGGATCGCGGCAGGCCCTCCTGAACCCCACTCCTGCCACCCTGCTCCTGGGGACATTCATAATAGTTGAAGGAGGACATAGAGAGGATCCAGGATGACAGAGGACCAAGGAGAAGGAAGGTCAGCACTGGGAGGACAGATGGATGAACCCCGAGCCAACATTCAGGGCCTAATCCTAACCCGAACCAGAACCCTAATACTAAGCCGAATCTGAACCCGAACCCGAACCCTAAACCATAACCCTAACACCAAACCTCAACGCGAACCCAAACCCTAACCTCAAGTCCTAAACCTGAACCCGAACCTGAACCCAAACCCTGACACTAACGCCTAACACTGACCCGGACCCTGACTGTGAGCCTGACCCTCACCCTAACCATAACCTCAAGCTGACCCTGACCCTAACCAAGAAACAAACCCTAACCCTAACACTGACCCTGACCCTGACGGTGAGCCTGACCCTAATCCTGACCGTAACACCGATGACGCTGACCCTAATCCTAACCCTGACCCTGACCCTAACACGGACCCTGACCGTAAACCTAACCCTGATTCTCAACCTAACCCTAAGCCCTACACTAACGCTAACCCTGACCCTAACCCTGTCTAACCCTACCCTAACCCAAACCCTAACCCCAAGCCCTAACCCTGACCCTGAACCTAACCCTAACCCTGACCATGACCCAAAACAGGAACCTACACTGAACCCTCACTATGACCAAAAACCTAAACCTGGCCCTGACCAGAATACAGACCCTGACCCTGACCAGTCCCTAAACCTAACCCTGAGCCTAACCATAACCCTGGTCCTAACCCTAACCCTGACCCTAACCCTGACCCTAACCCTAAAACATACCCTAACCCTGACCCTGGCCCTGACCCTAACACTAAACCTAACCTTAACCCTAACCCTAAAACGTACCCTAACCCTGACCCTGGCCCTGACCCTAACACTAACCCTGACCCTGACCCTAACCCTGACGGTAACACTGACCATGACCCTGACCCTAACCCTAACCCTAACCCTGACCCTGACCCTAACCCAACCCTAACCCTAACCCAGTATGTCATACTGGATTTTTTTTCCTTTAATGTGTAAAACTCATTACTTGAGTTTTATAATTTGTTCAATTAGTGTATGTTTTCTAATTTTTTTTTTAAAGATTTTATTTATTTATCAGAGAGAGAGTGGGAGAGAGCAAGCACAGGCAGACAGAATGGCAGGCAGAGGCAGAGGGAGAAGCAGGCTCCCCGCTGAGCAAGGAGCCTGATGTGGGACTCGATCCCAGGACGCTGGGATCATGACCTGAGCCGAAGGCAGCTGCTTAACCAACTGAGCCACCCAGGCGTCCCTATGTTTTCTAATTTAACGTAGTACATGGTGATGCTCATTATTTTGTAATTGCAAATTGTGGTCAATTCATTAAAAATTCATGTCTACATGCAAAAATATAAGGTTTTTAAGGGAGATTATTTGGTTATTTCCCAAATCTATTGCCTAATGTCCAATCTGATTTTACATTAGATTTAGATTTTGTTGTTAAAAATATGTTGTTACTTTATTTGTAATAGTATGATTCAAAATAAGATTTGTAGACCCCTACTTTGTATAAAGTTTATACATAAAAAATTTATTTTTGAAAATTAAACTGATTGCTATAAGTATTTTCTTACTTTTTTTTATTTTTTAAAAGAAGATTTTATTTATTTATTTGACAGACAGAGATCCCAAATAGGCAGAGAGGCAGGCAGAGAGAGAGGGGGAAGCAGGATCCCCGCTGAGCAGAGAGCTTGATGTGGGGCTTGATCCGAGGACCCTGGGATCATGACCTGAGCCAAAGGCAGAGGCTTTAACCCACTGAACCACCGAGGCACCCCAGTATTGTATTTTTAAAGATTTATTTATTATGTATTTAAAAGAGAGAGGGCATGAATGGAGGGGGAAAGGCAATAAGATTCCCTGCTGAATAAGAAGCCAGATGATCCAGTGTTGCATGCCAAGACCCTGAGATCATGACCTGACCCGAAGTCAGATGCTTAACTGACTGAGACACCCAGGTACCCTGTTAGGATTTTATATGGAATATTATAATAATTCCATTCCTGAATAGTCTTATTAGTGGTGTATAAGATTCATTTGTAATCAATAGAGTTCTCTCTATAAACCTCAGTTAAGACAGAGAGACTACCAGTGATAAACTATTCCTCTCTTTACACAGTCTTTCTCACCCTCAGGGGAACTAGTATCTCCTATATAGTTCACACCGTGCAATGTGCAGGTGGTTTCTGTTAAAAGATGTGTACTCAGACAGAAGCAGCTAGGAACAGCTTACTCTTTCCAGCTCTGATGGTGGTGGAAATATTCAATGCTGCTGTGTCTGCTGACTGCTCTCCTTGCTGTGACTTTGAAGATGCACACACAAAGTCTCAAAGTCTCAAAACCCATCACCTAGGTCAAGAAGAAGCCACAGGTTACATACATGTAAAGTATTTGTAGAAAATAGAAACTGACAAGTCACACATCTGAACATATATAGGGAGCCATCTCAACACAGAGGATTTAGAGCTTTTCTCCCACATATACTTAATGAAGTCCATAATTATGTATTCCTCTATTTGTAAGCAGTGCTCTTTTTTATTCAGGTGAAAAGGTTAAAAGGGCACTTTAATGAATTTTCTTCTAGAGCCTCCAGAAAGAACACAGCAATGCCACCACCTTGATTAGTTTGGTAAGACCTATGTCAGATTTTTATGCTAAAGAACTCAAAAAAAAAAAAAAAAAAAAAAGAAACTGTTTTGCCTTAATCTGCTAAGTTTATGATAATACATTGAAGTAACAATAGCCTGCTTCCCCCTCTCTCTCTGCCTGCCTCTTTGCCTACTTGTTCTCTCTCTCGCTCTCTCTGTCAAATAAATAAATAAATAAATCTTTAAAAATACATTTAATAAATAAGTAAATAAGTCTTTAGTAAAACTTACCTAATATGAGCATGTCTGTTTCTCAATCCTAGTGCTTCTAAGCCTAAACACCTAATGTAATTAACCAGTTCATGTATGTTCATAATTGAAGTATGCCATTTCCTTTTTTATTCATTATTAATAGGTCTACTTGCAGGACCTGTTTTAACATCTATAAATTTTAAATGCCAAACAATACTTTATATACTCCTAGATAATTTTTTAACATTTTAGTTTTTTTCAATGTTTTATTTTCTAATATATATTTGTTCTGCCAATTAAACTTAAAGGTGCTAACTAGAATTAAATAGTTTGTGCAACTATGCCAGTACTCTTGCATTTTGTTTAGTGCCTCATTAACGCTTAGGGTGGAAGAGAAGAAATTAAAAATAGAGCTTCCGGGACGCCTGGGTGGCTCAGTTGGTTAAGCAGCTGCCTTCGGCTCAGGTCATGATCCCAGCGTCCTGGGATCGAGTCCCACATCGGGCTTCTTGCTCCGCAGGGAGCCTGCTTCTCCCTCTGACTCTGTTTTCCACTCTGTCTGCCTGTGCTTGCTCTCGCTCACGCTCTCTCTCTGACAAATAAATAAATAAAATCTTAAAAAAAAAAAAAATAGAGCTTCCCTCTGACCCTGCAATTGCACCTATTGGGTATTTACCCCAATGATACAGATGTAGTGAAAAGAAGAACCATCTGTACCCCAATGTTCATAGCAGCAATGGTCACAGTCACCAAACTGTGGAAAGAATCAAGATGCCCTTCAACAGAAGAATGGATAAAGAAGATATGGTCCATATATACTACAGAGTATTATGCCTCCATCAGAAAGGATGAATACCCAACTTTTGTATCAACATGGATGGGACTGGAAGGGATTATGCTGAGTGAAATAAGTCAAGCAGAGAGAGTCCATTATCATATGATTTCGCTTATTTTTGGAGCATAAGAAATAACACAGAAGGACATGGGCAGATGGAGAGGAGAAGGCAGTTGGGGGAAATTGGAGGGGGAGACAAACCAAGAGAGACTATGGACTCTGAAAAACAATCTGAGGATTTTGGAGGGGCAGGTGGTGGGAGGTTGGGTGAGCCTGGTGGTGGGTATTATGGAGGGCATGGATTGCATGGAGCACTGGGTGTGGTGCATAAACAATGAATTCTGGAACACTGAAAAGAAATTTAAAAGATAAATAAAAACTTAAAAGAAAAGAAAAGAAAGGAAAACTGGTGAAGGAGGTAGTTGAGAGGTGTGGACTTTGGATTGGTAGGTTTGCATATGAAAGGCATGCTACAAGGGAAGTCATTTGCTATCTATAGGAGTTAGCTAACCCAGGAAAGGGCAGTCTCTCTCAGGTCTGCAAAACTCCAATTCAAAGTATCATAAAGTACAGAAAATTGTAAAACATGATTAATACAAAGTGTTTGGGATGGCAAGAATTAGGTTCAGGGCCAGGTTGTTATGGTAATATTCAGATCGAAGGTCATGGTGAGAGTAAAGGTCAGAGTACGTGTAGCACCAGGGCAAAAGTCAGGTTCAGAAAAAGGTTCAAATAATCAGGGTCAGCATAGGTAAGGATAGAAGCCACATGTAAGTCAGGTTCAGGGTAAGAGTCAGAGTCAGAGTCAAAGTCCCAGCCAGGGTAAAGGTCATGGTGAGTATAAAATTGGGAATAAAGGTCAGGGTTAAAATCAAAGTGAGGGTAGACCAAGAACAAGTTAAGTAGGAAGAGGATAATCAGGACTGAAAGATCACAGTAAGAGTCAAGGTCAGGGTGATGCTCAAGGTCCTGGTCTGGTTGAAAGTCACCTTGAAGTTTAAAGGTGAAGACAAGAATCAGATAGTACGTAGGTGAGGACCAAGTTTAAGATCCAGCATGATTGTTATGGTCAGAATCAAGGTGGAGTAATAATCAAGGTCAGGATGATAGTGATTGTCAGGGTCAGTGTGAGGTACAGTTTTAAGATCAGGGTGAAGATGAAAATTAGAATCAATGTCAGGATGAGCTTCAGGATCAGAATCAGGGTGATGACCACAATAAAAGTCAGCATTTCATCATGGTAAGGGTATGGAAGAGTATGGGGGACAGAGTGAGTGTCAAGTAAAGTTCAGGGTAAGGAGGAGGGTCAGAAGCAGGATCAGGGTCCGATTCGGATATATTGTCATAGTAAGAGTCAATGTAAGAGTCAGTGTCAGTGCCATGGTCAATGTGAGGGATTCCTGTACCAGTATGGATAAGAATGTGAGTTGGTAGCAGAGTGAACACTGGGGTCCAATCATGGTGAGTATCAGTTTCAGAGATATGGTCATTGTCAGAGTCAGTGGATTCTGGGTGAAGTTAGTGTCAGAATTGAATTAGGGGAAGTGTGAGGTCAAGGTCAGGTTGATGATAAAGGTCAGAATGGTGTCAGGGTAAGAGTGAGGGTGAAGGTTAGGTTTAAAGTATGAATAAAATGAAGCTAAAACTCATAGTTAGGATCAGAATCAGGGTAATGGTCAACATGAATTGCCATATCTTGGTGAGGATGAGGTTATTGATCAGGGTCAGAGTTATATTCATGGACATAGTGAAGATCAGGGTCATTTGTGTGTCAGGGTGAGGTTTTAGTTAAGTTGACAGATTATGTGAAGTTCAGAGTGCAAGATAAAGGTGCGTATGAGCGTGAGGATCACATTAGAGTCAGGTTCAGAAACATGGTAAGTTTTATAAACAGTTATTTCTAGAGTAAGGATCGAGGTATGATTCAGAGTCTGATGTCAGGTTCACTGTCAGGAGAAAGGTCAGAATCAGGTAAGTTTAAGGGTGAATGAAGATCAGTGTCAAGCTCAGCGTGGGGGCCAAAACAAATTGCTGGGTCATGTTCAAAGTAAGGGTCATGCTCAAGGTCAGGTTGAGAGTCACCGTGAGGATCAGAATGGTAGTTGGTGTCAGAGTGAAGATGAGAAGTCAGGAATATGAGGCAAATATTCAGAGTCATGCTCAGGATGAGAGTCAGGGTCAGTTTCAGCATAAGAATCAGGGTGCGGTGCCAGCCAGGTCTGGGTGAGGAAGGATGAATGTCAGGATCAGTCTGATGGTATTGTGCAGGTCCAGCATGAGTTTCAGATTCACGACTCTTTCATGGACATCATGAAGGTATGTGTAAGGGTCATTGTAGAGTCAGGGTGAGATCAGGGTCAGGGAGGTCGTGGTCAAGTCAGGGTAAGTGGAGTGTGAACATCAGAGTCAGGGTCAAGTAAAGATCAAGTGAGGTTAGATTCAGGGACAGGGTAGAGGGTCAAATTGAATGCTAGCTTAGGGATCGCTTCAGAATCAGGATACAGATGAAACTGAGAGTAATGGTGAAAGTGGGGGTCAGGGTAAACATGACCCAGAGCTTCTAAATGAGAATTAGGATCAGAGTCAGGGCGAGTGTCAGGGTCAGACACAATGTCAGAGTGAGCATCAGAGTAAGGTTTGGGTATGGAATAGAGGTAGTGTCAGAATGAGAGTCAGAGTCAAGAAGACAGTGACTATATACCTCAAGGTTAGAATCATGGTCATGATCAATATCTAAACCAAACTGAGGGTCATGGTGATGAAAAATGTGATGGTCAAGATCAGTATGAGCATCCAATAAGGGTAAGGGAGACATAGAGGTTCTGTGTCAGTGTGAAATTCAGGGACATGGTGAAGGTTACAGTAGCATCAGCATCAGAGTATGGTGAGGATCATAAGAAAGTCACAAGCCCAGTCAACATTAGGTTGAATATCAAGTCAATGGTATAGAGGCGCCTGGGTGGCTCAGTCATTAGGTGCCTGCTCAGGGTAAGCATTCGGCTTGGGTTGTGATCCCAGGGTCCTGGGATTGAGCCCTGCATCAGGCTCCCTGCTCAGCTGGAAGCCTGCTTCTCCCTCTCCCACTTCCCTTGTTTGTGTTCCCTCTTTCACTGTGTCTCCCTCTGTCAAATAAATAAATAAAAATAAAATCTTCAAGTCAATGTTATAGTCACAGTGAGTTTGAGGAAGCAGTTCAGGGTCAAGGTGAGGATCAGAGTCATGTAGTGTATGAAGTGAGGGTCAGAATCTAGGTCACACACAGGGTCAGGCATGAGTCAAAGTAAGGTTTAGGGTCATGTGATTATGTGTGTCAGAGTAAAAGTCTACTTCAGAGTTAGTGCCTGGTCAGGATATCAATCTAGAGTCAAAGTAATCAGAATCAGGGTCAATATTAGTTTCAGGTCAAAGACTAAACTCAGTTTAAATTTTGAGGGATGGGGAGTATAGAGTCATTGTTGGGATCACATCAGGGTCAAAGTCAGTTGAAAGTGATGGGCACGGAGAGTGGGAAGGTGAAGTTCAAGGACAGAGTGAGGGTTAGATTCAGAGTTCAATTCAGGGTCAGGATCAAGATGGTCAGGTTGAGTACGAGTTTCAGAGTAATGATCAGCTCGGGGGTCAGTGTCAGGGGGAGTGTGAAGGTCTCAGAGTAAATTTGAAGTCAGTATTGGCTTAGATTTAGGTTGAAGGTGGGATAAAAGTCAGGTATATGATGAAATTGAAGAAAATGGATCAGGCATACAGTGAAGTTGAAGATGAGGGTCTGAGACAGTTAAGCCTGAGGGTCAAAGTCAGTGTTTGGATGAGGTGTCAGGATCTGCTTCAGGATCAAAATCAACACATCAGTGTCAGGTTGATGACCAGGGTCAGGTGAAGGTCAAGTTAAGTGTTGGGTTCAGAATCAAAGTCGGCATGAATGCCAGAGCCTTAGTAAGGGTCTGTGAAGGTCATGGTCATGGTCACAGGGTCAGCAACATATTGAGAGTTTAGAGTCATGTCATGGCTAAGGTAAGGTCATCATGAAGTTCAATTTCAGGGTACATATTGCAGGGTAAGGATAAAAACAAGATCCAAGTTGAGAGTCAGGGTCAGAATCAGGGTGAAAATTAGGGTCAGGTAATTTCAGGGCTTATTTAAGCATCAGGATCAATGTGAGGGCTGGGTCCTGGGATCAAGAACAACATCCAACTCTCTGCTATATGGGGAGCCTGCTTCTCCCTCTCCCTCTGCCTGCTCTGCCTCCTTGTGCACGCTTTCTGTCTCTCAAATAAATAAATAAAGTCCTTTAAAAAAGGAAAAATAAAATGAGAGAGATGAGCATGAGGATTGGGGATATTTGGGAGAGTAAAGGTGTCTTTCAATGTCAGGACCAAGGTCAAGTAGGACTGGGAGTCAGGGTCAGAGTGAGGTTAAATGTGAAGTTAAAGTTCAAAGCCGTCCCCTGGGTCAGGTGATATTAAAGGTGGGGTTAACGTTCAGGCAGCCCCAGGATCAAGGTCAATGTTAGGGTTAGGATAAAAGCAGGGTTATTGCCATAATATTTCATTCTTCTGTTTATAATCTTACTTCCACCATTAATTCATGTAATGCTGTCAGAGCAAAAGAAACATTATTTTTCTTGTTAATTTTGTTTCAGTTTTCTGCAGGAATAGTAATGGATTTGGGATACGCATTGGCCCAGTAATCTTAATTGTATTATTATGCACCATCACATCCTTATGATTCACAGCTCTGAAAAGTCATTCCAAATTTTATGCCGTAGATGTACAACCAGATGCTCAGGTGATAGGAATGCAAGAACATACAATGTAGTTTTAACAGGTTTCTGTCCTTAAAAAATAAAAAAAGGATTTGTAACTTCTAAATTTCAAGCTTATGGAATGACTGGAATAGAATTTAGATGTTGAATTACCCATTCCACCACAACATACCTGATAACTGACCATCATCCTTTGAGCGTTTGAGAAATGGCTACTAGCAACCCCCGCAGTTAGAGAGTTTATTTATAGAAAATTTATCATCATTAATTGAGCCAAAATGGCTTCTGACCATAATTTTCATCTTCATACAGCAACAGAGTAAATCTAATACTTTTTTCATATGGCTCCTCAGTATCTCTCCTCCACTGATGCACAGTAATGCAGGTCTTTCTGCAAAGGTGATGGTATGACCACTGTCCCAACCCCAAGTGATCAGGCCCTGGATCCCATTAACAGGCTGAAATTTCCTAAGTAGGAAGGCCCTGGCCTCCACCTGGACCACCAACTTCACCTCAGAGGTGCTCACCACCTGATTCCCAGGACGCCTTCAACTCCCTTGATGGGTCCTGACATCTTACACCCTAAGTTTGGAAGGATGGCTGGGGATACTGGGCTTGTTCCCTTTGGACCCTGTGATGTTGGAAGGACAATGTTAGGGTTCAAAGCTGACAGCAGAGAAAGAATTCTTGAGACATCTTTGGTGCAAAAAAGGTGATTTTATTAAAGCATAGGGACAGGACCCGTGGTCAGAAAGAGCTGCACTGGGGTCAGAAGTGGCCCATTACATGCTTTCAAGTTGGGAGGGGTTTGGGGATAGCACAAGTCTCTAAGGGATTTTGGAAGCAAGGTTTCCAGAACCTTGAGGGAGCTAGCTAATGTTGGGGAAAAGTCATTTATTATCAGCTAATAAAACCTCAGTCATGACACCCTTCAGATGCATATTGGTGGGCCATATGCTTGGAGGAAGACTGCCAACATGTGTCTTTGGGGATTTAGAGACACAGGAAATTTCTAAAGGAATTTTATATGTTGATGTAGACTTCTAGGATGGGGGAAGGAGAGGAGAGGGCTAGGACTGCCTTTCACCCTTCTCCAAGTGTCAGCATCGAGGCAGTTGAGTGCCTAGGGGAATGCCACTCTCTCTGTTTAAGGACTTGTCAGTGGGCTGTAGGTAGTCAGGAGATTTCATAATTTTCCTTCTGCCTTTGTTTCCCGCATCACCTGAACTAGACTAATGAGGCTCCCAAACCAGATCCAGAGTCGGAGGTAAGAGTGCACAGATCTGAATGGAAAACCTGCTAAAGACTGGAATGAAAAAACAACCCCTCTCACCACCAAACCTTTCCGGCTGAAGAGAAAACGGGAAATGACAGGGAGTGCTCCTCCTCTCCTCCTGCCGGCCCACCAGCACGGGCTTTGCCAGCCTCTGATTTGTGTGCCCAACCCCCTAGACTGACTCTCCATGCCCCTTCCCACCTCTATCCCTCCTCCCCTGCTCACTGATGCTGGACACCTCTGAGGCTCTTCACCATGAAGAGGTTTACAGGGTTTAGAGGCTGAAGAGAAAATAAGTCTAAGTCAGGGAACAATGCAAAATGGTTGGGGCCTCAGAGGCAGGAAGGAATCTCTGCTTCTCAAACCTGAGAGCTGAGGCTGAGGATTATAGAGCCAAAGGTTTTCCTACCTAAAAAAAAAAAAAAAAAAAAAAAGGATGTATCGAATGGCTCCCAAGATTCTTTCCAACTCTAAATCACAACAGTGCTGCAGGGAGGTATTCTGTAATATTAGAGCCATGAGTTCCTAGAGCTTTGTTCAAACTGGGGCTAAGGACAAGGAATTGGAAAATTGAGGTCTGTGGCCTCTTGATTCCACCTAGCATAGGGTGAACAAGACTGGAAGTCTTCAACAACTTTCTTCTAGACAAGAATTCCAGATGGCCACAATTTCTAGAGAGCTTTTTTATTTCCTTTCCTTCTTTTTTTTTTAATGACCCCTCCCCGCAGCACTTTCCCTTTAGTCTCTGCTTGTCTGGCCTCTCCTTTAGACTATTTTAATACTGCCCAGTGGCTACTTAAGGCTGCTAACCTCTGCTCTAAAGAAATTAAACACCCGAGAGCATATCCAGGAAGCAGAGCATAAGGAAAAGGAACCAGCTGCCTCCACAAGTCAGGGAACAGCAATGAAAAAGAACAGAAGAGCCAGGAAGACCAGCAAACCAGTTTGGTCTTTATTGAGGTGTCAGGGTAGAGTAACACCATGAAGGAGCAGAGCCCGAGCACTTAAAATACACAGAGGCAGGATTTAAGGGTTTCTTAGAGATGCAGGCCTGGGTATTTGGGCTAGGAGAAAGGCAGTGAGTGATTTAGGTGCTCAAAGGGACTTCAAGAATGCCCTATACTTGGTCAGGAAAGGGGCAGACAGAGTTCTTAGCTCTTGCTCAAGTTCCTGTAGAGCTCTCTCCTGCTCCTGCTGCTCCCCTACCATCTGCTTCCTGTAATAGTTGATGTAGAAGTTCACCCAGTCATCCACCATCGTCACCATGGCTTCTTCAGGCAGAGGAGGATTAGGGAAGACCTGCAGAGCAAGGGGATAGCAAGGGAGCATGTGGTCCTCAGTGTGATTCAGAAATACCTCCCAAGCTGCAGCCTCCTCCTCTCCCTAATTTCCATCAACTGCACCATGGCGCTCCCAGCTCTGAATGACGCTCCCTTCTCTCCCCTCACCCATCTGCCAAGAGTCTCCGCCTGTCCTTTGAGACAGTGCCTGGGCTTACCTGCTGATTCAGCAGAACATTAAACTCCTTCATTCCTGTAGAAATGAGATCCTTATTGGCCTGAAGAAGAGCCATCTGCCTAAGTCAGAGAAAGAATTTAAGTAACATTTTTCCTCATTGTTGGGTATTTTCCCCCAATTCCCTCATTCCCCTTAAAGATCTCTGGTGCCTTGCAGGACCACCTCTCCAACACCTTTCAAATCATGCCCTGCTCGGAGATCACATTTCTCCCAGGCTGGCTCACCTGCAGGTCCACCAGTGCTACGTAGGTCTCACCCACACTTTCCGGAGTATGTAAGCGTACTGAACTAAGTGTAGGCAAGGAGTCAAGTATCTGCCTAAGAGGGAAACGCCCTGCATCTAGGTCCTGGGGGAGGGTGATAAGTCAACCAGGGGATGAGACAAGGGAGACGTTTCCCTGAAGTTAAAAGATAGAAAGGCCAAGAAAGACAGATAAGTGGGGAGACCCAGAAAACCAAACCCAGGACAGATCCTTGCCATGTACCCCACATCGCAGTACCCGCGCTCCAAAACTAAAATTCAGGCCAACAAACTAACATTAACTGACGCCCTGTTACATGGCAGACACTTCTTTTCATTTTATTTTAACTCCAAGGTACTTAACAAGCAGTGTTATATTAGTTTCAGGTGTACAATGTTGGGATTCAACAATTTCATATATCACCCTGTGCTCATCATGCCAAGGGCATAATCCCCATCACCTTTTTCCCCCATCCCTCTGGCAACCATCGGTTTGTTCTCAATAGTCAAGAGTCTGTTTGTTGGCCGCCTCTCCCTCTCTTCTCTGTCTCTGTCTCTCTTTCCCCGGCTTGTTTGTGTTCTTTCCTGAATTCCTCAGATGAGTGAAAGCATCTAGTATCTTTCTCTGACGGACTTATTTGCCTCATTCCACTTACATTCTCTAGCTCCATCCATGTTGCAAATGGCAAGATTTCATTCTCTTTTATGGCTGAGTAAATTCCATTATATAAATATAAATAAATATAAATATGTATTTCCATGGCAATTATTCTCCAATTCATAGATGATATATTATAGCAGTTACATTAATCATGTGTGTCAGGCACTGCTTCAAGCATGTATTAAGGTATTTATCCTTATAAAAAAAATTCTATTGGGCAGAGACTAATGGAAGCCACATTTTGTGGATGAAACACTTGTAAGATGTGGAAAACTGGACTCTACCAGGCTGTGCCCCATAAGAAAGGAGACACATTTGGGACGCCTAGGTGGTTTAGTTGGTTGAGTGTCCAGCTCTTGGCTTCAGGTCATGTTCTCAGGGTTGTGAGATGAGTCTCCCATTGGGCTTCATACTCAGCAGGAAATCTGCTCAAGATTCTCTCCTTCTGAGTTGAGGGACATTGGAGGGAGGTGAACCATGAGAGACTATGGACTCTGAAAAACAATCTGAGGATTTTGAAGGGGCAGGGGGTGGGAAGAAGTTGGGCCAGCCTGGTGGTGGGTATTGTGGAGGGCACGTATTGCATGGAGCACTGGGTGTGATGCATAAACAATGAATTCTAGTACACTGAAAAGTAATAAAAAAATTTTTTTTAATTTTTAAAAATACGGAAAAAAAAGATTCTTTCCCTCTGCCCCTCCCCCACTCTCACACTTTCTCTCTCTAAAATAAATAAATAAACAAAATTTTTTTAAAAAAAGAATAGAAACACATTTTTCTTGTTCTCTACCATATCATCAGGTATTTAAATAAGCAGAAATACTTTTTTCTTTTTAAAGATTTTCCTAATGTCCATTTTTAGTAGATGTTTTTCAAATTTCGAAATCACTAAATGCTAATTGAAGTAAGTGTTTTGAAACAATTGTTTCAAAACAATACAAAAATGTACACTGAAAAAGGTCATTTTTGTTTCCTCCTCCAACAAAGTAGCCAGCATTAAAGATGCATTTATTTCCTGCCACATCTTTCTCCATTGAAAAACCAACATTCATAGGTACCTATGTACTTATACAGGCTTTGCTGATTTTCTTTTTTGTTTATAACATGTTCCTAATTAACATCCAACAAAATTGATTTCCCTTTGTGTACATTCCTGAATTTTATTACATAGATTCATATAACCACTACCACAGTTATGACAAAGAATATTTCTATCACCCTATAATTCCATTATAGGACATCCTCAAAAGCACTAAATTGTTGTGATAGGGAAGAGACCAGTGGCTGGCAAGGTTTAGGTATGGGAGTGGGGGTCATTATAAGGGGTAGCATACTATGATGGAATTATATAGTATATAACTTTGAGAGTGGTTTCTTTCACTGAGAATAATGCCCTTAAAGTTCACACAACTTGTTGCAAGTAGCAGTAAGTTGTTCTTTTTCATTGCTGAGTATACATCACATGCATACACTATAGTTTGTTTATTCGCCCCCTGAAGGACATCTGAATTATTTGCAGTTTGGGGCAAGCATGAATAGAGCTTCTATAAATATTTGTGTACAGACTTTTCCATGAACATGTTTTCATTTATCTAGGGTAGAAAATATTTGTTACCTCTAGGAGAAAAAATTGTAATACAACCTGACAAGGAACATGTATACAGAATTTATGAAAAATCCTTATAGATAATAAGACAATCCAGTCTTCTAAATTGCTGGAAGACTAATATAGACATTTCAAAAAGAAGATATACAAATACCCAAGCATATGCAAAGACATTCAACATTATTACTTTTCAGGGAAATACAGATTAGAGCTACAGGGTGATACTACTAAATGGCCACTACAATGACTAAAATTTTAAAAAGATTAAATATCGGTGAGTATATGGAATGAACAGAATTATGATACAGTGCTAGTGAGACTGTAAAAGCGGGACTTCCAACCACTTTGGAAAACAACCTGGCAATTTTTTATAAAGTTCAAAATACACTTACCACATGACCCATCAATTTCACTCTTAGGTAGAGTCCTTGAGAAATGAACATACATGTCTACAAAAGTAGTTGCAGGCGAATACAAATGTTCACATTATTATTCATAATAATTAAAAAATGGGAAAAACCCAAATGTCCAATAACCACTGAATAGATATACAGATCGTGATATATTCACTCGATTATATACTACTCAGCAGTAAAAAGGAACAGTCTAATGGTATTCATGACAACATGGATGAATCTCAGAATAATCAGGATGAGCGAAAGAAGGCAGACATACAATTAAGAGGAAGAAATAGGGAAATAAAAAAGACATGAAGTGGTGAGGTAGGGGACTGAAACAGGTGAAGGGAATTAAGAGTACATTTATCGTGATGAGCACTGAGTAATATACGGAATTATTGAGTCACTATTTTGTACAGCTGAAACTTAATATAACATTGTATGTTAACTACACTGAAATTACCTTTTTAAAAAGAAGCCAGACATGAAATATTATATACAATATAATTCTATATCTATGAAATTCTCAAATAGGCAAAAAGAATCTATAGTGACAGAAAGCAGATCCAAACACGAGTGGAGATTAAAATGCAAAGCTGCCCAAGGGAAATTTTTTGGACAACAGAAATAGATATATCCTGATTATGACAAGCCAGTTTCATGCACTGTTAGCAGGAGTGTAAATTAGTAAAGTTTTTTAGAAGGATAATTTGGCAGTACTTGTTCAAATTAAGATATATATATATGCTTCAACCCAATGATTCTACTTTGAACTCTATTTTAAAGAATTATTCATATTCAATGCACAGAAAGGCCTGTACAAGGAATTTGCCATAATAATAATGAAATTAGTTATAAGAATGAAAAGGCAGAAAAACTCAAACTCTCATTAATATAGAAGTCATTAAATAATGGCACATTCATACTGTGGCATGACATGCAGTTATTAAAATAAATGAGGTAGATATTTATGTAGTGATATGAAAAGATATTGAAGATAATGTTAAAAAGGGATGCCTGAGTGGCTCAGTCAGTTAAGCACCTGCCTTTGACTCGGGTCATGATCCCAGTGTCCTGTGATAAAGCCCCACATTGGGCTCCTTGCTCAGTAGCAAACCTTTTTCTCCTCTGCCTGCTGCTCTCCCTGCTTGTGCGCTCTCTCTCACTACCCCCCCACCTCTGAAAAATACATTTTAAAAATATCCTTAAGATAATGTTAAATGAACCATAGTTAGAGCAGACTACCCTGTAGGAGTAGGGCTTAAACATAAAACTCTCTCTCTCTCTCTCTCTCTCTCTCTTTCTCTGGGTATCTGTGTGTCTAGAATAGTAAACAATGTTCACTTCTGGGGACTGACTAATATTTGTTGGGAAATGGAAAAAGGAATAAATGTCAAGAGAGAACTTGATCTTATCTATCTATACTATTGATTGAATTATTTCACAAAAAGAATGCACCCGTTTATTATTTTTATAATTCTTGCAAAGAATACAAAATTTAAAAGGTAGAATGAAGATGGTGTCATCCTAAAATCATTAGCCACAAATTTGAATCCTGCCTCAATGCCTAGAAGAACTAGGCCTAGTATCTGTTCACTAAATATTTGTTGAATGAATAAATAAATAAATGCTTTTGCCACTTTTCAGCTCTGTGACCTTGGTGAGGTCACTTCACATACATAAGTTTCAGTTTCCTTGTTTGCAAAGAAGGGAAAAAATAGTAACTATTTACTCGGGCTACTGAGAAAATAAATTCATTCCTTCCACAAATTGATATTTGGAACCTACCTGGCACCAGGAACTGGAACAGGGCACGAGGAATATATTCAGTGCCAAAGACAAAATTCCTGTCTTCCCGGAGTTCATGTTCTAGTGGGAGGAATAAGAATGGTAAGGAATGGTGAGGGCAACATATGAGAGATAGGGCAAGATCCAATCTACAGAACTTTCTGGGCCATGACAAGAAGTTTGTGTTTCATTTCCAAGCGTGAGGGAAAAACCTCCTTCCACAAAAGTAATAGGAAGCCACTGAAGTTTAAACAGAGGATCTTTCAACTTCATGGAGAGTGGACTGTACGGGGGCAGGAGTGGAAGTGTGGGGGTCAATGAGGGGAAAGTCAAGGAGACAAGCAGCTTGGAATATTCTGTCCAGTGCTTGGTACACTGTTGAATGCAGACTACCAAGAGGTTTCACGGGGATAGGAAAAGGGGAAGCATCACACATCTCGTTGTCAAGCCATTGATCTGGACACTTCTGAAAGAAGTGCATGACGAGTCCTTGTCCTCACTTAGTTCAGTTGGAAAGACAGGACATAGGTACCTAATGAAAGCAAATATAAACTGGCTCCAGAAAGCATATGCTAAGGGCTAAATAAGTGCTACAGTAAACAAGAGCTGCCATGGTCTCTGAGCAGGAGAAACCAATGTGGATAATTAGTGGTGGGCAGTAAAACTGAGAGGTTCATAATTAGTGTGATAATATATACCAATTTGCCCAGAACAGCTCCAGGATGTTTCCCCAATGTAATAGTTAAAAGTGCCTCCTCTAGAGAACACAGGTAGCATCCTCTTCGACCTCAGCCACAGCAACTTCTTCCTAGAAACATCACCAAAGGCAAGGGAAGCAAGGGCAAAACTGAACTTGGGACTTCATCAAGATCAAAAGCTTTTGCACAGCAAAGGAAACAGTCAACAAAACCAAATGACAACTGTCAGAATGGGAGAAGATATTCACAAATGACATATCAGATAAAAGGCTAGTATCCAAAATCTATAAAGACCTTCTCAAACTCAACACCCAAAGAATAAATAATCCACTCAAGAAATGGGCAGAGGATGTAAACAGACATTTCTGCAAAGAAGACATCCAGATGGCCAACAGACACATGAAAAAGTGCTCCACATCACTCAGCATCAGGGAAATACAAATCAAGACCACAATGAGATACCCTCTCACACCAGTCAGAATGGCTGAAATTAACAGTCAGGAAATAACAGATGCTGGCGAGGATGCAGAGAAAGGGGAACCCTCCTACACTGCTGGTGGGAATGCAAGCTGGTGCAGCCACTCTGGAAAACAGCATGAAGGTTCCTCAAAATGTTGAAAGTAGAACTACCCATGACCCAGCAATTGCACTACTGGGTATTTACACTAACGATACAAACGTAGTGATCCAAAGGGGCACGTGCACCCAAATGCACAAGGGATATATTATAGCAGCAATGTCCACAATAGCCAAACTATGGAAAGAACCTAGATGTCCATCAACAGATGAATGGATAAAGAAGATGTGGTATATATGCACAATGGAATACTATGCAGCCATCAAAAGAAAGGAAACCTTGCCATTTGCGACGACGTGGATGGAACTAGAGCGTATCACGCTTGGCGAAATAAGTCAATCGGAGAAAGACAACTATCATATGATCTCCCTGATATGAGGAAGTGGAGATGCAACATGGGGGCTTAAGGGGGTAGGAGAAGAATAAATGAAACAAGATGGGATTGGGAGGGAGACAAACCATAAGTGACTCTTAATCTCACAAAACAAACTGAGGGTTGCTGCGGGGTGGGGTTGGGAGAAGGGGGGTGGGGTTATGGACATTGGGGAAGGTATGTGCTTTGGTGAGTGCTGTGAAGTGTATAAACCTGGCGATTCACAGACCTGTACCCCTGGGGATAAAAATATATTATATGTTTATAAAAAATAAAAAATTAAAAAAATAAATAAATAAAATATTATACATTTGTTAGTATGAAGGTTCCTCAAAAAGTTCTAAATAGAACTACCCTATGATCCAGCAATTGCCCCACTAGGTATTTACCCAAAGCATACAAAAATACTAATTTAAAAGGATACATGCTCCCCAATATTTAAAGCAGCATTATCTACAATAGCCAAAAACCATGCAAACAGTCCAAGTGTCTATTGACTGATGAATGGATAAAGAAGATGCAATATATACATATATATTTATTAATTTTTATATATTATACATAAAACACACACCATAGAATATTACTCAGTCATTAAAAAGAATGAAATCTTGCCATCTGCAGCTACATGGATGAAGCTAGAGTATTAGGCTAAGCGAAATAAATCAGTCAGAGAAAAACAAATGCCATATGGTTTCACTTATATGTGGGACTTCAGAAACAAAACAAATGAGCGTAGGAGAAAAATAGGATATAGAGAGGCAAACCAAGAAACAGACTCTGAACTATGGAGAACAAACTGATTGTTACCAGAGGGGAGGTGGGTAGGGGGTGGGTGAAGTAGGTGAGGGGGATTAAGCAGTGCCCTTGTTGTGATGGGCACTGGGTGTTGCATGGAAGTGTTGAATCACTGAATTGTATACCTGACAAATAATATACAATAATAAATATAATAAATAATAATAAATAATAAATATAAATAATAATAATAAATAATAAATATAACATAATATTACACTTTATGTTAACTAACTGAAATTTAAATAAAAACAGAAATAAATAAATAAAGTATTACACATTTGTAACCCTTCAATTTTTCACTCTAACACCAAACTCAAAACTTAAAAAAATAATAATGAAGTGACCCAGGTCTATCTTAGCATCAGAGAGACTCTGTGTAGGTCTCAGATAAGATGAGGCGGGGTGGAAGGGTGTTCCAGGCTGAGGTCTAAGAAGGTGATAGTTTGGGAGAATCAGAAGTTTAAACCAGGGAGTCAGACTGTGGGAGTCCAAGAAAGCCAGGCTAAGAAACCAGGATGTTTTATTTTCGGATAAAATAAAGGGCGCTTTGGTCGAACTTCTACTTTGGAATCAGTACATTCCAGCAGATGGAAGGAGAAAGGGAGAGAGGGAAAGAAAAGGGGACGAGTTAGGGGGAAAGGGGGGGCTAGGTTGGGAGAGAAGGAAACAGTCTCTTTAGACTCTTACCCCAGTTTCACGGACCCTTTCCCCCAATAAACACACAAGAACTTCTTGCCTATTTCTTGTTTTCTGAGACTATTCGCCGCAATCCCTTGATTTTCTCATTCCTCAGATGTCCAAAGGATCCTTTCAGAAATAACAGTCTTCCAGGAAAAACAAGACGAAAACAGAGAGGGAGGCAAATCGAAAGAGACTCTTGGCTCTAGAAACAAACTGAGGGCTGCCGGAGGGGTGGGGACCGGACCGGGTAACCGGGGGACGGGCATTAAGCAAGCACTTGACAGAATGAGCCCTGGGTGCTGCATGCAACTGATGAATCACTACATTCTGCCTCTGAAGCTAATACAGTGCGTGTTAACGAAATAGAATTTAAATTTAAAAAAAAAAAAAAAAAGGCAAGAAATACCACTCTTGCAGTCTCGGGTGAGGCCCAGGACCTCGGGGATCATTTAGTCCACCTTCTCACCACGCATTCGTGGGGTCTTTATTCATTCATTGTATCTTTCAAACGCCTATTATGGGTTGGGTGCTGGGGATACAACAAGGAGTAAGGTACAGTCCCTGCTCTCAAAATAAAGGCGGCATCTAAGGCCCCGGGCAGGACACTGACTGGCCCCGTCGTGGTACTAGGTCTCAAGCACAAGGCTGCCCCCCTTCCTTCTGCCCCTAGCTGAAGGCTGCAGATCCCAGGAATGCAGGTATCTCCAGGACTGGGCAGCTAACGGGCTCCCGTGGCTCCAGAGGTCCAGCAACAAACGCTACAGAGAACAAAAGCGGAGAGCAGCCCTGGCGTGTCCGCAGGAGGCATCGGGGTGTCCTGGGCCGCACGAAGGCGGACGCAGCGGCCGGCGGCATCTTCGCGGAGGAAGATTGCCCCTGCACAGCCGCCGTACCGAGCCGGAAGCGTCGAGCCGCCACGTTCCGCGCCCCGGGGCCCCGGAGGAAGGTTCCAAAATGGCTGACGGCGCGAGTCTCGAGCCCCAGCTGTGCTCGGAACAGTTCGGTTCCGGGGCGGCCCGGGGCTGCCTCGCCGCCGCCGACGGGAGCTTGCGGTGGGAGGCTTGGGGGTGGCGCTGGTGGGGGTTCTCTGGGCCCTTCCCAGCAAGACCCCAAGGACGGGACGGCGGCGGAGGGGGGACCGCCGGGGCGGCTTCCCCACCTCTCTCCGGCCTCCGGGCCGTGTTCCTGCCGCAGGGCTTCCCCGACAGCGTCAGCCCGGACTACCTGCCCTACCAGCTGTGGGATTCCGTACAGGTCAGCCCGGCGGACGGCCACGGGGGCGGGAGACGGCGCGGGCCAGGCGCCCCGCCGAGAGCGTGGAGACGGGTCGGAGCGGGACCGCGACGTGGGTCAGGTCGCCCGCGGGTGAGAGCGGCGGGAGAGCCTCGGCCTCCGTGCCGCTGCGCGCGGCCCTCACGCGCCTTTTGTCTTCTCCAGGCCTTTGCTTCCAGCCTCTCGGGCTCCCTGGCCACCCATGCGGTCCTGCTGGGCATCGGGGTGGGGAACGCAGAGGCTTCGGTGTCCGCGGCCACGGCCACCTGGCTGGTGAAAGGTGAGCCGGGCCCCCGGACCTCCCCTGTCGCTGCGGTCGGCCCATCTCGCCGGCCTCTTTTTCCTCCCGACGCGAAGTCCGACCCCTTCTCTCCGCCGTCCCCGTGTTCTGGCCTCTGGTTCTGGGCGGGGGTGTGCATGTGTGGACTCTTTCCTGATTGGACCTGGAAGCCGGCTCTCCCTCGTCCCTAAACAGTATTTTTACTGGTTTTATTCAACGATGCATTCGTTGCCAGAATACCCTCATCCTGCGCGCCAGCCGGCTCCTCATACTGTTCAGTGTCTCCACATCATCAGGCGCTCAAATCCCTGTTAATCCTCCCTCTCCTTTACCCCCGGGCTTGTTGTGCAGCAGTACCTAAGGATGCAGTTATTAAATAAAAGGACCAGCTGCTTGGCACGTGGGAATTGCTCCGTTCTGGAAAAAAAACAGTTTTGTAGTTAGTGCTGAGTAGGAAGGAGGAGGTTCTGGGACAGACAGGAGGCATTTTAGAACCTCTGGGATCCTGGGTGATGCTGTGAACAGTAACCGTATTGCATGTGCACAGCTTCTTGGAAACCCGCTCACGAAAAACAGAACATGCAGTGTGGTACCAGGCCACTTAAAGCCTGAGGCAGAGGAGGAAAAGGAAACTGCCACGGGTTCCACGCCAGGAGATGGACGGCTCCCTCCACCGTCCTTTGTCGTGCGTGACTTTTCCTGGTGGGAACTTAAATCAGACCCGAAGAGAAGGCTCTTTCTGCTTCTAGCACGAGTCTGGCCACATCTCTCTGATGAGCCTCCGTGGATCTTTTGGAAGATTTGGAGGTTCCTGCTTACATCCTTTTTTTTTTTTTTTAAAGATTTTATTTATTTATTTGACAGAGATCACAAGTAGGCAGAGAGAGAGAGGAGGAAGCAGGCTCCCCACCAAGCAGAGAGCCCGATGCGGGGCTCGATCCCAGGACCCTGGGATCATGACCCCAGCCGAAGGCAGAGGCTTGACCCCCTGAGCCACCTAGGCACCCCTGCTTACATCCTTATTAAGACTGAGCAGGCTGGCCCCATGTGAGTCACCTCTTGAAAGTAGCCTTTCTCTGTGGCCTGTTGTCCTAGCTGTCTCTTTTAATAATAATAGTTCATACAAGCTGTTTATTATCTACCGGTCTTTAAATATGCTGGCTTCACAGTAGCTCTGAGATAGGTATTGTTATACCCATTCTGCAGGTAAGGAAACTGCGGCACGAAAAAGTAATTTGACCAGGATCAGAGCCAGTAAATTGTAGGGCATGGATTTGAACCCAGGAGTTTAGTTCCAGTTTCATGTTCATAGCACCAAACTGTGCTTAATTTGAACCTTTCGATCTCCTGTTGGCTGAGTGTTTGGAATGCAGCAGGACCGGATGGATGTTTTCCATGTCATTTCTAAGCACCCTAGTCTTATCACAGACATGTTGCCCATATATATATTTGATTTATAAGATTACTTTAAGGTAGGAAAAAGGAACTACTTTTTAAAGCCTATTGTTGATATTAAAAGAAGCCTTAACTAGAAAAGAGTTTTTGGGGGCGCCTGGGTGGCTCAGTGGGTTAAAGCCTCTGCCTTCGGCTCAGGTCGTGGTCTCAGGGTCCTGGATCGAGCCCCACATCGGGCTCTCTGCTGAGCAGGGAGCCTGCTTCCCCCTTCTCTCTCTGCCTGCCTCTCTGCCTACTTGTGATCTCTGTCTGTCAAATAAATAAATAAAATCTTTAAAAAAAAAAAAAAAAGAGTTTCCGTCAGACCTGGGAAATTTGTATGCGGAGCTTTATATAAAAAACTCCCTTGGAATTTTTTGAAGTCATTTTGAATTACAGGTCTCTTAGTGGAATGTATTGTCATGACTAACAATACTACTACTACTAGCAGCTAATATTTTCACAGCCTACCACTGTATGCCAGGAATCTCGTACACTTATGTATCATATGTAACTTAATCTCTACAGCAGCCATATTGGGTAGATGCCATTTTTAATACCTTTTTCAGAGAGGTTTCCTACCTCGCCTGAGTTTACGTAGGGCCAGGATTTGGACCCAGACCGACTGACTCCTGTGTCCCACTCTTAATTACTCCATTCTTGCCAGTGGGATTTAGAGTGGAGCCTAGACAGTTTGTGGGCAGCTGATTCCTTACTACTGCTCCAACGTTTCTAGATCCTATAGCTCAGCTAGTTGTAAGTGGGGCAAAGAAGAGCAAGTGGGAATTAAGTTTCCTAGTCGAGTGGCCAGTGTTGACTTTCAGACACAGGGAGGCTACGTGTCCTTGTTGCATTCTAGTGCCAACTTCCAGATTCCGACAGGGACTCTGCGGGCTGCTGATGAAAGGCAGAGTAGGTCCCCTTTCTACCCAGTGGCCCTTGTGTGCAAGACCTACACGGGATTGGATGTGAGTGTGCAGTCAGAGGGAAGAAAAGTAGAGTCTGGCCCAGTGAGCTGTCAGTAAGTAAAAGTAATCTTGGCATGTTCAGAGTTACTAAGTTGAGCCAATACAAGAATCTTAAGTGAAACACATTTTTTGTGGAGAATAAAATATAGTTGAAAGAAAGAGGGTCAGGTGGGTGATGGAGGAAGCCTGTGAAGCTACCTGGTAGGTATTACTTCCAGGGACATACAAGGGATGGAAATAGAGAACAGAGCAGGCCAGGTGAGAAATGTGTTGTACGTACACCTCTGAGGTAGCCCCTGCTCAACCCCAGCCAGTGGTGGTGGTGAGGGAAGACAGGCTCGGTGTTGCCAGGTCTTCAGGCTCTTCCAGAAGAGCTGGACATCCAGATTTTCTCACAGAATGTCCTATTTTTGTTGACCAATTACTCTGAGCTTCAGTTACTTCATCTGTGAAAGGGAGGACCTCTCAGACGTTCATAGGATTGTGGTGAAGATGGAAAGGAGTAAAGCTTTCAGGTGTCCAGCAGCGTGTTTACTGGTGTGCCTCAGGCCCAGAGTTGCATGAAGCTGTCTAGATAGAAGGCCTTACTGCCCGAGGGTAGAGGTTGGGGCAAGGGGTCAGAACTGCTCCTTCCAGTGGAGAATGGGGAAGGTCAGCCTGTCACCACCTTTATATGCGTGGGATACTCCCAACCCTCTCTACAACCTAGTTTCCCTTCTTGCATTCCCTTAACGGTCCATGCCCTCAAGTTCAAACAAGTTAGGAGTCGTCTGCCCACCGTATCGTTCCTTCCAGTATCCACTGTATGAGGCCTTCTGAGTTAGTTGTTTGGGCCTAAAACAGTCCTTTGTGATCCCCCTGCTGAACTTAATGCTACTTTCAGTATAAGGGGTTTTAATCATGGGGTGGCAAACCTTCTGTAAGGACCAGATGGTAAATATTTTATACTTTGCAAGCTGTATTGTTTCAGCCGTAGCAGCTGACTCTGCCATTGTCTCACAAAAACAGCCATAGACAGTCTGTAAATGAATGGGCACAGCTAGGTGCCAGTAAAGCTTTATTTACAAAATAGGGCATGGAAGACTGTAGACAGCAGTTAACTGATCCTTGGTCTAAATCATGTTTCTCGTACTGACTGCTGTTTATTTTTACACTGTATTTTGAGTCTGGAATCATGACTTTCTGGGCCACAGTATCCCCTTAACCTCCTATAATGCCTGGCACACAGTAAGTAGCCAGTGAGCATGTCTTGTGCAGATGAAGGTCCAGCTGATTCCTGGAGACTTCTCTGACTAGTCTGAGAAGGCCTCTCCCACTGCCTCACACCCCCAGCTGTCTGTCATCAAACTGGAATTCAGATCCTTTTTTTCTTACTGATACTCTAATGACCACATGTGAACCTGTTGCCCAGCCTAAGAGCTAGAATATCAACAATAACCTCTGAACTTTCCACACAGGATTTCCTGCTTTTCCTTTCTTTCTTTTTTTTTTTTTTTTTATTGTTTTGCCATATATTGTTTAGTTTAAAGCCTTATGGAAGGTATATTTTGCTGTATCTAGTCTTCATGGCTTGCTTTTTCATGCAGTATTACAATAGTAGGATTCATCCATTTTGAGTGAGTAGTTGTACATTAGATTTTTGCTGCTGTCTAATATGCCACTAAGAGAATATAACAGAATCTATCTATGCCTTCTCCTGTGGATGAGCATTTGCATTATTCCCAGTCGTTGGCTGTTTGTGAACGATGCTGCAAAGAGTATTTCTGGTCCATGTCTCTTGGTGTGCATGGGCACATAGTTCGCATGGGTACATAATGAGGAATGGGGTCACTTCTGACCCCATCATACAGCTCTGTCTACCCAATATTTATGGAGCCAAACTGAGTTCCTAAGAGCGGTGACGCAAGGTGAATCAGCCATTTCAGTGCCAGGGTCTGCCAGGCCCAACAGCCCCCAAGGCTCTTCCCTGTTCCTTACCAGTGCCTCTCTCCCCCAGATTCAACTGGCATGCTGGGCCGCATCATCTTTGCCTGGTGGAAGGGGTGAGTTTGTCTTCTTGGTCTGGCCACTCTCCCCAGACGGGGGCCACAACTGTCTCATACTTGGTTGTACTTTGAGCTCCTCTTTCCTACCAGTTTCTGGGGGAGGGAAGATTCAGCAATTATTTCATCAGAGCTGAGGAGTCCTTAGTAAGTACCCAGTCCAGGTGGCTTACCCCAGCAATGAAGCCACAGAACCATTGCTATGATCACTTCTGCCTTCAGAGCATTAATTTGCAGGCCACCATGGAAAAAATCAGCCAAAAGGCTCTAAGTATCCTCTCTTTGCTTGTTGAGAAAGAAGGCTGGACAGGAAAATGCTTAATCCAAAAGGAATGCTTTTACTCCAGAAGCTCATGGGGACTAGACGGGCAGGTCATCAGGATCCCTGTCTCACATAGAATGAGCGTTCCCATCCGTCTAGGAATTAAGGATCTTGTGCTGCCGCCTTCCTCCTCATGTCAGTGTTGAGGAGTAATTTAGTATCTGCAGTTAACTGTAGGCAGATACTACCTACAAGGTGTTTGGTGAGATAGTTTATGCAAAGTGCATAGCATATTGTGGCTCATTATAAGCATAATAATAACAGTTATTACTAACACTAATAAGTGTTAGCTGTTGCTAACAGCTCTGTGCCTCACAGGCTGTCTGCTTATCATCTCTAACCCTTAGAACAACTTTGTGTAGAGAAGGATTGAATGTGTCCATTTTAGCAGACCTAAAAGGAATCACTTCCAAGTTGTACAGCTTATAACTAATAGTATCAGGCTACTGTATTGGGCAGAGCCCTAGACCAAGCCCATGTGTTCTGGTCCTGCCTTTGCCATTTGTTCCCTCGAGAGTTTGTACTGAGTGCCCCACACCCCACCGTGGGGTCCTCTTCCCTCCAGGAGGTTTCAAAGGAAGGGACAGGGAATGCTGTAAACTCTGCACTTGGTCTGGGGCTACAACATCCCCTGCTACCAGACTGCTGGAGAAGAGGTCCCCAGGTGTTTGTGCGGGGGCCAGGGAGTCCTTGCAAAAGAGGCATCCATCCTCTTGGTGATAGAATTATCCTGGGCCTGGATGTCAGAGCCTGCCTGTTGCCCCTGGCCATTAAATTTTTTTTCTTGGCCCCCGCTTTCCATATGATCTGAGGGATGTTATGCGTCCTCTCTGGGCAACTGGTCTGTAACCTGTGGGGGTTACACTAAATGTAGTTGCTTACCAATCCAAAATATGTGGACTGCTTGCTGGGTACCCTTGATCAAGTGGGAGGAAGGGGTGGGGAGATGGCAGAGGGACCCAGGGGTGGCCTCTCCCAGAGGAGGCCGGAGGGTGGGGGGCAGCCACAAGACAATCAGTTCTTTTCCCTCATGCATCATGGATTAGTGAAGGGGAATCATTAAGTGAGCTTTGAAGGTTCTCGCAGCTAATGGTATTTCAGGCAGCGGTGACAGGGGGTTGGGACAGATGTCTTCATGGAGGATGGATTTTGCCGAGCCCTTCAGACCTTAACCTCAGCCTAAGGATGGCCTGCATTGCCCACGGGTTGTGTTTTCTCCTTGAATTCAAATTGCAAACCAACCTCTCCTCCGCAACAGGACTAAACTGGACTGCAACGCCAAGCAGTGGAGGTAAGGAGGGGTTGAGACAGGAGGAGAGCTATTATGGAGGTCGCTTCCCTTCGGATCTCTAACCTCTGATCCGCCCCCCCCCCCCCCCAGGCTCTTTGCTGATATCCTCAACGATGTAGCCATGTTCCTCGAGATTATGGCTCCCGTATATCCAATCTTTTTCACCATGATCATCTGTACCAGCAACCTGGCCAAGGTATCCACCTCTCGGGCCCCCTGTACCTGCCTTGCTGGGGCTGTATCTGAGCTTACTTGGGGCCCACAGGTGAGACCAGCCTGGGCCCTGTGTTCAAAGCACTTGTAGAAAAGTGAAAAATTGCAGAGTTTCTGCTCATACTCAACCTTATTTTCTGATTCTCCTCCAGCCACATAGTTCCTCACATAGTCTAAGACAATGTCTGAAATCACAAGATTGGTGAGGAACTCTGAGCTGAAACAGAAAGGGTGTTCCCATGTCAGCATCTTGGGACCAGCTCTCTGGCTGTCTTTCATTCTTTGGGTAAAATATTTGAGTGCCTACTGCATGTTGGGCATAAAATATAGGCCGTCCCATTTTTTTCTTGGAAGAAAGCCGCACATAATTAAACAAAAGTTTATAACATTGTAGCTACAGGTATTCCAGATGAGAAGTGTCGGGGCCCAGCCGAGTCAGGAGATGGGCCTCTTCCCTAAGCCTGGGTCCTGAAGAATGAGTTTAAGGTGAAGGGTGGATGTTTTTAAGCAGAAAGAAGAGTGTGGGTCAAGGACCAGGGGCAGGACAGCGTGAAGTGGTTGTGAGGCTGGAGGGTCACATGGGTGAATATGAGCTCTTTCTCTCTGCCAGGCTGCTCACCCTCACAATTCCTTCAGGTTGGCCACATCCAGGTGAGGAGACTGAGGCATAGTTCAGTAAAGAGCCTGTCTTCACCACAGGCTTAAGTACCTGGCACAGAGCAGTGACTCAAGAAGACACGCAAGATCCATGTAAAAAGCCCATCTGTCTGTCCACAGTCACTTCAGAGCAGCGCTTCTCCACAAGGCACTAGTGGCATTTCAGAGACAGCAGTTCTTGGTGGGGGATTGCATGTAGCCCAGTGCCCTGAGCACCCCCTCCAACTCCAGGGCAGGAAACACCAGAGAAAACTAGTGCTGTAGCTGTAGACCAATGATCAGGACCTCCGCCATCTGTTTCAAATTAGGCACTATACTCTGCCTTTGGCGCCTCGGTCTCTTCATCTGTCATGTGAAGGAGTAGGATAGGGCCATGAACTTCCCCTGACCACCTGTCACCCTCTCGAGAGTTCTGCTCTCAGTGACTAATACCTCCGTACCCAGGTAGACCAGTCAGAAGCCTGGCTGTCATCCAGGCCTTCTCCTTCTTGCCCGCTGTTCCCTTCAGCTGGACTTCCATCTGGTGGTTCCTTGTTGCTGAAGAAAGCTTGGTTGCTTCCTAGGGAGTCTCCTTGCTTGCACTCTCCCCTCTCCATTACTTCTCCGAGCAGCCTGTAGCCCTGCATCAGGTCGTCTCCCTGGCCTCGTTGCTCCTGGATGAAGACCCTACCAAGATCTGCAGGATTCCACAGGGTCTGGTCAATCCAGCCTCCTTTCGTAGCACATTCCTCTTACCTTTGAACAAATGATTTCCTCTGCCTGCCCGACAGCTTGTTCATTTGTTGATTGTCTTTCGATTTATAGACTTCATGAGGGCAAGGGTTCTATCTGAATTCTATCACAGCACTAAATCTGTGTCTGGCATCTAAAAGAGATTTGATAAGTGCGAAATGGATGACAGTGATCAGTGACCCGCATTGATGAGTTCTTCCATTCTAGATCTCAGGGATTGAGGAGGTCTAGGTACCATGGGAGGCCAGGGCCATCACTGTGGGTTTTGAGGTGGCCTGGAAGACTTGACTAGGCCTCCACTGGGACCGAAGAAGGGTGGAGTAGGTTACAGGCAGAGAGGAAGCATAAAGTTGGAAACCAGGCTGGACCTGGGAGCTTAGCAAAGAGGCAGGTATAGTCAAAGTAGAAGCTCTGGACTAAGAACAGTCTTTGGGCCTCTACCCTGGAGAAAGAAATGGAGTTCCTTGGGACTAGGCCACAGAGAGGTATGACAGGCAGAGCTTTAGTTTTCTCCAGGACTAAGAAGGGACGTGGACCTAGTCGAAGTGTGAGGATGAGAACAAGATTCCAAGGACCGCATTCAGGGTTTTGCTCTTTGGTCACCTGATGCCTGGTTTTCTCAAATTGGTTTGAGTCATTTACTTGGCTCAGCCACAGAAGTGCCTTTGTTGCCACAGCACGTGGCCATTCTGACTTTCCTTCTCCCTTTCCCCACCTAGTGCATTGTGAGCGTGGCTGGTGGGGCCACTCGGGCTGCCCTGACCATGCACCAGGCCAGGAGAAACAACATGGCTGATGTGTCAGCCAAGGACAGCAGCCAGGTGAGCAGCTGCAGTTGGGGTTGGAGGGAGCCGGAGCAGGGAGGCAGGCCAGGCCATGATTTGGGCGTATGGAGAGAAGCCCCCCAGTGCTCTTAAGGGTAGGGGTGGGAGACACACACATGGGCGGAAATGTCGTGCTCCCAGCTCTGACTAACTTGGGCAGTCCGGTTGAGGGCATGAGTGCTAGTGGCGGAAAGTCCCACCCGATCATCTCAGCTCCTTCCTGATGCCTGTGGGGCCAAGAGTGGGCCCTCGCTCTGGCCTTCACCCTCTCTGGGCCATAGCCCTAGCCTCTGAGGTGGATGTCTGACCACATGAGACCCCATATGTCAAAGCCCTTGGAGGGTCAAAAAGTGCTCAGCATGTGAGGGGGGCTGGGGTCATTGGCCAGAGGTATCCACATGACAGTTTCGTGGGCCTTTCTGACCCCGCCCATCACCTGACCAGGGCGTCCTGGAGTAAAGGTGGGGACCGTTAAGGCTGAACTCGACGGGTATGGGATGCTCCCAGGCTCCTGTGCTAGCTGCTTACGTGTGTAGCATTGTTAACTCCTACCAGCCCCAGGAGGCAGATATGTTGTTCTTCCTGTTTTACAGGAGGAGAATGAGGACTGGTTAGTCGGAAGTGTCCCAGAGCTTTGACACTGAAGCACTTTAGAAACCTCTGTTCTGTCCAGTCCTACACTCTGTCCTTCTCTAAAATTGTTTTGCTCAGTTTCTAAATAGAAGTTGTTTTAAATTTAAAATTAACTCCTTTCAACAATATTAGGTGTTAAGCTATAAACACAAGCTAATACTTACTAAGTGCTAACCGTGTGCCAAGTATTTCATTTATATGAACTCATTAATGCAGGAGGGACTCATTGTTGCCATTCTACAAAGGAGGAAATAAGTCAGAGAGAGGTTCAGTCCTCTTGAGCACCTTCGTGCACGTCCCTTCTCTCAGGAAGTGGTTGGATTCATTCTTCCCCATTGTCTCTTCCCTAGGTTGTCAGGAAGGGAGAAATAAGTACAGCCCAGGACTTGAGTATTAGGATCTCCCTGCTTTATGCCTGCTCTCTCTCACCTCCTCTCTTTCCAAACCCCAACCCTCCTTACACTCCAGGCTGTCTTTTCCAAGCCCATGGGCTCCCTCAGCTTGCAGAAGCAGAAACACATCACTGGGGCAACACAGGAGATGCGCTCAGTCCTACAGCAGGCCCCTGATTTCTGATGTTGCTTTATTGCCGCTTGATGTGGCTGCTGGAAATGAGTCTTTCCACCTGAGGGAGAGGTGGTCCTCCTGCTCTTGTGCAGCCAAGACCTCTAGTCTATTTACCATCACACCCACAGCTTTTTTTTTTTTTTTTTTTTTTAAAGATTTTATTTATTTATTTGAGAGAGAGACAGTGAGAGAGAGCATGAGCGAGGAGAAGGTCAGAGGGAGAAGCAGACTCCCCATGGAGCTGGGAGCCCGATGCGGGACTCGATCCCGGGACTCCGGGATCATGACCTGAGCCGAAGGCAGTCGTCCAACCAACTGAGCCACCCAGGCGTCCCACACACCCACAGCTTTTATTTCGACAGCCCACCCCTTTGCCAGGACAGCTGGGTAGGAAGAGCGCTCTCAGCCTCAGACCTGCTTTATGCCAGAACCAGCTCTCCCTTCAACTTCAGTAGTCAGGAGCCACCAATCCAGACTCTTCCTCCCTTACAATGAGTTGGGGACAGGTGGCCTGGTGTCTGTTCTCCTTGGGTGAGCTCATTCAGGCCATCTCAGGCCATTGGAGAGTTCTGATAACTGATTCTCAAGGGAGGAGGTTTGGATCTTGTGCCTTTCTTCCTGAGTGGTTCCCTTAAACCCTTAAACCCTACGTATACAATAGGAGCTGAGGGGGATCAGTCTTTGTAAACCACTAAATTGAAGAACTTCCTCATTCCAAGGACATTAGCTTGCCTGCGTATAGAGGTACTCAGAGGACTCTTGCAAAACATGTTCGAAGGGCATTGTATTCACCTAGACGCAGAAGCAGCTGGTATCTTAAATGACCACTCGTGAAAAACTGACTAGGCGTCCTCATCAGTGTAGGGAGCCCTAGGAGGAACCGCAGCAGGGAAGAAGGTCATGAAAGGTGCTCAAGGGGATTTACCCTGGCCTGGAAGGAAGCTCTCCAACTCCCAGCCCTTCTGCCGTTTTCTAGGAGACCCTGGTAAACCTGGCAGGGCTCCTGGTCAGCCTCTGGATGCTTCCCCTGGTGTCCGCCGGCCCTGGGTAAGCCGGGGTGGAGGGCAGGGAGGAGGTTCCCCGGTGCGCCTCCACCCCTGTTGACCACCCCCCTCTCCCACCCAGCTTCAGCCTCGGTTGTTTCTTCTTCCTCACCGCCCTTCACATCTATGCCAACTACCGGGCGGTCCGAGCCCTTGTCCTAGAGACCTTGAATGAAGGCCGGCTCCGGCTGGTCCTGAAGCACTTCCTTCAGAGGGGAGAGGTCCTTGGGCCCACTTCAGCTAATCAGATGGAGCCACTGTGGACAGGTGACCCGACCCCTTGGTCTTAAGTGCTGTGTCTCCCAGTCTCTCCCCGTCTGGGCCTCCTGACCCCAGCTTCCCACAGGTTGTTGGCCATCTCTGTCTCTGTCCCTGGGGGTCCCCCTACACCGCTTGATCTCCAGGTAAGTGGCCCAGTGTCTTCCATCCACCCCTGCTGCCACCCCCACTCCCCACATACGCTCTTTGCTCCAGTTAGACACTGGCTTCCCCTTACTGGGCCTCACCTCTCTATTCTAGGTCCCTTATTGCCACTAGTCAGACTTGGGGGCAGCAGGGGTGTGACACAGAGTAGATAAAAGGGATACATTTGTCAGACACAGGAAAACAGGAAGGATGGATGTCGCATGCCTGGGTAGTGGCTGCGAGAGAGGAGGAGGTGGTGAGGGACAGATGAAGGCAGGACAGCTCAGCCGACCGGCGGCTACTCCTGCTTTCGCGCTCTCCTCCCCCACTCCGCTCTCGTCTTTCCTTCAGTGTCTTTGAGCTACAACAGCTGGTTGAGGGACACCAAGAACCTTACCTCCTTCACTGGGACAAGTCACGAAGTAAGTGTGCTGTGCTCTTCCAGCCCTAGACTCACCCTGCTGGGGTCCATCAGCTCCAAAGCCTCAAGCCTTGGACAATTTAGAGGCTGCCTGGTCTCTTGGAGGGAGCTCTAGACTAAGACTTGGTGCATTCAAATTATAGCTGCATGCCCCAATGAAATTCACTTTGTCCCTGTGTAAAATGAGGCTAACAATGCCTGCCTTATTGTCTGCATGTTTTTATGAGAATCCGATAAGGCGATATTGTAAAGCACTTTATATATTGCAAAGTAGTCAAATGAGATTAGGACCTTTGCTTATCCCTGGAGAACTTTTCTCTCCCATCCTGAGTTCCCTGTTGAGGAAACAAATGCTGAAGTTTACTGGCCCACTGGTTGTGTGCTAAAAGGTGCTTATTCTCACTAGACGTGCAAAATAAACCCACCTCAGTGGCCTCCTCTAAAGCTGTATTTGGAAATTGGGCATTTCGGTTTGGCAGAACATTGGAACAACAGGAGATGAAGACGGAAGGGAAAGGGTGAAAGCTAGCCTCCGTCTGTGCCAGGCCAACGCCTCGAGACAGGGATGAAGCAGGATGGTAGGGTTGAGGGTGTTTGGGGAAGTGGCCCTTCCCTAACACCAGTCTGTCCCTGGGTGTCTCCAGGCCGAGTGCAAGTTGTTCTGAGCCAGACGGCAGGCCCTGAAACCATCCTGAGGGCTGCCATACACGGATTGGTGCTTGAAGCCCTGCAGGGAGAGGGGCCCCTCCCAACAGAACTGACAGAACTGAGGAACCAAGTCCAGGCAGGTAAGCACCTCACAGTCTAGACTGCTGATGACTCACAGAAGAAGGACTCTGTTCCACTTGGGGACCTGACGGCTTCTCGGTCTGCACCCTCCTCCAGGTCCTGAGAAGGACAGCTGGGTCATTGTCAGAGAGACACACCAAGTGTTGGACAAGCTATTCCCAAAGTTCTTGAAAGGTAACATCCTTAAGCTCCACGGCTCTTTGGCCTCGGAGGCCGCCTCCCCAAGAGACCCTGCCTAACCTGTTTCCTTGTCTGCAGTAGGGGGAGGTTAGGGATACTGAGGCTGTGTCAGTATTGACAATCTCTATAATTCCATTTGGCGTTGAAGAACTGGGGGCGTGGGGTGGGGAGGTTTGCTCACAAATGACTGATGATGATCTTACATTTAGCACCTACTCCATTCCAGCTTTCCCATGTGCTAAGTCAGTGAATTCTAGCTACAGCCAGATGAAGTTTTAGCCTCATTTTGTGCCAGAAATGACCCAGCAGAGGCAAGAGGAGCCTGGGCAGTACACACAGCATGCGCCTGGCCTGTGCTGCTTCTTCCCGCTCTCCCCAGACTCCCTAGAGTCTTCTCCCCAGCAGTCCCACTGGCACCCTGATTATGACCTCTCCCCAGGACTGCAGGATGCTGGCTGGAAGACTGAGGAGCACCAGCTAGAGGTGGATGAGTGGAGGGCCACCTGGCAGCTCTCTCCAGAAAAGAAGATCTTGTGAGCAGCCCAGATGGGAGACCCAGGTCCCAGGATAGGAGCCTAGAGCAAGCACACTTTGGCCACAGCAGAATGTGGGAACAGCAGCTTTATTTTTGCTTAGGGGAACTGCTGTGGCACTTTGTCCAAGGTCTCGTGGGCTGTAACTGCCAGTCAGATGGATGGGGACCCCAGACAGAGACAAGGTGGAGAGAAGGGGAACCAGGGCCTACCCCTTCCCACCAGAGCCTGCCCTCTCCCGCTCCTGCCCTACTCCCTTCTCACCACTGCAAGGCGCCTCACCCCCATTCATTGTGAAGCTGAGCTCTGCCCTGGCTGTAGCTCATGGTGTCCAGCAGAGTTGGCCTCAGGCATAAAAGCCCCAGAAGAATGTGGCCACAGCCATCATGAGCAGGGCATTGACGTTGACCACACGGGCCCAGCTCGAGTCCTCGCTGATGTCCTCCAGCCGCCTGGCTGCTGCAGCCGCCGCCTCCTGGGTAGGGGCTGGGGGACTGCCCGCCCCACCCCCACTCATTCCACAGAACCAGAGCAGGCACCTGCGGAACAGGCCTGGTGCTGGGGACTGGGCGTCTAGGAAAAATGGACACGGGACAGTGAGTGTGAAGGAACCTGGCTCCCCTAGTCCCTGGCCCCACGTCCTGGAGGAGTGCCTTACCCTCCATCTCCACAGCGTGCTCCGGACACCCATTCTGTGTAGGGGGTGAGGTTGGACCTTCCAGCGCATCGGCATCCAGGTCCTCTCGCTCCTCCGTGCTGTGCCGCAGACTGAAAACCAGGCGGTGGAGCTGGGGACGCGAGCAGGGACCAAGTGAGAGTGCTGGTCTTCCCCCCACCCCCGCCCCGGACCCTGAAGTCTCTTGTCTACCTGGACACCTCAGACACCTTAGCTCTCTCTGTCCACCCTGTACACATGTTCAGACTCAGCTCAGCAAACCCAGCCTGCCATGGCTGCCCTTTGCCCTCAGACTAAAGCTGAGCTCTTCAGCTGCGTGTTCAGAGCTCTTGGCCCTGGTCACCCCTTGCTTCCTTGCCCCCAGTCCCTGTCCCCACTCAAATTGTAGTCCTGTATAGACTCTAGTCCTGCTAACAGTGTTCCTTCCTGTGGATATTTGTGCGTATAATTTCTGCTGCTGCCTTTCCTCCACTTCACCTGTGCAGCCCTGCCCGTCCTGCGCAGCTCATCTGTCCTGGCCCCGTCATCCCTGCCCTGGGGCTCCTGCCCTGCAGCAGCACAAGACCAAACCCTCTTGTGGGCCTTCAGGATAGTGTGCTGTCCTTCTTAGCCACCAGTCAGATCTGTGGTTTGAGTCCTGGGGACCACTGCAAGGACCCACAGTCTTAAAGCCCACCCAGAACACCTCAAATAAATGTCATTTAAGTAAAATGTTGTGCTTGCTTTGCAAATGCAGCTTCCAACTGGATTCCCAGTCTGCCCTCATGGACCCTCTGTAGAAATCCAGTCCTCCTCACTGGGCATTCCTGGAAGTGGATTGGCAGACTAGGGAGTAGAGAGGGCTGCACTGACTCACATGGTGCATATTTGGTGCCCATGCAGAGGCCGGCACTTACATGCTTGCGGGGGATGGGTGCTGTGCACAGTGAGACTGCGATGGTGAGGAGGCCAGAGCAGATGAAGAGCACAATGGCAAAGTAGAGGTAGTGCATGCCGCAGAGGAGCGCCGGGCACGCTGAGGGCTGCACACAGCTGCCCGAGCCAAAGGAGAACTCGGGAATAAGTCGTGCCAGACCCATAAGCAGGCCCCCAATCAGTCCCCAGAAGGCACCCTGCCAGGGGAGAGAGTGTCAGCCTCTTCTGTGCAGGTTCTGCCCCCAGGTTCACCACCTACACACAGACTCACCTTTTCATTGACACGGGGCACAAAGAGCGCCAGCACAAAGACGGCCGACACAGGTGGCGCCAGGTAGCTGGAGACTGCCTGAATGTAGTCAAAGAGCTGCCCACCCTGCGCTGCCTGCACCACGGGTAGCCAGGCCACGGACACCGCCACGATGAACACCACCCAGAGCCTGCGGTGGGTGGCCATCGGGAGATTCACCCAGGATTCCCCAGCTCCCCCTAATCCTGTGAGTGTTCCCTGCCCCCACCCCGTGGCTGGTTGGTGGGGCAGGATCTTGGGGGGGAACCCAGGCCGCACCTTCCTACGAGCAGCAGCTCGCGATCGCCTGCGCGGGGCCGCAGGCGCGTGTAGATGTCCATGGTGAAAAGCGTGCTGCTGCTGTTAAAGATGGAAGCCAGCGAGGACATGAGCGCAGCCAGCATGACCGCCAGCATGAGTCCGCGCAGACCTGCAGGCCGACGGGAGCTGTGAGTCCCCAGCCATCCCCGGGAGGGTGCAGACTTGGCACGGGGTGACCCCTCCCAGTGGCAGTCTCCGCAGCGGGCCAGCCCTTACCATTGGGCATGAGCTTCACGACAAGCCGTGGGTAGGCGATATTGGAGCAGCCCACCTCGGTACCGCACACGCGTTTACACACTTCGGGCACCACACACGCCACCTCGTCTGCAGGAAAGAGGGCACAACGTGGCTAGGGCGGGACCTGGTCTGGGAACTCAGATCCCTGAAGTGGGGACAGGAAATGCTAGTGGAAGAGAGAGAGGACCTCTGGTGGGAGGTGGGCCTGGGTTGATGGGATTTCCAAATCAAAGGACAGTAACGGAAATGGGAAATAGGCCCCTGTTCCCGTACACAAGGGGCTGGATGGGGCACAGGACTCTTGGTGGGGGCGGGGTTGCAGACATTACCTGGATAAAGAATGCGGCTGATCATGCCTGGCATGACCATGAGGAACATGGGCATCAGCTTCAAGTAGCCGCACAGTATGCAGCCCGCCTTGATGTGGGTCAGACTCTTCCCGGCCAGACAGCGCTGCACGATGACCTGCGGCAAGGGCTGTTCAACTACCTGCGTTCCATCCTGCATACAGCGCCCCCTCCGGCCTTGTCTCTGCTCACGGCTCTCATTCAGGCCTGCCTCTGGTCAGCGGTGCTGGCAATTCACCTTCACTCAGAGCCAGAGTCTTTGGATTCCACTGGGTCTGGTTTAGCCCCATCCCGGCCAGGTTCCTGACCACTCAGCTGGGTCTTTGAGCACCCCCAGATGGGTTCCGGTTCCACCCAGCTCCGCTCTGCCCACAGTGGTTCTGGTTCTGCCCCAGCTTCCCTCCCGGCCGGAGCCCTGCCCCCGCACCTGGTCGCTGCACCAGTACCAGCCGGAGACGATGGTAAGTCCCAGGAGCAGTGCTGGCCATGGCAGGTCCCCCGTCACAGGGTCCCGGAGCAGGTGGTAGGAGTCAGGCCGGGGTCGGTAGCAGGAACTTGAGATATTGCCCACCGCCGGATCCTCAGAAACCGTCAGCGACGTCACGGCTCCCAAGTATTTCTCGAAAAGCCCCGAATACCCGCCCACCTCGTGGAAGGCTGTGAGGGCAGGGCTGTCAGGGGACCCAGCGCGTGTGCCAAGGCCCTCCCTAGGACCCATATGCTGGAGACGGGCATTGTCTCTGCTCCCAGCTTGAGAGCTCTGTCACTCTCAACCTCTGTGCCCTTCCCCCACCGGCTAAGCTCCGTACCGTAACCCATGAGGATGAAGGCCCCCCCAAGAATGACGAAGGTCTGTACGGTATCCGTGTACATCAGTGCCGCCAGCCCTCCTGCAACGGGCCTGTGTCAGTGGAGACAGCCCAAATAGGATGCCCCGAGCACATATGGTGTCTTCCTGCGGGTTTGAAAGATGTGCTCCTTCCTGGAGAGCAGATTTCAAAGAAATGGCCCCTTCTCCGGGCTCATGTACCCGGTCATCAGGAGGTAGGAATGAGTGAGCAGAATGTGCTTGCTTCGGTGACGCTCCCAGCAAATCTTCAAGCCCACTCCATCCCTAAGCGCCCTGCCACAGCCACCTGTCACAGTGTAGATCATGGTGATGCCCAGAAGAGCGATGACCGAGGCATAGATGTTCCAGCCCAGAGCCTGTTGAATGAATACTGCCCCGGAGAACATGTCCACCTTGGGAGAAGGAGTGATAGCACAGGTCAGGACCCAGGGACCCAGGTTTTACCTCATGCCCAGACCACGACCCTATGTGGCCACGCTTCAGAGGTTCTCTTCTTTTCCGATGGTCTGCCCTTCCCAGGTCCCACCCATTGTGGCCACAGCCCCCAAACCTGTTTCTTCCAGACCGTGCTTCAGTCTTGGTTCTTACAAGGGATTTCTCCTTTGTCCCGCCCCCTCCAGGGCTTTCTAGAGACCCCCACTCGGTGACCCCTCCCTTCCAGGGCCCTCCCCCGCCCTCCATGAACGCGCACCGAAATCTTGGTGAAGATGTACAGAAAAAGCGAGAGCATTGACAGGTAGAGGCGGATACGATGGCCTCCGAAGCGCTTGCGCAGGTACTGCGGCATGGTAATGACGCCCGCGGTCAGGTACACTGGTGCGAAGACCCAGCCCAGTAACAGCACCACGAACAGCGCCTGCGGGGACCGCGGACCGCTGAGGATGGCTGAGAGCCTGCCATGAGTGCGCCCTCACCCCGAAGGGTGTAAGACACCTCTTTCTGAACGCGTTCTACCAAGGAAAGTTCTCACTGGGGACCCAGAGGTATACCCGGGGTATTAAGGGACAGAGTCTTGACACCTCCATGGGCCCTTAACTAGAGTCCTCCTACTCCTCCCCGGCCACGGCCCCTGGCCAGTCCCTCCCAAGGAGGTGCCTGTGCCTTCACCTGCCAGCACTTGAATCCGACCACAGACCCCCTAGCCTGACCACAGCCTCTGCCTCCCCTCTGCCTCTCCACCCAACTAAACCTTCTGTCCCCCAAGACTCAGCGCAGAGCCTCCTCCTCCAGGAAGTCCTGATCTCCCCAACCCTCAAAGACAAGCCTCAGTCCTAGAGCTTTGTCTCCCTCCCACTTCCACAAGGGACTTTAATTTGGCCCAGAGATCCTCACAGCTTCAGAGAGGATCAGAACGGGCACTTCACTATCTTTGAGGCTGTTCATCCCACTTCAGAGAGGAGTAAATCAAGGCCACAGAGGGTAGTGGCTGGTCCCAGCTTACACAACAAGTCAGGAGCAGGCCCTGAAAGTCGTCACCTCCGACATCCCCCTGCCTGCAAGCTGGACGTGTGACCCTCGCTCGAAGCCCAACCACACCCACCACGGGAAAGTCCCACCTCCAGCCTTACATCCCCCCTGCTTGGAGCCTCCCCAGGTGTGACAGTTCCAGGGGTTCTCACAGGGGTTATTGGCAAAAAGGGGGTCTCACATTCCACTCAAATCCAGCCACAGCCAAACCGCTTGCAGCACCAGTGCCTGCGAGGCCCACAAAGTGGCCACTGCCGATGTTGCTGGCAAAGAGGGAGGCCCCGACCTAGATGGCCAGAGGTGGGGGTGAGCGAGGCTGCTTCTCTAGGCCTCCTCCCGCTCCACAGCACAGCCTTGCTCACCGGCCACCACACCATGCTTCGTCCTGCCAGGAAGTAGCCGCCAATGGTGCCTCTGTTGGTTCTGCACATGGACTGAGCGACAAGAGTTGGGGAGGAAATGTGGGTTCGGAGCACATCTTTGGACCCCATTAGCTTTCTCAACACATTCCTCAGCCTTGTTTCAGGCTGAAGATTAACCAGCCCTGGGCTTTCTTGATGGTTCCCACCCAAATCCCTCCCCCAACCTCCTCAGAGGCACCTAGAGCAACCCAGGCCCTAACCTAGTGCCCAACGACACAGGCTTGAGTGTGGCTGAATGCCGCCTGACTCTTCCTGGGGCCTCGGATATGGATGGGCTTCTGGTCAGATACCGTGATAGGGGAACAGAGACCTCATGTAGAATGCTGTCCCTGCTGGAGAGCCACTGATCCCTTCAGCTAACCCTATCCAAAGGTGGGAAGACACAGAATGAGGACTGGCTAGGCCTTCCTGAGGCTATCAAAAGATCTGCTTGCCTCCCAGCCCCGGTTTCTTCCTCAGAGACCCAGGCATCCCACCCCTGCTGAACATGGGGTCTCCCTGAGACTTTCCTTCCAGACCCCAGAAGCCTGACCACCAGCAGCACCCCAACTTCTCACCCACAAGCCGACACCAATGACCAGCAGGAAATAAGCAGCAATGACCAGGATGTCAGCAGAGTTGTTAATTAAGACCCTCTGGTTTCCCAGTCCTGGTACGGAGCCTGCCTCTGTGTGTTCCTCCATTCTGCCTATGATCTGTCTCTCCAGGGACCAGCCAGTGGATTTCCTCACAGGAGGGATTAATGGTTACCTCAGGGTCAGTGAGCCGACAAGTCCCCTAGCTCTTGTTCCCCCTCCCCAGCTTTGTTTAGCTGAATCAGGTCTCATCAAGGCCGAAAACTCGTCCTGTGGAACAGACAGCTTTCAAGTTCAGGAGCATTCCTTCCTGGGCCTTAGCCCCCACACTGTCCCCAGTGACCCAGGCTCAGTATTACTCCTTTCATCCATGCTTAGGTCATGCCTAGGTCAACCTTGACCTAGGGAGCGTGGCTGAGTCAGTCTCCTTGTATTTACTAATCCAGAGGGATCATTTTCAAATGGAAATCTGACAGTGTCACTCTGCTGCTCAGAAACACTTCCTAGTCCCCATCACACTAAAGGAGGTAGGAGCTTTTCAGCCTCGTGTTCAAGGCCTGCCGTGCCCTGACCCCTGCCCGCTCTTCCTCCTCGCTCCTCCGCACCAAACCTGGGGTGATGTCACATGTCCCTCCAACTCCCTTGCCCTGCCCAGGCCCTATATTCTCACACACCCAAAGTTTTGCCTTAGCTGTGCATTCTGCTTAGAGTGCCTCCCTGCTTCCCAAAAGGCTCACTCCTACCTCACAGAAGGTAACCTTCAGTACCCAGCCCATGTCAGCTCTTTAAGAAAGGCTTCTCTGAATTTTCTGATACAGTTAGGAGCACATTGTGTTGTCCTCCTCTGGGTGCAGGTCTGCCTTCCCAACAGACTAGGGGTTACCCACAAGCAGGAAATGACCTGACTCATCCCTGGAGTCCTATTGCTCAGCACAGGGCTGAACGGAAGAAGGGAGAGGATTGATAAATAACAGTACCTCTGTCTTTCTAGGAGAACTGGCCAGACTTGGGTGTCTGATTATGACAAGTTAGGTTCATGCCTGAGATGAAGAACAGAAAACAATATTTAGGGGAATATATTTAAGGAAGGCCTTAATTGGGTCCTTTCAAAGCAGATCCGGAGAGTTGGGTGCAAGGACTTTCCTGAGGAGGAAGTGAGGGGAAGTGAGACAAAGAAAGAAGAAAAGCCAATAAAGGGGCATTTTGATTAAAAGGTTGCCACTGTGAATGAACAATCTCGGTGGAGACTCTTTGAGACACTTGGAGAAGGTACCTCAGAATTGACCTCCTCAGAGCCAGGAAGCAGGAGTATTTATTCACCAATTCCTGTCTCTGAGGTTACAGAACCTCCCCCTCCCACTTCAGGTGTGCTGGGTGCAGGAGCACACTTGTTTCCCCAGAGAGCACCCTCAGACAAAACCTCACGGAGCAGCTGAGGAGACTCAGCTGGAGAGACTGGGTGTCTGGGAACTGTCTGCATAGGACTTCCCCGACGGGCTCAGTGGATAAGGGCGGCACATCCACAGCGTCTGCTTCAGGGGATGATAAATTTGAAGTGCCTGAGAAAAATCCAGGTCCTAGTGTCAGAGGACACATTGGGGTTATAAGTGCTTAGAATCAATATGCCCTCTTTGTGGCCTGCAAAACCCCTGGTGATGCAACACCTATTTCCTCTTTGACCTCTTCTACTACTGTCCCCCTTACTGCTCCTAATCCAGGCCTACCGGCCTTCTTTCCTTTTGTTCGATATGCCCAGCCCCTTCCTACATCCTGGCCTTTGCACTTGCTGTTTCCTCCTCCCGGAATGCTCTGCTTACGCTGTTTGCCTGGCTGTTTGCATTCCTCCACCTTCCAAGTCTCAACTTAGATGTTACATATTCACAGAGACTATCTCGTTAAAAGTAACCCCTTCTTCCCTTTCGCTAACTCTATGATTATTGTTATTATTATTATTATTCTTTCTCTATTTCTCCCCCTTCTCACCCTCCTTCCTTCTATTAACAAACATTCACTGAGCACCTACAGCCAGCTAGATAGCTTTCTAGACACTGGAGAGACAATGGTCAGCAAAACAAACATGTAATCTGACAGACGAACTCTTAGGAGCTTGCGTTCCAGTTTCAGAAACGGACATAAATATGCAGCAGATAAACAGCTATTTGCAATAGTGATCGTGCTATGAAGGACTAGGGAAGTGCTATGGATGGAAACAAGGAGAAAGAGTGAGCTTTATTTAGGCCTTCGGGAACGTCTCCTTTAGTTCATCACATGTGATGTCATCAGTGTACTTGTCATTTGTCGCCTCTACGGGACTTCAGCTCCACGAGGTCAAGAACTATGTCTGCTTGGTTCCCTGTGGTCTCCCCAGCACCTGACAGAGAGCCTGGCATAGTGCATACTCAATCAGTACTTGCTAAAATGAATGAATCGAGACTAGAGACGGCCGGTGGGGGCATCCTCAAGACAGGAAGGTGGTTAGAAGCCAGGGTACAAAGTTCTCCAGGGAGACTGCGGGAGGAGAAGAGCCGGAAGCCTAGGAAGGCCCAGAGAGAGGAGCTTCAGAGAGGAAAGAATCTGGGGGGGGGGGGGGTCAGGCCAAGATAAGGACAGAGAACCCCTCACATTTGTCTTACTCACACATGCTCTCCTTGGCTACCTGTTCCTCCTCAAGTAGGAAGGGTCTCTGCGAATCCATCATTTCCAGCTTCAAAATCTCCTGCACTTTGGACTCAAGAATCCCAGCCCTCTCCTTAGGGTACTGCAGGGTCCAAAGTGAAGGTTCAGAGGCTCAAAAAGGCTCTGGGCCCTAGGAGTTCAGATGGAGCCTAACCTCCACATCTAAAAATCCCAGGCCCAGCCATTTCTGCTGGGGCTTAGCTCAGGTGTTCCCTCCTCCAGGAAGACCTACTGGACTCCCAGTCTGAGTTAAAAGCCTCCTTCTGGCTCATACAGCCCCCAGTGTTTCCTTTGGTCATGACTCTGACCACCCCAAGTGTCATCCTCTGCTTAGGGGAGAGGCTATGAGTTAGTACAAGTAAGAGCGAAGCTGTGCCTTCGTGCCCAGATTCAGAGAGTGGCCATAAATTGGCACTTCTGCATGGAGCCCCATTTTGGAGGGTCTTTTCAGGAAGGGAGGAAAATCTGAAAATTAGAGAAGGTGACAAGAGTAGGAGGGAGTGGGGGAGGGGGGCTGGAGACAGGTCAATGTTTATTTCAAGGATGCAGGTTGCTGAAGAAGTGGGGAGTGAGGGTGGGAAGTTTCCGTGGGGCCCAGTTCGACCTCCTGTTCTGGCTCCCTACTATCTGTACAATCCAGTGCAGGCTCATTGGATGTGTGAGAGACAGCTTGCAAAGGCTGAGGCTACAGGTCCCCCTGAGGCCACAGGGCACAGACCTAGAACGGGCTGCAGCCAGAGCCAGCACGAGAGGCAAGGCATCACCGCGCACAGAGACACCGCACCAGCGTCATGTGGCATGTGTTTTTATGTAGGTAGAAAAAAAAGTGCACAGAACAGTGAGGGTGCGGGGAGCAGGTATGTCCTCGCCTGTCCTCTAGTGAGTGGGACTTGCAAGGGCCCGCCTCCAGTCAGCGGGCTCCCTCAAGGGTGGGGATAAAGTGGAGACCTCAGGTAGGCTGCTTTGCAGTGCAGGACCCACCTATGTGGTCTTGAAATTGGCGGGCCCTTTTGTGAATCTGACCCTAGAGAACTGAAGAGTATAGAATAGAGTACCTCGGGGGCGGGTCTCTCCAGTGGGTGGGGCTTCCCAGGGTGGGCTGGGGAGAGACCCCCCGGCTCAAAGAGCGTGGCCGAGGCCGTGGGGTCTTTTGGGGGAAGGGTGGGGTCATTAGGGCCTTGGTCTCTCGCGGAGCCAAGCCCCGCAGGCGGTCAGCCGAAGAGCTTGACGAAGCAAGGCTGGCAGTAGGGCTTGCCGGCGCGCTCCTGGAAGGAGCCCTTGGTGAGCGGGCGCAGGCAGAAGGTGCAGGTGAAGTGGTCCGGGTGGAAGCGACGGCCCAGGGCCGACACGCAACGGCCGGTCACCGGGAGGCCGCATGTGGCGCACAACGAGCCGCGCCGCGCGTGGAAATGGTTCTCGCACAGCGGGCGGCCCTCGTGCTCGAAGAAGCTGCCTCCCGAGAAGGGGGCGAAGCATTCCTGGGGGAGGGCGGTAGCGATAGGACAGGTCAGCCGCCAACCCCCAGGCCCAAGCATTCGCTTTAGGCGCTTGATAACCCAACGTGGGAACCCCCCTGCCCACAGCGCCCCGCGACGCGAGGCGCCTGGCCTCGAGCACCTGAATCAGTCGCCCGCCCCCGGCTCCAAGCTGGGCTCGCTTGGGTCCCGCTTGGGGTCCTCTCCCCACCCCCCAGCCTCGCGCGGGGCGCACCCTGCAGACGAAGCAGTCCGGGTGCCACAGGGCGCTGAGCGCCGAGATGTAGTTGTCCAGAATGGGGCCTTGGCAGCCCTGGCAGCGCGGCGCGAACAGCTGCAGGAAGTCGCGGCGGCAGTAGGGGCGACCCTCTCGCTCGTGGAAACCTGGGGTGCGACCGAGCAGAAAGAAACAAACCTGCGGGCTGCCCCCGGGCTTGCGAGACCTGACACTGTGGGGCCAGACGAGGGCGGCCAGAATGCGCAGTCGAGAAGGAGGGACCGGGTCTAGGGTGGACGGAGGAGCCCGCAGGGGTGCGCGCGGGGGAGAGGGGCCGAGGGCGGGGGACGTTGTAGGAGGCTGGACCACAGCGGGCTAGGCGGGACCCTGAGCAGACCCGCATCTTTCCAGCCTGGAGCCAAGCTCTCACCCTCATCTCCGAAGGGATCCCCACAACTGACGCAGCAGAAATGCTCCGGGTGCCAGTGGGTGCCCAAGGCAGTAACCATCTTCTGTGGAGAATGAACGGGGACACTCAGGGAGGCCCTCCATCCCTTCTACCGTCCCTCTCCCCCCGTGATACTTCCGTGAACAGCTTTAAGTAGGAGTTTGAGGTGCTGGAGACCCAAGTAGGCACTTGGAAGTCAGAGAGAGTGGGCGGAGTCCAAAGGGCCTAGGATGAGGCAAAGGGGCAGGGCATGGGTGGGGGTGCTCTGGGAAAGGCGGGGCTCACGTGTCTGATGGGTTGATTGCAGAGGCCACATCGTGGGGAAAAGCGCTCAAAGTAGCATTCAGGGCAGAAGGGGGCTCCGTCCTTCTCAAAGAAGCTGCTGCCTCCCAGGGCCATGGAACAGCCGCCGCAAATGAAGTGCTCAGGATGCCAAGCCCGGCCCAGCGCAGTCACCACCTGGAGTTGGGGGTAAGGCCTGGGTCAGAGTAGCCCTCGGGCTGCCATGTGCCCAGGGAGCCACGGTTGACATGGCACATTTCAAATTTTCCTTTTTCTTTTTCTCTTTTTACATTTGACTCCCTTAGCTCATTTCTCCCCTCCCTCCCTGAGAGGTGAGGCTGAAGAACCTAATGTTCGAGTCTGTAAGTGACAGATTCAACCCAGGGCTTCCAGCAGCACAGTGCCTAGGGCCCTCAATAATTTTAGGAGCCCATGAAAATGCTGCAATTACTTTTAAAATCAGAAGGCAAAAATGAGCTAGAAGAAAATGATTTGATGTATAATATTAATATATTCATCTTTACACCAACACAGTCATAAAGCACAATTTAAAAAATATATTTTTAATGTAGGAAGGGGCCCAAGAAGATGAACGTGCCTAGGGCCCACAAGGGTCATAATGCCACCCTGCTTTGCTAAGATTGGAAGTTTTGGAATGGAAGCAGGGCACCAAATATAGCAGGAGGATCTAGGTCAACCACTGGGCACAGTTGTCATCAATAACATCTACTCAGTCCATAAGCCAAGAATAAGAGCTCACAAACCAGATGCTAGTGGAGGAGAAACTGTCCTTGTTGGTGCCGAGAGATGGTGGGTGGCACCAGTAAGACTTTTGTGAAGACTAAGTGAGATGGAGGTTTATAAAGGAGCTAATACAGTGCCTGCACACAGCGGAACCACAATAAATGGTAACTGAGTCAGAATTCTCATCCTGCCACTTACATGCTGTGTGACTCAGAGCTTTAGTCTCCTCATCTGTAAAATATGAACAACGGTAATACCCACTTCCCAGAGTCATTTATTAAAAGGGAACAGCACAAAGTCTGGCTCTCCATAAGGATAGGTCCATGGGTCTTTACCTTTCTACTCACAGGGCCCCACTTACTTGCCCAGCAATAGGTTTATTACAGGAGCCACAGAGACCCTTGGTCTGGGTAGGAACACCACGGCGGCTGAGATCAGACTGCAGCAGCCCCAGCATGGTGTCTAGGCTGCCCTTGCTGGCCGGCCCTGGTGAGGATGGGGAGTCCTCATTCACAGAGCTTGGCTCTGGCGGCTGGGCTGACCCAGACGCTGGAAGCTGCAGCAAAGACGACACGAGAGTTTAGTCAGCAAAGCAGCAGATGTGGAAGGTCCTAAAAGGGGTTGGGAAGCCACAAATCCACACTGGCCCACACCCCACCTGATTCACATGGTTTTGGACACGGAAATCCGACAGCGAAGCCATCAATCTATCCAACTCCAGGGTGGCGGAGGTTGCTGAAGGCTTTGGGAGCACCGGAGACGGGCTGGGAGGGCTGTGAAGAACACAGTCTGTATCAGCTCTGAGTCCCCCGGAGGAAGGCACGCTGCCCTCCAGTAACGCGGGTGTCCGTCACTTCTCTCCCAGCTCTGCCGACTGTGTCAAACTCACAGGCTGGGCCTTTTCTTGTCCTCACATTGGTCCTCCTTCTGTTCCCCTACAGTCTCCTTGCTTGGAGGGAACTGAGACATTATTTCATCTGCAGAGAGGAAAGAAGAGCACTGGCCATGGAACTATACTCTACCCCTCCCAGCTGAGACTCGTGTCCCTTTAGCTGCTACCCTGCGAAGAGTATACGCCTCAGTCTCTGCCCTTTCCTGCCCTTTCCCCATCCCATCAAGGCCTATCTCTGTAACCTGGTACCTGTGATGTTGAACTGGGTAGCATTAAGTTCCTGAAGCAACCGGTCTAGCTCACAGAGCCCTGTGCCCAAGACACCGCTGGAAGAGGAGAAGGGAGGGGCCGCAGAGGCTGCAGGCTTTGGGGACCGAGGCTTGCAAACCGTACTGCAAAACAGGGTGGGAATCTGTGTTCAGGGGTGGAGAAGCCCAGCCTCCTTACCTGAGTCTCAGCTGGATTCCCCATCTTCCCAGTTCCCAGGCCCCTCACCTGTATAGATGGTCCTTGTCCCCAGAGGCTCCGGAAGACTCCCCAGACCCTGTCTACAGAGAGGACACATGGGTGGGACGATAGGCCTGTACTTTGGCCCACTCAAGCAAAATCCCTCTAGCCTTAGCCAAGCTTGGCCCTAGTGTTACCCCAATCCTTAGTATTGGCTCTCACCTGTGGTTGGTGGCCATAGGGCAGGGGAGCTGTGAGAGGCTCTGGGGTCCGCTCTTTTGGAACCCCCGACCTTGGCATGTGTGAGGTGGTGGTCTCCAGGTCAGACAGCAGGGCATCTGCAGGGAACAGGCCGCCAGGGTGAGCCGTTGAGAGGTTAAGGTTAGAGCAGAGACAGGGCCTTAAGAGATTAGAGGGTAAGGGTTCCAAATAGGTTGTAGTTAAGGAGAGCAGAAGCCAGTATTAAGAGCAGAGGTCAGAAATCAGATGCAAAAACACAGGCCAGACCGAGGCAGAGAAGTGGAAGGGCAGCAAGGAATATTTATGGCCAAAACATACCAAATGGCTCATCTTGGGAGTCCTACACGAAAGCCACCTGATTCTTTCATTCTCTGCATCTTCCCTGATGCAGTCAAAATTGACTCTTTACTCAAGCCAAATCTGGCTTCCCTCCAAATTGCTCAACTGGCTGTATGCCTGGCACCCAACTTTCTGATCGGATGCTCTTTCTGCCCACTGATTCCTGCCCCCTCCTGCCCCTAAACAGGCCCGCCCAGCCCCGGCCCATGTCCAGGCACTGGCTCCCACCGTATTCTCCTCATTGGCAGGTCTGCGGGGACCTGCTTTCTGATGGGCGTATTTTCCACGGGACCGTTACCCCTGCGCGGCAGCACCCCCCATCGCAGGGTGCCTGAACCCCTTCTCTAGCCCGGAGAGCACAGCCTTCTGTCCGTTTCAATAGACCAGAAGGAGGAGATGCCTGGGTCTTCCTCCCTCCCCCAAGACACCCCCCCCCCCCAGCTCTCTTTCCCAGATGTAGATCCTTTAGACCCTTTCCTTCCCACAACCTAGAACTCCCTGCGCCTTCACTTATCTCTGAGTACCACAGTGGAGCCCTTAACCTCCCCCGGCATCTTGGCACTCATCCATTTTCTTTCTGTCCCCCAAACACCCGACCCCTCCCATATTCAGGGGCGCACAACTCTTTTCTTCCCCAAACCCTGAGATGGACCCGTTTTCTTCTCCACAATGTGACGTCATAGTCTCCTTTCCAGACTACCTTCCCAATGCCCGGACCCCAGACCCCTTTAACCCCTCCTTCCCCAGCGCCCCCGAGCCCAGGTGCCCGCGGGTGGGCGCTGCGCCTGCCCGCCCGTTCGTCGGCAGCTCGCGACGGAGGAGCTGAGCGAGGGAAGGAGGGGGCGAGCGGCCGGTCCCGGGAGAGGCAGGAAGGGAGAGGCAGGAAGGGGGACGTGGAGTCGGAAAGGAGGCGCAGGCAGAGACCAGAACCCAGAAGACCGGAGGCGGGGGTGGGGAGACGAGGGGAGTGCGCGGGGTTCCCAGCAGGGGAGAGCGGGTCCGGAGGGCGGTGGGGAGCTGCGGACCAGGGGACCCGAGCCCCACTCACCCAGGTCCTCCATGGCGGGGCGCGGGCGCTCCGCGCGGGGCGAGCAGGGCGGGGGCTGTGTCCGGTGGGGGCGGGGGGCGGGGGGGACGTCCGGGAGTTGGAGGCCCGGCCGTGACCATGTAAGGAAGCCGGGACCCGCTGGGATGGGGCTGGGGGGGGGGGGGCGGGGGTGCAAAGAACGGGAGAACTCGGGGTGGGGGCGTGTAAGGGAGGGAGGGCCGCGGCCCACCCGGGCCCAGCCCGCTCGGCTGCTGCCGCGGAGGCGGCCACACCCCAGCCTCGGCCTCCGCCGCCGGGAGCTGGGGCGGCCAGAGCCCGAGTCAGAGCAGCGGCTCTCCCAGGCCAGGATCGGACTCTTAGACACACACTGAGGACCCCAAGCAAACGCGTCCCAAAGCTAGCAACCGGAGTCCTGTGTAGAGTCCTGTGCACTCAGGCCATTCTTGGGATACTTGCTCCACACAGAATTTTTGGGTTGACGGCAGGAGTAATGGTTCTAAGGATCAGGCAACAGGTTCAGAGACCTTCCGTTAGAGACCCTAACAGTGACATGAACAGAGATCCCAAAGGGCACATCTACCGGAAACAAATCGCTCAGAAACAGAGACAGACAGACAGACACAAGGAACTGTCCCACCCTCTCAGCCAGGACCTTCTCTCTCAGACTTGGAAACAGACATAGACATGGGCACACTGAACTCGGGCCCAAACCCCATGAAGCCTCAGCAGAAACATGCCCAGGCAGCCAGACCACAGCCAGCCTTCAGGACAAAGCCCTTCCTTCCCCGACACTGACCTGACCTGTTCCAAAAGAGCCCTTTCTCGAGATACTGATGAACATAGACACTCGAGACACAGAGTCCAGTCACAGCGGAACCTTCCCTGGCCTGGGACCCTGAGAAGTCAAAGTGGAAATGAACACTTAGATATGTACGGACAGACACAGTAATGTTGCAGCCACTGGACTGTGGGGTCTCAATCCACATGAGTCCTGGACTGTGGCCCTCAGGCCAGCAGCAAGCTCAAGCGACCTGGGAAGCTTCTTAAAAATACCGATGCCCAGGGTATCCTTCCCTCAATCCAGTTCACTGAGGAAGGGCCTAGACATCAACATTTTTATTTATTTATTTATTTTTAAATTTTATTTATTTATTTGACAGAGAGAAATCACAAGTAGATGGAGAGGCAGGCAGAGAGAGAGAGAGAGGGAAGCAGGCTCCCCGCCGAGCAGAGAGCCCGATGCGGGACTCGATCCCAGGACCCTGAGATCATGACCTGAGCCGAAGGCAGCAGCTTAACCCACTGAGCCACCCAGGCGCCCCGACATCAACATTTTTAAAAGCTCTCTGGGTGATTCTCATGCACAGCCTGAGGACAGAGAGCTGGACAAAGAAGCACAGAGACAGCAAGAGCCAACCTTAGCTCCCCAGACCCAGTCCAGGCACACTCCTCAATCAGGCTGCCACCCAAGTGGCTAGTGAGCTGGGATCCAGGTGATAGACAGACCTTGCCCTGAGAGATCAAAGCACAACATAAGCCCTTCCCTTGCCTGAATGCACCTGGGGCTCTGGCTCTCTCGGAGTGAAATTAAGGCAGAACCTGCCTTAGGGACTCCAGGAACACAGCAGGTCCTCCCTTAGGCCAATAGCAGAAGGCTACTTGGCCCAAGAGATGAAAACAGACCCAGACTCTGAAGGCTCAAGATGGGTGAAAGACACTCAGTTAACAGTAATGCCAAGGCCTTGGACATACTTTCCCACACTTACTGCAGCCCAGCCCCTTCATCCCTGACCAGAGTCTGTGTGTCTAGGTGGGTATTTGTCTGAGCAACGAAGTTGCGTGAGCAGGAAGCAGGCGTCCCCCCACATACTCTATTCTATCCCAGGACTCCAGGAACTTACTTATTAAACTCCTACATGCCAGGGGTAGCCTATACTGAGATACAGCAACCTGAAAAAGATCCTGGTGGATTGGGGGGGCGGGGGTAGGGGGAGTCCCACAGGAAAGTAAGCAGAGACACCACACAATATGAGTATCCAACCCCGAAGTTTTTAATCTCAACTCTGGAAGGCCAGGCCAGGCCAGGTGCCTGACGCCCTGGGCTGCTCTCCTTCTGCGGGCTGCATACTCCAGCTGTGGCCTGGCCGCCTCACTCCCGCGTCTTCAGCCCGCTGTCCTGGGGCAGAGCTCCATTCTCTCATCAGTCTTTGACGGTAAGTTCTGCTCGGCCTCCTCTCGTGCTGCCCGGAAGGAGTCCTCCTTCATAGCCGACCCATCCCAGGGGACATCAACAGTCTACGCTGGAACCCTTGCCCCCCATTTCAACCCCCATCACCACAGCCAGTAAAGCCTCAGTCAGGGGCCCTGCCTCCTCTCCTGCTGCCTCCACAAGCCCCACTAAGGCCAAGGCCCGCTTCCGCGGGCACTGCCCTGGGCCCAGGGTCCAGCGGGCACAATGGGCAACCAACCGGGGCCGGCCCAAGCGGAATACCTCACCCACGGACTCTGGGCCACCATGGGGTCCAAGGTGGATACGGCTCACAGCCTCTTCCAGCTCCTCCTCCAGCCCAGGCAGCAAGAAACGGCCAGCAGCCTCCAGGGCCTCCTCAGCCTCTGAGCCCAGCAGGGGCTGGCCTGGTGGGGGAATTGGCCCCAGGGCCGCCCCACAGCCCCGGCAACCATGCAAGTGATGCAGGATAGGCCGGGCTGCACTGGGTGACAGGCCTCGAAGCGGCACCAGGTCCATCTGGGCTTCGGCAAAGCTGCCGGCTAGCAGAGCCCGGAAGAAAGGTGAGGCAGTAGCTGAGGCAGCGCGCCGGGCAGGGAGCCGTAGGCCCGAGTCCAGCAGGAAGTGCAGGTCAGGGGCTAGGATGGGGGCTGGGCCCAGCAGAGGTTCATAGAGGCAAGGGGATGGGGAATCTAGGTCCAGCGGGACTGGAGATAAAAGGGCTGGAATCGCCGTGGGAGACACCAGGCCTTGGAGGCAGGAAAGGGAGTCTGCAGCAAAGAAGAGGAACAGTGGATGTGGAGCTGGCCGAGTTAGTGCCGAGAGGAGGAGACGGAGGCCACCCTGGTCCAAAAGTAGCCGGCGCCACAGAGAGGGTTTCCTTTGGGAAGAAAAGTGAAAACGGGTGACACTGCAGAATAGCAACTTTGCTCCCCTGACCCCTATGAGACACCCACATCCTCCTCACCGACAGATGAAGGGCAGGGTCAGTGCACAGGCCACACGGTCCTCAGGGCTTCCAGAGAGCAGCAGGTGAGTGAGGGCACCCACTCCAAAGGGTGATTCAGCCTGCACGGTCAAGTTCTGCAGCAACATCTCACCTGCGGAGATGAACAGAGTAGATCAGCTTGAGAGTTGATGTCCCGACTCCGGCAAAAACCTTAGGGGACGTAAGAGGGGATGACTGCAGGCCCTGGAGAGAAAGGGTCCAGATGCTAGGAAATAGAGGTCAAGGACAAGAACAAAGTGTGACGGTCAGGAAGTGCAGTCCGAATGCAGAAGACAGGGCCCGCCCTTGCAGTGCTGGGAGTAGTGGGAGGTCACGGGGCCTCAGCTGTGGGTTTTCTAATCAGGATGCCCCGTGGGAAGGCAATCAGGACAATGCAGAACCAAGAGCAGATGAGATAAAGCAATACAGACAAGCACAATTCTAAGTTGTTGGGGCTACACCTGGTGTTGGGGTGTCTGGGCCCCAAGACTTGGGCAGAGGATGGGGCAGAGCTTTGCATCCCGGGAGTCCCTCTCCTCCTCCCGTGTGCTGGCTGAAGTTGATGGTTAGGCTGGAGAAGGCAGTGAGAGCCGTGAGTGGCAAGGTGAGGTTCTCAGTCCAGAACTAGAGGGGGATGGACCTCTTATGGGAGACACACCCAGCTCCCGGTGCTGGCGTCGAGCGGGCCGGGCACGCAGTGTGGGCCAGTCATCTGGGGCAACGCCTAACACAAGCCAGGCACGCAGCAGTGCGGCACCGTAGCTGCGCACGAAGGCCTCAAGACAGGCGGGGTTGCAGGTAAGGCGTGCCAGGATGCGCAGTGCACGTGGGCTCGGTGGGCCCGGCGAGCCTGTCACATAGGCCAGCAGGCCACACAGGGCTGAGCCGGTCACCAATGCCCCACTTGGGTCGGGAGCCTGGGAGAATCGTGACAGTAGCAGCAGCGCTGGCCCCTCACGGCCCCAAGGCTCCTCAGAGGTGGCTGCAGGGCTCCGCCCTGGTGTGCGCAGCGTGCGAGGCGTCCGCAGTGAGGTTGGACCCAGGGTGGGGCTGGTCGGCTCAGGTGGCTCTGGGGGTGGTGGAGGCGGGGGACATCGCTCAGGGGACCAGTCAGGAGAGATGTCTCCCGGGCCTGCGGCGTAGCCCTCAGAGATCAGCCACGACCTGCAGAGGGAGAAAGGAGAGACTGAACCCACAGCCAAGGTAATGGAGCAGGGCCAAAAGAGCGGTCATGCAAAAACAGGTGCCTGAAGCCAGGAAGAAGACGTGGGGCCAAGGGGAGATAGGAAAGAAAGAGAAATGGGGGCAAAAAAACACCCAACTCCTTTAGCAATTACTGATGCCTATGGGCCAATTATGTGCCAAGCCCAGTATTAGGTACTGGGCACAAACAATGAACAAAACTAAAGTGCCCATCCTCCTAGAATTTATATTCTAGCGAGGGGCAAACAGAACAAAATAAAAAAGGCCCAGTGAACTGTCTGGGTCCCAAAGTTCAGAAGTGCTGGGGTAGAGCCAAGGCCAAAGGTAGACCTGGTGGTCTTGCCCAGGGAGAATGAGTCAATAAGAGTCCTACTGAGACCGAGTCGGGGATGAGGGTAGTGAAGAGCGCCAGAGCCCTGCATCCTCAGCAAGCAGGTGGGGACTCGCCTTAGGCTTCGGAAGCTTCCGGCCTCTGCCCGCTCAGGGGTCCGCTCCTCAGGGAAGTCCCAAGAAGCAGCTTCTCTTCCCTCTTCTTCCTCATCACCAGCATCGCCACACAGCTGCCCAGCCAAGAGCGGTACAAGTCCCAGCGCTTGTAGCCGGCCCAGGGCTCCAGTGTCATACAGGAAGCCCACAAGGGCAGCCACGACACGAGGGTGCCAGGCACTGGCACGCGGGTCCCGCAGCAGACCCATCAATAGCTCCAAACCACCTGCATCCCGCAGCCGGGCCCGGTTGATGGCCTCCCGGCACAGCAGGCACACAGCCCGCACCAGGGGCTGCTGGGAGGCTGGGCCAGCTCCATTAGGCCCCCTGCGCCGCCGGAGCTCACCTAGTAGTACCTCCACACCACCAGCATTGCCCAGTGCAGGCCGTACAAGGCCTTGGGCACACAGGTTGGCAAGGATCAGGATAGCTGCCTCTCGTACTGCCTTTTTGGGGTGGGAGGCCAAACTGACCAGTGGTCCTAGCCCCCCACCCAGACTTAGCTGCTCAGCACAGGCCCGGGAGCAACCTCGACTCAGCTCCAAGAGTGCACGCACTAGGGCCAAGGTCAGCGCAGGGTCTGGGGCAGCGGCCAGAAGCTCAGCCAGAGGGCGTACTGCCCCCTGCTGTGCCAGGGCCAGGCGGTGCTGGGGTGAGTCCGCCAGGTTGCGGAGGGCACGCACCACACTCTGCAGGCACTGGGAGTCCTGGCAGGCTGTCAGGCTCTCAACGAGCAGAGGAACAGCACCTGGAGAGGGAAGAGGAGGACAGAGAGGAAGCAAGGAGAGAACCAAGCCCCTCCGCCACCCCAAGCCCCAGCTGACGCCACACTCATAGCCTTCTCACCCGCAGAATGGATGTCCCCACAGCTCTCAGGTTCCATAGCTAAGTTCCCCAGAGCCCGGGCTGTTCGGTTCTGGATGCTGTCTGTCTTCACACATTGAAGAATAGTCACTGCAAGAGAATTTGGCCTCTTGAGGGTCCTACCTCTTCGTGTCTCTCTCATTAATGACCTCAAGAACGTGACCTGAGATGGTCAGGGAAGAAGCTAATACCGAATAGGTCTGGAAGGTTAAATGGGTCAATATTTGTTAGGAAGATGGTGGATGGGGATGTTACAGGGCATTTCAGATTTGGAAGCAGCCCTTGCCAAGGCGCAGAATTGAGATCCAGTGTCTGTGCCGGGCCTCAGAATACCAGGCCGAGAGATCAGGCAGGACTGGAATATGAGGGCCCTGGGAACCACACAGGATCTCAAGAACAGTAGGGCTGCGATGCAGTCTGGCAACCAGATTGAGGAGAACGGATCATAGAGAAGGAACAAGGCAAGGGAAGCAGCAAGGAGGCTGTCCCCGTTGTTAAGGTGGGAGAGTCAGCTCCCAGCACGGCGGTCCCGGGCACCAGTCCCCGAGCACGGATGCGGGAAGGGGGAATGCGGACTCGGCAGAGATTCACGATGAGGAAGAGCGGCTGATGATGTGCGTCACGCGCTACCAGCAAAGCCAGCAATTTACTGAGGACTTCTTAATGTGCCAGGCCTCTCGCCAAACACGTTGTGGCCAGTGCACGTGAGGCCAGTACGTCTGTTCAAGCCCCGTCAGCCGGTGCTCCCCACAGGGCCACTGGGAGGCGCCACCTTGGCTGGTAAACAGAAAAGCCTGTTTCGTTTTTTAAGATTTTATTTATTTGAGAGCGCGCGAGAGGGTGAGCAGAAGCGGGGGAAGCAGCCGACGCTCGCGGAGCAGAAAGCCGGTGCGGGGCTCGGATCAGGACCTGAGCCCAAGGCGGGCCGGGCCGACCGAGCACCCAGGGCCCCGCGTGTTCTCCTCCGTTAGGATTTGCTCTTCTCGCGCTGGTTTTTAGGGACTCGCAGCGCCAGCCCGTCCTGGGACCTCCGGCGGTGGGAGGTCGCGATCCCTCCACAGCGAGTTCTGTCTCCCTGCAGACACAGGACACTTTCCGGCCCCCGGTCGTGGAACGGTCGCCCTCTGCAGGGCCACGCCGTAGGCGTTAAGTGTCTGCTATAAACCCTATAACCTCATGAATCACCTACAAGTCACCGCATCACCCCTGGCCTCCACCGGCCCGGATTCGAGGAGGCCATCGACACCCAGGTCCCGGCTGCGACGCTCTGATCTGCTCAGGTTCAGGCGTCATCTCTACAGAGGGCTGGAGGGTTGGAGAGGCACGGGGGCCTCCGCTCGGAAAGGCCCCGCTTTCCCGCGGCACCGCGAAGAGCTCAAAACCCCGCCCAGGCCCGGAGCCAGAAGTTGCAGCGCGCGGAGCCCTTCCAGGAGAGGAGGGCGGGGCACTTACCCAAAGGGAGGATGCCTCCGAGCCTGCGCACTTCAGCCCGGCACGCCCCTTCCGTACAGCAGTTGGCTAGGATGCTGAGCGCCAAGTCCAGAGTCTTGCGCAGGCGCGCTGGTGGCGAGGGCGCGGACGCCGCCGCAGCGGAGGGGGTAGGGCCCGGCGAGGGGGCGGGGCCAGCAGAAGTCGCTGACTCGGCGGACGAGGGGGCGGAGCCGGCGCCAGCCTGGGACGGGGCGGGACCCGCTGCAGCCGCTCGCCGTAGCAGAGCGAGAAGGGGGCGGAGCCCGCCGCGCGCCCGGAAGCGCTCGATTCCCCCTGCAGCCTTGACGTGGCGCGTGCGGAGGGCTAAGAGCGCACGGCCCAAGGGTGTCTCGTTGGTAGCTGTGTCCTTTCCCCCACCTAGACCCTCCCCGGCCGCCGCCGTGAGCTGCGCGAGGCAGAACGAGAGCGAGTCCGTGAGGGTCGGTTTCGCAGCCGCCATCTTGGCTCAAGCCTAAGGCTCCGCCCCCCTCCTCGCCGCTCCTCCAAAGGAGCGGAACTGGAGGAGAGGGGCGTGGCCAGGCACCTCCTCTCTGACGCTTTTTAAGTGGCGCCGCCGCAGTTATTTTGCAAGTTGGAAGCTGTAGTTCTCGATCCCGGGACTCTAGACGGTCGCGGAAGGCACTAGAGAGTAGTGGTTGTCTAATCGCTGAGCAAACCCAAGCGCGTGTGGTGCACGCTGGGGTATGTGGTCGGCGCCGGGCCGAGCGCGCCTGCGTTAGGACAGAGGAGGAGTCCAGGGGGCTCGCAGCGGACTGGTTCCTTTGGAGAACCCAGACATCCGACCTGGGGCCTCAGGACCGTGCGGCTCCAGGGGGCGTGGCTACTCCACCCGCCCCCCCCCCCGGCGTGTTCACAACAGCGACCGCCTTTTCCTTCCAGCTCGCTTCCCTGCCCCACAGGGATAGCCCGGCCACCGACGTCCGCGCTGACGGGCTCAGACTCGGAAGCCAGGCCCGCAGGATGAAGCGCCTGACAGCGGCGGCCGATGGGAAGCTCTTGCTCAGTTAGGTGAATGAGAGGGTTAAGCCTACCGAGACCGGGCGCTGGCACTGCCTAGAGCGGCACTTCCGGTTCCGGTGCCGGCCCCGGGCCCCACCCCACCCTGGGTGGGGAAAGGCTCGCGCCGACCCTCCCCTTCCGAGCGGAGTGGCTGGCGTCTAGGAAACCTCTTTCTTCACGGCGCCGTAGTGCGCGTCGCCGGAAGTGGCGAGGGGAGCCGGAGGGTGGGGCGTGGTCGGGGAGCTGGACGCCAGGATCCTGGGGCGCCCGCAGCTCCGCGCCCCGCCCCGCCGTGTGCACGCCACAGCCAGCCTCCTGGGAAACAGGCCCTGAATGCCGAAGGCGGTCAGGCTCTGGCCCAGGGAGGAAGCCGTTAGCAGGACCAACTGCCTTGCGCTCCCCAAGGCCTTGGAGTGCTGGGAGGTGCGCTGACCGGAGCCCGCTTCCCGGGCCTCTTTCACGCAGAAGTGATGTGGGAAACAAAGGCGGAAGAGAAGTGGTTCAGCTTTCTTGCTGCCCGCAGACCCCGGGCAAGTCCGTGAGAGAGGCAGAGGGACATTGCTCTCGGGACTCGACGGCCTCAGTGTTACTACTGGGCTGAGGGCCAAGGGCGATCCTAGCTCCACCCACCCCCACCCCCGCCGTGCTCAGGATCCTGTAAATCTGTTTTAACATACAAAAATTCTTTAGAAACTTCCTTTAGCTCTGTCCCCTAAGATACATGTTAGCAGTCGTCCCCCAAGCATATGACCCACAGATCCACATCTTCAGGGCCTCTTGTCTAAGTTTCCACTAAACAGTAGTGGTCTTTCCTAGTAACAGCTAGCCCCTGCAGGATCCTGGAATCCTTGTTTCCAAAGTACCTGGGAGGCTTACACTAGCCCTAACCCTCTCCCAACTTGAAAGTATAGAATGGACCACTCCTCATGACCCCATGGCAGCTCTTTCTGCTCACAGGTCATGTCCCTGTGCTTTAAATAAAACTACCTTTTTGCACCAGACATGTTTCAAGAATTCTTCCTTGGCCATCAGCTTTGAACCCTAACCTCTCCCACACATCAAAAGCAGCCATGCAGGTAAGAATCCCTACTGTTGTTCGGAGTGTGACAAAAGTTTGCAACGTGGCTCAGATCTAGTTAAGCGCTACCAGGTACACTGGTCAGAGCCTATACCTCTGCCCTGAGTCTGGCCGTTGCTTCAGCCTCAGCTCCAACCCTGTGCAACACCGTGGTTTCCCACTCAGGCCTCCAGCCCTACAAGTTCCATAAGCTCCTGGAGTACAGGGAGGCTTTTGGCTGCGGCTTCAACCTGGTTAAACACCAGCAGAGCACATCAGTGAATAGCCCCATACCTGCTGAGTGTGATAAGACTTTCAGCATTAGGTCATTCTAATCCAGCACCAGCTCACACACAGGGGCAAGAAGCCCTACCGCTATGGGGACTGCAGTAAGAGCTTCAGCCTTAGCTCTAAGTTTTTGTAGGTCCAGCACTCACACAAGGATGTGCAGCCCTTACTGCTGTGCCTGATGTGGTGCCAGCTTTGGGCACAGCTTTTATATGCTCAAGTACCAGCATTCACACACTGGAGAGACTCCTTGTAACTGCAATGAATGTGGCAAGAAGTTCACCAAAAGCTCATACTGCCTATGGCACCAGCATACTCATAAATGACTAAGCATTGTCGTGGCTTTGGTGAGCACACCCAAATCATTGAGCACCAGTACATCCACTTGGGTGAACAACCCTATGCCTGCTCAGAATGTGGCGAAAGCTACTACCACAACTCCGTGCTCCTTAAACACCAGAGCTCGCACACGGGCCAGATGCCCTATAAATGCTCCAGTTGCAGCAAGAGTTTTGTAGACAGTTCAGATCTGCTTCAGCACCAACATACTCACACAAGCCATAAGCCTTACGCTTGCAGTGAGTGTGGCAAGAGCTTCACCTGAGTTCCCACCTGCTCATCCACCAGCTGGCCCACAGTGATGAGAAGCCCTATGTCTGCAATGTGGCATTTACCAGCAGCGCCAGCCTGGGCCAGCACCAATAGATGCAGCAGGGCAGCTGCCCCGCCGTTATCCCTGGCAACTTCCAAACTTTGGTTCTAACTTTGGTCCAGTCCTCAAGGAGCCTGAGCATCTCTAAGTAAATCTTCTTCCTGCTCCTCTAGGGCTGTTGATTCATGAACTGAATCAGGGAAATCCAGGCTGGAAGAATTAGAACAGTAGAGCCTTCAAAGAGCCTTCCTCCAAAAGAAGGCTTAGTCCTGTTTTTCGAGGCCCCAGAGACAGAACCCCAGCTGGAGGCAGTGTTTTGCATGGTAGGAGCTATCCTTGACTGGCCCAGCTGCTTCCAGAGGTAGGAGACCTTTGGCTGCTGCTAACCAGATCCCTTTACAGGCCTAAGGAATGATGGGATTAATCATTCCAAGAGTAACAACTGCCTCCTCCCAGAGGAGTGGAACCAGATGTCGGGCACTCCTGTGAGGAACACAGTTTGTGGGGGGTACCTAACCTCCATAGGGGATCAAAAGGAAGTCTGGGTTCTGGCAGAAGGACCAGAGAATTTGTACCTGGGAATGCTATGCGAACTCCGGGGATGTGACTCTGTGAAAGGACAGTCTTTATGGAGTAAAGCTAGGGCTGGTGGGCCCAGAGCCAAAGCAAAGGACCGGGAGACCTGTCTGTTGTGACATTTCTAGGCAGTAACAAATGGCCCAAGGTTTGCCATCTGCCCCTTTCCCTTCTCTAATCCCTTCTGTTGTGGGGTCCCCAGATCCTTTGTCAGATCCCTCCACAGAGAAAAGGTGGTAAAGTTTCACGTGCATCTCATAAAGTTCACACTGAGAACTGAATGTGGCTCTTTTGCTTGGGCATTGGAGAGAGTTTCCTAAATAAATGCATTTTTTTTTTTTGAAAACTTAGAGAAGCCAGAGGGAGGCTTCCCATAGCACTACATCATCTATTCCCAGAGCAGAGTCCAAGCTGTGAGGGACTTCTTTTTCCTTCCCATAACTGCTGTGTTCCTGGGAGAAGCCCCGACGAGTCTTTATGAGGTTGGAAGAGGCTTAATGCCCACCCTTGCGTAACCTTCCACCATCAGCCGCATGCATGCAGCACACTATCCCCAAATTTTGCCTCCTGTTATCAGCTTTGCTGCATCTGGAATCGTACTTAGGTGTAATAGGAGTAAAGGAACGGAATGTGGAGCAAGCCTCTCTCAGCTTCTGACACAAGGTCCAGGGCTCTCTCTTCCTGGCTATGTGTGCTTGGACAGGCCTACCTCTTCTGACCTTAAGTTTCTTCATGTGTAATACAGGAATGATGACGGCTGCCTCTCAGCATTGTGTTGAGGATCCATGCGATCATGCTCATGATGGACCTGGGCAAAGGGGTGACTCTAAACCTCAGCTCTCCTATATCCTTCAAGTCTGGAGCATTTTTGCTAGTAGTGTCAGTTAAGGAAAGCACCATGCCAGCTCGTGTGCTAGCTCCCCCATAAAGTTACAGAAAAGAGCAAGCAGACTTTGTCCTGGAGTAGCTTGGTGTCATGAAGGAGACGGACTCAGGACCGTTAACAACACGGAGTGGACAATCCCGGCAGTGGAGAAAAGAGTTTGCCAGGACCAATCTGCGAGGCTTCACTGAGGTAACATCGGATTAATACTCCCGTCTCCTCAAGCTGGGAGCAACATGGGGATGGGCACGGGGACTTCCCTTGATGAGGGGAAGGATTCTTGCTATGTTTCCCATCAGTGGCACTTCAAAGAGCACAAGCTAGGGTCTGAGTCGAAGGCCTGAATCCCCAGCACATGCAGAAGTGGCACTCAGTAAATAGTTGTTACCATAGGGTCCTGCTTATACTGCTTACCTGTGTTGGGTCGTTTCTTCTTCAAAGTTCTATTACGTGTGCTACAAAATCTGTAATTGCATACGAATATTAGGTATATGGTAGAGTTAGGCCTGGGAGATTTGTTTGCAAATCTTTGGGAGCTAATTTCTCACATTAAGGCGAGTATTTCTGGGCTCCGTCTCCTCTCAAATTGCCATGTGCTAGTAAATCTCTTATCTCCTCCTTTAGGCAATATTTATTTATTTATTTATTTTTAGTGTGTGTGTTGCTTTTATAATCCTAAAAAGATTAAAGTTGGGGTGTCTGGGTGGCACAGTCCGTTAAGTGTACAACTGTTGGTTTTGACTCAGGTCTGATCTCTGGGTTGTGAGATGGAGACCCACATTGGGCTCTGCACTCAGCAGGGAGTCTGACTGAGTTTCTCTTTCACTTTCCCACTGCCCCGCCCTAGCCCCTCTAAAATAAATATATCTTTTTAAAAACATTAAATTCATATGATGACTGTTATCCATTTATCCCTCACCTATGGAGAAATTAAAATACATCAGTGTTTATTTTAAATGGTTTTTACTACAAGAAGAATAATTGTTTATTTATTTTTTTTTTTAAAAGATTTTATTTATTTATTTGGCAGAGAGAGATGACAAGTAGGCAGAGAGGCAGGCAGAGAAAGAGGGGGAAGCAGGCTCCCCGCTGAGCAGAGAGCCCGATGCGGGGCTTGATCCCAGAACCCCAGGACCATGACCTGAGCCGAAGGCAGAGGCTTTAACCCACTGAGCCACCCAGACGCCCCAAGAATAATTGTTTAAATAAACACACATACACAGTAAAATTCAAAACACACAGTGAAGTTTGCTGTCTCTGGCCTAAGCACTGTGTGTGTGTGTGTGTGTGTGTGTGTGTGTGTGTGTGTGTGCGCACGCGCGCACGCGCGTATTTACACAATGGAGCCAATATTTAAATCAGGAGATTTCACATCCCAACCTATATTTCTAGTTTGGTGTTTCAGGGAGGAGAGTGGGGAGGTGGACCAGAAAATAACTCATTCCAGGTGCAGGGTTGAAGTTCCCAGGGCTATTAACTTCGGGCGAATCCTTGGGCAGGGGTAGAGACTAGGGGATCATTCAGAAGCAAGTTAGGGTGTGGTTAGCCAGATCTAAAACATACAGAGAGCAGGGCTCAGGGATTTTCCTGATCGCAGCTATTCATGGAGGGTGAGAGAGGGAGAAGGGGCAAAGAAGTCCAGGAATAAGACAGACTCCTCTAACGTAGCAGGACACTCCCCTCTCCACCTTACCTGCTGTCTGATTTTAATCTTAGTGGTATGAAGATTTCTGGGAATGTCTGAGGTAGGTCCTAGGTTAAGGGCTAGAACTCATGGCTTAAGAATCTCTGATTTCTGGGAAATACCCATGGAGCCTGTCTCCCCCCACATGCTGTTCCAAGTCCTGAACATACTGCATCTCTCCTCCTGCTTTAGCCCTTGTGCTGCAGTTGCTCAGAGTTGGAAGGGAGGTGAGGAGTGACAGAGCCTCATTTGGGCCATGACTGTGAAGAACTTGAGGATGGAGAAGCTTCATGAAAGAGTAGTAGACCTCACTCCTGTTATCATCTCTGAGCAAAGTTCTGACCCAGAGGGCTCCCTGTTTCTCCCTAGAGTTAGCTGGAAGATGCCAGGATTGGAATTCCAGCACCCATAGCTCAAGATACCTGCCACCAGAGAATCCCACACTTCTCTCCTGGACCCCACGGGTCCCACCAACACAACTCATTTACCTCTCTCCACCAGTGTAAGCTCTCTGAGCTAACCACAGACCCTAAGTTCCTAGAGGTTCCCTAACTGATAAAGAGAATGTCCTACCATGTATGATATGTTCTTGTGCTGGAATGCAAAATCTCCTGCACTGGGGACTGGGCACAGGCTTGCAGACCAGTAGTGGTGGGTAAAGGACTTTAGGGGAGCCCCCAAACTGAAACCTGGAGCTGAGGGGGTGTGCGTACAAACTGGGGGTGGCTGGTGGTCTTAGAAGCATAAAGGCTAGAGACTTGCCTGAACCTGGAAGTGAGGACTGGGAATACTGCTGTGGGGCACACATTGTAGGACGCTGAGGTTTTGAGCAGGACAGACAAAACAGAAGCAGTGTGGCCTACAGGGCTCACTGAAGAACAGACTGTGATCTCTCTGTTCTGAGATAGAAGTTTGGTTACAGTCACGCCTGCTCTGACTCTTGGAAGATACATGGAAAACTCCAGGGAGAGACCCCAGAGAACAAAAGCCCCCAAAAACCAGGTTTCACTGAGCCCATCCCCCACCCACAGGGTGCAGAGCAACTCTGCCCAAACAGGGTTACCTGGGTACCAGCACAGCAGGCTCCTCCCCCAGAAGACAGACTGAAAGATCAAGAGGCTGAGAACCTTAAGGTCCCTATAAAACAGGTGCATCTTGCTTCAGTTGTGGTCAATAATCTGGATTCTGTACATTCCCTCAACCACTCCTCAACAGAACGACTAAGAGGAGGAACTCCCAACACAGGAAAAATTCAGACTGTGACCCCTGCCACAGAAATAAAGGATATGGATACAAGCAAGATGTTGGATATAGACTTCAGGGTAACAGTTATGCAGACAATAGCAAGGTTGGAGAAAACCATTAATGGCAATATAGATTCTAAAGGCAGAAGTGAGAGCTGATCTGGCAGAACTTAAAAATACTATCAATGAGATCCAATCTAATCTAAATACTCTAACAGCTAGGGTAAATGAGGCAGAATAAAGAATTAGTCACCTAGAAGACGAACTGATAGAAAAGAAGAATCAGGAGAAGGCTTGCAACAAATAGCTTAGAATCCATGAAAACAGAATTTGAGAAATAAATAATGCCACAAAACATTCCGAGGTGGGAATTTTGGGATCCCTAAGTGGACGGACAAAGAGAGAGGAGTAGAAGACATATTTGACCAAATCCTAGCTGAGAACTTCCCTGATCTGGGGAATGAAATGAGCATTTGTGTTCTAGAGGCAGAGAGAACACTTCCCAAGATCAAGGAGAGCAGACCGATGCCCAGGCATGTTATAGTGAAATTCACAAATCTTAAAACCAGGGAAACCATCTTAAGGGCAGTTAGGGGGAAGAGAATCCTTATGTAAGGAGGGAAGGACATTGGAATAACATCAGATCTGTCCACAGAAACCTGGCAAGCCAGAAAGAGCTGGCAAGACATTTCAAGGTGCTAAATAAGATGAACGTGCAGCCAACAATACTTCACCTGGCAAGGCTGTTAGAATGGGTGGAGACATAAAGAGCTTCCAAGACCAGCAAAAACTGAAAGAAAATGTGACCACTTGCTGGCCCTGCAAGAAATATTAGGGGAGTTCTAAAAAAGGAGAAAGACGTCAAGAGTGATACAGATCAGAAATTTACAGAGACAATCTATACAAACAAGGGCCTCACAGGCAACATGATGACAATAAAATCATATCTATCAATAAGCATTCTCAACATGAATGGCCTAAATGCTCCCATGAAATGGCACAGGGTTGCAGATTGCATGAAAAGACAGAACCCATCCATATGCTGTCTACAAGAGACTCGTTTTTGAACCTAAAGATACATCCAGACTGAAAGTAAAGGGAAGGAGAGCCATCTTTCATGCCAACTGACTTCAAAAGAAAGCTGAGTAGTAATTCTCATATCAAACAAACTAGATTTTAAGCTAAAGACTGTAATCAGAGATACAGAAGGACATCATATCATTCTAAATGGTCTATCCAACAAGAAGACCTAACAATTGTAAATATCTATGCCCCCAACATGGGAGCAGCCAACTACAAGCCAACTGTTAACCAAAATAAAGAGACATATTGATAATAATAATATGTTAATTGTAGGAAACCTTAATACTCCACTCTCAGCAACAGATAGATCATCTAAGCAAAAAATAAATAAAGAAACAAGAGCTTTGAATGACACACTGGAGAAGATGGACCTCATAGATATATACAGAATATTCCACCCTAAGTAACAGAATACTCATTCTTCTTGAATGCATGTGGAACGTTCTCCAGAATAGACACATACTGGATCACAAATCAGGGCTCAACTGACACTAAAAGATTGAGATTATCTCTTGCATATTCTCAGACCACAATGCTTTCAAACTGAAACTCAATCACAAGAAAAAGTTTGGAAGAAATTCAAACAATTAGAAGTTAAAGACCAGCCAGCTCAAGAATGCTTGGATCAACCAGGAAATCAAAGAAGAACTTAAACAATTCATGGAAACCAATGAGAAAGAAAACACATTGGTCCAAAAATTATGGGATGCTCCAAAGGTGGTCCTAAGGGAGAGATACATAGCCATCCAAGCCTCACTCAAAAAATGGAAAAATCCCAAATACACACCTTAAAGAACTGGGGAATAACAACAAATTAAACCTAACCCATGCACAAGAAGGGAAATAACTAAGATTAGAGTAGAGATCAATGAAGTAGAAACCAGAAATATAGTAGAACACATCAATGAAACTAGAAGCTGGTTCTTTGAAAGAATTAATAAGATCAATAAACCACTGGCCAGACTTATTAAAAAAAAATAGAAAGGATCCAAATCAATAAAATCATGAATGAAGGGGAGAGATCATGACTAAAACCAAGGGAATAGGAACAATCACCAGAAATTATTATCAATAGCTGTATGCCAATAAGTTAAGCAACCTAGAGGAAATGGATGCATTCCTGGAAACCTATAAACTTCCCAGATTGAAACAGGAAGAAATTGACAACTTGAATAGACCAATATCTGGTAACGAGATTGAAGCAGTGATCAAAAACCTCCCCATGAATAAGAGTCCAGGACCTGACGGATTCCCTAGAGAATTCTACAAAACATTCAAAGAAGAAGTAATATCTATACTCCTGACACTGTTTCAAAAAAATAGAAACTCAAGGAAAACTTCTGAATTTCTTCTATGAGGCCAGCATTACCCTGATCCCAAAAGCAGGCAAAGACCCAATCAAAAAGGGAATTACAGACCAATATCCCTGATGAATATGGTTGCTAAAATTCTCAACAGGATCCTAGCTAATAGGATCCAAGAGTACATCAAAAGGATTATATACCAAGACCAGGTGGGATTTATCCCTGGTTTGCAAGGGTGGTTCAACATTCACAAATCAATCAATGTGATAGAACAAATCAATGAAAGAAGAGACAAGAACCACGTGGTCCTCTCAATTGATGCAGAAAAAAAATTTGACAAAATACAGCATGCATTCCTAATGAAAACTCTTTAGATATAGGGATAGAGGCAATATACCTCAACATCATAAAAACCATCTATGAAAAGCCCACAGCAAATATCATTCTCAATGGGGGAAAAACTGAGAACTTTTCCTTTAAGGTCGGGAACATGACAGGAATGCCCATCTCACCATTATTGTTAAACATAGTACTAGAAGTCCTAGCCTCAGCAATCAAACAACAAAAAGAAATAAAATGCATTCAAATTGGCAAAGAAGAATCACACACTCTCTCTTTGCAGATGACATGATACTTTATGTGGAAAACCCAAAAGACTCCACCTCAGTGCACAGATATCAGTTGCATTTCTATACACTAACAGAGTGACTGAAGAAACAGCAATTAAGGAATTGATCTCATTTACAATTTCACCAAAATCATAAGATACCTAGGAACAAACCTAACCAAGGAGGTAAAGGATCTGTATTCTAGAAACTACAGAATACTTATGAAAGAAATGGAAGAAGGCAAAAGGAAATGGAAAAGCATTCCATGCTCATGGATTGGAAGAATAAACATTATTAAAATGTCTATGCTTCTCAGAGCAATCTACACATTCAATGCAATCTCTATCAAAATACCATTGACCTTTTTTCACAGAGCTGGATCAAACAATCCTAAAATTTGTCTGGAACCAGAAAAAAAGCCTGAATCACCAAGGAAATGTTGACAAAGAAAACCAAAGCTAGGTCATCATGTTGCCTGACTTCAAGGTATATTACAAAGCTGTAATAATCAAGACAACATGGTGTTCACACAAAACCAGACACATAGATCAATTGAACAGGATAGAGTGCCCAGAAATGGATCTTCAACTCTATGGTCAACTTATATTCAACAAAGCAGGAAAGAGTCTCCAGTGGAAATCAGACAGTCTTTTCAACAAATGGTGCTGGGAAAACTGGATAGCCACATGTAGAAGAATGAAACTCAACTATTCTTTTACACAATCCACAAAGATAAACTCTAAATGGATGAAAGACCTCAATGTGAGACAGGAATCCATCAACATCCTAGAGAAGAACATAGGCAGAACATACTGCCTATGTTGTGGTCGGCATCGGCCACAGCAACTTCTTTCAAGACAAATCTCCAAAGGGAAGGGAAACAAAAGTGAAAATGAACTTTTGGGACTTCATCAAGAGAAAAAGCTTCTGCAAAGCAATGGGAACCATCGACAAAACAAAGAGGCAACCTACATAATGAAAAATGATATTTGCAAATGACACTACAGACAAAGGGCTGTATCCAAGATCTATAAAGAACTTCTCAAACTCAACACCCAAAAAACACATTATCGAGTCAAAAAATGGGCAGAAGACACGAGCAGACACTTCTCCAAAAAAGACATACAAATGGCGAACAGACACATGAAAAAATGTTTAGCCGTCACCACTAGCCGTCAAAAAAATTCAAATCAGAACCATCTCAGGTGAATGAGATGTCACCTTACATCAGTCAGAATGCCTAAAATAAATAAGACAGGAAACATCAAGTAATGGCGAGGATGTGGAGAAAGAGGAACCCTCTTACACTGTTGGTGGGAATGCAAGATGTTACAGTAACTATGGAAAACAGTAGGGAGGTTTCTCAAGATGTTAAGAATAGAACTACCCTACTACCCAGCAATTGCACTACTAAGGATTTACCCCAAAGATACAGACATGGTGAAAAGAATGGGCATATGCATCCCAATGTTCAGAGCAGCAATGTCCACAATAGTCAAACTGTGGAAGGAGCTGAGATGCCCTTCAACAGATGAATGGATAAAGAAGTTGTGGTCCATATATACAATGGAATATCACTCAGCCATCAGGAAATATGAATACCCACCATTTGCATCAACATGGATGGAACTAGAAGGGATTATGCTATGTGAAGTAAGTCAAGCAGAGAAAGACAATTACCATATGATTTCATTCATATGCGGAACATAAGCAATAGCACAGAGGACCATAGGGGGAGGGGGGGAAAACTGAAGAAGGAAAAATCAGAGATGGAGAGAAACCATGAGAGACTATGAACTCCAGGAAACGAACTAAGGGTTTCAGAAGAGGGGGGAATGGGGTAACCGGGTGATGAGTATTGAGGAGGGCACATGTTGTGATGAGCACTGGGTGTTGTACACAACTAATGAATCACTGAACACTACATCAAGGACTAATGGTGAACTATACAGTGACTAACTGAATATAATTTTAAAAATGTGTTCCCTTAAGAGAAAAAAATAAAAATAAATAGAAAGTGTACTAAGCCAAAAAAAAATTATTATCCCAAAAGTAGCCCTCTATACAGATACTTTAGTTACAAAGTCACAATCACCTGTTTTTGTCTGCTCAGGCTCCTCTACATGTCCAGATCAAATATCTAACAAAGATGATAGACTGGGTGGTCCAGACAACAGAAATTTATTTTATCAGAGTTCTGGAGACTGAAAATTTCAAAATCAAGATGGGTTCTGGTGAGAGCTCTCTTTCTGGCTAGCAGATAATTGCATTCTTGCTGTGTCTTCATAAGGAGAGAGGGAGAGAAGAAGTAGAAGAAAGAGAAGAAGGGGAAGAAGTGGAGGATGAAGGGGGAGTAGGAGGAGGGAAGGAGGTAGAGGAGGGAGCGGGGGAGAGAGGGAAGGGGGAGGATGGAGAGATGGAGAGAGAGAGGGAAGGGGGAGGAGAAGGAGAGATGAGAAAGGGGGAGGGGTAGAGGGAGGAGAAAGGGAGGGAGAGAGAGGGAGAGAAGGTGAGCTCTAGTGTCTTTCTCTTGATATAAGGGCACCACCTGTCAGATTAAGGTCTCACCCTTACGGCATTGCTTAGCCTTCATCGCCCCCTTGCCAGCCCCATCTCCAAATATAGTTACATTAGGAATTAGAGTTGCAACATATGAATGGGGGGGATGAACTTTTAGTCCATAATACCTCCTATCATGCCAGCCCTAGGCAACCACGAATGTATTTCCTATCTCCATAGGTAACCTATTCTGGACATTTCATATAAATGGACTCATATAATGTGTGGGCCTTTATAATTGGCTTCTGTCACATACCATAATGGTTTCAAGATTCATCCAGGTCATAGTATGTATCAGCACTTTATTACTTCTTATTGGCAGTTTTTTAATTTCATTGTATGGATATACCACATTTCCTTTATCCATTCATCAGTTTCTAGACATTTGGGTTGTTTCTACTTTGGGACTATTATAATTAATGCTTCTGTGACCACCATGTACAAGACCTGAGGGAATATGCTTTTACTTTTCTTGGGTGTATATTTAGGAATGGAATTGCTGGATCATATCACTCTATAGTCAACCATTTGAAGAACTGCCAAACTGTTTTCTAAGGCAGATGTATCATTTTACATTCCCACAAGCCTTGTATGGTTTACAATCTTTCCATACCCGTGCAACAATTGTTAATTATTTTTATTTTTTATTATGGCGTTCCTAATGGGTATAAAGTGGTACCTCATTTTGGTTTTGATTTGCATTTTCCTCATGGCTACTGATGTTGAGCATCTTTTCATGAGCTTATTGGCCAGTTGTATATCATCTTTGAAGAACTATCTATCCAGGTCATTTGCCCAGTTCTAATTTGGGTTATTTGTCTTTTTTTTTTAATTTTTAAAATTTATTTTCAGCATAACAGTATTCTTTGTTTTTGTACCACACCCAGTGCTCCATGCAATCCGTGCCCTCTATAATACCCACCACCTGGTACCCCAACCTCCCACCCCCCGCCCCTTCAAAATCCTCAGATTGTTTTTCAGAGCCCATAGTCTCTCATGGTTCACCTCCCCTTCCAATTTCCCCCAACTCCCTTCTCCTCTCTAACTCCCCATGTCCTCCATGCTATTTGTTATGCTCCACAAATAAGTGAAACCATATGATAATTGACTCTGTCTGCTTGACTTATTTCACTCAGCATCATCTCTTCCAGTCCCATCCATGTTGCTACAAAAGTTGGGTATTCGTCCTTTCTGATGGAGGCATCATACTCCATAGTGTATATGGACCACATCTTCCTTATCCGTTCGTCCGTTGAAGGGCATCTTGGTTCTTTCCACAGTTTGTCGACCGTGACCATTGCTGCTATAAACATTGGGGTACGGATGGCCCTTCTTTTCACGACATCTGTATCTTTGGGGTAAATACCCAGGTGTGCAATTGCAGGGTCATATTTGTCTTTTTATTTTTTTTTTTTTAAGATTTTATTTATTTATTTGAGAGAGAGACAGTGAGAGAGAACATGAGCGAGGAGGTCAGAGGGAGAAGCAGACTCCCCATGGAGCTGGGACCCTGATGCGGGACTCGATCGCGGAACTCCAGGATCATGACCTGAGCCAAAGGCAGTCGTCCAACCAACAGAGCCACCCAGGCGTCCCTGTCTTTTTATTTTTAAGTTACCACAGTTATTTATATATTCTAGGTACAAGTCTCTTATCAGGTATTTGGCAAAATATTTTTTCCATTCCGTGGATTGTTATTCACTTTCTCTGTGATGTCCCTTGAAACACAAAAGGTGTTAATTTTGGTGGCATGCAGCTTATATTTTTTTTTCTTTTGCTGCATCTGCTTTGGTGTCATATATAGGAAAATATTGCCTAATCCATAGTCATGAAGACTCTAAGAGTTTTACAGTTTTAGCTTTTACATCTAACTCTATGATCCACTCTGAGTTAATTTTTGTATGTTCTTGTGAAGTAGGGCTTCAAAATCATTCTCTTGCATGTACAGATCAAATATCTATATAATGTATATTATATATATGTATCTCTATATAGATACATAATATATAATGTATCATAGTCTTGTGACTATATGTACAGTCACTATATTATACTATATGATATAATGTATCATATTCTTGTGTTGGAGGGCCAGTAAATGGTGTATTAAATTACGAATATGCAGTTTATGATTATGCTGGCACAAGCCACCCACACAGAATCAGTAGATAGTTCTCTCAGCATCCAAGCTCCGACTTCAGGGAACTGAAAACTCCTGGGGTCATTGTTTTTTTTAATATGGAACGCTTCACGAATTTGCATGTCATCCTTGCGCAGGGGCCATGCTAATCTTCTCTGTATTGTTCCAATTTTTAGTATGTGTGCTGCTGAAGCGAGCACTCCTGGGGTCATTTTGATTGAAATTTCAGTACACCCACGAAAAGAAAGTAAAGCCACAAGATTTATTACTTACAAATCTCAGACGTGGAGGGGCAATCAACTGGGGGAAGGGCAGCCTTCTGTCCTGGGTCATGACCACAGGAGAGAGAGAGCAGGGTAGCACCTATCTAAGCAACCATCTATGTGATTGGACAGAGGTCACTAACTTTTTAAGGGCTCAACTCCAAGTGGCTATTTTAGAAGGTGCCCTGGGAGAAACAAAATGGGAACTTGGGGCAGGAATGCTAAGTTCAGCTCTGAATGTAAACTCCAGACTCTGAATGTGAAGAGGGTTGTCATACAATAAAATGCCCAGGCAGTGACTCAAAATAGCTGTTTTCTCATTATGCACTTCTGACCTGCCAAGAAGCAGGCAAAGCTGACTGTAGAGTCCACAGAGAGTCCTCAAAGAACATGGGTGCTGGTAGTTAGAAATCAGGTGTGTATAGAAGTTGGGAAGAGTGAGAGCTTTCAAGAAGGGGACCAATAACCTTGACTAGCCCACTCAGCTTGATTATGCCATTTCCCAGTTTTAGACCTTTTCTGAAGCTCCATCTGAAACCCCTCACAAATTCTCCTAACAAGTAAACAACTCCCAGAATCTATTTCCTTTAGGAGGTTTTCTTAAATCTGTCAAATAATACCTTCACCCAGGCTATCCTAGGTTTGTTGATGCAAAACTTACCAACACTTACGCCTTCTACATAATGATGAAGCTGCTTTAGGATCTTGGGTGGACACCTACTCCCACAGAGGGAAATGCACAGCACAATAAGGGAGCCGAAGATGCAAGATAATTGTCTATTAAAAGATCTCCCCCCCACAACCACCCCTACTCCCACTGCAAGGTTTATACACACCCTCTCAGCTCCCAACATCTCCCTCCACGCCTGCTTCTTCTCCACTCTCTTAACAAGCAGGTAGTCTAGCTGATACCCCTTAGTTTCTCTGTTGTTATTATCTGATGGCAGCAATTTCCTTAGAAATGTGGACCTTCTGAGACTCATGGGTGGCTCAGTTGGTTGAGCATCTAACTTTTGGCTTTGACTCAGGTCATGGTGTCCGAGTCATGAGACCAAGCGTAGGTGCCAGCTTCCACACTCAGCAGACAGTCTGCTTAGGATTCTCTCTCCCTTTGCCCCTCCCCCAACTCATGCTCTCTCTCTCTCTCTCTCAAATAAATAAATAAATAAACAAATAAATATTTTTTTAAAAAGAAATGTGGACCTTCTGATAAGAGCAAATGGCTGATAACAGTTTACTGTTTTATTAATTAACTTACTGGGTAAGGCTTCAAGGTGTTTGCACTCTGAAAATATTAACTTAGTGTAAACTTCTCCAAAGGGGGAATTGATTCTTGAGCATCCCCAGGACTTGGTGCAATTGAGAGACAGTCAGGAGACAGCTCTGAACAGGAGGACTGTGAAACCTAGAGAGACCATCAATTTCAGTCCTTCCCTGGCCTTTAACTAAATCTCCCCTGTCCACTAATGTGTTATCAATCCAAGAGAATTAGGCAGGGAGACTGGTCATTATAATACAAAGTGTGGACAAAGTAAAGAAAGCACTGATGGTAGAGGAAGGAATTGCACGAAGATCCCACATGTTAGATTTAAATAGTGAGGCAGTTTCTCTAACCATGTAAAGTAGTTGGACTGGAATTTCAGGATCACGTGGTTGGGAGATAAGAGGTTTAGAAACTCCCCTCTTCCCCACCTGGAGGATTCTGGAGACTTGGCAGGACCTTATTTGGACATCAGCCCTCAGGTATCCCCAGTCTTAAAGACTTAAGAACACTTACTTGCCCTTTCCGTTTAGTGTAGTAAAATCCCACTGCTCTGAGATTTTTATTGTCACCAAGCTTCTGACCCAGGCTTTCAAGCAATAACCTCAGGGCCATCCTAATTCTTCTGCTTAGGTGTTTGACCAAGGGTCTGCTACAGCACTACACTAGCTCAACAATTTTGCAAATATTTATTAAGCACCTCCCACGTGACAGGCACTGTTCTAGATACTTTCCTATCTTTGCAAGCATTTAAAAAATGTTCTACATGCAGGAAAGTACATAAAATCTATGTGCTCATTTTTTTTTAAAAGATTATTTATTTATTTGACAGACAGACATCATAAGTAGGCAGAGAGGCAGGCAGAGAGAGAGGGGGAAGCAGGTTCCCTGCTGAGCAGAGAGCCCTGAGATCACCACCTGGGCGGAAGGCAGAGGCTTAACCCTCTGAGCCACCGGTGCCCCTATGTGCTCATTTTTGAAAGTTTGTTTGTTATTCATGCTCTGCACCCAGCGTGGGGTTCAAACTCATGACCCCAAGATCTAGAGTCCTGTGCTCTTCAGACTGAGCCAGGCAGGTGCTCCATCTACGAGTGTATTTCAAAGAATAGTTAAAAGGTACCCCTGTAACCACTACCCAGGGCCAGAAATGTTGTGCTCCAGAGCACCACTTCACACCGTCTTCCTCTCTTCTAGGGCTATAAGCACTATTCTGATATTCTATATATGTAGGATGAAATTATCATACATATGAAATTTTTATATATTTATATATTATTTATATATATGAAATTTATATATACTTATAAACATAAATATAAATATATAATCTATGTAAATGGATTTCTAAACAATATACTGTGATTCTGAGGGATTTTGAGCCTTATGGAAATGGAATTGGACTGTATGTCTTGTTTCTTCTGAGCTACAGTGTTTGCAAGTTTTTTATTGTTCTACAGTATTCCATTGTTTGCATTACCATTAATATTTATATGCATTTGACTGCTGATGACCATTGATTTCAGTTTTTGGCTATTAGGAACAATGCTTCTGGGATCACTCTGTAGTCATATACAAGTATGTGAGCTTCTAGTGAACTTTCTTTTGTTCTACCCTGTGAGAATCACTGCTGTTCAGCACTACCAGAACTCTCCTTAATAATGCAGTTGGACTCTGACTCTGCAAGGGGCAACCGTGAGGAAGAGGAGGCGCACGACGCGCCCAAGGTCGCTCAGCAGCCAGTGGCAGAATTCAGACCATCATCAGGGACTTCAGATATCGTCCGCTTCCGTGTCCCCCCACACTGAGGGGATCTGCCAGAGATGGGACCAGCTAAGATGAGAGGCACCACCTCCCAGTGTAAAATGTAAAGGCGCACGGAGATACTTGGTACTCAGGATTGACACTTGACTTTGTTTTTAGATCGGCCAACTGCAGCCTGAGCAGCCTGTGCAGCCAACTGTTCTTATAAATAAGATTTGTTTGCTTGTTTTTGAGATATTGCATTCAAATGTTGTTTATCTTGATTACAAAATTCTTGGGCGCCCCCTTAAATTCCGTGCCAGAAGCCAGCGCCTCACTTGACTCCCCCTAATCTCAGCCCTGCGACCCAGGCGGGGTCCTCTGGCCCCCCTCGACCTCGCCATCCTCAACCTTCTCCAACGCTTTCCAGCCCGGTCGGCGCCACCGCTTTCTGTCCCTAGGAGGCGCGGTCGCCCTGTCTCCAGCACATCGTTCTCTCTCCGTTCCCGGGCGCGGCGCGGGTCGGGGCGACCGCGGGAGGAGCGCGCCCGGGTGCGGGGCCGGCGCGTGCGCGCGACTCGCAGCCTCCGGCTCGGGTGCGCGGATGGTCCGCAAGCGCAGCGACCAGGCCTGGCTGGGTAAGCGGGGTTCTGAAGCCTCCGGCTTGAGGACAGTTCGCCCCAAGCCCCGTCCTCGGACGCTGCAGTTGGGGACTGGAATGGCGGTTCCTCCGGGGCTCTGTGGCGTGCCCACTGCCCAGACCGTTCCGCCCCATTCTTGGGAACGCCAGGGGACGTGCGGGGCAGGTTTTGGGGAAGTGAGAAGCGAAAAGGACGGGCCAGGACGAAATGCCCCTGGCTGAGGCTGGGTAAGGACGCCCGGGACCCTCGGCATCCAGGTCTGGACGGCCGGGGGGATGCCCGCGTGAGCGGCTTAGAGCCAGGGTCGGTAATCTTCCCGTTTCCGAGGCCCCTTGCCGGCGACTAGATTCTCCCGCAGGGCCAGCAGCGGAGGCGGCCGCCTGTGGAAGCCCCCGCGGCCTCTTTGCCGGAGTGGGGCGTCGGCCCTCGCGGAGCAGGGTCCCATCGCAGTGCCGCCGGACCTGGGGTCTCGGGTCCGGAGAGTGGGGATGACCAGCCCCGCTGGGCTGCACCCCCGGGCGTCCTGCAGGAGACCTGCGGACACGGGATCTCACGAGGTAAGAGCTAGCGAATGGCAGGAGCCTGAGCCTGCTGCCTCTTACCTCGAGCAGGGGGCATTTCCCAGCACGGCCTTCCGTCCAACCCCTTCCATAGGTTGTTCCATGGACCCCCCGGAAACATGTCAGTATTATCCGGTTGGGAAGGGGCAGCACGAGCGTCTCCACTGACCTTTTCAGCTTTGCGCTCTCCACTCTTCCCGGACTGTGCTCGTCCCATCAGCCAGCTCATTTCCCAGCCGTTCCCTCCGCACTTGCGGCACCACAGCCCCTCTTGGCCTTAGAATCCAGACCTCCTGCTATTCCCAAGGTCTCCACTGAATTCCACCTTTAACTGCCCCCTCACCTATGTGAAAACCTGCGCACATGTGTAAGCACCCAGGCCCTCAGGTTCAGCTTTCTCAGAACTTTACACTACACCACTGTGACTGAAAGTCTGTATATCCCCGCCCTGTATATCCACACTCATTTAGCCTTTATTTTTAACTTTCTGAGGAACTTCCTTCCACATTGTTGTCCAAATTATGTGGCATGGAGTCTAGCTATTGAGGGCTCCACACACCTAAGTTTAGGACCTTGACCTTACTTAATCAATACCCTGGACCCATGCCTGAAAAGGAAGGGCTATAGTGAAAGATAATGTAGGGTAATGGTAGAGATTTCTAGGATAAACTGAGATATCCCTTTAGTTCAAAGGCTCTCAGCTGTGGCTGTATACTATGTTATTACACCTGAGTGCAGCCTGGGCAAAAGAATTTTTAGAAACTGGTTAATTTTAATGTACAGCCAGGGTAGAGAGCCACTGCTTTAACCCTGAGGGCAGGTAGGTGGGGCCTGCCATGGCCAGAAGCGCTGGGCCAAGCACGCCTAGCTGGGAGCAGTGTCAACCCTTTTATCCTAGAATGCTGCACAAATTAACATTTTCCATGTGTTCCCTGCAGAAACTGGAAGCACTGCCCTATATTAAGAAACATGCCTGGGGTCCAGAGTCTATCATGGCCCGTCTCCCTCTCTGATTTCTCCCCTTCAGATTTTCCCCTGTGCTCCTCCTGCTATTGCTTCTATTCCATGTACGAGTGAAGCCGTATGATGACTGTCTTTCTCTGCTTGACTTACTTCACTTAGCATCATCTCCTCCGGTTCCATCGATATGCATCCTTTCTTTCTTTCTTTTTTTTTTTGAATTAGTGTTTTTTTAAATTTATTTATTTTCAGCGTAACAGTATTCCTTATTTTTGCACCACACCCAGTGCTCCGTGCAATCCGTGCCCTCTATAATACCCACCACCTGGTACCCCGACCTCCCATCCCCCGCCCCTTCAAACCCCTGAGATTGTTTTTCAGAGTCCATAGTCTCTCATGGTTCACCTCCCCTTCCAATTTCCCCCAACTCCCTTCTCCTCTCTAACTACCCATGTCCTCCATGCTTTTTGTTATGCTCCACAAATAAGTGAAACCATATGATAATTGACTCTCTCTGCTTGACTTATTTCACTCAGCATCATCTCTTCCAGTCCCGTCCATGTTGCTACAAAAGTTGGGTATTCGTCCTTTCTGATGGAGGCATAATACTCCATAGTGTATATGGACCACATCTTCCTTATCCATTCGTCTGTTGAAGGGCATCTTGGTTCTTTCCACAGTTTGGCGACCTTTCTAATGGCTGAGTAATATTCCATTGTATATATGGATATCTTTATCCATTCACTTTTTGAGGGGTAACTGGGTGATGGGTACTAAGGAGGGCACATGTTGTGATGAGCACTGGGTGTTATCCACAGCTAATGAATCATTGAACACCCCATCAAAAACTAATGATAGTGACTAACTGAACATAATATAAAAGAAGAAGAAGAAAGATGCCTGACAGCTTTGTGTAAGGTAATTGGAAGTAAGGTAAAACAAGCCAAAAAGGCAAACTAAGAAACATTGAGTAATCTCCAGATTTGGTAAAGAAAGCCTGGGCTAGATTAGTGATAAGGAATGTAGGAAAAGGTAGTTGGGACAGTTACAGAAAGAATGACGGACGATGGTGGCTACCTAGATGGAAGTTTTTGGCAGGCTGTATAGCTCTTATAACTGTTATAAGGACTGACTGCACTAACATATCCTAGTTGACCCCCAGAAGAGAGTCACCAGAACTGCTGGAGTCTTTCTAGAACTCCAGAGACCGTGAATAAGCTGGGGTCATTGTGGCTGGCCCAATGTCAGGCTCTAACAAATTGAACTATATCCATTCATGGTTAGAAGAGCTTCTGCTTTATGGTGGCCAGAGGCCCTTTCTGATATGGGGCAACAGCTATACTCCTGGGGATGATTCCTCATAAGAAATTCAACAGGGAAAAAACAAGCTCTGTGCATGGCAGGAAAATGCTTATAAAGCATTATTATAACAATGGTATATTCCAATAATAAAGGGAATTAATAAAATAAACTCATTTAACTTAAATAGCTAGCGTTAAGGGGCACCTGGGTGGCTCAGTCAGTGAAGCCTCCAGCTCTTGATTTCATCTCAAGTCATAATCTCAGGGTCAGGAGATCCAGCCCTGGGTCAGGCTCCATGCTCAGTGGGAAGTCAGCTTGAGGCTTTGGCTCCCTCCCTCTGCCCCTCCCCCCACCCTAGTGCTCTCCTTCCCTCCCCCTCAAATACATAAATCTAAAAATAAATAAATAGATAGCATTAAACTGTCATTATGAAAATGTGAATGAACCAGAGAACATTCATAAAGTATAAAGAGAATTTTCTTTTTGGGAGGCAGAATTAGATTCCTCTTTTGCTTGGAGTAGCTTCCTCTTCCTCAGTAACTAAACCATGATTATAGAGTATTTAAATATGTAGACATGGGCAAAGAAACTTTCTAACATGAACATGTTTTTCTTAGAGAGGGTCAGAATTATGGAGAAAAGGGAATTTCTTTTTCAAAATTGTCCCAGTGAGAGATATTGTAGCATACAAATTAGGAGAAAACTCTCTCAAGCCAGATCATTTGGGTCCTGGTCTGCAGCTTACCAAATGGATGGCTTTTGACAAGATTAACACTTTTCAGTGGCTTGGTTTCTTCATCTGTAAAATGGGTTAATAGTCCCCATGTTAGAAAGTTATTGGGAGGTTTAATCTATTTGTGGAAACTCTTAGAACAGCCCCTACATATAATAAGTATTCTATAAGTGCTAGCTATTTATTCTTTTATTAATTTTTGTCTTTTTATGTTATGTTAGTCACCATTAGTTTTTTTTTTCCCTATGTACACCTTCTTTCTTTTCTTTTCTTTTTTTTTTAATTCTCTTTTTTTTTCATCATTAGTTTTTCGTGTAGTATTCCATGATACATTATTTGCATATATCACCCAGGGTTCCATGCAATCCATGCCCTCCTTAATACCCATCACCAGGCTCACCCATTCCCCCCACTCCCCTCCCCTCTAAAACACTCAGTTTGTTTCCCAGAGTCCATAGTTGGCTCAGGGCTCATCTCCCCATCCAATTTCCCCACCTTCATTTTCCCCTTCCTTCTCCTAATGTCCTCCGTGCTATTCCTTATGTTCCACAAATAAGTGAAACCATCTGATGGTCATCTTTCTCTGTTTGACTTATTTCACTCAGCATAATCTCCTCCACTTCCATCCATGTTGATGCAATGTTGGGTATTCATCCTTTCTGATGGAGGCATAATATTCCATTGTATTTATGGACCACATCTTCTTTAGCCATTCCTCTGTTGAAGGGCATTTTGGCTCCTTCCACAGTTTGGGTATTGTGGACATTGCTGCTATGAACTTTGGGGTGCATATGGCCCTTTTCTTCTCTACATCTCTTTCTTTGGGATAAATACCCAGTAGCGCAATTGCTGGGTCATAGGGCAGCACTATTTTTAACTTTCTGAGGAACTTCCACATTGTTGTCCAAAGTGGCTGTACCAGCTTGCATTCCCACCAACAGTGTAAGAGGATTCCCCTTTCTCCACATCCTCTCCAACACTTGTTTCTTGCCTTGTCGATTTTTGCCATTCTACCTGTGTGTAAGGTGGTATCTCCATGTGGTTTTGATTTGACATACAAATGGCTAGCAGACACATGAAAAAATGTTCATCATCATTAGCCGTCAGGGGAATTCGAATCAAAACCACATTGAGATACCACCTTACACCAGTTAGATTATGGACATTTAAAATTACAAATTTATGTATATCCTCTTTTAAAAAGTTTTTCCAATGGGACACCTGGGTGTCTCAGTGGGTTAAGCCTGTGCGTTTGGCTCAGGTCATGATCTCAGGGTCCTGGGATTGAGCCCTGCATCGGGCTCTCTGCTCGGCGGGGAGCCTGCTTCCTCCTCTCTCTCTGCCTGCCTCTCTGCCTACTTGTGATCTCTCTCTGTGTCTCAAATAAAGAAATGAAATCTTTAAAAAAAAACTTTTACCAATGTCAGTTATACTTCAATTTTAAAAATATGCAAAACATTTTATTTTCCAATCTTATTTGTGACAAGCCATTTAATTATCTTCTTGGCTTGTGTGACTCCCTTCTTTTAATCACTTTAACCAATAAAGTAACATCTTTCCTTCTGCTATTGAGGTTGATTCTTTCTTGATGGTCAGTGTTCAGGTATTCCAGGCTAATGTGAATGAGCCTTCCTTGGTACATTTTAATGCACGATGAAGCTGTCAATGTCCAAGACTACTAAAATGTTATAACTCCAGGTGATATTTTAAAATAAATCTTACCATCAAGAAACACTGATTATATGATTCTGAAAGCAAAGTCTCCTTTGCAATTTTATAGCAAAACTATCCTCGATGCTCTACTCTCCCTCTCTGGGGAGCTTATCTGTGGAGGAATCTGAAACCTCCAGTTTCTTCCACAGGAACTGGGAACAAGAATGAGGACAAGCTCAGTAATGGAGAACATCAAGGGATAGACCCCAAAATAGTGTCATCTATTCCTGGACTCAGAGGAAGAAACACCTTTACATGACATTGTCCAGAACCTTAAATTAGAGAAATCTCAAGACAAGCCCTTGAGGATAGGGAGTACTACTCCTAGACTGTGAGCTTGCTGGACACAGGAAACCCATGCCTAATGAGAGACCCTATATCTGCACTGACCACAGTCACAGTCACAGCAAGAGCTTCTGGCAGAGATACTCTCTGACCCATCATCTTTGAAGTCATGCTGGTGAAAAGTATTACCTCCATCCTGACTACAGAAAACATTTCAGCCAAAGTTCCAACCTGATAGCATCAATGGATTCACCAGAGAAATAAGCTCTACAAGTGAAGGGCCTGTGAAAAGGGTTTTTCTCAGAATACATCCCTCATCCAGTATGGAAAGATCCACACCAATGAGAAACCCTGTCATTATCCCCAGTGTGACAAGACCTTCTGTGGGAGCTCCAACCTCATTAAGCACCAGTGAATCCACTCTGGCAAATATATATCTGTGGGGAGTATGGCAAGGGCTTTATAGTCAGCTCTGTGCTGCTGGCTCACCAAATACTGCATACTGCACTGAAGCCCTACATCTGTCCCCAGTACATGAAGGCTCTGGGGATGGGTAGAAGCTAATATTCTACAAGAGGGTTCACACAGGTGAGCAGCTTCTGCTGCTTTAACTGTGGTGACAGCTTTAGGTGGAAGACCTCCCTCACCTAGCACATTCATCTACAAACAGGGGGAAAGCCTTACAGGTGTGAGGAGTATGGGGAGAGCTTCAGCCTCTGCACCAAGCTCAAACGCCATGTGGCTTGTCACCAGCCCCAGGCACCACCTGAGGGCATTAGCCCTTCTAGTCCTCCCTCTGCTGGAGCTGAGCAGAAGCCCCAGGTCCTTCATGCCCCTTCAACAAGCTCCTTTTCTTTATCTTGCCCCTCCACCACAGTGATTGATGTTCCCACCCCATCCAGTCTCCAGGCTCTAACCATGCCCGGCTTCTTCAGACTCCTCCCCGACACCATCTTTTCCCTCCCTTATGTCTCCATTTTCCGTCTCCAGTATTTAGCACCCCTCCCTCATTCCTCCTCCACTCACCCCTTCCTCAGCTCTCCCTCTGCCCCAGGGATCCCTGCAGAGTCCAGACTCCAAGTTCCCCCTCCACAGATGAACCAGAAGCAGTAATGGCTGCTGAGTTTTCCTGTCCTGAGTGTGGGAAGAATCTCCCGGCCAGTGGCATGCTTCTCCATACAGGTGAGCAGCCTCATATGTGCTCTGACTTCGGGAAGTGCTTCACCCAGAGCTCCTTTCTGACCCAGCATAGAGAGCCCCATGAAGCAGAAAGGCCACACTTGAATTTAGAGTGTGGCTGTGGCTTCAGTCCGCGTGTCCACTTGATCAATCACCCAAAACATGCACACAGAGGAATAGCCATTCGCAGTACGGGGTTCTTCAATGTGGGAAATCTTTCAGCCAGAGGTCTAACCTTGCCAGATGAACCCATGCGGTGCGGTCCTAGATGAGCCCTGATAGCCTGGCAGGCGGACCTGTAGATGGGCCATTCATTTCCTTCTGTTTCCGTACCCTGAGGAAAGGCTTATTCTGCCTCTGTCCTCCTCAGAAATGCTGAGCGGTTTTGCTTTGCTCGGCTCAGCCCTGCTTTGTTTTGTTTACCTGAATTCCTCTCCCTTCCCTCAACTTCACAGTTTACAGAAGGATTCAGATGGTAAGCAAAAGTATGTTACTGAAATATGGGTATATACTCAGTATGGACAAGGATATTAAGTGACATCTTAATATCAGTGATTAATAAGTCATTTTTCTGTGCTTTAAAAAATCATTTAATTTTTTAAAATTTATTTATTTATTTTTAATTTTTTATTTTTTATAAACATATATTTTTATCCCCAGGGGTACAGGTCTGTGAATCACCAGGTTTACACACTTCACAGCACTCACCAAAGCACATACCCTCCCCAATGTCCATAATCCCATCCCCTTCTCCCAAACCCCCTCCCCCCAGCAACCCTCAGTTTGTTTTGTGAGATTAAGAGTCACTTATGGTTTGTCTCCCTCCCAATCCCATCTTGTTTCATTGATTCTTCTCCTACCCACTTAAGCCCCCATGTTGCATCACCACTTCCTCATATCAGGGAGATCATATGATAGTTGTCTTTCTCGGCTTGACTTATTTCGCTAAGCATGATTTATTTTTTATTTATTTTCAGCATAACAGTATTCATTATTTTTGCACCACACCCAGGGCTCCATGCAATCTGTGCCCTCTATAGTACCCACCACCTGGTTCCCCCAACCTCCCACCCCCCTGACACTTCAAAACCCTCAGATTGTTTTTCAGAGTCCACAGTCTCTCATGGTTCACCTCCCCTTCCAATTTCCCCCAACTCCCTTCTCCTCTCCATCTCCCCATGTCCTCCATGCTATTTGTTATGCTCCACAAATAAGTGAAACCATATGATAATTGACTCTGTCTGCTTGACTTATTTCACTCAGCATCATCTCTTCCAGTCCCGTCCATGTTGCTACAAAAGTTGGGTGTTCGTCCTTTCTGATGGAGACATAATACTCCATAGTGTATATGGACCTTATCTTCTTTATCCATTCGTCCGTTGAAGGGCATCTTGGTTCCACTCTCCCATCTTCTTCTTCCACCACTGTTTCTGTGTTTTTGTGTTTGTCCTGATAGTATATAAATCTTACACTTGGGGTTCTTTTTGACGAAGTTCTTCCTTTATTTGCATATATATATTTTTTTCTCTTGTCATATACTTTTATCAGTCTTTTTGTTTGTCTGTTTTTGTTTGTCTACTTCATAAATCTTACCTTGGGACCCATTCGGGCTGAACCTTCTCTTTCATCTTCCCTTTCTTTCCTGTCTCTCACTCTCTCTCTCTTTTTTTCTTTTTCTTTTCTTTTGTCTCTCATTTGGGTGGGGAATCCTGATTGCTCAGAAGTGTTCCAGGGTGCACCTTGACTGCACCATGGTCGATACATCCAGCTACATCTGTTCAGTCATCTCTCACCAAAATGACTAGGAGGAGGAATGCCCAACAGAAGAAAAATACAGAGGATGGACCTTCTGCAACAGAGCTAATGGATATCAACATAGACAATATGTCGGAAAGAGAATTCAGGCTAACAATTATGCAGGCAAGAGCTAGGTTGGAGAAAGCCATGGATGACCAAATGGAAGTGATTAAGGCCGAGCTGAAAGCGACCAGAGATGATGTTCACAATGTTAGGGTGGAGCTAAAAGCTACCAGGGCTGAGGTTCACAATGCTCTCAATGAGTTCCAATCTAATCTAAACTCTCTCAAAGCTAGGGTAACTGAGACAGAAGATAGAATTAGTGATCTGGAGGACAAACAGATAGAGAGAAAGGATCAGGAGGATGCCTGGCACAAACAGCTTAGAAACCACAAAAACAGAATCAGGGAAATAAATGATGCCATGAAACATCCCAACGTCAGAATTGTTGGAGTCCCTGAAGGGGAGGAGAAAGAAAGAAGTCTAGAAGATAAAGTGGAACAAGTTCTTCATGAAAATTTTCCCAATCTCATGAATGGAACCAGCGTTCATGTACTAGAGGCCGAATGGTCTCCACCCAAGATTACAGATTTCCAAAAAAACATCAAGGCACCTGATAGTCAAATTGAGGAATCATAATTGTAGGTAAAATCTCTTGAAAGCCGCTAGGACAAAGAGGTTCCTTACTTACAGAGGAAATCCCATCAGAATAACGTCAGAGCTGTCCACAGAGACCTGGCAAGCTAAAAAATCATTTTATTTGTTGGTTTTCCCAACAGTGTGCTATTAAAAGTGGGGGAAAAAAGTTGAGCTACACTGTGAGAATTCAGACTACATAGATGTCCTTAATAGCATCAGTCATCCAGTTTCTAAGCCCTAATCTTGATTCCTATTTCTCTTGTAACTTAAGTCCCACCAGGCACCACATCCTATTTGTTCTGCTTCAGAAAGTCTTCTCACCTTTGTCCCCTCCTCTCAGTGGCCAGTGCTACTGCCTTAAGTGCAAACTCTTGTCATCATTTCCCTGGAGTATATGAAAGACTCCTAGCCAACCTCCCCTGCTTCCAGTCTCTGCATTCTGGTTCATCATCCATATAATCCACCAGTTAGAGTCCTCACTTTAACCCCAGACTCCAATACTAAATCTGATGTCATTTCCCTGCTTAAAAGAATTCGTGCCTGCCACCCCATCTCCAAATGTGGCCTATAAAATAGAGTTCAAATGCTTCAGCATACCTTAAATGGCTTCTCACTTGGCTTTGTCCTACCTCCACAGCTTTAGTGGCCATGGCATTCACGCCTCTTGCACTTGTTTTATTTCCAACTACCCAGGATGTCCTTCCCCCTTTTCTGTGACCTAAACGTGTCCTACTTATCATATGAGTCCCAACTCCATTGAAAGCTTTCCCAAACTCTCTTATCATACTTGGTATGATAACTTATACTGCAGCATGATGAACCATCATGACTGTCTGGTCACATCGCTGCCTCCTCTAGTAAACTGAGCTCCATGAGAGCCAAGACGCAGGCACAGTGCTTGACTCATAGTAGATAATCAATAAATATTAAATAATATAATAATATAATATAATAATATAATATTAAATAAGGAACCACTTCCAGTTGCTCAAGTTTTTTTTTTTAAGATTTTATTTACTTATTTGTCAGAAGAGAGAGAGAGATAGCACACACAAGCAGGCAGAGTGGCAGACAGAGGCAGAGAGAGAAGCAGGCTCCCCGCCGAGCAAGGAGCCTGATGCAGGACTCGATCCCAGGATCTTGGGATCATGCATGACCTGAGCCAAAGGAAGTGGCTTAACTGGCTGAGCCACCGAGGCGTCCCAAGTTGCTCAAGTCTTTTATCCTAAAACTTGGGTTTCTTTTACTCTTCTTGTCCTCTCAAGTGACAAAATGGATATATTTGGAAATTTAACCAAAATGATCACATCCTATTTATGTCTTCCTAGTCCATGTGCCTGCCATTCAGTCATTGCATGGTTATTTTTATAGTGATAGCAGAGAAAAACAACTGAGAACAACACTGTTTACTTGGGTCCAGTGCATTTCATCCACAAATTTGTAATAATGAGATTACTAAAAATTTACAGGATGATCTCATCAAATTTTTAGCAGCATCAGTGATAGTGCCAAAAGGCCTTCAAGTTATTTTCAATAATCAGCATTTTTGATGGCAAAATACTTGAGATTAATAAGTCACTATTATAGGATCTCTTTACCAGCTGGCCTAGTGAATACAGCACATAGGATATGAGATGAAGATCTCATGGGAACAACTCCATACACTTGGCCTGTGGCATAACTTCAGCCTGGGCTCAAGTTATACAATTAATGAGACCAACTGAGCACAAGAATGCCTGCCTCAGCTAAAAACCTCACTGTTCCCAGGATTAGATACATATTTCAGAAAAATCAGGTCACAGTTATAGATTTACTTTTATGTATGATGTTACATTATTATGAAATGCAAGAAGAAAATAAAAGTATAGGCACAGCCATTAAACTTTTAGCAAGTTGGACTACATCTTTAAGCATACTTTGTTCAATTAATTTCATCTTAAGTAACTCTGGACTCACTTCAAGTGCCCATTAAGTTTCATCTACAAAATAAGGCAAAAAGTTTCAATAAAACAGACCATAGTACAGAAATTACGAATTCACTGGTAAACATTTAGCAATAGAATGTGTTTTCACAGAAATGTTCAGCAATTAATGAAGACTTGAAACCCAATTTTTTGGTCATTTTATGTAACTGAAATGTCTAAGGGTACAGACATTTCTCAGTTCTGGTACATCATGATCCAGGGGTTGAGATATTATCAAGAAGGCTTGATCTATCCCTGTCTTTCAGGTCTGCTCTGAAATATGGCTTCAGTATTGGCTTCAATATAAGGTTCCAGCCTGAAGCTCTAGCAACTCCAGGTCCAGTTGAAGTACTACTACATTTCAGTATCCAAGAAATAAGTCCCAAAATTGGGACTCATGGACATGTAGCCCTACCAAACCCAGTACTGTGGTTAGGAGGACAGAATGTTCTGGTTTGTCTAAGCCTGGGTCATGTTGCCCCTCCTGAAGCTGGAGGATGGAGTCAACACCACCAGAACTAAGAACTGAAAATGAGAAGTCGGTAGTGATTTTGCAAAGAAAACCCAGGTTGGGGGCACCTGAGTGGCTCAGTGGGTTAAAGCCTCTGCCTTCGGCTCAGGTCATGATCTCAGGGTCCTGGGATTAAGTCCCGCGTCGGGCTCTCTGCTCAGCAGGGAGCCTGCTTCCTCCTCTCTCTCTCTCTGCCTGCCTCTCTGCCTACTTGTGATCTCTCTCTGTCAAATAAATAAATAAAATCTTTAAAAAAGAAAGAAAGAAAGAAAGAAAGAAAGAAAGAAAGAAAGAAAGAAAGAAAACCCAGGTTTTTATTACCAGAAGAAGGCATATGTTGGGCAGACACAGAACAATAGATGGCCATTATAACAAGGTTCACCTGCTCCAAGGGCAAAGGGAGCCAATAACCCCTTTTTAGACCCTTTCATCCTGTTGTCATTAGCCCACTAGAGAGTTCCACCCTGATTCTGTCTTATTTCTAAATCCCTTCACAGTTCATCTTCAGTAACTCATATCCTGTATCCTCACTTTCTGGGACAATTCTAATTTCAGATATCCTGTCTTAAGCCTCCCCATAAACAAAATTTATATTTAGTAGATTAGACGTTGGACTGATCTTTGCTTTGGACAGTATGGTCATGGAATGTAGAATCCCAGGAAAGACATACAAAAGAAAATGACCGGGAATTGTTGCTTCACACCCTCAGACAGCTGAGGCATGTCTGAAAAGGGGCTGGCATGCTGCCCACTGGGGTTTACTTAACAACCAGTAAGTTTGTTCTCCCCCTGCCTAAAACAAAGAAAACCTAAACCTCTAGAAACTAGAAGCTTTGGAAGCAGCCCAATTACTTGATAGTATGCGAGACACCTTAAGAAATAATGGTGACTGCAAAGACCAAAGGAGCTGCTCTGCACCACCTCTACACAGATCAGCTAGGAAAGTGCATACTACCTAAATGTAAGGCTGAGTACTGGGCAGGTGTCCACATGGAGGCAACAGTAGCAGAGGATGGCACCATCTCTGGGCCTTCACCAAGAAAAATTCTTCACGGAAACTTCCAAGTTAAGACAAAGGGATGGGAGTGCCCAGGCAATCGTTTGGCTATGACCAGCAAAACTCAGCGGAGAGAGGAGAGCCTAGAATGTTTTCAGGTAAAAACACTTTGGGTCATTTGCTTTCTCCAAAAGCCATTATCATAAGCTGAGGGGACTGTATGTTAAGGGAGATGCCAAGTAACTTGTACTGGAATAAGGCCCATCTTGTCAGCAGCAAGTCGAAATTCCAACTGGGAAATAGCTATCATGGGAAGAATTCCATTATAGCTCAGTAAGGGCTATGGAATAAGTTAGAAGCACTATGAACATTTGACCGTTCAACAAGGTTACTTAAAAAAAAAAAAAGCCTCAGATGGGGCACCTGGATGGCTCAGTGGGTTAAAGCCTCTGCCTTCTGTTCAGGTCATGATCTCAGGGTTCTGGGATCGAGCCCCGCATCGGGCTCTCTGCTCAGCAGAGAGCCTGCTTCCTTCTCTCTCTGCCTGCCTCTCTGCCTACTTGTGATCTCTGTCTGTCAAATAAATAAATAAAATCTTTGAAAAAAAAAAAAGACTCAGGAAAAAAAAACCTCAGAAAGTTAAGTAGAAGTTAGTGTTCAGTTTCAAACCAATAGAATGAATAACTACAGACCCCCTTTCTAAAAATGTATGTTTCTCATTTTTCTTTTATATATTCAGATTAAATATAAAAAATTATTTTTCTTTTATATATTAAATTAATATTATGTACATCAGTCCTGATCAAAGCTAGAGGCATCCTGTTGGATTATAGTCCTGCAAAAGCATTTATATAGGGTTAAATAATGTAACATATTTGAAGCATTCAATAAAAACATATTTTTAGAACAAGAACTTCATGCCAGTTTCTGTGCTAGTACAGAGGACAGAACAGTGAACCAGGCAGAAATTAGCCCTGCACTATCATGTAGCTTTCTAGTGACCTACTTTGATACAGAGCTTATACAGGTCTCACTAAGCTTTCTTCTTTTTCCTCCAAGTAATCAGATTTTTCAGATTGAAATAATATACTTAACAGTAGACACATGTCAAGCTTGAGACTACCCAGTATCTTTGGAATATTCTTTTTATATTTGGGGATTTTGTCCAAGGTAGAATTCCTGCCTCCTTAAGGTAGAACTCAATTTCCCAGGCTTTCTTGAATCTAAAGAGTAGGCAAAGACCTAGCTATTGTAAACTGGGGAGCACATGATTCTCTGATTCAGAAGACATCAATTCAAAGATGCAAGCTTCATGAAGAATCCACTTTCCAGAAGATGTTAGGGTAGAAGGATCCGGCTTTCCAGAGCACCATGGTGAAGTTTTTGGCATCCGGAGTCCAACAGTACAAATTGTGGTGGTGTCTCATAGCAGCTGGCCCACAGAATTGTTTGTTTCTGGCTGCACAGATTACTGGCCTCTCTGGCCATACCAGAGACACTGTGAGCTACCTAAGATTTTCAATTGCTTATCTTTTTAAAACCAATTAGAGTAAGTTCTGTTCTTTGCAAAGAACTGTGACTAATACATATACTGAACTACTGTTTTATGCCAGACCCTAAGGTGCATATTCCTGTTACTTTACTTAAATTTCATAAGCTTCATTTAAGGTATAAATTATTATAAATTGTACAGATGAAAAAACTGAGATTCAAAAGCCACTTAATTCATTTTACGCATAGTCACTAAAGACCAACTGTGCGTCAGCCACCGGGAATAGAGTATTAGAGGAAATAGCTCCCTGCAACTATAAAAAGAATGGCATATTGGTTTTTTTAAGCATCTCTTACCAAATAAGAGGGACCAGATATCAGCTGTCTAGAGAGAAGGACCTCATGCCTAGTAAGGCCTCACTTTAAATATAGAAAACCCCTAAAAATAGCCACCCATGTTAGAGACTCAACAGGTGATTGGCCCAAAAAGAGGGAGGAGAATCTAGGCCTCCCTGAAGGAGAGCAAAAGGACAGTGCAGTTTCCAGCTTCTCTCACGACCACAATGGCTCTGCCTCTGAGGTCCTTGAGGCGGGGCTTTGCAAGTGCAGCAAAGGGGGACCATGGAGGGGCAGGAGGTGAGTTTGGCTGAGACCTGATCCTGTGGCTTGCCTACCTGTACCCCTCTCCCACCTCTGGCCTCCCAGGGTCCAATGACACCTCCACAGACGAACGCTCCCACTCTGACCTTCAGAGGCCCTGGCCTCCCACTTCTCTCTCATCTCGGCTTCCCCTCTCCTTCTGTAGCCAACACCTGGCGTTTCCTGACCTTTGTTCTGGCACTGCCGAGCGTGGCCCTCTGCACCCTCAACTCCTGGCTCCACGCAGGCCACAAGGAACGCCCTAAGTTCATCCCCTATCGCCACCTCCGTATCCGCACCAAGGTACGCTGGTCTGAGGCCTCTGCCCCAGGGTGGGAGCGAGGGTCAGGTGGCCAAAGGGTGCTGGGGTGGGGGTGAGGGACGGACGCAGAACCCCTCGGCCTGGACCGCGCTGACAATCCGCTCTCCCTCTCTTCACAGCCCTACTCCTGGGGAGACGGCAACCACACTCTTTTCCACAATCCCCACGTCAACCCTCTGCCCACTGGCTATGAACAGCCCTGAGACCCTGGGAGATGCCACCAGGTGCAATAAAGGTGGAAGCTATGTGTCCGCAGCCTCCTTGGGACGGGGGGTGGGGGTGCGTCAGAATAGCTCCCCTGGGTGCAGAGGTACAGTGCGGTCTGTGCTCTCCTTGTTCTTCCCAAGGCCATGATTTGGGAGGTGCTGGGGGGATGTCCTCGATGACTAGGTGGGAGACCCCCCCCCCACTCCTTTTCACTCACCTATTAATAACTAGGGCTCTGGGCTGTGAAGGTCTTTCACATAACACTGAATCCTCACAGTATCTCTAGCAGCAAGATGTAATTTTGATTCCCCTTCTCTAGAGGAGGAACTGAGATTCTTAGAGATTAAATTACTTAAATGAGGCCCCTGCTCAGAGGCCCTCTGGGAACTCCGGGCTGCAGATCACTTTTTGCCTGACACACACTGACAGTGTCTGTGAATTATGGCTTTCTGGAGACAACCTTGATTCCAAACAGAGGATCTACAGCCCTATGCATGAGGCATCATGACCTAATTTTGGATTTGGAATATTTCAGCCATTCTCTATGACCACTCATAATGTGTCTTCTGATTGGTCTGGGACATCAGACGTTCCTTTTTGGAAGTCTTTGGGGGACCTCCTTCAAGGGGGGTAGTAGTTCAAACAAGTTCAGGACATTTCACCCCACTCCTAGGACAGTCTGCTCGTTTGCCATTACCAAGGATCCTGAAGCCTGTGTTGAACCCCATGAGCAAAACACACATAGAGTTCTTCCTTTGGTTTCTCCCCTGATACTACTCATAGCACCACTTAAAAAAGATTATCTCCGGCCTCAGTCACCTAAACAAGTGAGAGAACGTTTTCTAGGCCCACAAAGAGGTTACCCCAATTCTTCCTAGAACAGGACTCAGGTCCCTGAATTAGAGCTCTTTCATACAAGAAGAATGTGTTATAAACATCCTTATTTAATGAGGCAATTCCTTTTTTTTATTATATTAGTCACCATATGTACATCATTAATTTTCGATGTAGTGTTCCATGATTCACTGTTTGCGCACAGCGCGCAGTGCTCCGTGGAATAGGCACAATTCTTTATACATATGAACATTCGTGTTGTCTTCACGCTTGGTTCCGGAAAACGTGCGTTATTACTGAGGACCTGACAAATATGTTAAAATATAAAAACCTTCCAATGCCTTGAAAAGTTTGCTTAGCACCCAATAAGTTGCTCAGACCAGCCCAGAACTATACAGAAATTTTTCCCATGGAAGCAGATTTGTAGGCAAAGGCAAAACCAGTCCTTGGGGGTAGAGACAAGCAGAAAAGTGAATTATTAGGACAAAGGCAAATTTGCAGCCTCACAGCTGGCATCCCCCCCACTGAATGTAGCAGTGTCTTCAGGTTTGTTATCCGTCATTTCTTTGTACTGACGTTTGAAGAAGCCAAGCTGTGAGAGGAAGTAAATCAGAAGAGCTGGGCAAGAGGGCAGGGAAGAAAGCTGGGGGTAGGAAGAAGCTGAGAGAGAAGACAAGCAGGGAAATAAGCTGACTCGTATTTGTGTGCCAAAACACTCATGTGAATAACAGCTATCTTGTATTATCTACTGTGTGCAAGCACAGAAGTTATGCATAAAAGTTATAGTAGAAAAGCATAAATTCATAGGCAGGCCTACACACATACCCCGGCTTCACTTCTGTCTCACTTAAACTACACTGTAATATAGGCATGACTATCATTTCAAAAATGAGGAAACAAGCTCAGAGAAATTGGACAACTTGCCTCACATTAAAAAGTGAGTAGGGCACGGATTGCATGGAGCACTGGGTCTGGTGCAAAATTTTTGGGACTTCATCAAAATCAAAAGCTTCTGCACAGCCAAGGAAATAGTCAAAAAAACAAAACAAAACAAAAAAAAACAACCAAAGAGGCAACCCACGGAATGGGAGAAGATATTTGCAAATGACAGTACAGACAAAAGGTTGATATCTAGGATCTATAATGAACTCCTCAAACTCAACACACACAAAACAGGCAATCATATCAAAAAATGGGCAGAAGGGGCACCTGGGTGGCTCAGTGGGTTAAGCCTCTGCCTTCAGCCCAGTCATGATTCCAGGGTCCTGGGATCGAGCCCCGCATCGGGCTCTTTGCATGACAGGGAGCCTGCTTCCCCCTCTTCCTCTGCCTGTCTCTCTGCCTACTTGTGATCTCTCTCTCTCTCTCAATCTCTCTCTCTCTCTGTGTCACATTAAAAAAAAGTTAAAAAAAATGGGCAGAAGATATGAACAGACACTTCTCCAAAGAAGACATACAAATGGCTATCAGACACATGAAAAAATGTTCATCATCACTAGCCCTCAGGGAGATTCAAATTAAAACCACATTGAGATACCACCTTACACCAGTTAGAATGGTCAAAATTAACAAAACAGGAAACACCATGTGTTGGAGGGGATGTGGAGAAAGGGGAACCCTCTTACACTGTTGGTGGGAATGCAAGTTGGTGCAACCTCTTTGGAGAACAGTGTGAAGATTCCTCAAGAAATTAAAACTAGAGCTTCTCTATGACCCTGCAATTGCACTCCTGGGTATTTACCCCAAAGATACAGATGTCCTGAAAAGAAGGTCCATCTGTACCCCAATGTTTATAGCAGCAATGGCCACGGTCACCAAACTGTGGAAAGAACCAAAATGCCCTTCAACGGATGAATGGATAAGGAAGATGTGGTCCATATACACTATGGAGTATTATGCCTCCATCAGAAAGGACGAATACCCAACTTTCGTAGCAACATGGATGGGACTGGAAGAGATTCTGCTGAGTGAAATAAGTCAAGCAGAGAGAGTCAAATTATCATACGGTTTCACTTATTTGTGGAGCATAACAAATAGCATGGAGGACAAGGGGAGATGGAGAGGAGAAGGGAGTTGGGGGAAATTGGAAGGGGAGGTGAACCATGAGAGACTGTGGACTCTGAGAAACAGTCTGAGGGGTTTGAAGGGTGGGGGGGGGGGGTGGGAGGTTGGGGGAACCAGGTGGTGGGTATTATAGAGGGCACGGATTGCACGGAGCACAGGGTGTGGTACAAAAACAATGAATACTGTTACGCTGAAAATAAAATTTTAAAAAATTGCATTGAAAAAAAAAAACCCTGAATACTGTTATGCTGAAAATAAATAAAAAGAATTTAAATGGGAGGTCGGGGAACCAGGTGGTGGGTATTATAGAGAGCACGGATTGCGTGGAGCACTGGGTGTGGTGCAAAAATAATGAATACTGTTACACTGAAAATTAAAAATAAATTTAAAAAATTTTTAAAAAAATAAAGGCAACCCCCACACACAAAATATAAATATTTAATATCACTAGTTCTTATTTAAAAATAAACTTAAAAGGTATTTTAAAAAGTAAGTAGCATAAAGCCAAAACGTACACACAGACCCACCTGATTCCATTGTCAGAGCTCTTCCCACTTTACTATCCTGTCTCTGGGGGGCTGTCTCTAGCCTGACTCTGGAGGGTTAGATGCTGGTGGTATTGAGAGTGAAATGAAAACAGTCACCTTGTGCAGGATGGCTGTGATGGGAGCCAAGGGCAGAAGTCCTCCAACAGAGCTTCCCACAATGAGAGGAATAGGATCATAGACCTCATACGCTTCAAGCACCATAGAAGGCTGATTTGTGAATGAGACAGTATCAAACTCTTTGCTGTCTCAGACACTTTAAGGTTCCTCAACTTTTAAGTATCTTCGAAACACTCATGAGCCACAGTAGCCACCAGCCCCAGGGACCACTGACTGAAGCCTGCACTGGACCCGCTCATGTCCAGGCAGATACCAGCTCTGGAAGGGCACCAGCTGTGGCCATTCTGGGACCATTGGCTTAGGTCCACCTCTGCAACCACCAGGTCCCAAAAATTGTCCCTTAATTCCCTTTGTTCTGTTTGAGTGCTGTTATCCGTCCTTTCCTGACTCGCAGCCACCAATCTCCAAGTTATTACTGGTCCCCAAGTGCAGGGCACTTTTGCATTGGGCATTACTTTCCAATGGCTCAGTGCTGGTGGCTGCCTCCCCCTTCTGTTTATCCTCCAATATCTGCCCATACACTTCCAACTCCTCTGCACTTCTCCACTGATGATCCTGCGCCCTCTTAGAGATCCAGAAGTGTGTAATCTTACATCTCAGGCTGATTTCATGGGAGCTTAGAGTGCTCTGGTAGATAGCTAGCTCAATTCAGGGGACCGGTTGAAATAGGGTCCCCTACTCCTCCACCACCTTGCACCTCCCCCTGTTACAATCATTCTAGGAAATCTTTGTTGCCTTACCTGAAAGCTCATTATGCCATGTTTCAAAATGACACAAAAGCTTTGATAGCTTCATGCCATTATTGAACAAAGTTTCAAAATGGACAACAGCCTAGGAAAAAATAGATATCTGACCCAATGGTACAATATTTTCTGGATATATTTTAATTTTTGGATCAGGATCACTCATCCCAGCATTCACACTTCCCTATACTAAATGTGGACCAGAGTCTCATTCAATATTGACTTTGATGAAATTATTCTAAGTTGCAACATTTTACTTCTTCATCTTAGTTTTTATGCTTCGACCAAAATTTTTGAGTCATTATCCCATTTTTGTGATTCAGGGATATAGCACAACACAATAGCAACTCTGAAAATATGCAAAGGGAAAAGTGTGAAAAGAACACCTGTTACTTTCCTTTTACACAAGAGCCCACTGCAGCCCTTGGAGTCCATGGACAACCGTTAGGAAGATAATAGGAAGGATATAGCAAGATTTCTATGAAAGTCACCATTTCAGATATGTGAGTTGTATGGGTTAAAAATTCTTTCTTGCTGAATTTTTTTTCCTCTGAAACTCAGCACTTAGGAGATGACATGGAACACATTTGGTAAAACAACAATCCAAAGCTGGACTCTCTTAAAGTCTAATCTGGAGCCCTACTTAAATCTATTGCATAATATTTCATCCTTCTGGAGACTCCAAAGGGATTGGGGACCCTATGATGATGAAAGAAGGAGACATTTTTCTGTGGCAGTAAAGAGTCGTTTTCTAGCTCCCCTATAATCTCATGATCAACTGCCTCCCCTTTCTGTGTTTCTAATTAGGACATCCACATGGACCAAACACCTGGGAAGTGGCAGCAACAATGGATCACTCCAGGGCAGGGAATGACCTGAGATGTGTTGACACCTAGCTCACTAACAGACACCACTTTGAACTTTATGCTAAGATGGGTGGCATAAACGTAACAATGACCATACTGGGGGCAGCAGGTCTCTGATCTAGGAGTTCAAAGTGCCTGCCAATCACTAACCATACGCAAACAATATCCCCTTCCCTATCTCCTAGGATTTGTAAGAAGCACTAGTGTATTGGTTCACTCAAATGACCTTTCCACCAGTGGCTCTTTTCTTGCCTCACTCCAACCTGCCACAGCTCCACTAGCTCCTCATCAGTGACAGCTTGGAGAACTGAGTGAGTAGAATAAGAAGCCAGATTATGCCAATATAGGAACATAATAACCTCCCTTCTATTTAACTTTCTTGTCCAGGCCCCAGGATTCAGGGCTGGCCACCATCCAGTATTGGTTAAGGGACACCATGGGCATCCCTGTACAGGACCCATATACCTAAAAGGCCTTAATTTTAATTTTAATTGAATTATTAATTAAATTTAAATTAATTAACTAAATTAATTTAAATTTAATTAAAAAATAAAATCTTTGACTTTTTTTTCCCAAAAAACGTACATACATTGATTTTGTGTGATGTGTTAATTTGTTAAGGCCAACATTTAAATACACACTTTTTATAATTAAGTCTCAGAATTTTTTCATTCACTATATCTGAAATCTCAAAAAATTGAAGTGTCCTGGGTTTCTTGATCTCTGAGAGATGCTAGAGCTAGGTGAGCCAAAGTGGCACTGGGGCAATACTCCTGCTAGCTTTCTATTCCTCCCTCCCATTTAGCAATGCTGACAAAGCCTGAAAAACACGTTTACAAATTCCAGTGTGCAGACATTTTATTCCCAGTTCAGTTTGGGAAATCTGGACTGAGATTCCGGAGACAAAGCTGATACTGACATTATTTTACTAGGAATAGAGCACAGAGCAAGTCATGGTTTCTGCCTCATAACCGCCCTCTAGAAATGGAATGCAATCCTAACATCAACTTGGATAGCTCAGATGTCAACCTGAAAATTACAGGGAGTCACTAAAGATAGAGGAGGATTGTGGCTTGTTCAGTACTGCATTTTGGAAAGACCATTGGTAGCAAGTGAAGCAAGAGAGACTAGAGCTTGACTCTATTGTTCATGTATTTCTAAGTAGAAATCCAAACCCACTCCACCCAGGGGCATGTTTAAGATCCTGCTCTGAGGTTTCCAGTTACAGCTTTGACAAGACAAATGACCCCTCCCAGACAAGGCACTTTGTGTGGACACACTGCATCCTCCCAAGGAGAGAAAGCAGCCTGACCCTAGCCTCACTCATGTTGAACAGTTCTCCCCTGTAGGCCTAACTTAGGTGGGAATAAGAGAGCCAGGAAACTTCTCAGAGGATATCAGGTCCAAGGGACAATAGTAGGTAGTTTCTTATTGGGCAGCTTGAGGGTCTGAAGTCCCATTTTCTGGGACAGTCTGTCCGTTTGCTTCCACCATCATTTCCTTATACTGACGCTTGAAGAAGCCAACCTGTTGGGGAGGAAGGAAAAGAAAATTAGGAAACCAGTGGAAGAGAGGGAAAGAGATGGCTTGAGGAGAGCGACCACTCTTTCTACAACTCCTACTATTGTGCAAGCACGGCACGAGAATATTTAGACATACCGAGTCATTTAGACTTTATTTATTTTTTTTAGGATGTGTACATTTTGCTTTATGTAAAGTATTTCAACATGAAAAAAAAGAAACCATAAGTAAATGTTGAACTCTAGTTAATCATTTGGTTGATGAATTATCTAGGGTTGGAGGGTACCATTGCTTACAGCTTACTTTAATAGACATCCAAAAAAATAACAAGAATAATAAGAATTGCTAGATAGTTAACGGGTGATGCAGAGACACATATGCACTTAAGGAAGGTTGGAAACTATTTATACTGTAGTTTCTAGGTTACATGGGTTGTCGATGTACAACTTAGTTGACTTTTCTGGATGTATGATGGGCTTTAAAACAAAATATTAGGAAGAACTGAATCATACTGAGCATTTGTACTCTAATCCTCTTCAGTAGAACTTGAACATACCTCTATATCATTTATATATGCATATCATTTTATAGATCTTTTCAATGGAGCCAAATACTTGCATTTTATAGGTGTTCTAATATTTCTGCCTTGTGCATAAATATACAAAACTAAAATTGCTTTTAGATTTTTAAAAAAGATTTTATTTATTTATTTGACAGAGAGAGATCACAAGCAGGCAGAGAGGCAGGCAGAGAGAGAGGAGGAAGCAGGCTCCCTGCTGAGCAGAGAGCCCAATGCGGGGCTCGATCTCAGGACCCTGAGATCATGACCTGAGCCAAAGGCAGTGGCTTAACTCACAGAGCCACCCAGGAGCCCCTGCTTTTAGATTTTACCAAGATTTGTATACTGGGTGGAATCAGCTTCAGAATGAGAAATCAAGGCCCAGCATGAACAAGACACTGCCTATAGTCAGACGGAATCGGTGGTTGTGTCAACACCTAATTCAGGCCACTGCTTTTATGTTGTAATTTGCTGTGAAGGGAAACATGTAGTGAGGAAGAAAAGAGTGGAAAAGACCCAGAGAGCAACTAAAGGAGACCTGAAAATGAGATAGAGAAGCACAGATATGGGAGACAGTTGGGAACCAGTGATATCATAGATGAACGGGGATGTCTCACATGCAATGACTTGCCAAGACTGTGCACCTATACCCAAGCAGAGCTCTTTCTTACATTATGGAAATAATGGGATCAAATTGCTGGTGGCGTCAAGAGCAGGATGGAAAGTCTCACCTTGTACAGGACGGCTGTGATGAGAGCCAGCAGCAGCAGTCCTCCCACAGAGCTGCCCACAATGATGGGGATAGGATTGTAGACCTCATACTTCTCCAGCACCGTCTCCATCTGGAGTGGAGATGACCTTATCAGAAAGTATCGGAACTCTTCCTCTCCCAGACTCTTTCTAGGTTCACCAAACTTTAACTCCCTCCCCTCCTTCCTTTTCTCCAAAAGGCGGGATATAGAAGCACTCATGGGCTTAGGGATAGATTTCCTGCTGATGGACATTCATCCTTCCTCCCTCCAGGCTTCTGAGCCTCCCACACAGCACCATGGATTTAGCATTAGTAGCCCTCCTACTTACGGCCTGGCCACTCCTACCACACGGTCACTACCTGAGCTCTCAAGAATGCCTCCTGTCCTGGAAGCTGGGAATACACGGATCTGTTGAGCGTGATTTCAGCCACAGTCATTACCAATACCTTCTTCTGCAATGTCTGCAATACACAGGGACCGAGCTGGGGAAATAGCCTGAGGAAAGGCCTCAGAGTTGGAGAACTCTCCTGACTTGAGGATCGCGCAGACATATCTAGTACCACCCAAATCCAGGGGAGGGACTCTGCTGTTGGACCCACGCACCTGGCTGACCCAGCCAAAGTTGAGTTTGCCCTTCAGGATGAAGTCAAGTTCCTCCTGAATGCCAAAAGTGGGGAGGTCACAGTGGAACTTCAGGCAGTCAGCAATGGAGCAGTTCTAGGGACAGGAGAAGAATGAAGCTGAGGAGGCAAGAACCACCAGAAAAAAGGAAGTCTGTCAGGTCTGGGTTGGAGAATAGATGAACAAATATAGGACATATATAAAGATCTCCAACCTAGCAATTGCATTTCCCTAAATCCCCCATTGGACAGCTGGTCCTGCAGTGGGAATCCAGGGTCTTTCTCACCAGTACAAGACTCCCTGGAATCTGGGTCACAAAGTCAGGATGCTGGGGAGGTACCCTCTCCGACACACAGGAGAGATTCTGGTGTGAGAGAGAAACAGCCACAGAATGATCAACATTTCACTGGTAAGAGGATGTGAGGCACTATAGGATCAGACTCTGGAGAATTAGGAAGGGCAAGGAGATACCTGAGAAGGGGCCACCACAGCCTCATCCCACACAGCCATTCCATTCAGCAGGACAGGAACCCAGAAATTAACGCTGATGGTCACATCTCGCTGACTCAGGTTATTCACCTGCAGAAAATTGAGACAACGTTATTGTGCTCCCAGAAGAATCCAAAATACCACTTCATTCCTGGATATAGCCCTCAGCTCCTTATTCTCTCTCCCACCAGCTCCCAACATTAGCAGCACCATGGGAGGGAAGATATGGACACTCCCTGCCTTCTCACACGATAACGATGCTCAGCTTCTTTCTTGTTCTTCTCATCAGAAGTTGAAAAGTTGAAGTACTTTGTAGACTCTTCCTGCCTGGAGAGAGAGGGCTTGTTGGTGAGAAACACTCCCAGAGCCATGCTCAGTTGTGCCCCTGTCTGAGGCCAAGGCTCTGCTGGGCCCCCAGCAGACAATCCCATGAAAGAATTATGATCCCCACATGCTTCTGCAGCCTCAGCTTCAACTCTTCTCCTATGGCATTTTCCCCAGTCACCCAGAACTGCTAGCTCATCCTTTGATACCCTGGCTCTTTCACATCCCCATAGCTTTGTTCAAGTTCTTTCTTTTGCTTGGAACACCCTTACCCCTCCTCTTCTGGAAATGCTCACTTAAAGGCCCAACTTAAACATGACCTCTCATAACATTTAAACATTTTCCCATGGGAAAAAAAAAAAAGGTGTTCACATGACTTTCTCCTCTACTAGGTATATGGTTGGCATCTGGCAATGCTTGCAGAGGCTGATGCCAGAACAAATAAGCCTAAGGGGACTCAAGGGAATCATGGTTGGATCACTCGGGGGAAAAAATGCAGTGCAAGCCCCTCCACGATGGAATGAAGAAAAAAGATGTGGCCATCCTGGGGCAGTCAAGTAAGCGTGAGAAAGGATGGTGCATAAACACAAGCCCCTGGAGTGGTCACAAATGTTCCAGCCTCAGGTGGCTTTCCGTGCATCCATCCATCCATCCATCCATCCGTCACCTCCTTCAGTAAACATTTACCCTATACCTGGCTGTGTACTTGGCTCTGGAGAGTCAACAGTTAACAAGCCATAATCCTTTCCTTCCCAGAGTTAACATCTAAGGTCTCAGTGGAATCAAGCAAACAAGCAGGGGTGCTGCACATTTCACCCGTATGTAGTGTACAGAAGCCTGGCCAGCCATACAGAAATTCCATGGGCTCCCCACAGTTTCCCACAAATGTAACTGTCAGTGTGATGATTAAATACACAGGCTTGGAACCAGACCATCTGACATTTCTGTCTACCATTTCCTACCCAAGTAACCTAAGGTAAGTTAATTAACCTCTGTGGATTCTTCCTGTATAACCTGAGGTTGCTAATAATAGTGCCTGTGATAGAGTTGTTGCAGCAATGATATAAATGTTAGAATTCATATTTTCCCTTACAGTGCTAACCTTTATGTTTTTCACTCCTACCCTTTCCCTCTCTGCTTCAGTTTTCGCCCTTTAAAATCTTCCAGTTCTAACACTCTTTTCAAATTTGAGTAAATCACTCATCTTCCCCAACCCTTGCAATGGCATAGTAGCATATGGACATGAGCACCAGCTCCAGAGCCAGACCATTTGACTGAGTCCTGGTTCTGTCATTTACCAGCTGACTGAGAAGAGTAAGTTACTTAACCTCTTGATTTCTTTGTTGGTGATAGAGGGGGGTTAACAATAATCATACTGGGTGCCTGGGTGGCTCCGTGGGTTAAGCCGCTGCCTTCGGCTCAGGTCGTGATCTCAGGGTCCTGGGATCGAGCCCTACATCGGGCTCTCTGCTCAGCGGGGAGCCTTCTTCCCACCCCCCTTCTCTCTGCCTGCCTCTCTGTCTACTTGTGATCTCTCTCTGTCAAATAAATAAATAAAATCTTTAAAAACAAAACAATAAGCATATCACATAGTTATTAGAAGGATTAAATGAATGTACTTGTAAAGTACTTTTTAAATGCTTGGCATATCGTATGTATATATAACTATAAGTTCTTAATGTAAGTTCCACTATTTTCCTGTGGACAGTAGGGGAGATTCATACATGGTTTTGGAAGGGCAATGACACGGTTTGATTGTCTCTCCCCAGTTGCGCTAGAAATTCATGGGTCATCAGCAGCAGCAACAGTGGCAAACTCTGTCCCATGGCAATATGACAAGCTTCTGACCACCTTCCAAACTTCTGGAGTTCAGCCGGATTTTCTGGGTGTCCTTGCCCCTCCTCCAGCCTGGCCCGACCCTGCTCCACCACCCACCTTCAGAACTGACAGCAACAGCCCTGCACATGACTTTCCTGTGACCTGCCACAGCCCTGGACTCTGGTGACTTTCCCAGCAGTTTGTCACATCTCTGGTCTCCTGTTTGCTGTGTGAAACCCTGACCTTTTCTTTCCTCTGTGTGGTGACAAACCACATCTCCCACTTCAGAGTGTTCATAGAAGCCTCAGTCTTAATCTAGCTACTTTCACTTCAGCACACTCAAATTTAGCATGAAGAATAGAATTGGCTTCATGTTAACGGAAGCCTGCGCCTTGGAGATAGACGGAGGTGTGCAAGAGTGGTGGCAAACTGTATGTGTGTGTCCCACCAATAGGTAAACCCATCAGAGAAGAAGCAAGAAGTATATAGTGTATGTTACTATAGCATAAATAGATGACTGGTCACAAGTATTCCCATGTGAGGAACTAGAGGGCTAGTTATATACCTATCCTTTAAAGATCAGTCTGGGCTGCAAGGGGAGATTTAGGCTTACAGGAGAGTCAAAATTTCACACCTGCTGATCACCACGTAGACAGCATATTTCACTGGGAGCTCCAGATGAACGTCGGTTTTGCTGGTCATAGGTTTATTATTCTCACTGGAGAGAGAGTGGGGGGAACCTCATTGAACAGAAACCCAGGGGAGAACTCTCTGCAGGGGCATGAGACGAAAGCGGGAGGGATACAGCTGGCCTCACCTGCTTGCACTGGCCTTCAGAAGCATCTTGTTGCCCAGGGTGGCCTTGTAGGAGACATCAAATGTGACTGTGAAGGTGCCCTGGGAGAAGACAGAAGGAATGAGGACAAGGAAGGTCATGGGAGAATACGAGACAGGAGCAGGTCAGGACAGGGGAGAGAGTGACGAGCATCTGTGGGGAGGCGCTCACCTTGGTGCCCTCTTGGAAGATGGGGTGGTTGATGCTACAGCTGCTGCTTGTCCGGCCCTCATCCCCAGCAGGCCCTCCCTCACACGCCAGGCGCAGTGGGCGCTGATGGGCTTGCTTCCAGGGAAGGAAATCAAATTCAAAAATGTTACTCATGTACATTTTGGGGCTTGATATATAACAGTGGTGGCACTGTGGAGCAGTAGGAGAAAGGACAGAATTTTCAACAAAAAATACTAGGAAAATTAGCCCATACAAAAAAAAAAAAAAATCAAGCAATCTGAAAAACAAACAAACAAAAAACCCAATGTTTCCTACCTCACTCCATACACTACAATAAATTCCAACTAGATTAAATATTTCACGTGAAAAGGCAAAATTATGAAGCTCCTAAAATGTAATAAAGGGGAATATCTTGGTAACATTGGAGTAGGGAATTATTTCTTAAACAAGATCAGCTGGGAGCCAACCGAGGGCGTTCCTGTCCAGGCTGCAGCCGCAGGAGGGAGCCCCGTGGAAGCGCCCTCCCGAGGCCCCACTGTCCACGCTGACCACCCAGCCTTCCCGCTGTGGATGTCATGAGTAACACCACAGTGCCCAATGCCCCCAGGCCAACAGGGACTCCATGGTAATGTATGTGCAGAAGAAAAAGCGAGTGGACCAGCTTTGCCATCACCTGCTCCCCATTTACAGCTACGACCCCGCGGAGGAACTGCATGAGGCCGAGAAGAAGCTGCTCTTGGATGTGGGGGACCCCAAGGTGGTACACAGCTGGCAGAGTGGCGACCAGCACACGCTGATGCCCCTGCTGGACGTCAAGACCTGACCTCACCCCCGTCCCCTCCCCCCAGAACCATGACATCACTAAGATCAGCACATAAAAACACTAAACCTAAAGGAAGTTTTGGTAAAAATCAACCACAATCAAATTAACACATTTGATTTATTAAAAGTCCCTCTAAAAGAAACTGAAAAGACAATCAATAGGGCTGGAAAATATAGCTAAACCCATGTAAATGGAAAAGTACTGGTAACCAGAATATCAAAGAATGCTTACAATTAAGAAAAGTATGTGAAAGTGCGTGGGTGGGTAATGGGATAGGGCCTTAAGGAAGTCAGTTTATGTAATGTAGGTATTATATGCAACTGATGGGTCTCTGAATTCTGCCCCTGAAACTAATAATACGATATATGTTAACTAAATTGAATTTAAATAAAAAATTAAATGAAAATGAAAGTATGGACAATTCAGTAGAAAAATAAGAAAAAAATTTGCACAGGCACTTCCTAAAAGAAGAAATCAAAATCACCAGGAAATAGACGAAAGGTTCCTCAACTTTATTAAAGAAATGCAAATTAAAACTGTAAGGAAATATCACCAGATGGACAAAAATTTAAAACTCTGACAATGCCAAGTGTTACAGTGGATAGAAACTCACAGGAACTCTAATAATCTGCTGATGGAAGTGAAAATAGGTGAAAATGGTTGGTCTCTACTTATTATAATTGAAGATACAGGAATCCAAGATCCAGCAAGTCCATATGTGGCAAATACCTTCCAAATGTTATGCATACGTGCACCAATATACATGCTCAAGAATAGTCATGGCCAAAATCAGGGAACAACTCAAATGACCACAAATTGTAATATGAGTACAGATGTCCACTCACACCATTGTTGTTTAATGTATTACTGGAGTCCTGGCCTCAATAATCCAACAATAAAAAGAAATAAAAGGCATCCAAATTGCAAGAAAGAAGTCAAGCTATTCACTATTCACAGAGGACAAAATTCGCTATTTAAAAACCTGGAAGACTCTGCAAAAAGTTCCTGGAACTGATAAACAAATTCAGCAAACTCAAACAATATAAAATCAAGGTACATAAATCTATTGCATTTCTTTTTTATTGTTGTTTTTTGTTGTTGTTTTTACTTATTAAAATTCAGTTAGCCAAGGTATAGTACATCATTAGTTTTGTGATATAATGTTCAAAGATTTATTAGTTGAGAATATCACCAAGTGCTCATCATATCACATGCCCTCTTTAATGCCCATCACCCATTTACCCCACCCCCCACCCACTGTTACATTTCTATACACCAGTAATGAAGCAGCAGAGTGAGAAATCAAGAAATTGATCCCATTTACAATTGCACCAAAAACCAAAAGATACCTACAAATAAATCTAACCAGAGGTAAGGGATCCATACTCTTCAAAAATTGAACACTAAGGAAAAAAGTTGAAGAGGACACAAAGAAATGAAAAAATATTTCATACTTATAGATTGGAATTAAAACATTATTAAAATGTCATACTACCCAAGGCAACCTACACATTTAAAGCAATCCCTAACAAAATATCACCAGCATTCTTCACAGAGCTAGAACAAACAAACTTAAAATTTTTATAGGACCAAAAGACCACAAATAGCCAAAGCAATCTCGAAAAAGAAGAGCAAAGTTGGGGGCATCACAATCTAGACGTCAAGTTGTGTTACAAAGCTGTAGTCATCAAGATAGTATGATACAGATACAAAAATAGACACACAGATAAATGAAACAGAAAAGAAAGCCCAGAAATGGGCCTACAACTATATGGTCAACTAATCTTTGATAAAACAAGAAAGAATATCCAATGGAAAAAAGTCTCTTCAACAAATGGTGATGGGAGAATTGGACAGTCACATGTAGAAGAATGAAACTGGACCACTTCCATACAACATACAAAACAATAAATTCAAAGTGGAATAAAGACCTAAATGTGAGACAGGAAACCATCCTAGGGAAGAACAGAGGCAGCAACCTATAGGACCTCAGTCTAAGCAACTTCTTACCAGGCACATCTCTGGGGGCAAGGGAAACAAAACCAAAGTGAACTTTTGGGACTTCATCAAGATGAAAAGTTTCTGCACAATGAAGGAAACAATTAACAAGATAAAAAGGTAACCAATGGAATGGGAGAGGATATTTGCAAATGACATATCTGATAAAGGGTTAGTAATCAAAATCTATAAAGAATTTATCAAACTCAACAACCAAAAAAATGAATAATCCTGTTAAGAAATGGGCATAAAAAATTTTTAAAAACTACATTGAGATATCACCTCACACCTATCAGAATGGCTAACATGGGGAGTTAGAGAGGAGAAGGGAGTTGGGGGAAACTGGAAGGGGAGGTGAACCATGAGAGACTATGGACTCTGAAAAGCAATCTGAGGGTTTTGAAGGGGTGGGGGGTGGGAGGTCGGGGTACAAGGTGGTGGGTATTATAGAGGGCACGGATTGCATGGAGCACTGGGTGTGGTGCAAAAATAATGAATACTGTTATGCTGAAAATAAATAAAAAATAAATTTTAAAAAAAGAATGGCTAACATAAACAACATAAGAAACAATAGGTGTTGGCAGTGATGCAGAAAAACGGAAACACTCTTACACTGTGAGTGAGAATGAAAACTGGTGCAGCCACTCTGAAGAACAGTATGGAGCTTCCTTGAGAATTAAAAAATAGAACTACCCTACAACTCAGCAACTGCACTATTAGCTATTTACCCAAAGGATATAAAAATAGTGATTCAGTGGGGCACATGGAACCCAATGTTTACAGCAACATTAAATATGAAAGACTAACTATTGAAAGAGCCCCAATATCCATCAAGTAATGAATGGATAAGGAAGATGTGGTATACTAGTACAATGGAATATTATCCTGCCATCTAAAAGAATAAATGAAATCTTGCTGTTTGCAAAATAGAACTAGAAAGTATTATGCTAACTGAAATAAGTCAGTCAATGAAAGATACCATATGATTTCACTCGTATGTGAACACTAACAAACAAAACATTTTTGAACAAACAAAACAGATGAACTAGGGGAAGGGAAAAAAAGAGGAAGGCAAACCATGAGGGACTCAACTGTAGAGAACACAGTGGAGATTTCTGGAGAGGAGGTGGGCCGAGGATGGGCTAAATGGGTGACGGATATTAAGGAGGGACTTGTGATGAGCACTGAGTGTTCTATGTAAGGTATTACACTACATGTCAACTACCTAGAAATTAAATAAAAACTTTCATTAAAAATTTTAAGATGGGTAAATAAATTGTGATATGGTCATTCAAGGGATTCTGTATACAATAAAAATGTTCTATAGGCAATGTTCATAAAGTAATGTTTACAATAGCTAAACTGTGGAAAGAGCCAAGATGCCCTTCAACAGACAAATGAATAAAGATGTGGTCCATATATGCATTGGAATATTACTCAGCCATCAGAAAGGATGAATACTCAACTTTTGAATCAGCATGGATGGAAGTGGAGGAGATTATGCTAAGTGAAATAAGTCAAGCAGAAAAAGTCAATTATCATATGGCTTCACTTATATGTGGAACACAAGAAATAGCATGATGGACATTAGGAGAAGGAAAGGAAAATGAAGGGGGAGAAACCTGAGGGGGAGATGAACCATGAGAGACTGTGGACTCTAGGAAACAAACTAAGGGTGTTAGAGGGAAGAGGGGGTAGGAAAACGGGGTAACATGGTGATGGTATTAAGGAGGGCACATACCGCATAGAGCACTGGGTGATATACAAAAACAATTGATCATGGCACACTACTTCAAAAGCTAATGAAGTACAGTACATAACTAACATAACATAATTTTAAAAATGTTCTACAGCCATAGGCAACAACATGGAATGAATTTCACAAACATATATTGAAGAAATGAAAAAACACACAAAAGAACATATAACATGTTTCCATAAATTTCAAATATTGGCAAAAAACAACAGTTTTTTCATAGATGAACTCATGGGTGGTAAAACCATAAAATACACAAGGAATTGATTATCACAAAGTCAGAATAGAGGTTACTTTGGGGAGAGACTGAGGTTTTCATGAGGAAAAGAACATAGAGAGAGTACTTCTGGAGGTACTACCAGTGTATTATTTCTTGAGCTGGATGTTATTTGCTTAATATTATTTATTTAAACATACATCTGATTTATGCACCATTCTCTCTCTGTCTCTCTCTCTTCTTCAGAATTGTCTGTATCTATGTTTAGATTTCATCATAGAAGAATTGAAAAGAACCTCCTGTAACCCAGGGCAGGGAAGAGACATAAGAGAACAGGGGAGCTTATTTACCTGTGTTTCTAACACTCGTCGATAGGACAGCCCTGCTGGGTAGTAGAAGTGGACCACAGTTCCATAGGAGTCCTCACCCTCATTCCACAGAGTCACTGTCACATTAAGCTCCAGGGAGCTCCCTACCACAAGGGTCTGCAGGCTGAAAGAGGAAGGACAAAAGTGAAAAAGAGACTCCACTGGAAATCAGCTGGAATTGGATCAAGGCTAAGGCCAGGGCTGCAGGAACTCATGAACAGATAACATTCCCATAAAAATTTGATTTCTTTGTTAGAAGGAAGCCAAAGGGAAACAAGCATTTCTCATCCCATGGGGATAGGAGACCCATATGCTTACGTGTCTAGAAATGAAAAGAGACAGACATCTCTCAGCTCACCCTGAGAAGCTGAGATTGATGCTCAGGTCCCCTTCACAGAGGTGATCTTGTCCACAGTTCTTCTCAAAGGGGAGCTGCAGAAAAGCAGGAGATTCTCTTTCTCTCCATGTCTTTTTTTTTTCTTTTTAAATGTTTTTTTATTTTATTTATTTATTTATTTATTTTTTAAAAGATTTTTTATTTATTTTTTTGTCAGACAGAGAGCGAGCGAGAGCGAGCACAGGCAGACAGAGTGGAAGGCAGAGTCAGAGGGAGAAGCAGGCTCCCTGCGGAGCAAGGAGCCCGATGTGGGACTCGATCCCAGGACGCTGGGATCATGACCTGAGCCGAAGGCAGCTGCTTAACCAACGGAGCCACCCAGGCGTCCCTCTCTCCATGTCTTAATTGTTCTGCATTTCCCTCATGAGAACCACTCATCCTGAGTGTTTGTTATTGAGTGTTACTGAGCACCCATCCCACACCTAGCACTATGCTAGACATTGCCAAGAAGTGGGGCAGTAAGAAAGGGACAGAATGATAAGATCCTTGGTTTCAAGGAACATGAAGTTTAGCTGAGGAGTTAATTCCATCTCACATTGGAACAATTATTCAACAAACAAAATTAAGTGTCAGTAGGGGACAGGTTCTGAGTTGGGAGAGGCATTAGGAAGCATGGAAGCACGGGTCAATTAGACATGACTCTTGTACTCACAGAACTCACAATTTCCAGAGATCAACCAAAGTGGATGCCAAATGCCCTGATTCCAGTGATTCCAGTCACGTAATATTTGGTATCACCGTGATGTAATAGGAAGCCAGTGAAGGAGCGACAGATGCTGACTGTGATTTCCAGAAAGGGGGAAGATAAGACTAGGGCTTAGAGAATTAGAAAGGATCTTTGAGGTGGAGAGAAAGAAATGTTTTCCAAGTAGGAACTACGACATGCACAAAGAAACAGAGGAAGGAATGAGAAAAATTGGGAAGGATTTGGAGAATAAGAATCAGAATTTATGTTGAGGTAAAGTGGTGACTAGCTGGGATGTGTGTAAGGGTCCAAGCTAGGCAGGGCCGTGGTAACTGGGTGGAGGCATTATGGACTTGATGTGGTTGATGAAAAGTTGAAAACCACAGAGTGAAAGTCAGTACATCCCTGGGACTTCACTGGAAGACTCACAGAAGCAGTGAAGAGGTCCTGTGAGTCCATAGCCAGCACAGGGCGAAGGTTCTGAGATGAGGGGATGGGCTTCCCAACCAAGGAGAAGTTGAGGCGTAGGATGATGGGATTGACCACGTCCTCCACACAGTCCTGAGGGAGAATGGGCTTTCAAGAACCCACTATCCTTCTCGTTATTTTCCACCACTGACCCTTCTCCTCAACTGCATCCATTTCCTACTGTCAGGACAGCATTCTGTCCTAGCTGTGGAGTCGGGTTCTCTGGCTTCAATTTCCTCTCTCTGACTCCAATATCCCCACCCTTTACACGCCACTCAACAGGGAGCAGAGGTACCAGAGGTTCTCCTTGGGCTCCTTCTCCCCATCCCCTTCCCAGAACCAAAGTCCTTACTGGTAAAAGCAGCTTAATGGTTTCACAGTAAACTCCCATTCCCAGGGTTTTCCTTCGAATCAAAGTCCAGTTCTTGGTTTCGTCAAAAATGGCACGAGAAACCAGACGGCCTGGGTCTAATACCAGATCATACTTGACAGAGCTTTGGACATCACCTGAAGCAGAAGGGAGGAATGGAAGATGGAAAGTCCAAGAGAACCTCGAATGTTCAGGTTTTGTTTATTCATGCAAAAAAATATTGCTGAGAACTTCCTATGGGCTATGAGCTGTATCAGGTGCTAGAATACATGTGGAGAAGAAGATAAAGAAATATCATCCCTGCCCTCATGAAGCTCTCAGTCTAGGAAAGGAGACGGGCATGCAGGACACAATCTCCCAGCATGATAAACCCAATGATGGGATCCTCAGTAGTACCAAGGAGGGCTTGCCTGGGATCAGAAATGCCTTCCTGGGTGGGCCTTGTCTGAGCCCCAACCTGGAAGATGACCACGGGTTGGTGAAGAATGGGAGGAGAAGCTCCCAGACCATGAGAACAATGGCTCGGACCAGAAGAGAGAGGGAGGATGGGAGAGTGGGGTGAGGTGAGGCCGGAAGGGCAGGCAGGAGCGAGATCAACGAGGGCATCGTAGAGAAGGATTTGGGCCTTCCTGAGTGGGGGAGAGGAGAGGTGTTAAGTGGGCAAGTGAGGAGAACAGATTTGTGTTTTAGGCCCAGTACTTCTAGTTGCTCTATGGAGACAGGTGGGGAGGCCGCAAGAACAGACGTGGAGACAGCTCAAAGAATAGGAAAGACAAGTGGTGGCTTCAAGGTAGGCAGTGGCTGGAGCAGGTGGAGAGAAGTGGGCAGACTCCAGGTCGTCTCCTGGACTTGCAGCCCACTGGCCTGGGTGTGGGGAGAGGGGGAGAGAAGGGACCCAAGGTTTCCTACACTGGCAGGCAGGTGGATGTGGAGGTGGTACCTGGATTCCTTAGCCCATTTTCTCCTGAGGTAGGCTTGGGGTCTCAAGGGGATAAGGGACTGGGTCCACTGGGAAGAAACTCACCTAGCTGGTCCAGTGAGCTTTTGTGGATAGTGAGACACACTGTGGCATTCCCAGCTTCCAGGGTGGATGGCATGTCTCCCCAGCACTGGTACACAACCTTTGGCACCTCCGCTGGCATGAATCTCATGGCCACCCCCACATTCAGCACTGGCCGACTCCTGAGGGTGCATGCAGGGGCTGAGGACCTGGATCTGGCCTCGGGCAGGAGGACAAGGGAGGGGGCAGCTTGTTGAATGGACACACAGTGGGCAAGGGTGGGATGTGGAGAGTTCTCACCTGAGCAGCAGCACCTGTCCCCAGGCCCCGACAGCCAGGTCCACCAGTCCGTCCTGGGTGAGGTCCTGACCCCCACTCAGGGACTGCCCAAAATACTGGAGTGAAGGAGAGAGCTGGGAGCCCGCGATCCGCTGGCCAGAGGGGAAAAGGAAAAGTGGAAGTCAAGGGGAAGGCATCTGAAAGATTTGAGAAGAAAGACTTGGAAAGAAAACTGCAGTGAAAGCAGAACTGAATGGAAAAATTCAGAGAGATAAGAGGGTAGGAATGGAAAGCAAGAGTACTGAGACCCCAGGGACCCCAGACATAGAGCTCCTTCGTTTAATGTCTCACAGGAGGAAACTAAGGCTCCTAGAGGCTAAATCAGTCGCTCGCCTAAGGCCACACAGCTGACATGGCCAGCCAGGCATTTGACCCACGCCCTGCAATCTCTTCACCACTAAGCTGCCCACAGGAGAAAGGAGAGATACTCTGTGCTTAGCTTGGCCTGGTGATATTCAGGGCACTAGACCCCTAAAAGGAGCATGGCTACTGTTCAGGTCAGTGACATGACAGGGCATCAGGCAAATCTGAGACCTAGAAAAGCACGTGGAACTGGGAGAGGCTTCAGACTTGGCCTCACCTGACTGTGGGAGGGGCTGATGCCCAGCCCTGAGGTTCCATGAAATAGGTAGACAGCACCCCGGCTCTCCTGCTCTCCTGGGGCCCCGATGGCCACGTCCGTCAGCTTGTCCCCATTCACATCCCCCAGCACCGTCAGCGCTGCCCCAAAGCGGCCCCAGGGGTGGCCTTGCTCCCCAAAGAGAATGGCCTCACATTGCCACTTAGCCCTCTGCAGAACAAAACCAGTGTCAGGTCCCAACACAGGCAATCCCTCCACCCCTCACCCAGGCCCCACCCAGCCCTGGGCTCATCAGACACTCACCCCCTGGGGCAAGGGGCACACAGACACCTGCCCCCCTCGGGTTGGCTTGTAGTAATGAGGAGCCCCGATGAGGACCAGGTCAGAGCTGCCGTCTCTATCCACATCCACAGTGCAGAGGGAGGCCCCAAAGTAAGAGCCGATCTGCAGGGCACAGCCAAAAGTCATCCCGCCTGCCCCTGCCAGAGGCAGCCCCTTCTGGGACAGGTCCCACTTCTCCCCAGCCACCGGGACCTCCTCCTACAGGCTCCCAGACCCCTTCATCTCCTCTCTCTCTGCCCCTGCAGACCCTGGCTCCCTCACGTTCCACTCCGGCTTCCTCAGCATCCAACCTGAGTCCCTGCGACTTCAGCCTTCGGCCTCCATTGCCCAGACGTCTTGGTGAAGATGACAGCCTTCCCAGTATGCTGATGGCGGGGGGCCCCCAGGATCAGGCTGGGGACCCCCTTCCAAAAGGCCAGCTCAGTGGAGTAACCTGAGGAGGGCACAGCTCAGCACAAAAGCTTCCTCCCCACCCCCGAGCTCCTGCCCTTCCCAGGCTCCTGTCCCACCTGTGCCCCCAACCACAGCCTTTTCTCACCCAGGTAAGAGTCCCTCATGTCCACATTCTCTTGAGACATGTTGATGAAAGTGGGGCTTTGGTTTTGGGGGTACAGGAAGGCACCTCCAGACCAGCCGAAGCTCCCCACTGCCCCCAGAACTGGTCCATCCTGGGAGGAAAGGGTTCCAGGGCTGAGCCAGACCAAGCCTAAAGAAGACAGCCTGTTCCACAGCAAGGCCTGCCACCGACTCTGCTCACTGTCTGGAATTCTCTTCCCCCTCCCCAGTCTTCTTCAACAACTTCAGGGTCGCTCACTCCTAACGTCTCAGCCGTGCCCAGTGCCACTGTTCCAGTAAGTACCAACTCTTCTCACCCATGACCCTTTCTACTCCATCCTCTAGTACACCAGAGTTAAGTTCCCCGGGACCAAGGCCACCACCCAGCTGGCAATCCAAGATGGCTCCCTGTCGCCAAGCCCCTGAGGATTGCATCCTCCCAGTCAAATCTGTGGAGATACCTTGTGTTTAAACACATGAAGCATTTGAGCTGGACACCTCTCTCTTATCTCTTTCTAGGACTCCACTCCTTTCTCAGGAAGACTCAACCTCAAACTCACCTCCTCTGTGAGGTCTTCTTTGGCTCCCTCAGGGAGTGATAGGCCTTTCCTACTCTGCATACTTTGTTTTTTGCCTTTTTAAACTTTTGACTATGGATAATTTAGAACATATACAAAAGTAGAAAGAAATGCTTAATGAACTCCTAAGTACCCATGACCCACCTTCAGTGACCAATTCATGACCAACCTTGTTTCATTTCTATGTCCCCCCAATTCACCCCCAAAATCACTTTAAAGCAAACCCCTCTGGATGTTTGGAACACACATCTACTTGCACACAAGCCATGCTATATTGTCGTTTCTTTCGTCTGCATGATCTGGCCGCCCCCATCTGTCCCCCCGCCCACACACACTCTGCTCCAGCTACGCCGGCCCTTCTATCTCTCTGGTCCAGTAACTGTGTTCAGGCCTCAAGACTTTTGCACTTGCTTTTTCCTCTTCCTGGAGCAATCTCTCTCAGATTTTTCCAGGGCTGGCCCTTTCTCATCATTTGGCCTCAGTTGTCACTCCTCGGGCCTCCTCTGATCACCTCTTTTGCTCTATCCTAATGCCTAGCACAATCTGAAGTTATTTGTGGTTGTTTGTTGTCTCCCCCCACTGGATATGTGCCCTATGAGAGCAGGAACCGTGGCTACCCTGTTCTCTGCTGTGCTCCTGGCACCTACATACACTACCCATATGTCTGTCTCTGAACAGACAATGAACTTGAAGACAGAATCTGCTTTCTTATTTACTCCTGGGTCCCAACCCCCAGCACAGGGCTGGCCCAGGATTGGTGCCTGACTCCTGTTTATCAAGTATGTGTTCCACTCACCATTGCGAGCGCTGAACTGAAGCCTTCTTGTGACATCTCATGTTGGAAAGAGCTACTTGCCTTCGACTGGGTTCCTGTGGGGAAACAGGCCACTTAGGCTCTGGGGACCATGAGACCACAAGGACTCAGAGCACAAGGAGAAGAATGAATCTGAAGCTCGGGTTCTGGGGCACAATTCTGGGTGAGCCGTGAATAGGGATAGCCCCTCCCTACTTCAGGGGACAGCTGGGTCCAGAACCTTCAATCCCAAGACCCAGGCTCGCCCTGCATTTACCCTCGACTGCAAAGATCTTCTCCTGAAGCTGCTCCTGGACGCTGCCGAGTGCCGCAAAGTTGTCCACCCTGAACACGTGGTCCTGAGAGGGCAGTGAGCCGATGGTGTTCAGCTCCTGCCTGGCAGTGGGTTCCTGGAAAGCATTCCCCACCTGTGACAGACAGACAGGTGAGGAGGAGACCACCAGCCTTTCTGCCAGAGTGAGATACAGCCTGAGTCTGAGGGAGACATGAGGAAGTGGACGTACCCCAATGGCATAGCGAATGATGCCAGCTTTCTGTGCCTGGGGGATGACGTTGCTGTAGTCCAGGGGGTCTTTGTATTTCTGCCCATCCGTGATGACAATGAGGATCTTCTTGGCACTTTTTCGGGCCCCATTCTTACTATGAAATAGTTCTTCCCTGTCAAGGAAGAAAGGGAGATGACTCTGAAGATGATATTGATTCTGGAATGAAATAATCTGTAGGGTGTCTTGGTGGCTCAGTTGGTTAAGCAACTGCCTTCAGCTCAGGTAAATCCTGGAGTCCCGGGATCGAGTCCCACATCGGACTCCCCGGTCGACGGAGAGTCTGCTTCTCCCTCTGACCTCTCCCCTCTCATAGTCTCTCTCTCTCTCTCTCTGTCTGTCTGGCTCTCTCTCAAATAAATAAATAAAATATTTAAAAAAGAAATAACCTGTAGCACTAGAAGTTCATCTGGAGAGACTGGGGAGTCCTGGTACCGTCAAATTATCTCAGGCATGTTAAAAAATCGCCTCACCCTTTTTTGAAAGTAATGCATTGATTAGTAAGACTAATAATAAAGGTACTCAGGGCACCTGGGTGGCTCAGTGGGTTAAGCCGCTGCCTTCGGCTCAGGTCATGATCTCAGGGTCCTGGGATTGAGTCCCGCATCGGGCTCTCTGCTCGTCAGGGAGCCTGCTTCCCTCTCTCTCTCTCTGCCTGCCTCTCTGTCTACATGTGATCTCTGTCTGTCAAATAAACAAATAAAATCTTTAAAAAAATAATAAAGGTACTCATATTCCTTTTTCTATAACTCCATCTACCATGGAATCTCATTTTCAGGAGGCAGTATGGTTCAGAATAGGAACCTTAGAGTCTAACAGACTTGGACAGTTGTTTTTACCTCTTTGAGTCTCTGCTTCTCTCTGTGAAGGTGAAAATAATAATTGTACCATAGCTATTCCTCAAAGATGATCCCCAGTGTGCAGCACCTGGTTCCATTCCCATATTGAATCTGACCTGTGACCAGTTTCAGCAATAGCATGAAATAGAAATGACACCATGCCAGTTATAGGCCTAAGAAGCCTTAATAGCTCTTGCACTTTGGGAGGCTATGAGCCATCATGAGGGAAGTCTATAGCTATGGAGAGAAAGACTCTACCACCCCAGCTGAGCCCAGCCTTCCAGCCAGTCCTACCCAGGCAGTACTATGGGAATGAATCTCCCATGTTCTAACTTCTGAAAGCAGATGAGCCCCAAATCATGAAAACTATTAATAAAAGAGTTGATGCTTAAGCCACTAAATTTGGGAGTGGTTTGTTAAGGAACAATAGATAAATGAGACAAAACATATGAGGTTATTCTGAGGATCAAATTCACCCCTAGAGAATGGCCTATAGGTAAGCATTAATTCTATAGTAGCTATTACAAATGATTAAAAATGTAACTATATGATCTTGTAGTTCTATAGATGCAGAATAAACACACACACACACACACACACACACACACACACACACACACACTCCACATATAATACTGGAAACAACCTAAATGTCCAAGATCAGGGAAGGGATTTAGCAAAGCATGATCCACCTGCTCGGTGAGAAAGTAGCCATTTCAAAGGAAAACAGTAAAAGCTGTAGAAAACATGGCACAAGCTCATGTAACAGATGAAAAAAAATAAGAAGGCAGGATGAAATTAGTTTCTGCCCACACTGTGACTATATAAAATATGTCTGAATAAAGACAAGGATGGACATGGCCCTGTGCTTTGTGGGTGGGATTTGTTTATTCATTTCTCATCCTTTCTTTTTGCTAAAATACTGTGAGGTGGTGGTAGAGGGACTATAACACTTTTCCCAAAAATTCCCTTAATGTTAATGCAATTGTACCTTTTTTGTAATGAAGCTTCTAAAAAAAAGAAAAAGAAAAGAAAAAACCAGTGGGTGGCAGAGAGGCCCTGAGATGGCTTTGGCTCTGGTGAGTGGGGAAGGTGCTGTTCTGGGTGAGGGGAGCAGAATGGGTCTTGAGGACAACTGCACCATCACCCACCACTGCAAGGAGCTCCAACAGTTGGGAAGAGGTATCACTCCTTTGTAACTTTCTTTTTATTATTATTATTTTTTATTATGTTATGCTAGTCACCATACAGCACTTCATTAGCTTTTGATGTAGTGTTCCAAGATTCATTGTTTACATGTAGTACTGAGCGCTCCATGCAATACGTGCCCTCCTTAACCCCATCGCCAAGCCAACCCATCCCCCCACCCTGTTTGTTCCTCAGAGTTCAGTGCCTCGTGGTTCATCTCCCACTCTGACTCCCCCAACCTTCACTTTCCTTCCTTCTCTAATGTCCTCCGTGCTCTTCCTTATGCTCCACAAGTAAGTGAAGCCGGGTGATAACTGGGTTTCTCTGTTTGATTTACTTCACTCAGCATCATCTCCTCCACTCCCACCCATGCTGATGCAAGATTTGGGTATTCATCCTTCCTGATGGCTAAGTAACAGTCCAGTATATATAGGGACCACATCTTTTTCCATCGTCTGTTGAAGGGCATCTTGGCTCTTTCCACAGTTTGGCTGTTGTGGACACTGCTGCTCTGGACACTGGGATGCATGTGGCCCTTCTTTTAAAGGACAGAGGCATTCGTCTTGGTTGTCCAGTCCCATGGGGCAAGTGTTCAAGGCAGAAAAGCCACCCAGCAAAAAAGAGGGTACATTTGGTGGAAGCATTTCTTGTTCAGCATTTCTCCTGCACCACCTCCAGAGCGGGACCCAGGGGTCCTCAGGAAGTCGAAAATCCCATATATTCAGCCCATTTCTTTCCCATAAGAATCACATCTGAAGGTTTTAGCGGGGAGGGGGTGTGGGGAACTGGTTATCCCAGGGGTGGGTATGAAGGAGGTCACATATTGCATGGAGCACTGGGTGTTATACCCAAACAATGAATCGTGGAACACTACATCAAAAACTAATGATGTGCTGTATGCTGACTAATATAACATTAAAAAAAAAAAAAAGAACCGCATCATCTCTTCTTGCCCCACCGCCAACTCATTCTTTATGGTTGGCCTAGCTGGACCAATCAAGGCTCATATGGGTGAGGAATGTGGGAAGAAAGGAAATGAGTGAAGAGAGAGGCGCAGAAACACTCGGCCACAATTCCAAGTATCTACCAGGGAGGTAAAGCAGGGGTGCACCATTCTCTGGATAAAACACTTACCTAGAACTCCTGGTGCAAAAGAATTGCATGCATGTTATCTCCTTTAATCCTTACAACCAAGTTGTAAGTGTATCCTCATTTGACAGTTTCCTGAGACTTAGAAAGACTCAGTAACTCCCAGGGTGGCCCGGGTCACCAACAGGGAGCTAGAATGAGAACGTGGGCGGACCTGAACCAAAGTCCATGTCTCTGGCTGCCCCATTTGGAATTAGGGTCCAGCCAAGCCAAGGGCAGGCAAAGAGGAAACACTGAAGAGAAGTGCTGTACTATATCAGGGGAATAATCCAAGGATATCTCCACCTACTTCCCCCTCACTTCCCTTTGGAGCCCCTTTCCCCAGAGTTCCCACAGCTGTGCAGAAGGGCTGTGCAGACCAGCATAGGAAATGGTGTGGTGGCTTATCCACATGAGGCAGAAGAGGGAACTTACACCACTGTCCGGATCCCCGTGGCTGTAAATGTGAGGCCATCCAGCTGGACAATGGGATCCACCAGGCTCTGAGGGTTCGAGATCCTCTGGAATTGGCGGAAGGTAAAGTGGACCTTCATAAGGTTGGAGTACTGTATCAGGGAAAACTGCAAAGGAGAAGAGGAATGCCCCGGGGCTCAGGGTTATTCTTTAATAAACTTTTTACTTTGGCATACCTTTGGATTTACAAACAACTTTTCATGTGTCTTTGAGGCTAAAACCCAAGGGAAATATGGCCCCAAAAGAAACTAGAAAATCGAAACCAAATGATGCTTCTTTCAGAGTTTGCAAGGAATAACCTTTCCTACCTCAACATTTCTTAACTTGGACTTAAAAAATTTTTTCATAACATGTGAAATCAACTTATAGACTACATTTTCTCACTTCTCAAGAATTTCTGCATACATATGCATGAATTACTGGGAAATAAAATAAGATAAATCATGAATTACATGGAAACATAATAAAGAAATCATTAATTATTTGGCTAAGTTACCTTTAGTCTAATTTCACAGTAAAACTTTTTTTGCAATCCTTTCAATGCTTTTAAATAGGGGAAAAAAAAAAAGTATTACCTAGGCCATGTGGGGACATATCAAATGCCATGGGGGAATTCCCTCAGGTCAGGACTCAAATCAGCTCTGTATTAGGACACTAGTCTCATCATGGCATAGGTCCCCTAAGCTAACCCCTAGCAATACCAGGTTTCCTACTAGGTTGGTCTTCCCAAGGCAGCTGCCACCCGCTCCTCCCTTCCCAGATCTCGGGGACCCAGTCTCACCAGGGTGTTGGTGCCTTCAAACTGTCCCATTACAGCTCTGACAAAGTCCTTCATCTGCTTAAAGTCACTTTGGACAATGCTGCCAGAACCATCAATCAGGAAGACAATGTCCATCTCTTGACTTGGACACTCTATAGAGAAGGAGGAAGGAATCAGAGATGCCCGTGTGGGTCCCAGCCATCTCCCAGGGTCCAAAAACCCTTCCTGCACCACAGAGTTAAGGGGCCATTCTTGGCCTAGGAATCAATTCCCAGCCAGTTTCCACACTTTCCATGGAGGAGGCCCAAATCCATTGCCCAAAACTTAAGAAACAAAACAAATGACTGAAGAAAAAGGAAAGAGAGAGAGAGAGAGAAAGAAAGAAAAAGAAGGAAACAGACTCTTAACTGCAGAGAACAAACTGATGGTTACCAGAGGCGAGGTGGTTGGAGGACGGGTAAATCAGTGAGAGGGCTTGCGGAGTGTACGTGTTGTGACGAGTACCAGGTGATGTATGGAACTGTTGGATCACTATATTGTACACCCACTAGCATAACACAGTACGGTAACTATACTGGCATCAAAATAAAGACTTCTAAACTAAAAAAAAAAAGAACTCCGTTGCCCCAGCACCCCTGCCCCCACCTGCGGAATCCCTCGCTTGGCTCCTTCCACAAGGTCTAGAAAGGGGAGAAAGAAGGAAAGGACAGAGGCAGGATGGTTTCTTACTCGACTACTCAACAAATAGTTATTGACTACGCACTAGGAATGCCATAGAGCACGAGGGAAAGGCAATTTAGCAAAGTGATTCAAGTGTGCATTCTGAGCATGCTGGGCTCAAACCCCAGCTCTGCCACCTACTAGTGGTGAATTCAGGCAACTTACTTAACTACACTGGGCTTCAGTTTTCCCATCTGTAAAAGGGGACAGTAAAATAGCAGTGCCTAACAAATGGGGTAGGCTAAAAAGTGCTGCTGTGTACCTAAAATACCTAAGACAGGGCCTGGCCCCCCATAGCTGTTATGGAGATTAGCTGTTATGACCATCATCACTGTGTGCCAGGCATTGTTCTAGGCACAAGAACACACCCACAGCAGATGCTAAGGTTTGCCCCCAAGAAGACACACGCCTTTTCAGGACAGAGGTCCTTATTATCAGCTACAGGGAGTAGTTGTGGATGCCTCCCAGATGATAACTCAGGAGAGGCCTTGCCTAAGATTACAACTCCTGCTCCTGGGGACGCCCTGCATCCAGCCATGTTCCAAGCTCCTCTGGATTGGCTGAGGAGCCCATCTTCTTTCACTGCCCAGTCCCGCTTCCTTCACACTCTAAGAACTGTTGTTCCCAAGAGTATTCCCAAATGAACCTCAGAGTCTATTTCTCAGGAAACTTGGTCTAAGACCATAGCTTGAAAAAAGATATCACCCCCGCCCTCATGGAGTCCACCATAATGGAAAATCACAGCTTACACCCATAAACAAATAAGACACTTCACATTGACCCCAAACTCACATAAGTGTTTGTGGCCTGTGTGAAGGACACAGTTGGTAGCTCCACCAGTGCCCCACATCCTGTGTTGCTCCCCAGGTGGCAGGAGATCAGCCACCACAGACAGTCATGAAGCTTGATGCTGAACTGTGGAAGCTGGCCTCCTGGCACTGAAATAAAAAATCAAAAATACTGGGATGCCTGGGTGGCTCAGTGGGTTAAGCAGCTGCCTTCAGCTCAGGTCATGATTCCAGCATCCTGGGATCAAGTCCTACATCCAGCTCCTTGCTCAGCGGGGAGCCTGCTTCTCCCTCTGCCGCTCTGTCTGCCTGTGCGTGTGTGCTCGCTCTCTCTCTCTCTGACAAATAAATAAATAAAATCTTTTAAAAAAGTCAAAAATGCTTTCTTCTTGCTCCCCACACCTCCCCATCCCATCTATGCAACCAGCTGGTGCTTCACCCCCGCTGAGAAGAAATGGAAGACCACTTCCCCCTGCTTTCTTTTTTTTTTTTTTAATTTATTTAGTCAACATACAGGACATCATTAGTTTCAGATATAGTGTTCAGTAATTTATCAGTTGGGTATAGCACCCAGTGCTCATCACATCATGTGCCCTACTTAATGCCCATCACTCAATGACCCCTCCATCCCCTACCTCCCTTCCAGCAACCCTCAGTTTATTTCCTATAGTTAAGTCTCTCATGGTTTTTCTCCCTCTCTGATGACTTCCCATTCTGGTGTCCCTCCCTTACCATTTGAAGCTCTGTGCTAAGTATACTCTTACATTCTGCCACCCACCTCTCCCCTGTTAACCACCAGTTTGTTCTCTACAGTTAAAAGTCTGGTTGTTGTTTTTTTTTTCTGAATTCTTGACCAGGAAATTCAGCCCCACACATGGCAGGCCAAGAAGCCCTCACTGCACCCCTCCTCACCCGATGACCCCACAGCTGAGTAGCTGAAGTCCCCATCCCCACATCTTACACCTGTGCTCGTTTTGTTAGCTGCACCACAAAACCACCCTCATATCCTCTCTCGGGCCACGATGGTGGCAAGTTCTCTCAAAATATCACTTCTGGGGTGCCTGGGTGGCTCAGTGGGTTAAAGCCTCTGCCTTCGGCCCAGGTCATGATCCCAGGGTCCTGGGATTGAGCCCCTCATTGGGCTCTCTGCTCGGCAGGGAGCCTGCTTCCTCCTCTCTCTCTGCCTGCCTCTCTGCCTACTTGTGATCTCTGTCCATCAAATAAATAAATAAAGTCTTTTAAAAATATCACTTCTGTTTCTTGTTCCTTTTACTATCTCCACTGGGCTTCCAAAAGCAAGCACCAGGCTATAGCTGAGCACCTTCTGAAAAACAGACCAAATCAGTCAGGTGAGGTTGGCTCCAGGTCTCAGCTCTGTCATTTCCTAACAGCAGGAACTCAGCTCTCTGAGCTTCAGTTTTCTTGCTTGTTAGACAGGACCATCCTACTTACCAGCCCGGATCTTGTGGGGTGCAATAAAAATGCACACCAGTCATCAGGCATTGTCTGGCTACAACTGAGGTAGTTCTACCTCTACTCAAACTTGATTTGCCTACACCAGGCTCACATGCCTGTGTTCCATTTTCATCAGGCATCCCACTGCGTGAGTCATGGAGACATCCAGGAGAAGAGACTCACCTCCTAGTGCTTAAATACCACACCGCCTCCGCTGGCTGCACAGACATCCCAGGCAAGCCATGGTATCCCCGACTCCTGGAATCCCGCTCTTTACTCTCTGTCCCCTTTGTAGACTCTGCTCTCGGAATCTGGGTGCGAGGCCTTGCTGTTGCAGCTCTAACCTTTGCCTAAAAGCCCACCATGGCTGGTATCATTGCTTCTCTAGTCTGAAACATTGCTCTCAGTCAGTGCCTTGAGTGGCCCCTGTCTCTGACTTGGAGCCCATTATCTCCTCCTCCTAGTGCAAACACATGGTCCTAGCTAGAAGGTCAGTCATGACAGTATTCACATATTATGTGTTGGGCAGAGGTCGAAACACTTTATATATATTAAATCTTTTGATTGTCACAACCACCTTAATTATTCAGACCCAGTTTACCAATGAGGAAATTAAAGCCCAGGAAAGAAGTCCGAAGTACACAGAAGACCAACTCATTCAGGCTGACTCCCAGAGTTGCTGCTCAGTGTCTCTGACACCATTCTTTGCAGAAAGCATCATTGCTGGCAAAACTGTGCATCACAGTGTCCATGGCTCTAGCATTTGCTCCCCTTAGAAGCTCAGCAGTCAATGATCCAGAACAGCCTCCTTCTTGGACCCTATCCAAGGATCTGTCATCCTCACCACATTTTCAAAATCCAGGGTCTTTCTTCTGAAAGCCCAGAAAGCATCCCTCCACTTGTTGGCAACTGTGAGGCCCTCATGCCTCCTGCAGCCAGCACTCTGAGACTCCCTTCTGCCTCACCAGAACTTTCTCCCCTTGACTAGCTTAGAGTTCCTTCTGTGATCTGCCCTCCCTACCAGGCCAGACCATGTTCCCAGACCTTCTTGGGCTTGCTGAGGCCTCTGAGAAGGGGCCATGGGCACAGGAAGCCAAGACCACAATCACATGCTCTGCCCACTCTTCAGTGCCAGCATGTACTCACATAGCATCACTGTCTCTGTAGGACCTACCTGGCAGGGAAGCAGGCATGGTCCAAATGGTCTGCAGGTGGGAACCCAACAGGAAGCAGAAGCCTTCTGCATACATATTCTCCCCACAGGCTCTGTGCATGGTGGGACCACAGGCCTAAGGGCAGAGGCCTGTGTGAACAAGGGGGTCCCCAGGACTCTCCATACTCTTTTCCGGTGCCAGCCTCCCCCAGCCCCTGCTCCTCCCCTCATCACCTCCTATGACCCAGGGAAACTTACCAGTATCCAGGAACGATTGGTGCAGGCTGCCAGGGACAGGCCCAGGGACATGTTCATGACCTCTGGGGGTGCTGAGAGGGCAGATACACATGATCATTCATGGGCACATCCCCATTTGAGGGGAGAGTCAGGGCTAGAGGCCAGGGAGGGAGCACTGCAGTCGAGGACTAAGGGCCACAATTCCTGGGTGGTCACTCACTGTGCAGTGGTATGGGTTGACATAGGCCAGTGGCAGCCACACAGTCGTACAACCGTCCTGTTTGGTTGACCGCCACCACCTCCAGGGGGGCTCCCACCACGAGTCTGTAGGCACAAACATGACATATAGTTACAGGAAGGGTAAGGGCACAGGGCACTTCAAGTGAGGAAGTATCACTGTGTAACAGGGAAGTGAGACTTTGAGAGGGAAGCTCTTGGCATTTGCCACTCATGAAGCTTTAAATAATGGGGCCTGAGTTCAACCCACATGTGCCAAAGGACCATGCTGGGCTTTTTCTTTGTTTGTGTGGGTGTATACATAAATAAATGTGTATTTATATACAAAAATGGTTTTAGTGTTATTGTTTTTTCAGAATTCACCAAAAATAAAACTATCCAATGCAAAGCAGCATTTCCCAGCCATGAACAAGAGCATTTGGTTTTTGAGGTGCCATCGTGCTGAGCTACCCAAGAATAGATCACCTCAGTTGAAACGGAAAAACCTGCTAAAGCCATAAGTTGTCAAAACAAATAGATGATTCTGTAATTAATTAGACAGTTTTAATAACAATAATTTAAGTTGGACAATTTAAAACCACAGTATCTGAGGAGGATATGTGCTATGGTGAGTGCTGTGATGTGTGTAAGATTAACAACTCACAGACCTGTACCCCTGGGGCTAATAACACATGATATGTTAATAAAAAATAAAAAGAAACAAAAAAATAAAACCACAGTATACGAACTCACAGACCTGTACCCCTGGGGCTAATAACACATGATATGTTAATAAAAAATAAAAAGAAACAAAAAAATAAAACCACAGTATCCAAATTCATATCAAAATCTATCATATAAGTGCAACAATTTTTGCAAAACTGTTTGAAATGAGAGAATTAATTTTGAATTAAAAAGTTATATTTACCAACAATCTCTCCTCTCAAATGAAATGACTAAATAAATGTTTGTGTCTTTCAATTAATTGCCAAGCAAAGGAACCCAGGGTAGGGGAGCTGAAGATGTTCTACACCTTGATCTAGGCAGCAGATACCTGGCTATATACATATGAAAAATTCATTGAGTTGGACCTTTCTAGTTTGTGCACTTCAGTTTATGAGCTCTGGATTTCAAAACAAACAAAGGAAAAGACAAAACTCTGGCACCTGGCACTTGCTTCCATGTCCCAGCTGGATGAGGAGGAGGGATGGATGTGCATGTAGAACTCAGTGACCTCAAAATGCTACTTCTTGCCCAGCTGAATCTTCCTGTATTCTCAGGCCCATTGCCAATGTCACCTCCTCTGTGAAGCCTTCCTGGAATTCCCTCTTGGGTTTGATCTCTCCTTTGCGGTGCCTCCCAGACTTTGGTTATGCTTGGATCACATGGTAACTTCAACATCTTGGGGCCCGGTCACTGGGAGCTGAGACTGCGCTTCTGGAGGCAGGGTGAGGCACATAGCGTGCCTGTCCCAGAGTGACATAAAGATGCGGGGCCTCTTGTACATGGGGAAAAAAGGGTTTTTTTTTTCCTTTTTCCCTTTTTTTGGGTTTTCTGTTCTTCTCCTCCTCCTCTTCCTCCTCCTCCTCTTCCTCCTCATTTCCTTCTCCTTTTCCTTCTTCTTATTCTTCTTTGCAATCTGCCTCTCTACCTTTCCTGGTATCTCCTTTTTTCTCTTTAATGCTGCATTCCCTCAGGCACAGGGGTACTCATGGGACAAGTGAAAAACCCCATAAGACTGGGTGAACTGTGCACCCGAGTCAACCCTGACCTTGTTCAGCTCGTGCCAGGGACTGAGGGTGGCAGCTGAGAAACATTCCCCAGCACGCCGGGCTGCATGTGAGCCAAGGCTTTAAGCCACAGCACAGCTCCACTGTCCCATGAATTTAATTTACAGTATACAAATGCTAAGATTAAATTATTAACATTTTCAAAAGGAAGACTGCAAAACATTACTTCAAGCACAAGGGTGACTGTACTGGTCACATGCACTGATCACAGAAGAACAGATTCAGGACCTCCCTCCTGAAGGATTATCTTGTCCAGAGTCTATGGTCCTTCTTGGGATTGTGAATAGTTAGTAGTAGGGGTGTCATGGGCCTTGGAGGAGCAGTGGACAGGCTTCTTGCCCATGCTGCCCTTCCTCCAGGACACCCTCCTAATCATGCCATGTTCAACCATTTGCCTGCAGGTGGAAGGAATAGAGGTAAGGGTGTGGGCAGGGCCTACCTAGATCTGTCAAACTGGACCACGCTCTGTCCAAAGCTAGCTCCATCCTCTCGAAATATCACGGGCTCCTCCACATCCAAGTTGAATCCATGATAAGAAGCCAGAACTGAGGAATATGGAAAGAGAGGCAGGGGTAGGGGGAACCGTCAGAAAAGCCTCATCTGCTCTGGACCCCTGACTTCTTGGGATCTTGATGCCCACCCCAGTTCAGCTCATGTGCCCAGGAGAAGGGTGTTCTCTTTTTCTTTGTTTCCTGATTTGCCATCTATATGGCTCCTGTCTCTCTCCCTCAGAAATAATTAAGCCACAATACAAAAAATGACAATCCAGAAAAATGCCCCCTCCAGGACATTTCATAGGACATCCACAATCTGAAATTAGGCCTGTCATCTCCTGGTCTGTTAGATCAGGCATGTCCCCTGAAGAGAAAGTGACCATGTAATTTATTTTCTAAACCGAGACCTTCTGTGAGTGAAAGGGGCACCATTAATAATTATACCAGGATCATTGGGACCGGACCAGGCAGATCAGGGCTTATGGTTACCCTCCTTAAATACTGTCCTGCTCCATCTTCTCATTATACAGAGACCCTAAGGTCCAGACTAGGGAACAGACTGAGAATTTTATTTGTAAATTTGATAATTTGTAGTTTTATATTTTCCATGTTCCCCTCTCTTGGTGTTAGGCTCTAAGAGGGCAAGGATTGCAACAGTTTTGTGTGGTGCCTGGTCCAGTGCCTGGCCCTTAGCAAATGACTAATTACTATTTGTTGGCTGGCCTAGAACTGCATAACAAGTCACTGATACAACCAGGATTCCAACCCACTCCGTTGACCCTTGGCATTCTCCTCTCTGGCGACTAAGCTCTAAACCTCAGCAGAAGACCCTCTACATTTCAAGGGCTTTTCCCAACACCCTTACTCCCAAGCAACATTGCTACTAACCATTTCTACTAGAATTCCCAGTCTCCGATTGAGGCATCAACTCCAACCCACAAAGTAAGGAAATTCTAAGGAGTTAAAGCATCAGGCCAGGAAGTGACAGGCAACGTCCAGACACTTGAACCCTAGGGTTCTAAGGAGAAGGCCAGATGTTGATGGTGCTGTAACCCTACTATAGGGAGCTTCACATCCTATATCTTCCTTTCAAAGAATGATTCTGTTTCTGAGTCTGAAAACAGGCTCTATGACCTGACAAGTAAGAGGGTGCCAAGGGTCTCAGACTCAAATACCTCAGAGGCCAGGCAGGTGATATCAGTAACTGAAGTGGGTAAGTGTGAGCACCAGGAATTACTGGTACTTACAGTCTGTGGCCCCTTTAAAGGAAGAAGCCACTACCAAGCTCTAGTGTTCAGAGCTCTAGACCTTACAATCTCTCAAGAGATGCTGACAGTCTAGACTTTTGTGTGGAATCTGATTTTTAATAGACACACAAGTGATTTCAAATGACACATCGATGTGGTCCTGATACAGTTTTTAATTTCTGGACTATTCTTTTGGCAACAGCGGGACAACATACCTGAAATCAAGACTTGAAGGACATGAGGGGCCAAGGAGGTGATATCCACCGTTTCCTCGTCCTAGTGACTCCTATGGCCTTCACCCTGAGGCCCTGGGGCAGAGTCCTATCCCCCATACCACACACCAGAATCCTCACAGGAGGAATTGTGGAGAGGGAGCTCATCCTCCACCCCAGCATAGCCTGTAAGTCCAACTTCTCTCTCTTTGCTCAGGTTATGACCCTCCCCTGATTCCAGGTCATTCCTCTTTCCACACAAGACTGGACACTATAGTGGGTCCTCCCCTGTTCTCAGCCCCTCCAGAGAGATATATGAGCTAACCACCAGCCCCAGCCTGTCCTACCAGATGGGAAAGCACCACCCCCAGGCTTCTCCCAGCCCTGAAAGCCCCCACTCACCACCCAGGAGGAGCACAATTGCAAAAGCCATCACAGAGCATGCATTGAAGAAGTGAAGAGCTGAGCAGCAGAGCACCGAAGGACACTCAGTGCCCTGGGGGAGAGTTAAAACACTGACTCAGAGCCTTGAGGTGACAGAAGGAAGAGCGCAGTCAGGAAGTTCTCAGTTAATCACAGAACAGAGGCAGGGGCAGGAGGCCAAAGACGCCTTTGGGGAAAATCTCCCATACTTTCCCACCACCATCATCTCTGCAAATCTGGCTTCCTTTTCCAGGGCCTGCTTTTCCCATAAGACCACCTTTCCCCAGCCCTTGAGACCCAGTTAGTATCAAGGGAATCTAGGATCCCTCTGGGGCCTCAGAAACCAGACTGCATATAAGTGGAAGGGATGAAATAGATGGTTACAGAGGCCCCACTGTAAGAATACGAGCCTGGAGAGAGGCAGACCTCCACCTCAGATAGCGGTGCTGGATGGGGGATAGCATAAGTGAGGATGTTGTTTAAAAAAGCAGTGTGGTGTGGTGCCACACCACAATGTGGTGCCATAAACAATGTGGTGCCATAAACAAAGAATCTTAGAACACAGAAAAAAATAAAATAAAATTTAAATAAATAAATAAACAGACTCCATCAAGAGATCAATGAAAAATCAAGTGGGTAAATAGACTTAGTAGTCTTAAATTGACTGACTGACTAGTAAGCAATAAAAGAGAACAGACTACAGATACATATAACAACATGGATGAATCTCAACTTTGTCATAAGTAAAAGCAAGTCAGACACCAAGCTGCATAATGTTTGACTACTTTCAAACAAATAGGAAAAACTGATCCACGAGGATAGAAATAGAACAGTGATTGCCACCAGTGGAGGTGGAGAAGAAACTTCTAGCACTTGTTAAATTTAACATTCAACCCTTGCTATTTTAATATTTAATAACAATACTTTAAAGTTAGTTAAATGGTAGAAGGGTAGATAGTGGGTAGTTGTTATTTATTCTCTGTAATTTTCTGTGTGCTTTGAATATTCTACAATTAAGCATATATGAGTGTTTCTCAAAAGCTTGAAAAAAGGCACATAGTATAAAAGCCGAGGAATAGACTTAGAAGGGTAGAATACATGACGAAATCCCTAACTATGGCATATTATTTTACGTATACTTGTGACAGTTATTTAAACACCTAAAATGCAGGTTACATGTCAAGTATAGACAATACGAAATAGTCTTCTAGACAAAAGTTTTAGTTCAGTTTTCTTGAGCTGATATTTAAGGAAGAGAAAAAATTAACTAGATACTGGAAAGGGCATTGATGCTGGGAATAGGGCCAAAGTTTGTGGTTGCTGGTTTTAAGGCCGACTTCCCTCCTCCCTGCTGAGAATGGCAAGGTCAAGTCAAGCTTGGGCTAAGGAGATCTAGCAAACAGCACCCATGCTTCTGTTCCATGGATCTTCTCTGTGTTTAGAACCACAAAGTAAAACCATATGATAATTGACTTTCTCTGTTTGACTTATTTCACTTAGTATAATCTCCTCCAGTCCCGTCCATGTTGATGTAAAATTTGGGTATCCATCCTTTCTGAGGGCTGAGTAATATCTCAGTGCATATGGAGCACTGGCTGTTATACACAATGAATCATGTAACACTATATCAAAATTGTGTAATGGTATACTGTATGTGACTAACACAATTAAATCAATCAATCAATTAATTAATCAATTAATTTTAATTTCTTGTTTTCTTTTTTTATAAATTAATTTATTTATTTTCAGAAAAACAGTATTCATTATTTTTGCACCACACCCAGTGTTCCATGCAATCCGTGCCGTCTATAATACCCACCACCTGGTACCCCAACCTCCCACCCCCCCGCCACTTCAAACCCTCAGATTATTTTTCAGAGTCCATAGTCTCTCATGATTCTTATACTCGTTTTAATCAGGAAAGGATGCTGAATCTTGTCAAATGCTTTTGTTTCTTTCTTTTTAGCCCAAGCTGGGAATTACAAAACTTGAAAGAAGTTTTCTATCTTGTACATAGCGATTCGGGGTCTCTTCTGATTCCATACAAATTTTAGGATTATTTGCTCCAGCTCTTTGAAGAATACCGGTGGGATTTTGATTGGAATGGCATTAAAAGTATAGATTGCTCTAGGACATTTTAACAATGTTTATTCTTCCGATCCAAGAGCATGGAATGGTCTTCCATCTTTTTGTGTCTTCTTCAATTTCTTTCATGAGTGTTCTGTAGTTCCTCGAGTACAGATCCTTTACCTCTTTGGTTAGGTTTATTCCCAGGTATCTTATGGTTCTTGGTGCTATAGTAAATGGAATCGATTCTCTAATTTCCCTTTCTGTATAAGAAAGCCACTGATTTCTGCACATTGACTTTGTATCCTGCCACGTTGCTGAATTGCTGTATGAGTTCTAGTAGTTTGGGGGTGGAGTCTTTTGGGTTTTCCATATAAAGAATCATGTCATCTGTGAAGAGAGAAAGTTTGACTTCTTCATTGCCAATTTGGATACCTTTTATTTCTCTTTGTTGTCTGATTGCTGTTGCTAGGACTTTTAATACTATGTTGAACAAGAGTGGTGAGAGTGAGCATCCTGGTCGTGTTGCTGACCTCAACAGGAAGGCTGCAAGCTTTTTCCCATTGAGGATGATATTTGCTGTGGGTCTTTCATAGATAGATTTTATGAAGTTCAGGAATGTTCCCTCTATTCCTATACTTTGAAGCATTTGTACATAATACTATAATCTCAGGAAAACAAATAACAACAAAAACACTAGGCCACCTACTAATTAATTTTAATTTCTTTTCAGGGTTCCAGAATTTATTGTTTATGCACACACCCAGTGCTCCATGCAATACTTGCCCTCCTTAATACCCAGCCCCAGAATCACCCATCCCTCCACCCCCTCCCTTCCAAGACCCTCAGTTTGTTTCTAAGAGTCCACAGTCTCTCATGGTTCATCTCCCCCTCTGATTTTCCCCGATTCATTTTTCTTTTCCTTCTACTAATGTCCTCCATGTTATTCCTTATGCTCCACAAGTAAGTGAAACCATATAATTGAGTCATTCTGCTTGACTTATTTCACTCAGCATAATCTCCTCCAGTCCCATCCATGTTGCTACAAAAGCTGGGTATACATCCTTTTTGATAGCTGAGTAATATTCCGTTGCATAAATGGACCATATCTTCTTTATCCATTTGTCTATTGAAGGGCATCTTGGCTCTTTCCACTGTTTGGCTATTGTGGATATTGCTGCTATGTACATTGGAGTACCTATGGCCCATCTTTTCACTACATCTGTATCTTTGAGGTAAATACCCAGTAGTACAGTTGAAGGGTCATAGGATAGCTCTATTTTTAATTTTTTGAGGCATTTCCACACTATTTTCCAAAGTGGCTGCCCCAGCTTGCATTCCCATCAGTGTAAGAGGGTTCCTCTTTCTCCACATCCTCTCCAACACTTGTTGTTTCCTGCATTGTTAATCTTTGCCATTCTAAGTGGTGTAAGATTGTATTTCAGTGTGGTTTCGATTTGAATTTCCCTGATGGCTAATGATGATGAACACTTTTTCATGTGTCTGTTCATCATTTCTGTGTCTTTATTGGAGAATTGTCTGTTCATGTCTCCTGCCCATTTTTTGACATGATTATCTGCTTTTTGGGTGTTGAGTTTGAAAGTTCTTTATAGATCTTGGATATCAGCCCTTTTTCTGTAGTGTCATTTGCAAATATCTTCTCCCATTCTGTGGGTTGCCTCTTTGTTTTGTTGAATGTTTCTTTTGCTGCGCAGCTTTTTATCTTTTTTAAATTTTTTTTTTTTTTATTTATTTGACAGACAGAGATCACAGGCCGAGAGGGAGGCAGGGAGAGGGGAGCAATCCCAGGACCCTGGGATCATGACCTGAGCCGAAGGCAGAGGATTTAACCCACTGAGCCACCCAGGCGCCCTCACAGCTTTTTATCTTGATGAAGCCCCGAAATTTCATTTTTTTTTTTACTGGATGTTAACTAACTTGAATTTTTTTTTTTTAAGTTTCTTGTTAGTGTTCCAGAATTCATTGTTTATGCACCACTCCCAGTGCCCCATGCAATCCGTGCCCTCCACAATCCCCACCACCTGGTACCCGACCTCCCATGCCCCTCCTCTCCAAAACCCTCGTTAGTTCCTCAGAGTCCACAGTCTCTCATGACTCGTCTCCCCCTCCAACTTCCCCCAACTCTCTTCTGTCCATCTCTGCATGTCCTCCGTGTTGTTACTTGTGCTCGCTTTCATTCCTCTTGCCTTTGAAGATGTGTCTTGAAAGAAGCTGCTGTGGCTGATGTCGAAGAGGTTACTGCCTAGGTCGTCCTCTAAGATTTTGATGATTCCTGCAACACGTTGAGGTCTTTCATCCATTTAGAGTTCATCTTTGTGTATGGTGTCACAGAATGTTCGAGTTCCATTCTTCTATACGTAGCTGTCCAATATTCCCAGCACCAGTTATTGAAGAGACTGTCTTTTTTTGACTGTATACTTTTTCCTGCTTTGTTGAAGATGATTTGACCATAGAGTTGAGGGTCTGTATCTAGGCTCTCTACTCTGTTCCACTGGTCTATGTGTCTGCTTTTGTGCCAGTAACGTGCTTTCTTGGTGATCACAGCTTTGTAGTAAAGCTTGAAGTGAGGCAACTTGATGCCCCCAGCTTTGGCTTTCCTTTCCAACATTTTCTTGGTGATTCAGGGTCTTCCTGGTTCCATACAAATTTTCATATTGTTTGTTCCAGCACTTTGTAAAATGCTATTGGTGTTTTTTTTTAATTTTAAATTTTTTATAAACATATAATATATTTTTATCCCCAGGGGTACAGGTCTGTGAATCACCAGGTTTACACACTTCACAGCACTCACCAAAGCATATACCCTCCCCAATGTCCGTAACCCAACCCCCCTTCTCCCAACCCCCTCCCCCCAGCAACCCTCAGTTTGTTTTGTGAGATTAAGAGTCACTTATGGTTTGTCTCCCTCCCAATCTCATCTTGCTTCATTTATTCTTCTCCTACCCCCTTAACCCCCCATGTTGCATCTCCACTTCCTCATATCAGGGAGATCATATGATAGTTGTCTTTCTCTGCTTGACTTATTTCGCTAAGCATGATATGCTCTAGTTCCATCAACATTGTCGCAAATGGCAAGATTTCATTTCTTTTGAGGGCTGCATAGTATTCCATTGTGTGTATATATACCATGTCTTCCTTATCCATTCATCTGTTAATGGACATCTAGGTTCTTCCCATAGTTTGGCTATTGTGGACATTGTTGCTATAAACATTTGGGTGCAAGTGCCCCTTTGGATCACTACTTTTGTATCATTAGTGTAAATACCCAGTAGTGTGATTGTTGGGTTGTAGGGTAGCTCTATTTTCAACTTTTTAAGGAACCTCCATGGTGCCTTCCGGAGTGGCTGCACCAGCTTGCATTCCCACCAACAGTGTAGGAGGGTTCCCCTTTCTCCACATCCTCTTCAACATCTGTCATTTCCAGTCTTCTTAATTTTAACCATTCTGACTGGTGTGAGATGATATCTCATTGTGGTTTTGATTTGTATTTCCCTGATGCCAAGTGATGTGGAACACTTTTTCATGTGTCTATTGGCCATCTGGATGTCTTCTTTGCAGAAATGTCTGTTTATGTTCTCTGCCCATTTCTTTTCTTTTAATTTTACTTATTTATTTGACAGACAGAGATCACAAGTAGGCAGAGAGGCAGACAGAGAGAGAGAGGGGGAATCAGGCTCCCCGCCGGGCAGAGAGCCTGATGTGGGGCTTGATCCCAGGACTCTGAGATCATGACCTGAGCTGAAGGCAGAGGCTTAACCCACTGAGCCACCCAGGTGCCCCAACCTCTGCCCATTTCTTGATTGGATTATTTGTTCTTTGGGTGTTGAGTTTGGTAAGCTCTTTATAGGTTTTGGAATCTAGCCCTTTATCTGATATGTCATTTGTGAATATCTTCTCCCATTCTGTCAATTGTCTCTTGGTTTTGTCGACTGTTTCCTTTGCTGTGCAAAATATTTTGATCTTGATGAAGTCCAGATAGTTCATTTTTGCCTTTACTTCCTTGCCTTTAGCTATATCTCTAGGAATAAGTTGATATGGCTGAGGCCAAAGAGATTGCTGTCTGTGTTCTCCTCAAGGGCTTTGATGGATTCCTTTCTCACATTGAGGTCTTTTATCCATTTTGAGTCTATTTTTGTGTGTGGTGTAAGGAAATGGCTCAGTTTCATTCTTCTGCATGTGGTTGTCCAATTTCCCCAGCATCATTTACTGAAGAGACTGTCTTTTTTCCATTGGACATTCTTTCCTGCTTTGACCATAGAGTTGAGGATCTATTTCTGGGCTCTCTATTCTCTTCCATTGATGTATATGTCTGTTTTTGTGCCAGTACCACACTGCCTTGATGATGACAGCTTTGTAATAGAGTTTTTTTTTTTATTTTATTTCCAGCATAACAGTATTCATTATTTTTGCACCACACCCCATGCTCCATGCAATCCGTGCCCTCTATAATACCCACCACCTGGTACCCCAACCTCCCACCCCCCGTCCCTTCAAAACCCTCAGATTGTTTTTCAGAGTCCATAGTCTCTCATGGTTCACCTCCCCTTCCAATTTCCCCCAACTCCCTTCTCCACTCTAAGTCCCCATGTCCTCCATGCTATTTGTTATGCTCCACAAATAAGTGAAACCATATGATAATTGACTCTCTCTGCTTGACTTATTTCACTCAGCATAATCTCTTCCAGTCCCTATGTTCTCCTCTAGGATTCTGATGGATTCCTGCCTCATGTTGAGATCTTTTATCCATTTCGAGTTTATCTTTGTTTATGGTGTAAGAGAATGGTCAAGTTTCATTCTTCTACAAATAGCTGTCCAATTTTCCCAGCACCAGTTATTGAAGAGACTGGTGTTTTTTTCCCACTGGATATTTTTTCCCGCTTTGTTGAAGATGATTTGGCCATAGAGTTGAGGGCCAATATCTGGGATCTCTACTCTGTTCCATAGGTCTAGGTGTCTCTTTTTATACCAGTACCATGCTGTCTTGGTGATCACAGCTTTGTAGTAAAGCTTGAAATTAATCAACGTGAGGCTCCCAGTTTTGTTTTTCTTTTTCAACATTTTCTTAGCAATTTGGGGTCTCTTCTGGATCCTTACAAATTTTAGGACTGTTTGCTTCAGCTTTTTGAAAAATGCCAGTGGAATTTTGATCAGAATGGCATTGGAAGTATAGATTGCTCTAGGCAGTATAGACATTTTAACAATGTTTATTCTTCCTATCCATGAGCATGGAATGGTCTTCCATCTTTTTGTGTCTTCTTAAATTTCTTTCATGACTGTGTTTCTAATTAGAACATCCACATGGCCCAGAGATGGCAGCAACAGTGGGATCACTTCAGGGCAGGGAATGACGTGATATGTGTTGACACCCAGCTCAGTAACAGACATAGTAGTAACAATGACCATATTGGGGACAGCAGATCTCTGATATAAGAGTTCAAAGTGCCTGCCAGTCACTAACCTTATGCAAACAATGTCCCCTTCACTGCCTCCTAGGATTTGTAAGAAACACCAGTGTACTGGTTCACTCAAATGACCTTTCCACCAGAGGCCTTTTTCTTGCCCCATCCCCATCTGCCACAGCTCCATTAGCTTCCCATCAGTGACAGCTTTGAGAATTGAGTGAGTAGAATAAGAAACCAGGTTACCCCAATATAGGGATGTAATAGCCTTCCCTTTATTTAACATTCTTGTCCTGGCCCCAGGATTCAGGGCTGGCCAGCATCCACCATTGGTTAGGGGACACCATGGGCATCATTGTACAGGATCTACATCCCTAAAAGGCCTTAATTTTAGATCTTTGACTTATTTCCCAATAAAGGTACATACATTGGTTTTAACGACACATGTTTATTTGTTAAGGCCAACATTTAAATACTGGCACTAAATACCTAATGACATTTAAATTTAAATTAAATAAAAATTTTTATAATTATGTCTCAGCATTTCTTCATTTACTATATTTGCAATCTCAAAATATGGAAGTGCCCTGGTCCTCTTGATCTCTGAGAGATGCTAGAGCTAGGTGAGCCAAGTGGCATTGAGTCAATACTCTGCTGGAGTTCTTTTTTTTTTTTTTCTATGAGACCAGTATTACCTTTATTCAATATCAGAAAAACCCCTATAAAAAGAATTACAGACCAATATCTCCGATGAACATGGATACAAAAATTCTCAACAAGATACCAGCAAATCAAATCAAACAGTACATCAAAAGAGCCATTTGCCATGATTAAGTGGTATTTGTGGTTCAATATTTGCAAATGGATCCAGGTGATATACCACATTAATGAAAGAAAGAATAAGAACCATATGTTCTTCCCAGCAGAATAAGCATTTGACCAAGTACAGCATCCATTTTCAATAGAAACTCTCAACAAAGTAGGTATAGATGGAACATACCCCAACATCATAAAGACCATATATGAAAGACCCACAGCCAACATCACCCTCAATGTGGAAAAACTGAGAACAGAAACGTCCCCTCTGCTGGGGTTCTATTCCTCCTTCCCAGCTAGCAATGCTGACAAAGCCTGAAAACCAAGTTTACAAATTCCAGTGTGCAGACATTTTATTTCCAGTTCAGGTTGGGAAATCTGGACCTAGATCCCTGAGACAAAGGGCTAATATTGATAGGATTTTACTAGGAATAAGGATGATGGGGAGGCACAGAGCAAGTCATGGCATGTGGGCATGGTTAGAATCCCGTTTTGGGGTTTCCAATTACAACCTTGACAGGACAAATGGCCCTCCCCAGGCAAGGCATGTAGTGTGGACACACTGCATCCTCCCAAAGGGAGAAATCAGCTTGACCTTAGCCTCACTCATGTGGAGCATTTCTCCTCCTGTAGGCCTAACTTTGGTGGTTGTAAGAGAACAAGAAAGCTTCTCAGAAGATAACAGGTTCAAGGGACAATAGGAGGTAGTTTCTTATTGGGTAACTTGAGGGTCAGAAGTCCCATTTTCTGGGACAGTCTGTCCACTTGCTTCTGCCATCATTTCTTTATACTGACGCTTGAAGAAGCCAACCTGTGGGGGAGGAAGGAAAAAAGGATTAGGAAACCCAGTGGAAGAGAGGGAAAGAGATGGCTCAGGGGAGAGGGATCACCATTTCTGCAACATCTACTCTATGTTCAAGCACTGTACTAGAGTCTTTGGACATACTGGGTCATTTAGACTTTGCCACGATTTGTGAACTAGGTGGAATCACCTTCAGAACAAGAAATCAAGGTCCAGCATGGACCAGACACTGCCTACAGCTACAGACAGAATCAGTGGTGGTGTCAACACCTAATCCAGGCCACTGCTTTTATGTTAATATTTGCCATGAAAAGAAACATGTAGTGAGGAAGACAGTACAAAAGACAGGAAGAAGAGAGTGGAAAAGTCTCACCTTGTACAGGACGGCTGTGATGAGAGCCAGCAGCAGCAGTCCTCCCACAGAGCTGCCCACAATGATGGGGATAGGATTGTAGACCTCATACTTCTCCAGCACCGTCTCCATCTGGAGTGGAGATGACCTTATCAGAAAGTATCGGAACTCTTCCTCTCCCAGACTCTTTCTAGGTTCACCAAACTTTAACTCCCTCCCCTCCTTCCTTTTCTCCAAAAGGCGGGATATAGAAGCACTCATGGGCTTAGGGACAGATTTCCTGCTGATGGACATTCATCCTTCCTCCCTCCAGGCTGAGCCTCCCACACAGCACCACAGATTTAGCATTAAGAGCCCTCTTACCAGCCTGGCCACTCCTACTACATGGTCACTACCTGAGCTCTCAAGAATGCCTCCTGTCCTGGAAGCTGGGAATACACGGATCTGTTGAACGTGATTTCAGCCACACTCACCACAGATACCTTCTTCTGCAATGTCTGCAATATAGAGGGGCAGAGCTGGGGACTATCTCTGGGAAAGGCTCAGAGGTCAAGTAAAGTCCTGGTTTGAGGGTGGCCACAGACACATATGGTCCACCTGGATTCAGGGAAGAGACTCTGCTGTTGGGCCCACACACCTGGCTAACCCAACCAAAACTGATGTTGCCCTTCAGGATGAAGTCAAGTTCCTCCTGGATGCCAAAGGAAGGGAGGTCACAACAGAACCTCAGACAGTCAGCAATGGAGCAGTCCTAGGAATAGAGAAGTAACACGAGGCTAGAGATAGGTGGTTTTAAAGGTAGAAGACAGCATTAAACTGACTGATGAGAGGAGTAGCCACATTTGAATTCAAGAGGACTGTTCAGCAGACAGCCATCTGAATATAATATTGATTCCTGAATTAAATTCCTCTGAAGTGTGGCTTCAAGTGGAAATGGCCCATAACCCTCCTTACCAGCACATAACTCTTCTGATTTTTGGTCAGGAAGTCAGACTTTGTGTGAACTATTCTCTCTGAAGAGCACTGAATGGAGGGATTCTAGGAAAATACAAAGCAAGCATTTCAATGGGGTCATTGGAAATTCATGAGGGACAGAGAGAATCCAGGTAAACTACATGAGCTGTACACAGTCCTGGAGTACCTGGGGGTGGAAGACCTCTAACTCTGTCCACACAGGTACTCCATTCAGCTTCACAGGCACAGAGAAGATGATGCTGATAGGCAGGTCCCTCTGTCCCAAGTTGTTCACCTGCACAGAGGACAGTGAGGGCAAAGACCATGTCAAAACCCATTTCTCTCCCTAATTATTGGATACCAGGTCCTTGACATAGCCCCCAGTCCTGAGTCATCATCACTTACCTGGTATCTATGCTGAGCCTGGCTGCTTTCCTCCTGGTCTGAGGCTGAGAAGTTGAGGTACTTGGTGGACTGTTCAAGGCTGGTGAGAGAAAAGGCATGGATGAATTTGAGGTCCCATGGGGGCCTCCTAAAAAGTTCTGGCTAGCAGCATCACAGGATAGGTAGTCACTGGGGTCTTGGGGTGGTCTTCAATGAAGTCTATTACTGATGTTGGATAATGGGAGTGTTTATGGAGCAGGACTGGGCTTCAGGTTGGGTGCAAGATTCTCAAAAAGAGCTCCCAACAGAGGAAACTAACCAGGGGACTGGGCAGAGACTATAGTGAAATGGACCCAGAACTATGTCATTGACTCACTGGAAAGCATGGGCCAGGCCATCCCTCCCTGTGACTGTTTCCCTTTCAGGCTTTCATGGGCACAGAGGATACTAGATATGCATGTGAGACACAGTAGAATTTTGGAGAGATTTATGCTGATGCTGTTGACAAATGTCTACTGAACACTACCCTTGTCTGGCCTCCCACAGGCCTTTTCTCATCTCCTATTTCCTTGGCTTTTCTGGGATTGGAGCTTAGAGGTGAGGGAAGGTCTAAAAGTAGACTGTTGGCTAGATCTCAGTGTAACAATTCCTCCTGAGGCCTTCCCAGACCCATGTGTGGAGACCCAGTGGCCAGCCTGGTCCCTTGAACATGTGGTCTCACCCCCACCCCTTCTTGCTCTACTTCTTAAGTATCTGTCCTTTGCCAGCACAGTCCTAAATCTAGACTACTTCTATTCTGAATTCTCATCCCTCTTCTGTGAGCAACTCCCCCCAAATGCCCCAGCTTCATCTTAAGGGCCTCTCTGAATGTCCCCACCCACAGAGTCGGATCAGCAGAGCACAACTGAACTGTAGAGCCACATACACTTAGATGTGGTGTACCCTGCATATGGGTCCCCAGTGCACACTCTAATAAGCAAGCTCAGAGCATGCACCTGGCCAGGCTGCTGAGAGCTCCTGGTATGGAAGTGTGAATTAGAATGTGAAACTGGGTGGAAGAGGATGTCCAATGAGTCACAAGGACAGAACTTGTACAACAGAATGTACCCATACTAAGCCACATGGGTTTGTTGTACATCATGAGTGTACACATCACACAAGGACAGGTTGTTACATCTGGTTTTGATTATACATAATAGAGGCTCCATAAACCTTTGTTGAATGTTAAATGAATTTATATAAAGCAAATATAGCCCTGTCTTAGAACACAGCAAATGCTAGGAAGGTATTTACAGAAGGAAGGTATATGCTCAAATATATTACTTGACTCCTAAATTTTAAACAACTCATCTATTATCCCTCCTGGAGCAGCATTTTTTTTCCTTTTTTTTAAATTAAATTTATTTATTTTCAGCATAACAGTATTCATTATTTTTGCACCACACCCAGTGCTCCATGCAATCTGTGCCCTCTATAATACCCACCACCTGGTACCCCGACCTCCCACCCCCCGTCCCTTCAAAACCCTCAGATTGTTTTACAGAGTCCATAGTCTCTCGTGGTTCACCTCCCCTTCCAATTTCCCCCAACTCCCTTCTCCTCTCCATCTTCCCATGTCCTCCATGCTATTTGTTATGCTCCACAAATAAGTGAAACCATATGATAATTGACTCTCTCTGCTTGACTGATTTCACTCAGCATCATCTCTTCCAGTCCCATCCATGTTGCTACAAAAGTTGGGTATTCGTCCTTTCTGATGGAGGCATAATACTCCATAGTGTATATGGAACACATCTTCCTTATCCATTCGTCCGTTGAAGGGCATCTTGGTTCTTTCCACAGTTTGGCGACCGTGGCCATTGCTGCTATGAACATTGGGGTACAGATGGCCCTTCTTTTCACGACATCTGTATCTTTGGAGTAAATACCCTGGAGCAGCATTTTAAGGTGTTTCTTTTATCTACCTTCTCCCTGACACTCGGCTTCTGCAGCAAGCAGTTCATTTCTTCCTATACCTCCCAAAGGGAACTGGGAAAAGGAGGAATAGCAGTTCTAAAAGACCTATGTGGTGTACATCTGTTCCTTGCAATGAAGAATTGTCTTATCCAAATGCCAAGGTCTCCTTTGAGAATCACTGGCTAAGCTCAAAGTTATGGACTTTTCAACATTTAGCTGAGGCCTCCCTGAAAGGAGTCTCTAGCTGCTCTTGGGAATTCATAATAGCTTCAGGGTACAGAACCACAGAGAGGTCATTGATGAGATTCTACCTTGGATCAGGGTAAACTCCCTCCCCAACAAAGCTGTAAAAACTTTAAGACTGGAAAATGTCTCATATGTCTCAGGAAACCCAGGACAATCTTGGTACTTTTAAGAAAAACTTCTAAGAACCATAACCTCAGGACATCTGAGTGGCTCAGTTGTTTAAGCATCTGCCTTCAGCTTGGGTCATGATCCCAGGATCCTGGGATCGAGCCCCACAGTGGACTCTCTACTCAGTGAGGAGCCTGATTCTCCCTCTCCTTCTGCCTACACTCTGCCTACTTGTGCTGTGTGTGTGTGTGTGTGTGTGTGTGTGAAATGAATAATTTTTTAAAAGGACCCATAATCTCTATTAAACGTATGATGTAATGATAATAATATCACAATTATTATCATCATAACAAGCTCACAATAAACACTCAATACTTGATCATCTACCAATAGAAAGGGTGGTGATAAAACCTGAATGTCTCGGGTGTTCAACTGCTGCAGTGGCTGCAACACTTGCCTAGACCCATCAGAGTGGAGAAGTCATGTTATGGTACCTGCTAATCACGGTGTAGATGGCATACTTCACCATGAGCTCCATCTGAAAGGTGCTCTTGCTGGTCCTGGGAGTGTTATTTTCACTGGAGAAAGAGGAGGAGCCTAGTTGGTAAACATCCCAGAGGAGGAGGCAAGGTGCAAGGAGATCTAAATTCGCCCAGCTCACCTGCTCACATTAGCGGTCAGAAGCAGCCGGTCCCCGAGCATGGCCTTGGGGGAGACATCAAAGGTGACCAGGAAAGTGATCTGAGGAAGAGGCAATAATGAGGGAGGTTACAGGGAATGAGATTGGGTGAGGGCAGGGGAGCTGGGGGTGGACACAAGCAAGGCTAACCCGGGCACCCTCATGGAGGATGAGGTGGTTGATGCTGCAGCGAGTGCTCTGAGTACCCTGGCCCTGGGCTGGGTTGCCATCACAGGTCAGGCGTGGGGAGTGTGGCTGCAGCTGGTTCTAGGCAAGGACAGGTGGAAAAAAAAAACAGGTGAGCATTTGTTCATATTCCAAAGAGACTCCAGAAGTAGTTATAGTTTCCTGGTATCTACCTTCAGATTATGTTTTTTAAAAAAATCCTCACACTAAAAATAAAATAAAATAAAAATATTTAGACACTATTCGGTCAAACTTCTTCCTAATAGAAATGCCAGATTTATTAGAGTCTACCCCCTTTTTCTTTACTGTTCTTTTTAAAAGGCTTTTTATTATGGAAATTTTGAAACATACTTAGTAAGGTAGAGAGAGACTAGGAAAGTAACGCCCCCATGTTCCCATCACTCAATTTTAATTACTAGCATTTTTCTACTCTTTTTTGTTTGTTTGTTTGTTTTTCCATTTTTTAAATCTATTTATTTTCAGCATAACAGTATTCATTATTTTTGCATCACACCCAGTGCTCCATGCAATCCGTGCCCTCTATAATACCCACCACCTGGTACCCTGACCTCCCACCCCTCCCCCGCCACTTCAAACCCCTCAGATTGTTTTTCAGAGTCCATAGTCTCTCATGGTTCACCTCCCCTTCCAATTTACCCCAACTCCCTTCTCCTCTTTAACTCCCCTTATCCTCCATGCTATTTGTTATGCTCCACAAATAAGTGAAACCATATGATAATTGACTCTGTCTGCTTGACTTATTTCACTCAGCTTTATTCAGCTCTTTGCCACTTTTTTCCTGAAAAATTTAAAGCACATTCTGAATATCACATCATTTTATCCAGAAATACTTTAATGTATGCCATCAACAGATAAGGGGGGTTTTTTTGCATTTCTTTTTAAAAAAATTTTTATTTAAATCCAATTTAGTGAACATATACTATATTATTAGTTTCAGGGGTAGAATCTAGTGATTTATCAGTTACGTATAACTAACCCAGTGCTCACTACATCCAGTGCGCTCCTTAAAGCCAATCACCTACTTACCCCATACCCCCAACCCACTTCCCCTCTAGCAACCCTCAGTTTCTTTCCCATAGTTAAGAGCCTCTCATGGTTGGACTCCCTTTCTGTTTTCATCTTATTTTATTTTTCCTTCCCTTCCACTATGTTCATTGCTTTTATTTCTTAAATTCCACATATGAGTGAAATTATATGGTATCTGTTTTTCTCTGACTTATTTTGCTTAGCATAGTACCCTCTAGTTCCAACCACATCATCACATATGACAAAATTTCATTCTTTTTGATGGTTGAGTAATATTCCATTATAGATATACCACATACTCTTTATCCATTCATCTGTTGAAGGACACCTGTGCTGTTTCCATATTTTGGCTATTGTGGACATTGCTGCCATAAACAATTGGGTGCAGGTGCCCCTTCAGATTACTATGTTTGTATCCTTTGGATAAATACCTAGAAGTAAAATTTCTGAGTCATAGGGTAGCTCCATTTTTAACTTCTTGAGGAACCTCCATACTGTTTTGGAGAGTGGCTATACCAGTTTACATTTCCACCAACAGCGTAAGAGGGTTCCCCTTTCTCCACATCCTCACCAACATCTGTTATTTCCTATCTTGTTAATTTTAGCCACTCCAACTGGTGTGAAGTTGCATCACATTGTGGTTTTGATTTGTATTTCCCTGACCCCTGATTCATATGTTTGTTGTCCATTTGTATGTCTTTTTTTTCAATGATTTAACTCTTTTTTTTCATTTATTTATTTTCAGCATAACAGTATCATTATTTTTTCACCACACCCAGTGCTCCATGCAATCCGTGCCCTCTATAATACCCACCACCTGGTACCCCGACCTCCCATCCCTCCTGCCACTTCAAACCCCTCAGATTGTTTTTCAGAGTCCATAGTCTCTCATGGTTCACCTCCCCTTCCAATTTACCCCAACCCCCTTCTAACTCCCCATGTCCTCCATGCTTTTTGTTATGCTCCACAAATAAGTGAAACCATATAATAATTGACTCTCTCTGCTTGACTTATTTCACTCAGCATAATCTCTTCCAGTCCCGTCTATGTTACTACAAAAGTTGGGTATTCGTCCTTTCTGATGGAGGCATAATACTCCATAGTGTATATGGACCACATCTTTCTTATCCATTCATCCGTTGAATGATTTAACTTTTTATTTAAATTTTTTAAATTTCTTTTCAGTGTTCCAGAATTCATTGTTTATGCACTACACCCAGCGCTCCATGCAGTAGGTGCCCTCCATAATACCCACCACCAGACTCAGCCAACCTCCCTCCCCTAACCCCTCCAAAACCCTTAGATTGTTTCTCAGAGTTCACAGTCTCCCATGGTTCATATCCCCCTCCAATTTCCTCCAACTCCCTTCTCCTCTCCATTTCCCCATGTCCTCCATGTTATTCCTTATGCTCCACAAATAAGTGAAACCATATGTCTTCTTGGAGAAATGTCTGTTCATCTCTTCTGCCCATCTTGACTGGATTTTTTGTTTCTTGGGTGTTGAATTTGATAAGTTTTTATAGATTTTGGATACTAGCCCTTTAGTATCGGTAAAGGGTCTGTACTCGAGGAACTACAGAACACTCATGAAAGAAATTGAAGAAGACACAAAAAGATGGAAGACCATTCCATGCTCTTGGATCGGAAGAATAAACATTGTTAAAATGTCTATACTGCCTAGAGCAATCTATACTTTTAATGCTATTCCGATCAAAATTCCACCGGAATTCTTCAAAGAGCTGGAGCAAATAATCCTAAAATTTGTATCGAATCAGAAGAGACCCCGAATTGCTAAAGAAATGTTGAAAAGGAAAAACAAAACTGGGGGCATCACGTTACCTGATTTCAAGCTTTACTACAAAGCTGTAATCACCAAGACAGCATGGTCCTGGCATAAAAAGAGACACATAGACCAGTGGAACAGAGTAGAGAGCCCAGATATGGACCCTCAACTCTTTGGTCAAATCATCTTCAACAAAGCAAGAAAAAATATACAGTGGAAAATAGACAGTCTCTTCAATAAATGGTGCTGGGAAATTTGGACAGCTATGTGTAGAAGAATGAAACTCGACCATTCTCTTACACCATACACAAAAGTAAACTCAATGGCCACAGTTGCCAAACTGTGGAAAGAACCAAGATGCCCTTCAACGGACAAATGGATAAGGAAGATGTGGTCCATATACACTATGGAGTATTATGCCTCCATCAGAAAGGATGAATACCCAACTTTTGTAGCAACATGGATTGGAATGGAAGAGATTATGCTGAGTGAAATAAGTCAAGCAGACAGAGTCAATTATCATATGGTTTCACTTATTTGTGGAGCATAACAAATAGCATGGAGGACATTGGGAGATGGAGAGGAGAAGAGAGTTGAGGGAAATTGGAAGGGGAGGTGAACCATGAGAGACCATGGACTCTGAAAAACAATCCAAGCATTTTGAAGGGGCAGGGGGGAGGGAGGTTGGGGGAGCCAGTTGGTGGGTATTAGGGAGGGCACGTATCCCAAGGAGCACTGGGTGTGGTGCATAAACAATGAATTCTGTTATGCTGAAAAGAAATTTTTAAAAAAGAAGAAGTATAAGGGGCAGATACATGTCCAGCCTTGGGTTCCAATGCTATGAGTGTTGCTGTGGGGAACATGACAAGAGAGGCTGTGGTTTTTAGCAGCACAGACAGAAATGCAGACAGTGTGGCCTGGAGAGTTCAGTGAAAAGCAGACTGTGATTTCTCTGTTCAGAGACAGAGGTTTGGATGTGGCCAGTTTTGCTGTGACTTTTGGAAGAGACAAGGAAAGCCACCAGAAAACAAAAGCCCCAGTTTTCACTGAGTCCATCTCCTCACCATAGGGGGCAGTACAACTCTGCCTGAACAGGGATGCCTGAGTAACAGTGCACCAATCCCCTCCACCAGAAGATAGGATGGAGAACAAGAAAACGACAACCCTAAGTTCCCTATAAAACAGGTACATCTTGCTGGGTCATGGTCAATACTTTGGACTCTGTACATTCCCTCAACTGCCCCTAAGGAGAATGACTAAGAGGAGGAACCCAAAAAAAGAATGGACATGGATAAAACCAAGATGTCAGAAATAGACTTCAGAGTAAGAATTAGGAAGTCAGTATCTAGGCTTGGGGAAAATATTAATGACAATATAGGGTCTCATCAGGCCAAACTTTAAAATGTTATGAATGAAATGCAGTCTAAATTGATACTCTAATTGCCAGGGCAAACGTGGCAGAAGAAAAAAATTAGTGAGCTAGAAGATAAGATGGAGGAGGCATGGGAAAAACAGATTAAAGCCCATGAGATCAGATGGAGAGAGATTAATGACTTAATTAAATGTTCCAATATCAGCATTATTGGAATCCCTGAGTGGGTGGAGAGAGAGATAGATAGATTTCAACAAATCATAACTGATAACTTCCGTAATCTGGGGAAGGAGACAAGCATTCATGTCCAAGAGGCACAGAGGACCCCTCCCAAGATCAAGAAGAGACCAATGTCATCACATACAATACTAAAATTCGCAAATCTTAGATCCAAGGAAACAATCTTGAAAGCACCAAGGGGGAAGAGATTTATATGTACAGAGGGAGGAGGAATATCAGAATAATATCATACCTCTCCACAGAGACCTGGAAAGCCAGAAAGAGCTGGAAAAACATATTCAGGGTACTAAATGAGAAGAACATGCAGCCAAGGATATTTTATCCAGCAAGGCTGCCCTTCAGAATGGATGGGGAGACAAGGAGCTTCTAAGACTGGCAGAAACTGAAAGAATATGATCACCAACCCAGCCCTACAAGAAATATTGGTGGGGTTTCCTATAAAAGAGAAAGACATGAAGAGTGATATACATCAGAAATTTACAGAGACAATCTATAGAAACAAAGACTTTACAGGCAACACGATGAAAATAAAATCTTATCTTTCAATAATCACTCACAACATGAACAGCCTAAATGCTCCCATGAAATGGCACAGGATTGCAAATTGGATGAAATGACAGGACCCATCCATATGCTGTCTACAAGAGACTTGTTCTGAACCTACAGATACATCCAGACTGAAAGTGAAGGGATGGGGTACTATTTTTCATGCCAACATACCCCAAAGAAAGCTCCAGTAGCAATTTTCATATCAGACAAATTAGACTTTAAGCTAAAGACTGTAGTTAGAGATACAGAAAGACACTATATCATTCTTAAAGGGTCTCTCCACCAAGAAGATCTAACAATTTTAAGTATCTATGCCCCCAACATGGGAGCACCCAACTACACAAACCAACTGTTAACCAAAATAGGGACATATCGATAATAATATGTTAATTGTATAAGACTCCAACATTCTCCTCTCAGCAACAGACAGGTCATCTAAGATCAAAAAAGAAACAAGAGCTTTGAATGACACCCTGGACCCAATGGACCTCATAGATATATACAGAACATTATACCCTAACCCAACAGAATACTCATTGTTCCTGAGCACACATGGAACAGTCTCCAGAACAGACCACATACTGGGTCACAAATCAGGGCTCAACTGATACCAAAAGATTGAGATTCTTCTCTGCACATTATCAGACCACAATGCTTTAAAACTGGAACTCAATAACAAGAAAAAAATTGGAAGGAATTCAAACACTTGGAAGCTAAAGGCCATCCTGCTCAAGAATGTTTGGATCAACTGGGAAATCAAAGAAGAACTTAAACATCTCATGGAAACCAATGAGAATGAAAACACATTGGTCCCAAACCTATGGGATATGGCAAAGGTGGTCCTAAGTAGAAAATACATAGCCATCCAAGTCTCAATCAAAAAAAGAAAAGAAAAGAAAAGAAAAATCTCAAATACACAAACTAACTTTACACCTTAAAGAACTGGAGAAAGAACAAAAACTAAGCTAAGCAGGAGAAGAGAAATAATATTAGAGCAGAGATCACTGGTATAGAAGCCAGAAGTATAATAATAGAACAGATCAATGAAACTAGAAGGTGATTCTTTGAAAGAATTAATAAGATCGATAAATCACTGACCAGACTTATCCAAAAGAAAAGAGAAAGGACTCAGATAAGTAAAATTATGAATGAAAGGAGAGATATCACGACTAACCCCAAGAAAATAGAAATCATCAGAAATAATTATCAACAGCTATATGGCAATAAGTTAAACAACCTAGAAGAAATGGATGCCTTCCCAGAAATCCATAAACTACCAAGACTGAAAGAGGAAAAAAAATTGACAGTCTGAATAGACCAAATAATCAGTAACAAGAGTGAAGCAGTGATCAAAAACCTCCCAAAAAACAAGATTCTAGGACCTGATGGATTCCCAGGGGAATTGTACCAAATAATTAAGGAAGAAATCATACCTATTCTCCTGAAGCTCTTTCAAAAGTAAATAAAATCTTTAAAAAATTTAAAAAAAAATAGAAACAGAAGGAAAACTTCCAAACTCATTCTTTGAGGCCAGCATTACCCTGATCCAAAACCAGGCAAAGATCCCATCAGGAAGGGAATTTCAGACCAATATCCCTGATGAAAATGGATGCCAAAATACTCACCAAATCTTAGCCAATAGGATCCAACAGTACATTAAGTGGATTATTCACCATGACTAGGCGGGATTTATCCCTGGGATGCAAAGGTGGTTCAACATTCACAAATCAATCAATGTGACTGAACACATTAATAAGAAGAAAGAGAAGAACCATATGGTCCTCTCAATTGATGCAGAAAAAAACATATAGCATCCTTTCCTGATTAAAACTCTTCAGAGTGTAAGGATAGAGGAAACATTCCTCAATATCATAAAAACTATCCATGAAAAGCCCACAGCAGGTATTATTCTCAACGGGGTAAAGCTGAGAGCCTTTCCCTTAAAATCAGGAACATGACAAGGATGCTCACTCTCACCACTATTGTTCAACATAGTACTAGAAGTCCTAGCAACAGGAATCAGACTACAAAGAGAAATAAAAGGTATCCAAATTGGCAATGAAGAAGTCAAACTCTCCCTCTTCACAGATGACATGATACTTTATATGGAAAACCCAAAGACTCCACCCCCAAACTATTAGAACTCATTCAGCAATTCAGTAATGTGACAGGATACAAAATCAATGTACAGAAATCAGTTGCTTTCTTATACACTAACAATGAAAATACAGAGAGGGAAATTAAAGAATCGATTCCATTTACTAGAGCACAAAGAACCATAAGATACCTGGGAATAAACCTAACTAAAAAGGTAAAGGATCTGTACTCAAGGAACTACAGAACACTCATGAAAGAAATTGAAGAAGACACAAAAAGATGGAAGACCATTCCATGCTCATGGATCAGAAAAATAAACATTGTTAAAATGTCTATACTGCCTAGAGCAATCTATACTTTCAATGGCATTCCAATAAAAATTCCACTGGCATTTTTCAAAGAGCTGGAGCAAACAATCCTAAAATATGTATGGAACCAGAAGAGACCCTGAATTACTAAGGAAATGTTGAAAAAAAAAAAAAACTGGGGGCATCACACTGCCTGATTTCAAGCTTTATACAAAGCTGTGATCACCAAGACAGCATGGAACTGACATAAAAACAGACACACAGACCAGTGGAACAGAGTAGAGAGTCCAGATATGGACCCTCAACTCTATGGTCAAATCATCTTCGACAAAGCAGGAAAAAATATCCTATGGAAAGAAGACAGTTGGACAGCTATGTGTAGAAGAATGAAACTTGACCATTCTCTTACACCAAACACAAAGATAAACTCAATGGCCACAGTTGCCAAACTGTGGAAAGAACCAAGATGCCCTTCAGTGAATGAATGGATAAGGAAGATGTGGTCCATATATACTATGGAGTATTATGCCTCCATCAGAAAGGATGAATACCCAACTTTTGTATCAACATGGACAGGACTGGAAGAGATTATGATGAGTGAAATAAGTCAAGCAGACAGAGTCAATTATCATATGGTTTCACTTATTTGTGGAGCATAACAAATAGCATGGAGGACATGGGGAGATAGAGAGGAGAAGGGAGTTGAGGGAAATTGGAAGGGGAGGTGAACCATGAGAGACTATGGACTCTGTAAAACAATCTGAGGGGATTGAAGTGTCAGGGGGGTGGGAGGTTGGGGGAACCAGGTGGTGGGTATTATAGAGGGCACGGATTGCATGGAGCACTGGGGGTGGTGCAAAAACAATGAATACTGTTATGCTGAAAATAAATAATTTTTTTAAAAAAGACCTCAAGGTGAGGCAGGAATTCATCAGAATCCTAGAGAACATAGGCAGTAACCTCTTTGACATCAGCCACAGGAACTTCTTTCAAGATATGTCTCCAAAGGCAAAGGAAACAAAAGCGAAAATGAACTTTTGGGACTTCCTCAAGATCAATAGCTCACACACAGCAAAGGAAACAGCCCACAGAACAAAGAGGCAACCCATGGAATGGGAGAAGATATTCACAAATGACAATACAGACAAAGGGCTGATGTCCAAGATCGATAAAGAACTCCTCAAACTCAACACACACAAAACAGATAATCATGTCAAAAAAAAAAAATGGGCAGAAGACATGAATAGACACTTCTCCAATGAAGACATACAAATGGCTAACAGACATATGAAAAAATGCTCATCACCATTAGCCATCAGGGAGATTCAAATCAAAACCCCACATTGAGATACCACCTTACACCAGTTAGAATGGACAAAATCAATGGGACCAGAAACAACAAGTGTCAGAAAAGATATAGAGAAAAGGGAACCCTCTTAAACCATTGGTGGGAATGTAAGTTGGTGCAGCCACTTTGGAAAACAGTGTGGAGATTCATCAAAAAATTAAAAATAGAGCTACCCTATGACCCTGCCATTGCACTACTGGGTATTTACCCCAAAGATACAGATGTAGTGAAAAGAAGGGCCACAGAGACCCCAGAGTTCATAGCAACAATGGCTACAATCACCAAACTGTGGAAAGAGTGAATATGCCCTTCAACAGATGAATGGATAAAGAATATGTGGTCCATATATACAATGGAATATTACGGAGCCATCAGAAAGGATGAATACCCAACTTTTGTAGCAACATGGACAGTACTGGAGGAGATCTTGCTGAGTGAAATAAGTCAATCAGATATAGTCAATTATTATATGGTTTCACTTATTTGTGGAGCATAAGGAATAACACAGAGGACATTAGGAAAAGGAAAGGAAAAGTGAATAAGGGGTAACCAGAGGGGGAGATGAAGCATGAGAGACTGTGGACTCTGAGAAACAAACTAAAGGGTTTGGAGGGGAGGGGTGGGGGTTAGGTGAGCCTGGTGATGAGTGTTAAGGAGGGCACATATTGCATGGAGCACTGGGTGTGGTGCACCAACAATGAATCTTAGAACACTTTAAAAATGAGACAAATTTTTAAAAAGAAAGAAACTAGTATTGTGCCTGGTACTTAATAGGAACTCTCTAAACATTTATTAAATAATTGAAAGAATGAAAAAAATTAAATTTTTTAAATTTAATCTTTTTTTCAGTTTTTATTATGTTATGTTAGTCACCATACAGTACATCATTAGTTTTTGATGTAATGCTCCATGATTCATTGTGTATGTATAACACCCAGTGCTCCATGCAATACATGCCCTCCTTAATACCCATCATGTTTTGACAAAAGTTACTCATCTTGTCCTACTTCTCTCTGTACGATACTGTAGAGTAAATGAACTTGACCACATGAGGCCCCCACACTTCTTCCCGTATAACCTTTTACCAATTATACCAAACTTAACTATATTCTCCTTGGTTTCAAATGATACCTTCAATGATTCTACATAGTGAATGTATTAGCCCCCATAAATTAAGAGAAGTGCTATATGAACCCCCATGTTACATTTTTGTCTGTGGATATCAACACTTCCCTTGGCAATATGAATTATTAAATAGCTGGAGCATGGAAGGTACTTGTCTTTTAGGATATTTGGTCATCCCTTTTTTTCATATGTAATTCTAATTAAATCAGCCATTGGACCAGTACTATCAACTATTCTCAGGTTAAAAAGAGAAATCACCAAGTATTCTGATCATCTTCCCAGAAATCAAGAAGATGGAATTGGGTACATGTTTAGGATACATGTTTAGGAGAACATTACTGCCATGGTGGGCAATGGTATCACATGGAAATACAATTTGAAATTTTTCAATAACTTTAGAAATTATAGCAAATGAAACGGCCCAAGACAAACAGCCCAACAAAAGGCCTTAGACCCTTTGGCCAGAATATTGTTTAAGATAATATAATTGCTTTAGATTATATATTAAGATTTTATTTATTTATTTGACAGAGAGAGATCACAAATAGGCAGAGAAGCAGGCAGAGAGAGCGGGGAATCAGGCTTCCTGCTGAGCAGAGAGTCCGATGCGGGGCTTAATCCCAGTAGACTGGGATCATAACCTGAGCTGAAGGCAGAGGCTTAACGCACTGAGCCACCCAGGTACCCTGCTTTAGATTATATTTTAGTAGTGCAATGTGTTTGTGTAGAAGCTAATTCATCCTACAGTACATATATTAATACTTCCTCAGAAATTTGAAGTTTGTCCTCACAAAATAAGAACATGAGCTACTTGGTTACAATAAATCTCCCCTGAAGTCACAGATTCAGATTTGAGCTAGTTTTCAGGGTTATTTTCTTGGATCCTCCAAAAAATTAGGTCAATTTTCCTAAGATATGTAGAATATCCATATTCTTAACTCTTGTTCTTTGCTACTAAATCATAAAATGTAGTATAAAATGTTGTACAAAAACAAAAAAAGTACAAAAATACTGATAATGCAGAATGTTGGCTTACAAACTGGAACAAAGGAATATTTCCAGGTGAGTACGAAAAGTTTCCATTCCTCTAACCCTGGTTTCCACACTATTTCAGCAGGAAATAGCTAAAGCAGTCATCTTCCCAATTCCCTCAAGAATGAGGAATGATCAAAAGACAGTGGAAGTAGAAACCAGTAACCAAAGGGTTAATGGGATTAATAAGTGTAACAGCAACTTTTTACCCAGATCTGCTTGTTCTCAGAATACAGCCTGCCACTCAGATTCTATAGAATCTTGCCTGACACCATGATAGCAGAATATTGATTTAGTTGTCTTACTCAAGACTTCACTGAGAAAATGACCAAAACCAGTCAGGAACACTGTCTCTGAGCATGCACAAGTGTCCAATGGATGAACTTTTGACCTAGAAAGTCCTAAAACCCCACCTTCTGATCGTGTTAAGGATGCCATTTTCTGGTTATGGATTGCATGAAAATACATACAGAAGCTTTTAGCAGGCAGAGATAACAAAATCAACCCTCCCCTACTTAGTAATTTCCTTTATCTATTCTGAAGTCACATCCCTAAACTCCTCTCCCCTAAACAGATCAAAAGGATCTAACCAGATCCTTTTTTATTTGCCTTAAAAATCTCTGACTCTGTCATACCCACCACCTGGCTCCCCCAAGCTCCCACCCCGCCGCCCCTTCAAAACCCTCAGATTGTTTTTCAGAGTCCATAGTCTCTCATAGTTCATCTCCCCTTACGGAGGGCACGTATTGCATGGAGCACTGGGTGTGGTGCATAAACAATGAATTCTGTTACACTGAATATAAATAAATAAAATTAATAAAAATAAAAGTAAAAACAAATAAATAAATATCTCTGACTCTCCCACTTAGAGGGGGTAGATTTGAGGCTGGCTTTCCTGTCTCCTGGTTTGGCTGTCTCTTCAGTAAATTCTTACCTTGCTTCAAATTCAATGTCTCAGTGATTGGCTTTGCTGTGCATCAGGCATACAGACAGGTTTGGTTATCAAGGTATGCAAAACCCTCAACTAGAGTTAGTGATAAATTCAACTCTTTCTTATACAGAACAATGTTTTAAAATATTTGATGGTAGAGATATGTTTTCTTTCAAAGGAATATTGGTATGATGTGGAATACGAAGAAATTTAAGGCAGGGTCCCCTCTCTCTCCACATTAGCAGCCTTGTGAGAACTCATTCCTAATAGTCAATGTCTCTAAAATGCAATACCCAGAGTTGAACACATTATGAGGCAAAGCAAGCCCCAGAAACATGACTAAATCCATCATCCAACCATGAACAACCTAGACCTCTTGGCTTACAAGAGGCTGCCAAGCAATGGCAGCACCCTCCTGGGCTTTGAACCCAGCACAGGAGTTTCTGCTGATCTCCAGGCATCAGCTGCTTTATTCCCCAGAAAGAAATACCTTGCTCTCTGCCACACGTCGATAAGACAACCCCGGAGGGTAGAAGAAGGTGACTGTGGTTCCATAGGAGTCCTCACCATCATTCCACACCATCACTGTCATATTCAGCTCCAGGGTACTCCCCACCAACAGGGTCTTCAAGCTAGGTGTTGGGGTAGAGGGCAGAAGATAATCCTGGAATTGGGGCTAGAAATGGTCTGGAGATGAAACACAGAGTGGGGAGGTAGAGGAGAAACAGGGAAGAGGAGGTCTTTCTGAGCACAGGCTAGAAATGTTAGGGAGAGCCAGGGCAAGAGTCCCAGGCTCCAGAAGAGGAGCTGGGGAACCAGGACGGGTCTAAGGGAGTGGTAGCTCACCCTGAGAAGCCAAAGGAGATGCCAAGGTCATCCTGACAGACATGGTCAGTTCCACAATTCTTCTCAAAGGGGAGCTGAGAGGGAAGGCAAAGCAGGGTTTTCCTCAAGGTCTGGAGTCTACACCCTCCACTCTCTTCTGGAAGATTACAAAACCAAGACTTACAGAGGCTGTGTAATATCTCTGAGCATCCATAGCCAACATAGGCTGGAGATTTCCAAAGGAAAGTATAGGCTTGCCCACCAGGGAGAAGTTGAGACGCAAGGCGATGGGGGTCACCGTGTCCTCCACGCAGGCCTAGAGGATGGACATTAAAGACAGCAGTGACTAAGGAATGCGTCTTCACAGTCACTGTCCAGTTCCTTCATCTGTAAAATGGGGTAATAATGATACCCAGCTTTGTTCAATTGCTACAATTCCACCATGCAGATCCTCTGCTTTGCCTGCTTTCTGCCTTATTCCTTCCCTACAGCATCCCCCATGGCTCACTCATTCTATTCAGGATCTTCCCAAACTTTACCTGATCTAAGAGGTCTCCCAACATCTTCTCTACTCTCCTCCTTGACTTCATCTTTTTTCATAGCATTCATCACTACCTGATATCTATTATCTAGGAACTTGATTGTTTTTTTGCCTTCTCTCAGAGTTTCCGGTGGGCACGACTGTTTTGTCCACTGCCGTGTCCCCAGTGCCTAGGACAGGGCCTATCTCAGAGAAGCAGCTCCTAAAAGAATCCCAACTCATCACCCCATAGTTCTCTGAAGCAGTAATACTCTCCTAAAATCCAACTGTGTAGCCTCAGCAGTTGTAGATGACCCATCCATTTATACCTGTGCTTGCTCACTTACTCATCAGCTAACCAGTGTTATATGCCTCCTTATTCCAGGTTCCTTCCCTGCCCATCCCACTGCCAGCCTCAGAATCTCTGCCATCCCCAGGACTCTGAGGTCCACTTACCAGGAGGCGCAACTTCACAGTCTCACAGTGTTGACTCAGCCCAAGGACTCGGACACGAGTAAGATTCCATGTTTTTGTCTCCTCAAAGATGGCACGGGGACTCTGGCGGCCAGGGTCGAGGGTTAGGTCAAAGGTCACAGAGCTTTGGATGTCACCTGTAGGGGAAAGGAAGAGATGAGGAGGGCTGAGAGAGCGAGGAACTCCCCAGATGGACAAGTGTCAAGGCAGGAGACAGAAGTCCTGAGCTGAGGGACTCTAAGGACCAGACATCTTGGGTCAGAGAGGCGAGGACTCACCCAGTCGATTCTTGGGACTTTCATAAATACGAAGACAGACATTAGCATCACCCAGTGCGTTGACAGAGGTCTCTTCCCGACACTCAAACAAAGACCTGGCTATCTCTGCAGGTCTGAATTGGATTCGCATCCACACCCTGAGTACAGGTCTGGTCCTATGGGCAGAACACTGAGCTGAGGGTAGGTCCTTGGTCCCAGGAGGGCAAACTGGAATGGGGGTGGGGAGGCTAAAATCCTAAGCAGACTTAGAATGATCTGGAAGTGATTGAGAAGGGCTTTCTCACCTGAGCAGCAGCGCCTGTCCCTGGGCCCCCACGGCCAGGTCCACCAGTCCATCCAGAGTAAGGTCTTGGCCCCCACTCAGTGACTGCCCAAAATACTGGAGGCTGGGAGAGAGCTGGGAGGCTGAGATCCTCTGAAAAGAGAGGGAAAGGCAAGGCAGATTAAGGGTGATGGAAACAAGTTGGAAATGAGCAATAAGAAGAACAGGAAGGTAGGAATGTAGGAGACAGAAAAAGGTGAGTAATGAAAAGATGTCACCAGAAGTACCTAAAAAAGAGGAGGTGGGGTGGGAAAATGATGACCAGAGAAAAGATCCCTAAGACATAAATGAAGAAGTGGTGATTGAAGTGTTGGCCTGGTGACCTGTGTCTCATTCATTCACTCATCCACTTACTCTCAGGTCAGTTTCTGGCTCTTGTCATGAACCATGAGGTCTTGGGCCAGGATCTAATCTTCCTGTGCCTCAGTCTCCTCATCTTTCACATAGGGATAATAATATCTTAGACTTTAGCAGTAAGTAGTAAATGAATTAACGCATATGTCTTTGAACAGAAGACATCAGTAGTCATTGATTATGATGAGTATTAGAGCTAGAGGGGAAACTCAGAGCTCATTTAACCCCACTTCCATACTTTGCAGAAAATGCCAAGGCCAAAGAGCCTTTAAGAGGTCACCTCCAGACCTGAAATCAAACCCTCTGACTCCGTGTCAGGGCCCCTTTTTGCTTTCCAGGACCACCCTATCTCTTCAGGGGACAAGGAGGGGAAAAGTTGGGATGGGAAGTGGCTATTGCCACAAGAAAATACTAAGCTCTGGAACATTGCCTCCCTGTGGGTTCCTTCTCTTTTATTTCCATTGTTCCTATAATGACCAACCCTTTGGAGAATGTGCCCTTTAAAATCTCTAAGCACGGCTGGACTGGTAGGCATTAAGCATAGTAATAATAAAATGAAAGATAAATTTACTAATTACTAAGGACATCTAAAAAGAAAGAGGTAGGTCGAGTTAGCACAAATCCAGTCGAGCAGCCTCATGCTCAAGAACACTGATCTCACGGCCACATCCTCAGGTTAGTGTGTGGGCCCCATGGGAATAAGGCCAGTCCTTCCCAGTCAAGTAATGGGGTGGGATACCTCATAGTGGGAAGGAAGAAAATCATGGTGGACTGGCAAATCTGAAAGGCCTTCTCTTAGAGTCAAGACTTTCAGGTATAACTCAAGTGATACTTGCAATTGCGGGTGTTCACACACATGCCTCTAAACTGCAGCAGCAAAGGGAAGGTTCAACCAGTTGGTGTAGAATGAATGCAATTCCTGAACATCTGGTGTTACTGTCAACAAAGACTTTCATTCTCTTCTTAAAGTTCCAAGTTCTTTAGAACCCTTTCAATTGTTAAATTGTATTAACAATCATTGATTATAATACTCTAATACCTATTATATGCCAGGTACATATATATATTTATACTATGTAGCTACTGTATATGTACTAACTCATTTAATCCTCAGAGTAGCAGCCCAGTGAGGTTGGTTCTCTTACTATGACCATTTTACAGATGAGGAAACTGAGCACGGAGAGGTGTGTAATATCCTATAGCTAGGAAGTAACAGTACTATAGGAATCTTCTTTGACATTTTTTTCTAAAAACTTCTTAAGATGTAATTCATAAAGTATACAACTCAATGGTTTTAAGAAGTTGTCAGAGTTATGCCACCAACACCAAATCAATTTTAGAACATTTTCATCACCCCCCCCAAAAAACCCTTTATCACTCAGCCCCTTATTCCTATTTTCCTCCACCACCAGCACCTGACAACTCTTATCTACTTTCTGTCTCTATGGAGTTACCTATTTACCTTTCATATAAAAAGAATTATACAGTATGTACCCTTTTGTTTCTGGGTTCTTTTACTTAGCATAAGGAAAAGAAGGGGTTCATTCATAGAGCAAATACTAGTTCTTCATTCCTTTTATGGCCAAATAGTATTCCATTGTATGCATATCTATTTACAATAGAATGTATGTGTTCACCAGTTAATGGACATTTGGACTGTCTCTACATTTTAGATACCATCAATAATGCTACTATGGACATTCATGTATAACTTTTTGTGTGGTTTTCAATTTTCTTGAGTCATACAGTGTACAATTGCTAGGTCATACAATGACTCTACAGATAACCTTTCGAGAAACTGCCAGATGTATTCTAAAGTGACTGCAGCGTTTTATATTCCCACCAGCAGAGTTTGAGGGTACCAAAGTTTCCACATTCTCATCAACACTTGTTATTTTCTGTCTTTTTTATTCTAGCCATCATAGTGGCTGTGAAGTAGTGTCTCATACTGGTTTTTATTTGCTAATGACTGATGATTAATGATGTTCAGTATTTTTTCATATATGTATTGGTCCTTTGTATATCATCTTTGGAGAAATGTGTGTTCAGATCTTTTACCTATTTTTAAATGGGGCTTTCTTTGACTTTTGCCAAGGGAAGAAGTCTTCCCTTTTCAGGGAGCTTTCCCCATCAAGACAGACATTTGGCAGGACAGCTGATGGCATGAGGGAATGGTCATATAGCATCTATGGAGAAGAAGGGGTGAGTAGACAGGCAGACTAAGGCAGCCAGACCTAGACGGGCACCAGGGAGCCATCAAAAGACCAAGAACTGGGTTAGAAGTCAGGAAATTGGACCCTCATCACCGTTCCTGATCCACTATAAACCTTGGACAAGTCAAATCACTGGTATTCTCCGTGCCCCAGATTTCATTTCTAAAATGAATCTGTTAATACCAGGCCTGTGTACCTTATAAAGCCACTGTGGGATTAAAAGTCCTGAATGGAGATCTCACTCAAAAGTCAAGTCCTCTGGGGCACCTGGGTGGCTCAGTGGGTTAAAGCCTCTGCCTTTGGCTCAAGTCATGATCCCAGGGTCCTGGGATGGAGCCCCACATCGGGCTCTCTGCTCGGCGGGGAGCCTGCTTCCTCCTCTCTCTCCATCTGCCTCTACTTGTGACCTCTGTCAAGTAAATAAATAAATTAAAAAAATAAATTTAAAAAAATCAAGTCCTCATACAAAGCAGAGAACATTCCAATGTGTTCATTTTTAAGTTCCACAGATTTTGCTTGCTGCCTACAAGGTGCCAGTGCTGGGCAAAGAAGTAAGATGAGGTAAAGGAGAATTTTCTGGTGGCAGACTAGAAAACAAGAAGAAGCAAGGAAAAAGCTGTTGTAACAAAAGAACACGTGACTGGGCCTCACCTGACTGTGGGAGGGGCTGATGCCCAGCCCTGAGGTTCCATGAAATAGGTAGACAGCACCCCGGCTCTCCTGCTCTCCTGGGGCCCCGATGGCCACGTCCGTCAGCTTGTCCCCATTCACATCCCCCAGCACCGTCAGCGCTGCCCCAAAGCGGCCCCAGGGGTGGCCTTGCTCCCCAAAGAGAATGGCCTCACATTGCCACTTAGCCCTCTGCAGAACAAAACCAGTGTCAGGTCCCAACACAGGCAATCCCTCCACCCCTCACCCAGGCCCCACCCAGCCCTGGGCTCATCAGACACTCACCCCCTGGGGCAAGGGGCACACAGACACCTGCCCCCCTCGGGTTGGCTTGTAGTAATGAGGAGCCCCGATGAGGACCAGGTCAGAGCTGCCGTCTCTATCCACATCCACAGTGCAGAGGGAGGCCCCAAAGTAAGAGCCGATCTGCAGGGCACAGCCAAAAGTCATCCCGCCTGCCCCTGCCAGAGGCAGCCCCTTCTGGGACAGGTCCCACTTCTCCCCAGCCACCGGGACCTCCCCCTACAGGCTCCCAGACCCCTTCATCTCCTCTCTCTCTGCCCCTGCAGACCCTGGCTCCCTCACGTTCCACTCCGGCTTCCTCAGCATCCAACCTGAGTCCCTGCGACTTCAGCCTTCGGCCTCCATTGCCCAGACGTCTTGGTGAAGATGACAGCCTTCCCAGTATGCTGATGGCGGGGGGCCCCCAGGATCAGGCTGGGGACCCCCTTCCAAAAGGCCAGCTCAGTGGAGTAACCTGAGGAGGGCACAGCTCAGCACAAAGGCTTCCTCCCCACCCCCGAGCTCCTGCCCTTCCCAGGCTCCTGTCCCACCTGTGCCCCCAACCACAGCCTTTTCTCACCCAGGTAAGAGTCCCTCATGTCCACATTCTCTTGAGACATGTTGATGAAAGTGGGGCTTTGGTTTTGGGGGTACAGGAAGGCACCTCCAGACCAGCCGAAGCTCCCCACTGCCCCCAGAACTGGTCCATCCTGGGAGGAAAGGGTTCCAGGGCTGAGCCAGACCAAGCCTAAAGAAGACGGCCTGTTCCCAAGCCACCGACTCTGCTCACTGTCTGGAATTCTCCTCCCCCACTCACTCACCGAACACCCTCCTCACCTTCCCTCCTAGCACTTATCCCTCTTCCTACATCAATGGCTTGAAAGGGGCCCGACTCACAGGTGTGATCACAGCACTGAAGCCCTCCTGGGACATCTCCAGTTCAAAGGAACTACTGCTTATGGTCTGCGTACCTGGTGGAAGGCATGACACCTGGGTTTCAGAGAGAAAGACAGGCTTTGCCAAGTCTGAGAAGGACACCTCCGCTTTAGAGGATCTAATGTGGGAGATTAACACCCAAAGGGATGGGTTTATGCCTGGGATCCAGGTTCAAGAAGCATTTATGGGTGAGGGTTTCTGAAATGAGTATTTTCTTCTGTAGCTTACCCTCAATGGCAAAGATCTTCTCTTTTAGTTGGTTTTGAATGTCTCTCAAAGCATCAAAATTCTCCACTCTAAAAATGTACTCCTGTGAGGGCTTCGATGCAATGTCATTTAACTCTTTCCAGGAACGTTGGTTTCGAAAAGCTGATCCCACCTGTCCCCAGTGAAGACCAACTCAGTGAAAACAATCATGAATCTAATATGCCTGGCACATGCTGGATGCTGACATACGCCAGTAACCCCTCAAGGTCAATATTATTACACACAGTGTACAGATGAGAAAAGTGAGGCTCAAACAGCATCAAGGAGGGTAGGGAAAGGATCAGGGTCCCCAGACACAGCTTTCATCCTGAAGGTAGTAGAAGCTGAGAGAGCTGGCAGGAGGGAGCTTCCCTTCCCTGGAAAGGGAAGTTGCCTTAAGAGGAAGCAAGGGGAGGAAGTGTGACAGGGTATGTCCACATCCTACCCCAACTGCATAGCGGATGATACCCGCAGCCTCAGCCATAGGGATGACATCCTCATAACCCAGGCGGTCGCCTTGTTTTTGCCCATCTGTGATGACAATGAGGATCTTGGAGGCATCTTTTCGGGCTCCTTTTGAGGTAGTGAACAGTTCGTTTCTGTCAGAGAAAAGGATCCAGAGACCTATGAACAGGCCTGCCACTAGCTCCTGATGCCTTTGGGGAAGGAGATGCTCCCTATCCCTTGGAGGCCCTGCTCCCACCCCTAGGTCCCCAGCTGGATGAGGAAACCACAGGCTGAATTTCAGTACCAACCTGTCCCTCTCTCATGGAGAGAGATGAGGTCCAAAGGAAGACCCAGATGCTTTAGGGAAGGACCCAGGAGAAGCCAGGACTCACGTGACCATTCGGATGGCTGTGGCTGTGTGAGTATACCCTCCCAGCTGGTCCACAGAATCCAAAAGCGCTAGTGGGTTTGAGCTGTCTGTGAACTTTTTGAAAGTGAAGTGCTCCCGGAACTTGTTGGAAAACTGCATCAGGGAGAACTGAGGGAATTGCAGGGGCTGGGAGCCAAGGCCGCCGGAGCAGAACCGCAGGCTGTCCGCCACCAGCCTCCCACACGGGCCCTGCACACTTCCCTTCCCTCTCCCAAGGGCACACCTGGGTGCTGGGTTTCTGGAACTGGCTCATCACAGTCTTCACAAAATTCAGCATCTTGGCAAAATCGGGGAAGGAGATGCTGCCCGAGCCATCGATCAGGAACACGATATCCTGCTCTTGCCTTGGACACTCTGGGAAAAGAGGTGGCACCCGTCCTCCAAAGAACACTCCAGAGCCTAGGACCTCAACCTCTTGGCTGTAACAACTCTCCACCCCCGACCCAAGGGCTTCCACAAACCCTGCATAGAACAGGGCCCTTTGGCCTCCTAAAGTCCTTAAAGAAGCTACATCTGTGACACAGCTGCTCACACCTGTGTAGTCAGCCTGGTTTATTAAAAAAAAAAAAAAAAAGTAAAACTTCCTCAGATCCAATCTGAGGGGTTTGAAGCGGCGGAGGGTGGGTGGTTGAGGGAACCAGGTGGTGGGTATTAGAGAGGACACGGATTGCATGGAGCACTGGCTGTGGTGCAGAAACAAGGAATACTGTTATGCTGAAAATTTAAAAAAAAAAAAAAAGTTCCTCGAATCCAGACGGTAAGAAGCTGGGAGCCATTCCCCAAGGTAGCTTGGCTGTCCATGTCTCTTTCCCAAGCTCTGCTCTACCTCTTTCCCCACATCTCCATGATCTAGCATGAAAGGGACTGCTTCCGCCCTGGCCAGAGTCCATCTTCATTAGTCAGTGCCAAACTGTACTTTTGCTGAATATTTTTAATGTCACCCCGACAACAGCCACATACTGGCCCTTTTCTGTTCTCAGCTTAAATATAAGCTCTTAAGCCCCTCCTGAGTGAATTCAGAAGTGGTCAAAAAAAAAAAAAGAGGAACCTCTCCCAGGTTCCCCTTTCTGTTCCAGAGGTTCCCACCTGGGTGTTCTGAAGGGAGCCCAAGCTCCTATGAGTAAAGACTAGAGTCTACGAGGTACTGTAAGGGCACTCCATTCAGTGGCCAGATGTCAATCTCCGCAGGAGCCTGAGTGTAAATGTGAGACCAAGGAGAGGCCTAGGACTGCCGTGGTTAGATCTGAAAACTTACTGTTCTTACTCCGTATCTCCTACCCCTATCAACATGGGGAAAGCCAGACCCTATGCCTCAACCTGCATGCACACACACACATGCATACATGTACCTATATACATGTGTGCATATGCATGTGTGTGCATATATATGTGTATACACATACATTCATGCATACATATTTACATATACATACACACATATACAGATGCATACTCATATGCACACACAGACACACATACTCATGTATACGTTTGCATGCAAATAGACATCAGACACATGCATACACATATATATGCATATGCACAGATGTATACTTCCATACATACACACACACACACCACTCAGACTGGCTTCACTCTCATGACACATTTCCACAAACCAAGTGGTTAGACCCTAGGATGTACTGTGTGCAAATAAATCCCCTTCTCCTAAAACAATAGCAGCTAACATTAAATGAGCCTTCACCACTTGCCAGGCACTGTGTTAAATCCTGGCCATGGATAATCTTCTGTCCCTCTTAGGCTTGGTTGTGTCATTATCACCATCAGACAGATGAAAAAACTGAGTCTCCAAGAGGGTAAGTGGGACAGTGACAGGGCAAGGTGTAAAATCAGGCAGTGACTCTCCAGCCCACATTTGGAACCACTCTCCCATCCAATAATGTTTTTTTCCAGATATCTTTTTTTTATCCAGTCACAAGGCGTGTATGCCCCCTCAAAGGAGCCAGTGGACGCCCAACACTCACCCTGCAGGGCAGCCGGGAGCCTCTGGGCTTGCCAAGAAGAGGAGCCCATCAGGAAGCAGAACCCCGTCAGGTACACGTTGTCCCTGCACGCATGGTGCACTGTGGGGCCACAGGCCTAGGGACAGAGGCGCCTGAGGGGAGGGCCTGCTCCTCCTTCAGTCCTGTCCTCCTGTCCCAGTACCTTCACCCTCCCCTAGACCCCGAGCCGCACCAGCTACAGGTCCCCACTCCTTCCCTCAGGACAGTTCCACAACCCAAGGCAACTCACCAGCAGCTGAGAGGGACTAGTGGAGGCTGCCAGGGACAGGCCCAGGGACATGTTCACAGCTTCTGGGGGGACTGAGGGGACATATATGTGTTACCCACAGGGCAGAGGAGGCTGTAAAAGATCTGGGCAGGGGTCACCTCAACCCTGAAAGACAAGAAGTCTGACTGGTGAAGGGCTTTCGGGTCTTGATGGAGCCGTAGGGGTGTGGGGGTGTGATGGACAGGGAGGCCATAAGGGGGTCAGGAAGCCCGGAAGGTTAAGGGTCTCAGACAGAGCTGGAACTGAGAAGGAGGGCTTCTGTGCTCCCCGCAGTTCCCTAGAGCATGAGAGTCTAGACCTAAGTCCTAAGGAGGGGCAGTGACTTACTCTGCAGGTGGATGGGCTCACACTTGCCCATGCTGTAGTCACACCGGTAGAGACTGCCTGTTTGGTTGGTACGCTCTATCTCCTGGGGGGCTCCAACCACCACCCTGGAGGGAGACAAAGAACACTGTAACTAAGAATGTGGACCGCAGGGGGCCTGGGTTGTTCAGTCATTAAGCGTCTGCTATGGCTTAGGTCATGATCTCAGGGTCCTGGAATCGAGCCCTGTATCAGGCTTCCTGTCCCACAGGAAGCTGGCTTCTCCCTCTCCCCCTACCCCTGCTTGTGTTCCCTCTCTCACTATCTCTCTCTGTTTGTCAAATAAATATATAAAAGTCTTTATAAATTTTTTTTAAAAGAATGTGAACAGCAGAGCCAGACTTCTCAGTAAGTTTGTCTCACTCCTCTAAGCCTCCCGTCCGCAAAGTGGAGATTAATACATTGTAAGTTCCACATGGGAGGGATTTTTTTTGTCTGTTTTGTTTTCTGGTGTATGCCTGGCTCCTGAAATATTTAGTAATAGGGGTTCAAAAAATATTTGTTGAACAGTTGATACCTATGTACCTCATAAGGTTATTGTGAAGAATGAATCAGTGTTCACCTAAAAATTCACATCAAAACTACAGTGAGATATCACCTCACACCGATCAGAATGGCTAAAACCAACACAAGAAACAAGAGGTGTTGATAAAGATGGAATCAGGAGGGAGACAAGCCATGAGAGACTCTTGATCTCAGGAAAACACCTGAGGGTTGCTGAGGGTGGGGGGTAGGGAGAGGGTAGCTGGGTGATGGACATTGGGGAGAGTATGTGCTCTGGTGAGTGCTGTGAAGTGTGTAAGCCTGATGATTCACAGACCCTTACCCCTGTGGCATACAATACATTATATGTTAATAATTTTTTTTATTTAAAAAAAGGGGTGTTGATGAGGTTGTGGAAAAAAAGGAACACTTGTGTACCATTGGTGGGAATGCAAACTGGTGCAGCCCCTGTGCAAAAGAGTATGGAGGTTCCTCAAAAAGTTAAAAATAGAAATATCCTATGATCTAGCAATTGTACTACTGGATATTTACCCAAATAATACAAAATCTGAAAGGGCTATATGCACCCTGATGTTTATAGCAACAATATTTATAACAGCCAAGAGATGGAAGCAGCAAAAGTGTCCACCAACCGAAGAATGGATGAGGAAGATGTGGTATATACAGATAAATAGAGATAGAGATATTATTCAGCCACAGAAAAGAATGAAATCTTGCCATTTGCAATGGCACAGACGGAGCTAGAGAAGAGTATGCTAAGTGAAATCAGTCAGTCAGACAAAAACAAATACCATGTGATGTCACTTACATGTGGAATTTTTTTTTTAAGATTTTATTTATTTATTTGACAGACAGAGATCACAAGCGGGCAGAGAGGCAGACAGAGAGAGAGAGAGGAGGAAGCAGGCTCCCCGCAGAGCAGAGATCCTGATGTGGGGCTCGATCCCAGCACCCTGGCATCACGACCCGAGCTGAAGGCAGAGGCTTTAACCCACTGAGCCACCCAGGCGCCCCTTACATGTGGAATTTAAGAAACAAAGCAAACAAAAACAGGGAGAGAAAAACCAATCACAGACTCTTAGTTATAGAGAACCAGCCAATGGTTACCAGAGGGTATGGGCATGGGGGCTGGGTACAACAGGTGACGGGGGTTACGAGGTGCATTTGTCATGACGAGCACAGGCGAGGTATGGGATTTTTGAATCACTGTATTGTACACCTGAGACTAATAGTGACACTTTGTGTTAACTATACTGGAATTTAAAGTAAAGTGAAATAAAATAAAACAGACCAGGGCCCACATGAAGGGTGCTGGGCACTTAGTAAGCACTCAATAAATATTAGTTGTGATTATCAAGATGGCACGACAACACCTGCTTTCAGTCCAACTCTCCATAGCACTGGGGGAACTGCCACACCAGACAGAGGATAAGAGGGTCATGGGGAAGGACAGGACCCTATGCCTGGAGAGGAGCTGGTAAAAATCAAAGGCAAGTCACCACCCCGTCCTTACCAGGTATTGCCATACTGGACCACGCTGTGTCCAAATCCAGCACTGTCCATAAGGAAGATTGTTGGCTGGTCTGTGTCCAAATTGAAGCAGAGAGAAGAAGCCGAGGCTGAGGAACGGGGTGAGAAAAGGAACTCTGAAGAAGGGTCTTCCTCCTGTTCCATCTCCCCAGCCCCCAACACCTGTTGTCCCCTGTAGGCCCAATGTCCCAGCATCTCCAGGATTTCTCAACGCCCAGCCGCTGGCCTCCCTAGCCTGTCCTTCTCTCCTCAGGCAACAGAGACAGTTCTTCACCCGCTGACCCACTTGCAAGCTTCAATTCTCCATTTTCACAGAGCAACACACAAGCTCGAAAGACATTCCTTTGTCACCCCTGCCACTGGGGGCTTCCAAGAGGAAGAATCCAGGAAAACTTAGGCCAAAGTAACATTGTGAATAGAGTACAAGTTTGACTTGTTCTTCCTACTTGGGAAATCACTGGATTATTCAGGCAATTGGCTCCTTTTCTAGTGTCTCTTAAACTCCCCTAAAATTAGTTCTTCATTATCCTCTTCCTCCAAAAACTCCAGATCCAAAACCCTATGCATTTCCAGATACCCCCTTAATGTCTGGGTCTAAAACATGTACAGTCTCAGCTCTCTCTACCTGGACCCCAATCTTCTCATATCCCTTCACTGGGGCCCATGACTTACCCATCAACAAGAGGAGGGATGTTCTGATCCTGGTCATGACTGGAAGGTCAGACATGAGCTTCTGTGCTCCTCAGCTGCTGAGAGAACAGCTGAACCAGGGTGCAGAGGGAACAAGTGTGCAGAGAGGTGACCAGGGGGCCAGAAGCAGGAAGGGAAGCTGTCAGCATGAGTCAGAGGTAGAGGGCGGAGAATAGGACTAAATTAAGCAGAAAAAAAGGGTCGACATAGCCACATATGCTGTAGGTCAGAGTCTTTCCTTCTTTTTTTTAGATTTTATTTATTTATTTGACACAGAGGGACAGAGAGCACATGCAGGGAGAGTGGGAGAGGGAGAAGCGGGCTCCATGCTGAGCAGGAAGCCCAATGCAGGGCCTGATCCCAGGACCCCAGAATCATGACCTGAGCTTAAAGCAGATGCTTAAACCAACTGAGCCACACAGAATCTCCTTCAGGAGTCTTTCTAACCAGAGATTTCTTGGCTTGCTTCTTTTGCCTTACCAAACTAGGTTTAGGTGGTTGTAGATCCCTGCCCTGCAACACCTCTCCAAGTTTCTCTAGTTGTACTGGCAGAAGATTCCTCTTGACCTTGAAATTTCAGTTCACCTGCTGAGGGAAAACCACCAGATGCCAGAGTAGTTAGGGCCCTAAGGAAGACCCTGATGGGGACCCTCCACTTCAGACCTGGAAATCTCTGGGCCACAAGTCATGAATCCAGGCCTTAGGAGGAGAACAGAGTGAATATTCAATCAGTTACACAACATGCTAATTTGAGGCTGATCATGTACCTCTCTAACAACAAAAAGATAAAACAAAGACACAAGCCCTGGGGTCAGTAGAGAAGACAGATGTGCAAACAGCAAGATGTTGCTATGAAATGAGAAGCCCACAGACCACAGAGTAGCTTACTCAAGTTAGAAGGGTGTGGATTTCCTGAAAGTCTTCCTGGAGGGGCACTTGAGCTGAGTCTTGAAGGCAACTGACCATAGGGGTGTGTATTTTAGAAGAGGTAACCAAATATAGAAGAGGCATGAGAATGAGTGTGCATCTTGGGAAAGCAGTGATGGGAAACCAGAGAGTAGGAGGTAGGAAGTGGCAAGAAATGAGGCCAATACCATGGGAGGCGGGGGAGAGGAGAAGTAGGACCCAGGTCTGGAAAGCCCCATTAAGACATGTTTATTTTATCCTGAGGGCAAAGGGAAGCATTGTATCAAATTAGGGAGAATTAAGTCTTCAAATTTACATTTTAGGAAGCTAAAAAGAGGGGCTATATGAATTGGGTTTCATTGGGAACTCGCTGGAGACAGATCAGTTAAGAGGGAGGTAACGGGGCCCTATAGGGTGAGCTAGTGGCCATGGGAATAGACTGGAGGCTAACTGCTCCCTAAGGGGAGGACTGTGGTCATGGTCCCTGAGAATACTTGTAGGAGTGGGGTGGCGGAGGGGAACAGTGAGGTAGGACTACTTTGATTTTGAAAACCAAAATTCAGTGTTTAAGAGCTTGGACTCTCTCAACCTCTCTAGGTTCCAGTTTACTCATCCACAAAGTGGGGGGTGATAATAAAAGTACAAATGTCCCTGGGTGCCTGGCTGGCTTAGTCAGTGGAGCACATGAATCCTGGTCTTGGGGTTGTGAGTTCAAGCCCCACGTTGGTGTAAAGACTACATCAAAAACTAATGATGTACTATACAGTGGATAACTGAAAATAAATAGATAAATAAATAAATAAACAAAAATAAATTAAACATTGACCCTCAGATTCACAACGGAAAATAAAATCTTCAGAGTCCATAGTCTCTCATGGTTCACCTCCCCTTCCAATGTCCCGCACTCCCTTCTCCTCTCCATCTCCCCATGTCCTCCATGCTATTTGTTATGCTCCACAAATAAGTGAAACTGTATGATAATTGACTCTCTCTGCTTGACTTATTTCACTCAGCATAATCTCTTCCAGTCCCATCCATGTTGCTACAAAAGTTGGGTATTGAAGGAGTGGGGGGTGGGAGGTTGGGGGAGCCAGGTGGTGTGTATTAGGGAGGGCACATATTGCATGGAGCACTGGGTGTGGTACAAAAATAATGAATACTGTTATGCTGAAAATAAATAAAAAATAAATTTTAAAAATATGTATATATAATCATGGAAAAAATGAATACTGTTATGCTGAAAAGAAATAATAAAGAAATAAAGAAAATTAAAATTTAAAAAAAGAGAACGAGCATAAAAAATAACATAAAATCTTCAAAAAAAATACACACCTCCTATTGTTGCCAGGAAGGTTGAGTTAGTAAGTGTGAAATGTTAAGAAGAATGTATAAGAGCTTCTGTTATTGACTATTATCAATACTATGCTGTGATGATTATTGTGTTAGGTAAGAGGCTACTAAAGGCTTTCAAAGAGGAGATGTCCTAGAGGAGGACTGAACCAGTGGGGCTAGATCTCGAGAGAAAAGTCTTGGTTGGAGATGAGTTTTGTATCCATCAGAAGTGCTGGTTGAGATCCTGATGGGAGTGTAAAGAAGGAAGAGAAAGATGCTCAGAGGAGGGAGAGAAAAGTCAGTGTTGGCAGCAGAGCAGGAACAGAGGAAGACTGAGAAGAAAGGTGTCCTCAAAGAGGAAGAAAGAAGCCCAGGAGAAAAAAAGAAGGACATCATGGAATGGCTGCCTGGAAGGGAGTGTATACAGTGTCACAAGCTGTCAGATGCAAAGTGAGGAAGTTCTCAGTTATGACAACAGAAGCTTCCAGGGACCCTGGAGTCAGCTGTGCCAGGGTAATGGGAAAGGATCTGGGAATGAAGAATGTGGGCACCAATGTCACTTGGAGATAAGCAGCCCTGAAGAGACCTCAGATAAAATATGGATGGAGAAAAGCCCTGGAATTCTTGGAGATGAAGAAAATTTGAGGGAGAAGGAAATTATGACAAAGAACCCCAATAAAGAAAAAGGAGAAGTGGCACAGAGTCCAAAGAAAATAAAAGACAAGGCAGAAATGACTCAAGCCAGAAGATGTCTGTGAGACTAGAGCTCACAGACAGGGTGAGTATCAGAGAGGACCCCAGCCTTCGAAGGTGAGTCCTGACCTTTCCATTGCTTCCTTTCCTTGGGCTTGGGCTCCACCTTTGGTGGGTTAGAGTACATAAGACAATAATATTGGACAAATAAGACTTCATTTCTTCTTTCAAGCTGCCCAGCATACTTCCATGATACTTCAGAGAAAAGCCAAGCAAGCTAAGACATCTAACCTGCAGCAAAGATAACTTAAACCATAACAGTGAGAACAGGGTATGTCTTTAGTTCAGCCCATCCATTTTACAGATGAGAGCAGTGAGGCTCCAACCAGGAACTAAAACGCACAGCCCCTTTTCATTTCAGTGAATCATGATGTGACACTTTCAGAAAAAGGAAGGCAGGTGAGGGAGACAATATAAGCAAAGAAGGAGTGGACGCCCAAATTCCCCAATCTCTTGAGTCCTGTGGGACCATGAATCAGTCACATCCAGCTCTGTCCATCTGGCACAGCTAAGGTATTCACATGGGGAGGTCTAGGGAAGTTTGGAGGGCAGCCAGCCTTTCCCACTGCTGACATTCCTCACTCAAAAAGTTTTTGCTCTGTCCCTGAGCCTAGAGGTGCTGACTGAAGAAGATTCTGGCAGGGCAGTGGGGCAGTAAGGGCTGCATCTGATCTGTTACATAATGGTGGGGCTGGGGAGGGGGCGGTTGTTAGTGGAGAAACACAGACATAAGCTGCTTTAATTCAGGTTTGATTTGCCTGAGCTAAATAGAACTGAATAATCTTGGGTCTGTCTCCCATGTTTCTTTTCCATGGAAAGAGAACCGATATCTGGTGGGTGGAAAACTTGTATTTTCCACCCCACCCTTACTGGTGTAGCCTGAACGGATTTTCCCTAGAGTTTCTGCCCTTCCTCTTACTACATGAAGTCTGTCTCACTTCTCTGTCTTTGAAGGACATTGCCTGCCTCACCACCAGATTTTCCCAAAACAGAATTTATTTTAATTCTATAGTATAGAAACACACATGCATACTCATGTTCTCAGGAAAAAAGCTGTCCTCCAAAAGCAACTGGTTCTCCTGAATTCCTGGAGCTCTAGGCCTGGAGTTGTGTTATGATGAATGATTTGAAAGTGCTAGAGGATTTTTGCCAGTAGTTAGGAAGCTTGGGACGTGGACAGGAGAAGCTAGCATAAGGTAATAACATCTTGGTGGCAGAACAAAAGAACTGAGGTAATACTAACATATTGTACACTTTATGTATGTTAGCTCACTGAATGTTCACAACAGTCTATTGCAGGTGGGGAGTTGCTATTACTCTCATTTTACAGATGCAAAATTGAGGCACAGAGAACTTGAGTCATTTGTCTCAAGTTTCCCAGCTAGTACAAGGTAAAGACAGATTTCAAGGAACCAGAATCTTGACCACACTGCTAATGATTTTACTTCCTCCTCTCTACCCCATATGCTGCCTGGGCAGCATTTGTTCACTCAACCATTTATCCTACACACATAAGCTGCTCATGTGACCCAGACTGTGGGCTAGCTGCTGGGGAAGCAAGACAAGCAGGAAAGGGTGCTGGCCCTCAAGGAGTCCATACCCTACAAGGGAGAAAATATTTTCATGCATTCAAATCACAAGTTTTACTAGACAGAAGAATGATTGTATTGCTCAGAAAGGAAGTGATTAACTCAGCTTTGATGAGTCTAAGAAGGAGATGCTTGGGGGGAAAAAATGTCTTGAAACACCAGGGATTGAGGTAGGGACTATAGACTTCAATTTGGGACTTTGTCCTTCTGGCTCCTCTAACCTCAGCATTCAGCACAACACCTGACACACAGGAAGCACCCAGTGAATACTCGGTACCCACATGAAGTTAAAGAATGGCAGAGCTAATCCCAGGCAAGGGAACAAGTCTTTTTGTACAGAAGATCCAACAGTTCTGGTCTCATTCGCTGTTGCAACTCAGCTATGTGCCTGGGAAATAGCACTTGCTGCTGTTTGTTGCTGCTGTTGCTATAAGCTGAGGACAAAGGTGAAAATTAACAATCAGTCTTCCTTAGTGAAGAATAAAAGGTGACGCCCTCTCAATGAGGCTCATTGAAAGCAGACAGTCATTTCTCTTTTTCTCTCCAAGGATCACCTGTAGGATTGGAGTAGATACAACCAGGGCTCAAACATGTCTGTTGAGTATGTGGATGAATGAGTGTGATAAGAGGGTAGATGAGGGGCATCTGGGTTGCTCAAATGGTTGGACATCTGCCTTCGGCTCACCTCATGGTCTTAGGGTCCTAGGATTGGGTCCTGTGTCAGGGTCCCTGCTCAGCAGGGGGCCTAATTCTGCTTCTCTCTCTGCCACTCCCTCTGCTTGTATCCTTGCTCTCACTCACTCTGTCTCTCTCTCTCTGTCAAATAGATAGATGACAGATAGATAGATGATGATAGATAGATAGATAGATAGATAGATGATAGATAGATAGATGTAGATGAGTATGTGCATGGACAGATGAGCAAGTGACAGGGTAAATGGAAAAGTGAGTGGATGAGTGTGTAAGTGGGGTGGACAGGTATGTGGAAAGGGAGTCTGCAAAGATTTGAAGTTAATAGTCCAACTCTTCCATCCAGATCACCCTGCAATCTGCTTAATTGTTGCATAAATCAGAACACTGCCTCAAAACAAGGCAGAGGCAGCCTTACTAGAATGCAAACTAACTTGAATTAGGGCAAATTTTGGATACAACAGGGATTTGTTTAGGTTGAGTAAAAGGCTTTAGGAAATAAGAGGGATGTTAGGGAACCCAGCAAATGTGTACCTGCTGGATGAGGAAAACCCTGGGGCAACAGTGAAGGAATAAGGAAGGAGCACTGGTTTGGTTCATGTACAGACAGTTGCAAAACTCCTAGGAGAGTCAAAGTGTTGTTCTTGCTCTGACTCCCACTGCCGGCAAGTGACTTCGCTGGAAGGAGAAGAACATAGTACTTAATTTGTACTTGAGTTCTGTGAGATCGAGACAGAAGAGAAAAGAAGAAGCAAAGACAAGTCACTGGAAAATGAGGAAAAAGAAGAGGAAATTATGTGGTCAGAGTAAGGGGGGCAGGGGCTTAAGCATTGATAACTGAGCTATCTCCTTCTGTGTTTCCGTTGGAGAGAACATACTTTCCATCTGAAGGCTCCACAATGCTGTCCCAGCTCCCAGCCTTCAATCCGGCTCTCAAAGGTGAGTGGGTAAAGCTGGGTTGGAGTCTCAGCTATGAAAAATCTACCTGACCTTGATTACGTTAACATAACCTCACTAATAATCAGTATCCTCTTCTGCAAAATGGGAACAATAATATCCACCTCACTGCAGCTGTGAAGAATTTCATGAGAACTGGATTGGCCTTCAAGACAGGACTTGTCCAGCCTTGTCTGAACTAGAATCTGGTCATCACACTCCTTAAAAATGAATGAAAACCTTCTCTTATTTATGTGTTCTATCACACTGATGAGTTGCAAATATTGAACCATGCTTGCATTCCAGGGATAAATCCCACCTGGTTGTGATGGACTGTGATGTACTGTTGGATACTATTAACTAAGATCTTGTTGAGAATCTTGGCATCCATATTCATGAGGGATATTGGTCTGAAATTCTCCTTTTCGATTGGGTGTTTGCCTGGTTTGAGGATCAAGGTAGTGTTGGCCTCATACAGTCTGGAAATCATCCTTTAGTTTCTATTTTTATTTTTTTTAAACAGTTTCAAGAGAATGAGTATTATTTTTTTCTTAAAATGTTTGGTGGAATTCCCCAGGGAATCCATCAGACCCCGGACTCTTGTCCTTGGGGAGGCTATTGATCACTGCTTCACTCTTGTTTCTGGTTATTGGTGTATTCAATTGTCAATTTCTTCCTGTTTCAGTATTGAAGTTTATAGGTTTCCAGGAAGACATCCATCTCTTCTAGGTTGCTTAACTTATTGGCATATAGCTGTTGATAATAGTATCTGATTATTGTTTCTATTTCCTTGGTGTTAGTCATGATCTCTCCCCTTTCATTCATAATTTTATTAATTTGTATCCTTTCATTTTCTTTTGGATAAGTCTGGCCAGTGGTTTATTGATCTTATTAATTCTTTCAAAGAACCAGTTTCTAGTTTTGTTGATCTCCTTACTGTATTACTCATTTCTATTTCATTGATGTCTGCTCTAATCTTAATTATTTCCCTTCTCATACATGGGTTATCCTTAATTTGTTGTTGATTTTCCAGATCTTTAAGGTGTAAAGATAGTTTGTGTATTCTGGATTTTTCTATTTTTTATTTGAGTGAGGCTTGGATGCCCTTGTATTTCCCCCTTAGGACCACCTTTGCAGTATCCTATAGGTTTTGGACGGATGTGTCTTCATTCTCATTGGTTTCCATGAATTGTTTAAGTTCTTCTTTGATTTCGTGGTTGACTCAAACATTCTTGAGCAGGATAGTCTTTAGCTTCCAAGTGTTTGAATTCCTTCAAAACCTTTTCTTGGGATTGAGTTCCAGCTTTACATAGTTGTCTGAGACTATGCAGGGAATAATCTCAATCTTTTGGTATCAGTTGAACCCTGATTTGTGACCCAGTATGTGGTCTATTCTGAAGGAAGTTCTCATTGAGAAGAATGAGTATTCTGTTGTATTAGGATGCAATGTTACAGATACCTATATATATCTATACAGAAATATAGATATATATTGTCCATCTGCTCCAGAGTGTCATTCAAAGCACTTGTTTTGTTTATTTTCTGCTTAGTTGACCTGTCTGTTGCTAAGAGTGGAGTGTTAAGTTCTCCTACAATTAATGTATTATTTTTTTATTTAATTTATTTTCAGTGCAACAGAATTCATTGTTTATGCACCACTCCCAGAGCTCAATGCAATACGTGCCCTCCATAATAACCACCACCAGTCTCCCCCACCCTCCCACCCCCCACCCTTTCAAAACCCTCAGATTGTTTTTCAGAGTCCATAGTCTCTCATGGTTCATCTCCCCTTCCAATGTCCCTCAACTCCCTTCTCCACTCCATCTCCTGATATCCTCTGTGTTATTTGTTATGCTCCACAAATAAGCAAAAGCATAAGATAATTGACTCTCTCTGCTTGACTTATTTCACTCAGCATAATCTCTTCCAGTCCCGTCCATGTTGCTACAAAAGTTGGGTATTCATCCTTTCTGATGGAGGCATAATACTCCATAGTATATATGGACCACATCTTCCTTATCCATTCTTCTGTTGAAGGGCATCTATATGTAGAAGAATGAAACATGACCATTAGCTTACACTGTACACAAAGATAAACTCGAAATGGATGAAAGACCTCAATGTGAGACAGGAATTCATCAGAATTCTAGAGGATAACATAGGCAGTAACCTCTTCGATATCAGCCACAGCAACTTCTTTCAAGATATGTCTCCAAAGGCGAAAGCGAAAATGAACTTTTGGGACTTCATCAAGATCAAAAGCTCATGCACAGCAAAGGAAACAGTCCAGAAAACAAAGAGACAACCCACAGAATGGGAGAAGATATTCACAAATGACAGTACAGACAAAGGGCTGATATCCAAGATCTATAGAGAGTGGCTCAAACTCAACACACACAAAACAGATAATCATGTCAAAAAATGGGCAGAAGACATGAACAGACACTTCTCCAATGAAGACATACAAATGGCTATCAGACACATGAAAAAATGTTGATCATCACTGGCCATCAGGGAGATTCAAATCAAAATCACATTGAGATACCACCTGACACCAGTTAGAATGGCCAAAATCAGAAAGACAGGAAACAACGTGTGTTGGAGAGGATGTGGAGAAAGGGGAACCCTCTTATGCTGTTGGTGGGAATGCAAGTTGGTGCAGCCACTTTGGAGAACAGTGTAGAGATTCCCTAAGAAATTAAAAATAGAGCTTCCCTATGACCCTGTAATTGCACTACTGGGTATTTACCCCAAAGATACAGATGTAGTGAAAAGAAGGGCCATCTGTACCCCAATGTTCAAAGCAGCAAAGGCCAAAGTCACCAAACTGTGGAAAGAAACAATAAATGTATTATTATCAATATGTCTCCTTATTTTGGTTAGCAGTTGGCTTATATAGTTGGCTGCACCCATGTTGGGGGCATAGATATCTACAGTTGTTATATCTTCTTTTTGGATATACTCTTTAAGAATGATATAGTGTGGGGTAGGAGTCATGATGGCAAAGAAGTAGCAGGCTGAGACAACATCAGGTAACAGGAGATCAGCTAGATAGCTTATCAAACCATTCCAAACACCTAAAAATCCAAAATGAGATTGAAAAGAAGAAGAGCAGCAATTCTAGAAACAGAAAATTGACCACTTTCTGAAAGGTAGGACCTGCAGAGAAGTAAATCCAAAGTGATGGGAAGATAGATCGCTGGGTGAGGGGCTGGCTTCCAGCAAGTAACGGAGCAATGGAGCACAAAATCAGAACTTTTAAAAGTCTGCTCCACTGAGGGGCATCGCTCCAGAGGCTAAGCTGGGGTGAAGCCCACGCAGGAACAGTGGCCTGAAAATGGTGGCCTCCTGCTCTCTGGCCCAAGGACCTGAGAGCTCAGGCCCCCACTCCTCAGTGGCCTCAGGTCCCAGGGGGGTCAGGTCCCAGAAGGATCAGGGCTGAGTGTCACAGAGCTCACAAGTATTAGAGAAGGGAAGCTGGCTACAGAGACGGAGCCAAGGAGTGAGCTCTCAGCTCAGGGTTACCTTATCATCATCTGTGGCACAGGCCACTGTTCTGTGAGCAGGGACCCCACAAGATCCGGAGAGACCCCTCGGAAGAGCTTAGGGATCTGCAGGGTTTGGAGAATCCAGGCGGGGCTGTTTGCCAGAGACAGAGAGGCTTGGTCACAGGCTGGGTGAGGTCAGAGAGCAGCCAGAGGCCAGGGAGATGGGAGTGATTGAGCACTTTTCTCCAAGGACGCACTGAGGAGTGGGGGCCCGAGCTCTCATGTCCTTGGGCCAGAGAGCAGGAGGCCACCATTTTCATTCCCATCCTCCAGAACTCTACAGAAAGCGTTCAGGGAACAAAAGCTCCCGAAAGTGAACCCAAGCAGATTACTTCGCCTGGTCCCTGGTAAGGGTGGTACAGTTCCGCCTCGGGCAAAGACATTTGAGAATCACTACAACAGGCCCCTCCCTGAAATAATCAGCAAAAAATCCAGCCAAGACCAAATTCACTTACCAAGGAGAACAGTGGAATTCCAGAGGAGGAGAAAGCAAAGCATGGAATTCATGGTTTTCTTCCCGTGATTCTTTAGTCTTGCAAAGTTGAGTAATTTTTTATTTTATTTTATTTTTTTCTTCTACTAAACTTTTTTTTACTTTTACCCTTTCCTCTTTTAACATTTTTTAAATAGTTTATCTTAACAATACCTTTCATTTAAAAAAATCTTTTTTGAACCTTTTTTATTATACTCATATTTTATCCTTCGTTGTATACAACTTTTTTTTTTTGTATACGCAGTTTTTTTTTGTAATTTTTTCTTCTAAAAAAATTGGGGTACAACTTCTTCTAATATATCAAAATACACCCTAAATCTAGCACAGGGCTTTGGTCTAGTCTCCAGCCTGAGCAAATACTCTCCACTTTCTTTTCCTTTATTCTCCCAACCAACTTATCTTATTAACTCTATTTTTTGAAATTTTTTAAAAATAAAAATAATTTTCATCTTTATACTCTTTTTCCATCCCTTCATTGTGCTTACCCTTAGACATGTTTTTCATTCCTTAAAATTTGGGGAGGTAGTTTCTTCTAAGAGACCAAACTACTCCCCAATTAAGTGGGTGACCCTGTTCTATTCAACAGTCTAATATATATATTTTTTATCTTTATTTGTTTTCCTTTTTTAATTTTTTTTCTGGACTTCTTTTTACCCTCTTTCTTCCCCCCAATGATTTGGAGTCTCTTCCGATTTGGTTAAAACACATTTTCCTGGGGTCTTTGCCACCCCTTTAGTATTTTGTTCGCTCCTTTATATATTCTTTTTTTATTAATTTTTTTAAATTTTCTATAAACATATAATGTATTTTTATCCCCCAGGGGTACAGGTCTGTGAATCACCAGGTTCACACACTTCACAGCACTCACCATAGCACATCCCCTCCCCAATGTCCATTACCCCACCAGCCTCTCCCTAATCCCCTCCCCCCCATGCAACCTTCAGTTTGTTTTGTGAGATTAAGAGTCACTTATGCTTTGTCTCCCTCCCAATCCCATCTTGATTCATTGATTCTTTTCCTACCCTCCAAACCCTTCACGTTGCATCTCCATTTCTTCATATCAGGGAGATCATGTGATAGCTCTTTCTCTGACTTATTTTACTAAGCATAATACCATCTAGTTCTATCCTCCTCCGTTCCAAATGGCAAGATTTCATTTCTTTTGATGGCTGCATAGTATCCCATTGTATATATATATATACCACATCTTCTTTATCCATTCATCTGTTGATGGACATCTAGGTTCTTACCATAGTTTGGCTATTGGGGACATTGCTGCTACAAACATTCAGGTGCACGTGCCCCTTTGGTTCACTACCTTTGTATCTTTAGGGTAAATACCCAGTAGTGCTATTGTTGGGTCATAGGGTAGCTCTATTTTCAGCTTTTTGAGGAACCTCCACGCTGTTTTCTAGAGTGGTTGCACCAGCTTGCATCCCCACCAACAGTGTTCCCCTTTCTCCGCATCCTCACCAGCATCTGTCATTTCCTGACTTGTTAATTTTAGCCATTCCGACTGGTGTGAGGTGGTATCTCATTGTGGTTTTGATTTGTATTTCCCTGATGCCGAGTGATGTGGAACATTTTTTCATGTGTCTGTTGGCCACCTGGATGTCTTCTTTGCAGAAATGCCTGTTCATGTCCTCTGTCCATTTCTTGATTGGATTATTTGTTCTTTGAGTGTTTGCTAAGAGTTTGCTAAGTTCTTTATAGATTTTGGATACTAGTCCTTTATCTGACATGTCGTTTGCAAACTTCTCCCATTCTGTCCATTGTCTTTTGTTTTTGGTTTTGTTTTGATTACTGTGTTATTTGTGGAGCATAACAAATAGCATGGAGGACAAGGGGAGATGGAGAGGAGAAGGGAGTTGAGGGAAATTGGAAGGGGAGGTGAACCATGAGAGACTATGGACTCTGAAAAACAATCTGAGGGGGTTGAAGTGGCAGGGGGTGGGAGGTTGGGGGAACCAAGTGGTGGGTAATAGAGAGGGCACGGATTGCATGGAGCACTGGGTGTGGTGCAGAAACAATGAATACTGTTACACTGAAAAGAAATTTTAAAAAATTAAAAAAAAAAAAGAAGTGGGCAGAAGACATGAACAGACATTTCTACAAAGAAGACATCCAGATGGCCAACAGACACTTGAAAAAGTGCTCCACATCACTCGGCATCAGGGAAATACAAATCAAAACCACAATGAGAGTATCATCTCATGCCAGTCAGAATGGCTAAAATTAACAAGTCAGGAAACAACAGATGGTGGATAGTATGCAGAGAAAGGGGAACACTCCTACACTGCTGGTGGGAATGCAAGCTGGTGCACCCACTCTAGAAAGCAGCATGGAGGGTTCTCAAAAAGTTGAAAATAGAGCTACCCTATGACCCAGCAATCACACTACTGGGTATTTGCCCTAAAGATACAAATGTAGTGATCCATAGGGGCATGTGCTCCCAAGTGTTTATAGCAGCAATGTCCACAATAGCCAAACTATGGAAAGAACCCAGATGTCCATCAACAGATGAATGGATAAAGAAGATTTGGTATATACACAATGGAATACTATGCAGCCATCAAAAGTAATGAAACCTTGCCATTTGCAATGATGTGAATGGGAACTAGAATGTATTATGCTGAGTGAAATAAGTCAATCAGAGAAAGACAATTATCATATTATCTCCCTGATATGAGGAATTTCAGAGGCAACATGGAGGGTTTGGAGGGTAGGGAAGGAAAAATAAAGAAAGATGGGATTGGGAGGGAGACAAACCATAAGAGACTCTTAATCTCACAAAACAAACTGAGGGTTGCTGGGGGGAAGGAGAGGGTGGTTGGATTATGGACATTGTGGAGGGTATGTGCTATGGAAGCCTGATGATTCACAGGCTTGTAGCCCTGGGGCTAATACTACATTATATGTTACTTTTTTAAAAAAGAAAAAACATAAATCTGGATTTCTCTCAGAAATCTCTCAATTTTAAGATGGGGAGATGGAGTAACTGGTTGATGGGCATTAAGAAGGGCACACGATGTACTGAGCACTGTGTTATTTATGACTGATGAGTCACTGAACTCTATCTCTGAAACTTATACTATATGTTGATTAATTGGATTTAAATTTAATTTAATTTTTTTTTAAAAAAAGCTCTCGGTTTTAAAATGTTAGCAACTAATAAAAAAACAAATAAACAAAACCATGTAGGCTAAATAAAATCTGAGGGCTGGATTTGGCCTAAGCGTTGTCATTTAGAAATCTCTTTTTATTATTATTATTATTATTGTGTTCAACTAGCCAACATATAATACATCATTAGTTCTTGATGTAAGGCTCAACAATTCATTAATCACTTATAACACCCAGTGCTCAGCACTACAATGTGCCCTCTTTAAAACCCATACCCCTGGGGATAGAGTATTATGCCTCCATCAGAAAGGATGAATACCCAACTTTTGTAGCAACATGGACGGGACTGGAAGAGATTATGCTGAGTGAAATAAGTCAAGCAGAGAGAGTCAATTATCATATGGTTTCACTTATTTGTGGAGCATAACAAATAGCATGGAGGACATGCGGACTTAGAGTGGAGAAGGGAGTTGGGGGAAATTGGAAGCGGAGGTGAACCATGAGAGACTATGGACTCTGAAAAACAATCTGAGGGTTTTGAAGGGGCGGGGGGTGGGAGGTTGGGGTACCAGGTGGTGGGTATTATAGAGGGCACGGATTGCATGGAGCACGGGGTGTGGTGCAAAAATAATGAATACTGTTATGCTGGAAATAAAAAAAAAAAAAAAAAGGTAAAAAAAAAAAAAAAAAACATCTAAACTGGAAATGAGTAAAGGGGAAGGATAAAAAAAATAAATTAAAGACCATGAGCTTTCCCTGGGAAGGGAAATCCATACCATCAAGATATACATCTCTGGCAGAACGCTGCTGAGCCAGCGAGCGGTTGGGTGAACGGGGACCAGGCCATGGAGAGCCGAATCCAGAGAGTTCGCGACGCGTTCGCGTCCGGCCGGTCGCGCCCGCTGAGGTTCCGGCTGCAGCAGCTCGAGGCCCTGCGCAGGATGGTACGCGAGCGCGAGGACATCCTGCAGGCCATCGGCGCCGATCTGTGCAAGAGTGAATTCAACGCGTACAGTCAGGAAGTCATTACCATTCTTGGCGAACTGGATCTTGTGCTGGAGAATCTTCCTGAATGGGTTACTGCCACGCCAGCCAAGAAGAACTTGCTGACCATGCTGGACGAGGCCTATGTCCAGCCAGAGCCCCTGGGAGTCGTACTCATCATCGGAGCTTGGAGCTACCCCTTTGTTCTCACCATTCAGCCTCTGATTGGAGCCATTGCTGCAGGAAATGCTGTCATTATCAAGCCTTCTGAACTAAGTGAAAAAACAGCTCAGCTCTTGGCCAAACTCCTTGCGCAGTATTTGGACCAGGAATTGTATGCCGTGATTAACGGTGGCATCCCTGAAACCACGGAGCTCCTGAAACAGCGGTTTGACCACATCCTCTATACGGGGAACACGGCTGTTGGGAGGATTGTCGTGGAAGCCGCTGCCAAGCACTTGACCCCCGTGACGCTTGAGCTGGGAGGCAAGAGCCCGTGTTACATCGACACAGATTGGACCTGGATGTTGCCTGCCGGCGCATAACTTGGGGGAAATACATGAATTGTGGCCAAACCTGCATTGCTCCTGACTATGTCCTCTGTGAACCGTCCCTCCAGCATCAAATTGTGCAGAAGATTAAGGAAACCGTGAAGGAATTTTATGGTGAAAATATAAAAGAATCTCCCGATTATGAGAGGATCATCAACCTTCGTCATTTTAAGAGGATACTAAATTTGCTGGAAGGACAGAAGATCGCTTTCGGTGGGGAGACCGAAGAGGCCACACGCTACGTAGCCCCAACGATCCTTACTGACGTAGATCCTGAAGCCAGGGTGACGCAAGAAGAAATTTTCGGGCCCATTCTTCCCATCGTGCCTGTGAAGAATGCCGACGAGGCCATAAAGTTCATCAACCGCCGTGAAAAGCCACTGGCCTTCTACATCTTTTCTCACAATGATAAGCTCGTCAGACGGATGACCGACGGCACGTCCAGCGGCGGCGCCACGGCCAACGACGTCATCATGCACTTCACCCTCAGCTCGCTGCCCTTTGGGGGGTAGGTTCTAGCGGAATGGGAGCTTACCATGGGAAGTACAGTTTTGATACCTTCTCTCACCAGCAGCCCTGTCTGCTGAAGAGTTTAAAGAGGGAAGGTGCTAACAAGCTCAGGTATCCTCCCAACAGCCAGTCAAAGGTGGATTGGGCAAAATTCTTCATCCTGAAGCGCTTCAACAGAGGAAAACTCGGCCTGCTGTTGCTGGCTCTCCTGGGCGTTGTGGCGGCCGTGCTGCTCAAGAAACACAAGGCTGTGCTGAGGAGAAAGGCCCTGTTGATTTTTCTCGCAGCTCAGACTGCGTTGTCCCGTAAGCAGTGACGACCACAGATCCCACGGCCCAGCTCTGTCTTTAAGAGTGAGGCCAGATACTACTGAAGAAAGATCCTATTCAAACTCCTGGTTGCCTCTACCGAATTGTTCCTCTGTTAAACAGTTAATGAACCAGTCATTTTAAAATCCTACCAAAAATAGTAAGGAAGTAACGCAAATGCATCTGAATCAACCGTCAAAGTCATTGGTGTGCCCCGTGGAGAAAACCTGCCATCTCAGCCAAACCCCAGCCTTCTCCTCTGTGGAGTGGGGGACGCACTCCGAGAATGCATTTTACATGGGTTACCCAGACCTTAGAGCTTGAGTCTAGGGGAGGCGAACGTGTTAGGCTAAACCCTTGGGACATGTAAAGGAGTCTTGGAACCTGCTGAGTGACTTCTTCACTCCAGTTCTTGGGACACAAGACACCCTGCCCAGGGTTATCCACAGCCCTCCGTGTCCAGAGAGGTGAGGCTAGACCTTCCAGCTCTGCTTGAGTTTTGAGGCACTAGAATTGTATATGGGGGGGGGGGGGCAGGTGGTCCCTGTCTCTCATCCACTGGGACATGAGGACTTAACCTTCAGGAGTCAGCCCTCCTGTCAGATGGGCCACCTGACCAGTGGTCTTCCTCCTTTCTCATCCATTCTCCATCCTCTCTCCTGTTTATATTGGGACAGTCTCTTGGGGCCATCCACAAATGCCTTCTGTGACTAATACCACGTAAAACATCACCTTGTACGCCCCGGGGCTTCTGGGAAGACAAGTTGCCAGTTTCATGCACGTATCATCTGTCATTCTTCCCGTGAAGGAGTTGTAGGATTCTGCATCTTCTAAAACTCTAACTGGCATGTTTAATGTTGTAATAAGGAGACTTCTAACAAGTTAACTTCTAACAAGTTAAGTTAATACTTAACTCTCTCTCAGGATCTTAAAGTTTCAAGTCAGTGGATCTTCAAGGACAAATCTTTAAGTTTCTTAGGTGCACAGCACAATGCACATAAATTCCACTTTGCTAAACTTCAGAGAGATCCCTGGGTAAGTGCAGCCTTCAGGACCTAACACAGAAAGCCACTGCCTACCATGACCAAGAGGCCTTGGATAATCAGGACTTCAAAGTTGGAGAGCTTTGGAGGGGGTTGATGGTGGATTGTTTGGAGGACTCTGTGAGCCACGGCAGTTGGCCACGCTGAAGAGGACGGAGGACACAGGAAGGGGAGCCCTGTTGAGATGGCTGGGACCGGAGACCTGAAGCAGTTCAGTCCAGTAGGAAAGACCTCAGCCTCCCTGCCAGGCCTTGGGGACTCCTGGCTGTAGGGGCCCCACCATCCCCAGAGCATGAGTCACCGGCTTGATTGCACACACTCAGCGTGTGACCTTCATGTCAGCATGAGGTGTCAAGAACTCGTCACTAGGCTAGTCCATCAGGATAATCGGTCATAAAATATCTTAGAATATCCATGTGGAATTTTTCATTTAGCCTACTAAATTGTACTTTCTAATTTCTAGTTCAACTAAATTATTGGCTTGTCTATTGGTATATTCTGCTTAAAAATAAATACATTATATTTACTAAAAAAAAAAAAAAGATATACATCTCTGGTAATCTCGAGAAAGAAGAAAGAGAAGTACCTTCCAAGTACCTTTCTCATGCATCTACAGGGGAAACAGGCCAGTTAATTTCTCTATCAGGTCATTTAGCCACCTGGAGGGAGGAAATAAATGGGTGGGATCCCAGCTTTGTGCTCTCAGAGGTTGAGGATAAATTCTGGAGACCAAAACCAAGAAGGTTCATCAGAAAGGCCCCACAGATGGAGAAAAGTATAACTGAAGCCTGTGACCATCCTGAGGATGGATAGAGTGGAACACTCCCAGCCCCTCTTTTTGGATGCCAGCCATATCCTAAGTCCTGACAAGAAGGAGGGGACTGAAATGCTAGGAATTAGGCTAGCAGCACCACCATGAAACTTTCAGGCTTTATGACAATTTCTTAGACCAAGTAAGAAAACAAAGCTTTTGAGAAGGTAGTGGTATTACCATACAGGGGCAGCTGCTGTATTGGAAGTTCAGAATACCAGTGCCAAAAAGATTCGTTTTCATTTCTCTTTTTTATAGCAATATGAGATTATGGATCCCAGGGTTAACATGGTAGTTCTACAGAGTTAGAACCTAGATTTCTGCTGTCTCACTCTAGCCTTTTTGTATGTTGCCCTTATCTGCAAGGTCCAAAATGGTACACCATGGCATTCATGCCCCAGCTGGTAAAAAATGGTAAGGGGAAAGGAAGCACACTTCTGTCAGTGGGCTGACTCCAAAGTTGTTCACTCAACCTACTCATACCCCACACAGAACCTAGCCACACAGCCATCATAGCTGCATAGGAAACGAGGAAATATGCTCTTTAACTTGGTGGTTATATTAGTTACCCATTGTGGCATAACAAACCATTCCAAAGCATAGTGAATTGAGATATCAACAATATATTATTTCTCACAGTTCTGAGAAATTCTTTTGTTGGACTTGCCTGTGGCTGCAGTCATCAGATAGCTAGACTGGGCTGGAAGGGCCATGAGGACCTCAAGCATGCAGTCTTGCTGGCTGTCTACTGGGGGCCTTAGTCATCTCCTCCTGTGGCTGCTCATTCTCTAATGTGTTCAGTGGGTCTCAGGATGGTGGTCTTGGGATTCTGAGAAGGTGAGAGCAGAAGCTGTAGTGCTTCCCAGCCCAGGCTCTGGAACTCCCACACATCCCATAAGCCATCACATTCTATTGGTCAAAGCAAGCCACAAGACCAGCTCAGATTCTAGTTGGTAGAGATAGACCCCTCTACTTAATGGAAAAAGCAATAAATGAGTGGTATATGAGGAGACACAATCATTGGGGGTCATAATTCTTTTTCTTTTATGTTCAGTTAGCCAGAATATAGTACATCATCAGTTTTTGATGTAGTGTTCACTGATTCATTAGTTGCTTATAACATGCAGTACTCCATGCAATACATACCCTCCTTAATACTGACCACCCAGTTACAATTTCACCCCACCCACCCTCAGTTTGTTTCCCAGAGTCCAGAGTCTCTCGTGGCTTTTCTCCCTCTCTGATTTCTTCAGCATGAGGGTCATAATTCTAACAATCTTCCATGGTGTCCCAGATAAGAACCCTATTCCTGAGTAAAAAAATGAGGATTGAAACTGAAGGGCTCTATGTATTCTGAAGCAAGGGACTCTAAAAAGTAAAAACAAGAGATTTTCCTGGGGTTGGCTGCTTATCATGAGATTTATGACCCTGTTTATTAGTAACTTTGTGGTTATACTAGGGTAATCAGTCACTAAAAATTATTTATTTTCCAACCCATCATAAAACTCCTATCTGGCTGAATTCAACAGAATCTTCCAACTCAATGATGTAAATGTGGACTCTGAGCCCTCAGGACCTTAACTGTTCATTCAAAGACAGGCCTCTGCAAATACAGAAGCCCTCCCCTTTCCTGGCTCAGTTAAGGACTTCTGGAAATATTAAGGTCCTTTATCTTTCAACTTAAGGAAGTAGAAAAACATTTTTAACGAATTTTGAAGTCAGAAGAGGAAATTGTGCAGAATCATCCAAAGGTGACATGTGCTATGGCACCCCCAAGGATACGAGGACCATTGTCTCATTAGTCACCCTTTAATGACATCATATTTCACTTTTGAGTAAAATAGAAACTCCTCACTCTGGCTTACCAAGCACAACTGCCCAAGCTCCTGCCCACTCCTTGACCCCATCTGTGCTTCCCTCTGACTGGAACATTCCTGCCTCTACTTGAGTCAGGTGTTGTCTCCCCTGGGGACCCTTCCCACACCTTCCCAAGTAGGATAAGCCACCCCTCCCTCCTATCATCTCTGTTCTTATCCTGGAACAGATGTCTAAGACATGATTTTCTGTATTTTGATGAGCCCCATGAAATTGCCATTTTTGTCAAAAAAAAAACATGTTGACAATTTCATATGGTTTATCACCTAATATTATAACATCTAGATAACAGCCACAGTCTCCCCACACCTCCCTGTGCCTGCCCTGTCACAGGGTATTCCTCAAAAGCCATCAGGACAGTAAAAGAGAAAAGCTTTGGAACCAAATAGAGCCAGATTTTAATCCCAGCTCCCTTCTATTCCTATATGTATGATCTCAGGCCATTGGGATGATCTCTAAGTCTGTTTTCTCATAAGTGAAATTCAGGTATTATTAAATAGCAAGTGGTGGCTGCTTAGCAGGACTGGCGTCAGAATTAGGATGCACACTAAGGTGAGAGTCATGGTTAACTGCATTGGCAAAGGGATAGGAGAATGGGAACTGGTAGTGCTCCCCTGAGGAGGGAAGTTTGCCTAGAAACAGCTTATCAAAAATTTACATGCCCTTGATAGCAAGTGCTACCAATGCCCTGTTTGGATCCATGTGGACCTTGACAAGGGACCATAAGCTCATCTTTCATATTTCCAACTAGCAGAACTTGTTAGCTCTTTGGCCACCAGAGCCCATTCTGTCTTCATTCAGGTGAGGTCAGAAGTGCCAGGGAACTGATGACACCGCTGCCCACCAAGAGCAGACCTCAGCCAATAATTATGTAGAGCTGCTATACAGTTCACTATTGAACAACACAGGTTTGAACTGCACAGTTCCACTTATATGTGGATTTTTCAAAAACTGCATACAATACAACAAATGTATTTTCCTTAACAATTTTTTAACTTACATAATTTTATTATTTTAATTTTATTTTTTGTGTTCCAAGATTCATTGTTTATGCACCACGCCCAGTGCTTCATCCAATACATGCCTTCCTTAATACCCACCACCAGGCTCAACATCCCCCCAAGCTCCCCCATTCAAAACCTTCAGTTTCTTAGAGTCCACAGTCTCTCATGGCTCATCCAAAAATACAGATGTAGTGAGAAGAAGGGCCATATGTACCTCAATGTTCCTTATGATTTTTTTTTTCTCAAGTAACCTTTTTTTTTACATTTCTTTTCAGTGTTCCAGAATTCATTGTTTATGAACCACACCCAGTGCTCCATGCAATATGTGTCCTCCATAATATCCTCCACCAGGTTCACCCAATGTCCCACCGCCCTCCCATCCAAAACCCTCAGATTGATCTTCAGAATCCACAGTCTCTCATGGTTCATCTCTCCCTCAATTTCCCTCAAGTCCCTTCTCCTCTCCAGCTCCCCATGTCCTCTGTGTTATTCCTTATGGTCCAAATATAACCAAAACCATATGATAATTAACTCTCTGCTTGACTTACTTCACTCAGCATAATCTCTTCCAATCCTGTCCATGTTGATACAAAAGTTGGGTATTCATCCTTTCTGATGGAAGCACAATACTCCATAGTATAAATGGACCACATCTTCCTTATCCATTCATTCACTGAAGGGCATCTTGGTTCTTTCCACAGACTGGTGACTGTGGCCATTGCTGCTATAAACATTGGGGTACAAATGGCCCTTCTTTTCACTACATCTGTATCTTTGGGGTAAACACCCAGTAGTGCAATTGCAGGGTCATAGGGAAACTCTATTTTTAATTTGTTACGGAATCTCCACACTTTCTTCCAATGTGGCTACACCAACTTGCATTCCCACCAACAGCATAAGAGGGTTCCCCTTTCTCCACATCCTCTCCAACACACGTTGTTTCCTGTCTTGTTAATTTTGGCCATTCTAACTGGTGTAAGGTGGTATCTCAATGTGGGGTTTTGATTTGACTCTCCCTGATGGCCAGTGATGACGAACATTTTTCATGTGTCTGTTAGCCATTTATACGTCTTCATTGCAGAAGTGTCTGTTCATGTCTTCTGCCCATTTTTTTTGACATGATTCTCTGTTTTGTGTGTGTTGAGTTTGAGGAGTTCTTTATAGATCCTGGACATCAGCCCTTTGTCTGTATTGTCATTTGCAAATATCTTCTCCCATTCTGTGGGTTGTCTCTTTGTTTTGTGGACTGTTTCCTATGCCATGCAGAAGCTTTTGATCTTGTGAAATCCCAAAATTTCATTTTTGCTTTAGTTTCCTTTGCCTTTGGTCACATATCTTGAAAGAAGTTGCTGTGGCCAATGTCAAAGAGGTTACTGCCTATGTTCTCCTATGATGGATTCCTGTCTCACGTTGAGGTCTTTTATACATTTTGAGTTTGTCTTTGTGTATGATGTAAGAGAATGGTAGAGTTTCATTCTTCTACACATAGCTGTCCAATTTTCCCAACACCTTCTATTGAAAAGACTGGTTTTTTCCCACTGTATATTTTTTCCTGCTTTGTCAAAGATTATTTGACCATAGAATTGAGGATCCATATCTGGGCTCTCTACTCTGTTCCACTGGTCTATGTGTCTGTTTTTATGCCAGTACCATGCTGTCTTGGTGATCACAGCTTGTAGTAAAGCTTGAAATCAGGCAACGTGATGCCCCCAGTTTTGTTTTTCTTTTTCAACATTTCCTTAGCAATTTGGGGTCTCTTCTGATTCCATGCAAATTTTAGGATTGTTTGCTCCAGCTCTTTGAAAAATCCAGTGGAATTCTGATCGGGATAACATTGAAAGTATAGATTGCTCTAGGCAGTATAGACATTTTAACAATGTTTATTTTTCCGATCCATGAGCATGGAATGCTTTTCCATCTTTTTGTGTCTTCTTCAATTTCTCTCATGAGTGTTCTGCAATTCCTGCATTTCTCATTCAGAAGTATCAAGAGTACAGATCCTTTACCTCTTTGGTTAGGTTTATTCCCAGGTATTTTATGGTTATTGGTGCTATAGTAAATGGAATTGATTCTCTAATTTCCCTTTGTCTGTTTTCATTGCTAGTGTATAAGAAAGCAACTGATTTCTGTGCATTGATTTTGTATGCTGCCACATTACTGAATTGCTGTAGGAGTTCTAGTGGTGTGGGAGTGGAGTCTTTTGGGTTTTCCATATAAAGTATTATGTCATCTGTACAGAAAGTTTGGCTTCTTCTTTGTTAATCTGAATACCTTTTATTTCTTTTTGTTGCCTGATTGCTGTTGCTAGGACCTCTAGTACTACTTTGAGCAACAATGGTGAGAGTGGGCATCCTTGTCGTGTTCCTGATCTCAAAGGGAAGGCTGTCAGCTTCTCCCCATTGAGAATGATATTCACTCTGGGCTTTTCATAGGTGGATTTTATGAAGTTGAGGAGTTTTCCCTTTATCCCTGTACTTTGAATGGTTTTAATCAGGAATGGATGTTGTATCTTGTCAAATGCTTTTTCTGCAGTAATTGAGAGGACTATGTGGTTCTTCTCTCTTCTCTTATTGATTTGTTCTATCCCATTGATTGATTTTCAAATGTTGAACCACACTTGAATCCCAGGGATAAATCCCACCTAGTCATGGTGGATAACCTTTTAATTTACCGTTAGATCCTATTAGTTAGGATCTTATTGAGAATCTTGGCGTCCATATTCATTAGGTATATTGGTCTGAAATTCTCCTTTTTGATGGGGTCTTTGCCTGGTTTGGGGATCAGGATAATGCTGGTTTCATAAAAAGAGACTGGAAGTTTTCCTTCTGCTTCAATTTTTTGAAACAGCTTCAGGAGAATAGGTATTATTTCTTCTTTGAAAGTTTAGGAGAATTCTCCAGGGAATCCGCCAGGCCCTGGGCTCTTGTTTTTTGGGAGATTTTTGATCACCGCTTCAATCTTTTTACTAGATATTGGTCTATTCAGATTATCAGTTTCTTCCTGATTCAGTTTTGGAAGTTTATACGTTTCTAGGAATGCATCCATTTCATCTAGGTTGCTTAACTTACTGGCATGTAACTGCTGATAATAATTTCTGATGACTGTTTCTATTTCCTTGTTGTTAGTCGTGATCTCTCCCTTTGCATTCATAATTTTATTAATTTGGGTCTTCTTTCTTTTCTTTTGGATTAGTTTGGCCAATGGCTTATAGATCTTATTGATTCTTTAAAAAAACCAGCTTTTAGTTTCATTGATGCATTCTACTGTATCTCTAGTTTCTATCTCATTGATCTCTGCTCTAATCTTGATTATTTCCCTTCTTAAGTGTGGGGTTGGCTAAATTTGTTGTTGATTCTTCTGTTCTTTAAGGCATAAAGAGAGGTGGTGTATTCTGGATTTTTACTTTTTTTTTTTTTTTTTTTTTGAGGGAGGCTTGGATGCCTATGTATTTAATAATACTAGAGGCCGAAAGGTTTCCCCCCAAGATTACAGATTCTCAAAAGTCCTCGAGACACCTAATAGTAAGAATGAAGAATTATAATTGTAGGCAGAACCTCTTGAAAGCAGCTAGGACAAAGAAGATCCTTACATACAGAGGAAAGCCCATCAGAATAACGTCAGACCTGTCCACAGAGAAATGTCAAGCCAGAAAGGGCCGGCAAGATATATTCAGGGCACTGAATGAGAAGAACATGCAGCCAAGAATACTTTATCCAGCAAGACTGACATTCAAAATGGATGGAGAGATAAAGAGTTTCCAAGACCAGCAAGGCTTAAAAGACTATGCAACCACCAAGCCGATACTGCAGGAAATATTAAGGGGGCTTCTTTAAAGGAGGAAAAAGCCCAAGAATAGCATTGAACAGAAATATAGAGACAATCTACAGAAAGAAAGACTTCAAAGGTAACACGATGTCAATAAAAACGTATCTATCAATAATCACCCTCAATGTGAATGGCCTAAATGCACCCATAAAACGGCACAGCACAGGGTTGCAGACTGGATAAAACGACAGGACCCATCCACGTGCTGTCTACAAGAGACCCATTTTGAACCTAAAGATACACCCAGACTGAAAGTGAAGGGATGGAGAAGCATCTTTCATGCCAATGGGCCTCAAAAAAAAGGCTGGGGTAGCGATTCTCATATCAGACAAATTAGATTTTAAACTAAAGACTGTAGTCAGAGATACAGAAGGACACTACATCATTCTTAAAGATGATCTAACAATTGTAAATATCTATGGGCCCAAATGGGAGCAGCCAATTACATAAGAAAACTGTTAATCAAGATAAAGAGTCATATTGATATGAATACACTAATCGTTGGAGATCTTAACACGCCTCTCTCAGAAATAGACAGATCATCGATGCCACGTGGTTTTTTCAAGCAGTCTTGCTGGAGTTGAGTCCTGCCCCCTATCAAGGGGCTGGGCTCTGAGGAAACCGGTTTTTCAGGCTTTTGTTCTCTGGAGGGTTTTTTTGTTTGTTTTGTTTTGTTTGTTTTTCTTTTTCCTCCCTTGGTGGCTTTTGGTGATTCTTTGGAGGTTTAGACAAAAGCAAACTGCAGTTTGCTGAGACCTCTGTCTCACAGAGAAGCCTCAGTCTGTTCCCCTCTGGGTGCTCCAGAGCACATAAATTCCCCCTCTGCCACCTCCCACTGGCAGAGCACAACCCCAGCGAAGTCTCAGGGGTCACAGGAGCTCCTGCTTCTACCCTGGTGCTACCAAAACCATGAGAAGTACTAACTAGTCCAGAGAGCTGGCTTCCAGTTGCTGCCTCCGCCATGGCTGTCTGGGCAGGTCCAGACCACTGGAGAGGTCCCAACCGGAGACAGCACACTGAGATTTTCATGCTGGGAGTGTTAAGACTCTCACTGGTCCTAGAGAACACCCACTAACGCCTGCACAGACCTCTCTCAGGGGAGGGTGTGGAGTGTGACTCACACCCCAGTCGCACCGCGTGAGTGCAGAGTGCAAAAAGCTGTGGTTCTAGAGAACACCAGCTGGTGTCCACACCAGACTCCCTCATGTGCGCCGCCACCCAGATGCTCTCATGGGCACCAGCAGCTCAGGGACCAAGGCCTGGCTTCTTTGCCGCACTCACTCTGGAACAGCACCAGTGGTGGCCATCCTGGGTCCGTGGGCTTAAGCCATGTCCCTAACCGCCCAATTCCACCAACTTCCCCTTAAGATCTTTTGTTCTTTTTGAGTGCTTTTAACCAGACCCCAAGTTAATGCTGGTCCCCAATCACACGGCACTCTTGTATTGGGTATTACTTTCCAATGGGTTGCTTCTGGTGGCTCCCTCCCCCTTTTGTTTATCTTCCGATATCAGTCCGATGTTCCCACTCTGCTTTATCTGCCCACTGGAGTCTTCTGCCCCCATAGAGATCCAGAAGTGTATAATTCTAATCTCAGGCTGATTTCATGGGTGATCAGAGTGCTTTGGTAGATAATCAGCTCACTTTAGGGGACCGGTTGAAACAGTGCCTCCTACTTCTCTGCCATCTTGCCCCCTCTCTCCTTATGATTTTCTCTTTTTTTAAGATTTTATTTATTTATTTGACTGAATGAGAGAGACCACAAGTAGGCTGAGAGACAGGTAAGTAGAGAAGGGGAAGCAGGCTCCCTGCTGAGCAGAGAGCCCCATGCAGGGCTCAATCCCAGGACCCTGAGATCATGACCTGAGCTGAAGGCAGAAGCTTAACCCACTGAGCCACCCAGGTGCCCCTATCCTTATGATTTTCTTAATGACATTTTCTTTTCTTGAGTTTTACTGTAAGAATACATAATACACACAATATGCAAATTAGGTGTCTGTTTATGTTATCAGTAAGGCTTAATAATTAGGTTCTTGGGGAGTCAAATACATGGATTTCCAATGGCATGAGGGATCAGTGCCCCTAATCCCAGCATTGTTCAAGGGCCAACCATAGACATACTCCAGTTCCTTCTGTCTTCAAGTGGGACAATGCTGAGGTTTGCTTTCTACTGTCTCCCAGAACTCCCAATCAGGTGACTCTGCAGGGATACACAGTGGTGTCTCTTAAATATACTTTCCTTCCCAGCTCACATCCCTCCCCTATCTCTTAGGGACACTCTTAAATAAACTTCTTTCACTCAAATTCTTTTTTTTTTAATTTCATTCTTTTTTTTTTTTTTACATTTTTTTATTTCTTTTGAGAGTAACAGTATTCATTGTTTTTGCACCACACCCAGTGCTCCATGCAATCCGTGCCCTCCCCAATACCCACCCCCTGGTTCCCCCAACCTCCCACCGCCTACCCCTTCAAAACTCTCAGGTTGTTTTTCAGTGTCACTCAAATTCTTATCTTGGGTTTACTTCTGGGAGAACTCAAACTTCTGAGAACATAACCTATAAATTATACATATGCAAAAGTAACATATTCAATTTATTAATTCACCATGTTTTTATTTGCTAGAGGTTGGGAATATCAAAAGGAAACCGGTTAAATACATTATGACCCACCCACACAAAGGGACAATATGCAGCTGTATAAAAGAATGAAAAAATGCTTTATGTATCGATATAAAACATCTGAGCTATATTAATGAATAAAGCAAGATGCAGAACAGTATAAATAACATGTTATAATTTGTGTAAAAAGCTTGTATTTGTGTATGTGTTTGCATATGACTAGAATCTTTGTGAAGGAGACCCCCAAATACACACAACCTTGACAGCCCCTTAGGAGGGACCTGAAAGGCTATGGGGACCAGAATGAAGGGAAACTTCACCACAAATGCTTGCACACCTTTTGATTTTTTTAACAGATGGGTTTATCTATCTGTTAAAATAGTAAGTAAATACATAGATAAAGGGAGGTGCACCACTGCTCCTTGGACCTTATATAGCTCAAGTGTGGAATGGGTGGACAGGCTCCTGGTGGCTGACCAGATCCTGACTCCACCATGATTCTTCCAGTGTGGTCTCCACCCAACTGAACAGGCTCCCGCAGGTCTATGTCCTTGCCCATGAAAGGAGGTCTCTCTTCCTTTAGCAGGATCAGACTCTGTTGCATTTCCCTTTATGTTCACCCACAAAAGCTGCCATCACCTCTGTCAGAAGGAAGGTCCAATGGTACCTTCATCCACATATAAGGAATCTCAAGCAATTCCCTTCTTCCTGAGAGGTTGTACTGAAAGCACTCATCCCCTTCCAAGAGACATCTGAGTCATGCATACAACTCATGCATATGCTTGTACACACACTTGAACAAACATACACACATGAATGGAAGTCCAAGCTGTTCTTTCCTGAATGAGTTGCTACCACCCCACTCCCCAATACATGAATCTGTCCAACAGCCTGAGGACCTGCACTGTAGGTCTAACCAATGTCTTACTTCTTGCAGGAGAGGCCACTCGAGGGGGAAGGAGCTGCTACTGGGGCTGGGCAGCACTGGGACCAGCTTCACTCATCATGTCCTTGTACTGCCGCTTGAAGAAGCCAAGCTGCGGAGGCAGAGACAAAGGGAGTAATGACCAGCAAAGCCAGGGAAGTGGTGAAGGCCATGCAAACCAGGAGGGGAGACAGAGAGATCAGGAGGCACAAAGAAAAATGTGGCAGACTCTAAAGAGACCTGGGGGAAATGGGGCAGGGAAAGAGAGGCATTAACGTTAGAGACAGGAAAGATAGAAAAGAAATAAAATACAGAAGGAAAAGGGAAAATTAATACCTTTATAGTGGTCATTCTAGACCAGGGACCATTCTAAGTGTACTACATATATTGGGTTAATACCCAATTACCTTCACAAAATGGTACTGACACTCATTTTATAGCTGAAGAAACAGACTCTGTGACTTGGTGGGAGTCAAAGCCAGTAACGAGCTGCTGAGTAAGAAGCAGTGCGGGAGAGGGGAGCAGACAGGAAAAGGGGATACCTTGTACAGTCCAGCGGTGATGAGGGCCAGAAGCACGAACCCCCCCACTGAACTGCCCACTATAAGTGGTAAAGGGTTGTGCACTTCAGTTGGCTCCACTTTGGTTTCTGTCTGTGGCAGAGGGAGAGAGGGGTAATGATGAACTTCAGATTTCTAGGGGTTCCCCCGTCAGAACTTGTGCACTCCCTGAACCCAATGACTAGCCCCTCCCTGGACCCTCACTCCTCCTTTTTTTTTAAAGATTTTATTTCTTTATTTGACAGAGAGAGAGAGACATCACAAGTAAACAGCGCAGCAGGCAGAGGGTGAGGGGGAAGGAAGCAGGTTTCTGCCAAGCAGAGAGCCCAATGTGAGGCTCGATCCCAGGACCCTGAGATCATGACCTGAGCCGAAGGCAAAGGCTCAACCCACTGAGCCACCCGGGCGCCCCCTCACTCCTCCTCCGTCTCCTCCTCCCTTGTCTCACTCTATCGCTTTACCTAGAGATTGCTACAAGCCCAGCCTCCCCTCCTGCCTCCCATAGTCCCTCTGGGTCAGAGGAAAATACCTGGGCCCTCAGAAATGCCTCCTGTCCTGGAAGCATGGCAAACTCCGAATCATTAAACAAGACCTCTGCTGTGCTCACAACCTGAAGGTAGTGTGTTGAAGTCTATGGGAGAGAAAGGATGGCAGTTGGACCTGTGGGCCCCCTGGAGTATCGTGTCTGTGCCCAGCTGAGCCTTGGCCCTCACGTACCTTGATATACCAGTCAAATGAGAGGTTGCCTTGGAGGGTGATATTGAGCTTTTCCTGGATGCCAAAGGTCAGGATGTCACACTGGATTCTCTGGCAGACAGCGATGGAACAGTTCTGGGGAGAGAGCAGAGGGTAGGAATGACTAAGCTGGATACAGAAAATATCCATGCACCCAGTCCACACTGTTGGCAGGTGGTACTCAGCACTAATAAAGGAACAGTGCTGAGTCTGCACGTGTCCCTAAAGCTGGGTTAGGGTTATTCTTACCACAACTGGAGTCTTCTTAAGCTCCACCAGGAAATCAGAAAGAGGGGGTTCCCACTCCTTGCTGTGGCAAGTGCTGGAAAGGTTCTAAGGAAAGAGAGACACTGTGAGAAGGGCAGAAAATGAGGGCTCATGGGTCCACCATCAAGGAGACTGAAATGGCCAAGGTCCAGGAGAGGGTCAAAATGGCTCCAAAATCCAACAACAACCAAAAAAAACCAGAGATTTTAGGAAAGACCAGGGCTGTGGTGGTAGGAGTTGGGTCACTCCTCAAGCCCAGCTAGACTTACCTTGGAAAAGGTGACTTGAGGGTTGTCCCACACAGTGACCTGGTTCAGCTTGGTAGGCACCCAGAAGACCACGCTGATGGGGAGGCTCCTTTGCCCCAAGTTGTTGAACTGCACAGTGGGAGGAGGGCAGTGGATACCGGCACTCTGCCTTTCTGCTCCCGCCAGCACCCAGAGTCTGCCTCCCGACTCCTGACAGCCCCGTACACCTAATAAGGCCTCGCAGTCCCGAGCAGCCTGCCTCCTGATGCTTTCTGGGAGTCAGAAGAGGGTAGGGGTTAAACACACATCTGAAAGCCAGACAGGCTGGTACTAAGTAGTGGCTCTTCCACTACTAGCGGTGAGACCATGGCTGTGTTCTGTTAACCTCTCTGAGCCTCATTTGTTCCATCTGCGAACTGGAGATAATGACAGTCCCTGATTCAAAGAATCATTGTAATGATAAAATGAGGTGTGTGTGTGTGTGTGTGTGTGTGTGTGTGTGTGTGTACACATGCGCACGCAGTCCTGGGTGTGTACAGAATGAAAGTGAGCCTGCAACAGAGCCCAGCACGTAGTAAGCATCTGATGTGTGTCTCCCGTCATTATTTCCCATTATCACACACCCATCCCATTGATTTCCCTCCCTGGCTTCCTTCTCAGCTACCCACCTCATACTTATGCTCTATAATGCGGCTGGTCTTCTCTGCAGCTGTGAAGCTGAGATATTTAGTGGAGACCTCATGGCTGATGGGAGAAAGAAGAAAGTAAAGGAGGTGTCAGGACTTCAAATGTGTCCTAAGAGGAGGTCTTGGGCTAAGTGTGTTAGGGAATAAACAGACATAAGGGTAAGGCTGCCCTGAGACACTGCCAGTGGGATGGTGTATAGGGGGCCAGACACGTCAGACACACAGAATGTACTAGCTTGGGCCATGCAGACACATGCACACACACATGCACAAATACACACCCATGCTCACAGATGCTAGACACACACACACACGCACACACGCACACACAAATACACAATGGGCCATGTTTGGCCCAGTGGTAAAGGCAGGGCTAAAGCCCTAGAAGCCAGTACCTGGTGACTACCACGAAGACAGTGTATTTCACAGGCAGCTCCAGCTGGAATTCAGTTTTGTTGGTCCTAGTCGTGTTGTTCTCACTGAAGGGAAACAGAGAGCTTTCTTGTATATCTTTTTCACGAATTTATAATCTGTGTAAGGGCAGGAACCACACACGTCTTACCCATGCTGTCGCACCAGCAGCACTGAGTACAGAGCCTGGTGCATGGTGGGCGCTCAGTTGGTATTTACTGAACGAATGAGTGAATGAATGAGCTGAAGGGAGAACCAGTGGGGAGAGGGCAGTGGTCCACACTGGGGAGGGGTTTGGGACCTCAAAGTGGGGAAGCTGGCTCAGCACACCTGGTCACATTGGCCTTGAGGAGTAGTCTGTTTCCCAAGGAAGCATCAGATTCTACACCAAATGTGATAGTAAATGTGACCTGGAGTTAGAGAAAAGAGAGACAGTGAAAAGAATAGAAGAAACAACCCAAATGTCTATCAACTAAAGAATGAATAATAAAATGTGGTGCATCGCCCAGCAATTGCACTACTGGGTATTTACCCTAAAGATTCATGTTTGTAACAGCAATGTCCACAATAGCCAAACTATGGAAAGAACCTAGATGTCTATCAACAGATGAATGGATAAAAAAGATATGGATATATATATACACACACACATATATATAGATATATATATATCCATATTTATCCATTCATATATATCTCCATATATATATCTATAGATAGATCGATATTCCAGAAAGATTTCATTTTTTATTTATTTTCAGCATAACAGTATTCATTATTTTTTCACCACACCCAGTGCTCCATGCAATCCATGCCCTCTATAATACCCACCACCTGGTTCCCCAACCGCTCACCCCACCGCCCCTTCAAACCCCTCAGATTGTTTTTCAGAGTCCACAGTCTCTCATGATTCACCTCCCCTTCCAACTTACCCCAACTCCCTTCTCCTCTCTAACTCCCCATGTCCTCCATGATTTCATTTTTTGATGGCTGCATAGAATTCATATATATGTATCTATACATATATGAATAGGTATATTTACATATATAAATATAGTATTCATGTATGTATCTGTATGTGTATATATACATATGTATATACATGTATATACATATATACTCATGTATACATATATACATGTATATTTTTAAAATTTTAAAAATAAAAGAAAAACAAATCGCTTGGGGAAAAAATGAAATCTTGCCATTTTCAATGACATGGTTGGAACTAGAGGGTATTATGCTAAGCAAAATAAGTCAGTCAGAGAAAGACAATCATCATATGATCTCTCTGATATGAGGAATTTGAGAGGCAGGAGTGGGGGCTCGTGGGGGGAAGGGAGGAAAAAGTGAAACAAGATGGGACCAGGAAGGGAGAAAACCTAAAAGATTCTTAATCTCAGGAAACAAACTGAGGGCTGCTGGCAGCGGGGAGGGATGGGGCGGCTGGGTGATGGACACTGGGGAGGGTATGTGCTATGGTGAGTGCTGTGAATTGTGTAAGACTGCTGATTCACAGACCTGTACCCCTGAAACAAATAATACAGTACATGTTAATTTTTTAAATGTGGTGCATCCATATACACTATGGAGTATGACGCCTCCATCAGAAAGGATGAATACCCAATTTTGTAGCAACATAGACGGGACTGGAAGAGATGATGCTGAGTGAAATAAGTCAAGCAGAGAGAGTCAATTATCATATGGTTTCACTTATTTGTGGAGCATAACAAATAGCATGGAGGACATGGGGAGTTAGCGAGGAGAAGGGAGTTGGGGGAAATTAGAAGGGGAGGTGAACCATGAGAGACTATGGACTCTGAAAAACAATCTGAGGGTTTTGAAGGGGTGGGGGGTGGGAGGTTGGGGGAACCAGGTGGTGGGTATTATAGAGGGCACGGATTGCACGGAGCACTGGGTGTGGTGCATAAACAATGAATACTGTTACGCTGAAAAGAAATTTTTAAAAATGTGGTGCATCCATATATCAGACTGCTATCCAGCAGTAAAAAGAAATGAAGTATTGATACATGCTGCAAACATGGATGATCCTTGAAAACATGGCCACATACTGTATAAACCCATTTACACAAAAGGTCCAGGATAGATGAATCTAGACGCAGAAAACAAATTACTGGCTGCCTAGAGCTTGGAGAAATGACAGGACTGGAGCTGATGGCTAAGGAGAGCAGGGTATTTTCTTGAGGTAAAAAAAAATTCTAAAATCGATCATGGCAATGAATGTATTAACTCTGTATTAACTAAAAGCCATTGAACTGTGTGCCTGAAATGGGGGAATTCAATTATATCTCAATAAAACTATCTTTCAAAATAAGAGCCAAGAAGAGAGAGAGAAGAATTCAGGAGAAAACAAAAGAGAAAAAGACAGGAGGACAGCAGCCTGACCTCTGAGGAGTTTGGGAAGATGGGGTGGTTTATGCCGCAGCTGCTGTTCTTCAAGCCTTCAGGCCCATTGGTGGAGTCCTCAGACTCACAAATCAGGCGCCAACGTCTCCATGAGAGCTGCTTCTGGAAGGCAAGGGAGACAGAGGTAGCGATGTCAAGCACCCACTGTAGAGACAGGGAAAATAAAGTCAAAGAGAGCCTGAGAAAGATTTGGTTACCTGGGCCAACGACACCCTCCGATAGGACAAGCCAGGTGGGTAGAAGATGGTGACCTGAGTTCTGTAGGAGTCCTCACCCTGGTTTCTCACAGTCAGTGTCACGTTGAAGTCTCGGAGACCACCCACCACCAGGGCGTCCAGGCTGTGGGAATAATAAGCCAGGCCATGAGATGCTGAGGGTTTCCATGTGGCAAGTCTGCGCTGGTGGGAAGGAGGCACAGATGCTTGGAGAGAGAAGACAGGGAATGGGGCAGCCACACAAACACCTCTGAAGCAGCTGCTCTGTGCCAGGCTCCCTTACAGGCCTGGAGAAGAACAAAGCACCAGGTTGTGGTGCAGATTTGCAGGTAGCAATGAGGAAAAGAAACTCACCCCATAAAAGTGAAGGTGATGCTGAGGTCATCATGGCAGATGCCGTCACTGCCACAATTCTGCTCAAAGGGAAACTACCAAAAAAAAAAAGAGAGAGAGAGAATATGATGAAAGGAAAGAATGAAATGATGTGAAATGAAACAATAAAACCAATTATTGAAATAAAATTACGTGAAATGAAATAAAATGTGCTTCAGTGATCTTGGCCTCAGGTCCCTTCCATGCTCCTGCAGGACCACAAGTTGAGGACTCACCAAAGCTGTGAAGTGTCTCTGAGCATCCACAGCCAGCAATGGCTGGAGGTTCTTGAATGAGGTCAAAGGCTTCCCCACCAGAGAGAAGTTGAAGTGCAGGATGATGGGGGTCACTGAATCCTCTACACAATACTGAGAGATAACAGGGGTTTAAGAGTCTGCCTTCCTCAGCTTCCCAAGCCCACCCCATGCTTGAAGGACCCAGAAGTGTGGCCATCTCTTGCTCACCACTAACAGTAGCTTTAGGCTTTCACATTCTTGATTCAGCGTCAAAATCCTTGTCTGTCTGCGTGTGCTGTTCTTTGTCTCATCAAAGACAACTCGGGGATGTGGGAGACTTGGGTCCAGAGCCAGGTCATATGTAACGATGCTCTGGATCTCTCCTGAGGGGGGCAGGGCAGCATGGTGGTGAGGAGGCCAGCTTTGGAGTCAAACAAGCATGAGTTTGAGGTTCATATCTATTGCTCTCCAACCATATATGACCTCTTTGAATCTCCATTCCTTATTTTTAATTTGAGAATAATAATTGTACCTTCTTCATGGTGAAAATTAAATGAAATAGTGTCCATAAAGCATTTAGCACAATGCCTGCTACATAGCAAGTGCTCAATAAATGGCAGTTATTCTGTTACATCCTAAAATATTAAGTATATTTTCCTGGAAACTCTCAACTTTTTTCTTTACTTTGGTCTTCAGAAGTTTGTGCTTTGGTATGGTACAATATATAATGTCTTATACATTGGTATAATATACTATGGTATGGTTTCCTTTATATTTATCCTTCTTTGATTTGGCAGAGAATCTTGATGTCTTTCATCAGTTTTAAAAATATGTTACCACTATTTTGTTGCTTCTTATTCTCTCTCTTTCTTCTGTTTGGAATTCCAATTATATATTTATTAAATTTTTCACTGTGTTCCATATCTCTTGTGATTTCTCTCTGTATTTTTCATCCTTTTTTCTCTCCATGTGTTAATCGAAATATTTTCAGTTGATTTATTTTCCAGTTCACCAATTCTCTATACTGCTTCTAACCTATTAAATGTATTTATTGAGCTCTTAATTTCAGTCTCTGTATTTTTCAGTGCTAGATTTCCATTTTAATCTATTTTATGAATTCCAGGTCTTTTCTAAACTTCACCACTTCCTCTTTTTTCTTGAAGATATTCACTGTAGTTATTTTTAAATTCCTAATAACTAATTCCTGAATCACCTATCAGTCTATTTCTATTATCTACTGTTTCTCTTGGTTGCTGGTCTGAATAGACATTGTTCCAATAGAAAGACCAAGTTGCTTACCAATCTCTCTCTCACATTTCTGTCTCCCCAGCACTGGAGAGTTCAACTTCTACTCAACTCTTTAGCTGCTATCTTCTACTGAGTTTCTGACCTAGACATACATGGCTTAAGAATTCAGCCAATGACTTGAGAGGAATTTATACTGCACCTTCTATGCAATTCTCTACTCTCCAAAATTTTGCTCTCAGTGTCTTGCCATGCTGGTTGCCCGAAACTGACTGCTATCTCCTCAGCCCTGTAAGATTACTGCTAGAAACCTAATTTTATTTCCTTCCCATTTCTCCCTAGTACCACCGTTACAATTCCTCCATACCAAGCACAGTGCTACTTTTTCAGAATAGAGATAAGGAGAAAGTCAAGTTAGTTGTGAAAAAATGCATGTTTGAATGTTTTGTGAATTTGTGTCTAGCTTCATCAACCCAAACTCCCATTTAAATGAGTCATCTCTTGAGCTTGAAAAAAATCCTGGTTAGTTCACAGGTGTGGGGCCATTGCTTCTCTGGAGAACTGAGAGAGTAAGGGAGTACTGCATACTCACTTTTTGGTGGGGTTTGCTGGGACTCTCCACCCAGCCAGAGAAGTGCCTTGTCACTCCAGCCAAGCTTGTAAAAGCCTGCCAAAACCTGTCTGGAAGTTTGCTCTAAACTGACAGAAGGCTGGGAAGACTGGAGTGGTCCACCCATCAATGTCTCTAGTCATTTAACCCTTTCAGACTTACCTACCCAGCCTCACCTGCTCTTAGTCGGTCCCGTGTGTTCTTGCGAACATGGAGGCAAACTCTGACCTCTCCAGCAGTCTGGCCTTTCTCCACCTTTTCATGACATTCAAACACATTTCTTGCCACTTCCTTGGGTGTGAACTCCATGGTCACCTCAAGACGCAGCACAGGCTGGGATCTATAGGGACACCAGAGGGCCATCAGGGGCCTTCAGGCAATAAAGCCATTTCTTAAAGAGAAGATATTGGGTGTGCTCTAAAAGAAGTTCTCACCTGAGCAGCATCACATGGCCCTGGGCCCCTATAGCCAGGTCTACCAGTCCATCCATTGTGAGGTCCTGGCCCCCACTTAGTGACTGACCAAAATACTGGAGCCTGGGGGAGACCTGGGAGCCTTGAATCCTCTGAGGGTAGAAAGGAGGAGAGAAAGGGAGTGGGAAAGAATAGGAAAGTGTGTGATTCAATTGCCCAGAGTGACCCCAGGACGTATTGTCTGGGCTCCACTTTGGTCGCATCTCCTACAGCTTCTCAAGGAAATTAAGGCATTATTCAGCTTTAGACCACAGCCTTGAGATGACACCCAAAATTTCTATCAATTACCCAGGTTTTCCAAGAAAAACAAAGTTTTACAGGAAAGACGTGACACAGCATGCTATTTGACTAAGCTGAATCTTTTCACATGGTCAGGATAATGCAAACACTGAATACTGATCTTACCAAAATTCTCATCTAAGGAGTGGAGGAGGAGGGCAAAAGGTCAGAGGTGGCAAGCTTTCTGAAAGCAAGGTCAGTCCTCACCTCCCACAATGGGAAGTCAACGTTAAAACAATAATGAAGCAGCAACAAAATCATGTCATTGAGAATTATGGAGAATCACTGAAAGAGCTGCAAGAAGTTTCAAGAGAAGGGAAAATAAAGAGGAAGTTACTGTGTGAGTGTGATGATTGTTATTTTTCATAATGATACTTTAAGAATAATTTTCACTCTTTAATCTATGTGCCACATTAAAGAGGGCGTGTGATGAGCACTGGGTGGAAGGTGCAACTGATGAATCATTGAACCCTAAATCTGAAACTAGTGATGGAGTATATGTCGACTAACTAAATTTAAATTTTTAAAAAAACACTCTACAAATAACAGCCAAATAAATTTAAAGGAAATTTTAAAAGTGATTTTTGTCATGCATTTAATACCACTGAATTGCACACCTGAAAAATGGTTAAGATGGTAAATTTTATGTCATGTATATTTTACCTCAGTTTTTTAAAAAGTGATTTTTCCAACTAAAGCAAAGGGTGAGGAAGGATGAGTTCCTGGGAATGTGCCAAATCTTAGTCTAGACGGTGCTTACGCAGCTTCACGGACACGTGAAAACTCATCACTTAAGATGGCTGTGTTTACTGGATGCGCATTATGCCTTGAAGTTTTTTGAGAAAAATTTATGGTATTCTGTTGGGAGGAAGTTTTGTTTTGTAATTAAGCATAATGTAAAATTAAGTAGCTGGGAAAGCCACAGCATGCTTACTTATCCTAACACTAACCACCCTCCTCCCTAACCCTGAGAAAAAGCAAGACAAAACACAAACAGTGGAACAGGATAGGATAAGTAGAACAGCAGAAAAGGACAGAATGATCTTTTTTTGAAGATAAAGTAAAACTAGAGCCTTCACACCCCAGATACACAGAGAAGCAGCAGGTGTGAGTGAAAAAAGGCCTAATTATAAGAGTCACACAATGGTGGAAAGAGGCTCCATGATGCAGAGAGAAGTAAGGCAGTGGTTCTTAACCCTGGCAGCAACTAACAAACACCTTTAAAATACTAGAGTGGGTTTAGCATGTAAGTGATGAATCACTGAATTCTATTCCTGAGACCAATATTGCACTATATGTTAACTAACTATAATTTAAGTAAAATTTTAAAGACACAATAAAATAATAAAGATATAAAACTTTTAATAAATAAATAAAATGCTGGAGCCTACATGGTATATACTATTCTATTTATATGAAGTTCTAGAATGAGTAAAACTAATCTATGGTGGAAAATAATCAGAACAGTGGTTTCCTTTCTAATAGAGCAGTGTCAGAAACTGACTGGATAGTGGCAGGAGAGAACTTCCTGGAGTGGTAATTATGTTCTATATCTTGATAGGAATGTGGGTTACACAGATGTATGCATTTGTCAAAATCATTGAATGGCAAAGGATTTATGCATCTCCTGTCTATAAATGTTATCTTAAAAACAACAGTCAGTAAATATTGAATTCTAATTACTGATGTTCTGACTAGATATATTTAACTAGAATATCCAACTAGATATTCTAAGTAGTGAATTCTAGTTAAGTACTTAAGTAGTTAAGGGCATTGTAACTTACTTGGAAATGCATTAAAAAACAGGATAGACTCATGGATGGATAGAAATAGAGTAAATCAAAGAATGGAGTTGAGGGACATTGGAAGGGGAGGTGAACCAGGAGAGACTGTGGACTCTGAAAAACAATCTGAGCACTGGGTGTTGTGCAAAAATAATGAATACTGTTATGCTGAAAATAAAAAATAAATTTAAAAAAAACAATCTGAGGGGTTTTGAAGGGGCGGGAGGGTGGGAGGCCGGGGTACCAGGTGGTGGGTATTGTGGAGGGCACGGATTGCATGGAGCACTGGGTGTGGGGAAAAAATAATGAATACTGTTATGCTGAAAATAAAATGAAAAAAAAAATAAATAAAAACAGAAAACAGGAAAAAAAGAAATTTTAAAAAATGGATGTGTGATAACATAAGTGGTCAATGTTAACTGTAGATTCTAGGTTGTAAATATATGGGTGTTCGTTATACAGTTCCTTCAACTTTGCTGTAAATTTGAAAATTTTCTAAATAAGATGCTGGAAATTTCTATTGATAGCTGGGGCACCAACTCCAGACTAATTAAATTAGAACCCATACTAGCAGGGCCTAAGCATCTGTGTTTTTTTTAATCCTTCAGGTTATTTCATTATGTTGACAAGATTGAACCTCTGGCATGAGAGATCTGGCAGGTGCTATGGAGGGACTGGAAGGAAAAACACTTAAGAAATATGTGAAGTTGGGGGGGCGCCTGGGTGGCTCAGTGGGTTAAAGCCTCTGCCTTCGGCTCAGGTCATGATCCCAGGGTCCTGGGATCGAGCCCCGCATCGGGCTCTCTGCTGAGCGGGAAGCCTGCTTCCTCCCCTCTCTCTCTGCCTACTTGTGATTTCTGTCTGTCAAATAAATAAATAAAATCTTTGGGGCGCCTGGGTGGCTCAGTGGGTTAAGCCGCTGCCTTCGGCTCAGGTCATGATCTCAGGGTCCTGGGATCGAGTCCCGCATCGGGCTCTCTGCTCAGCAGGGAGCCTGCTTCCTCCTCTCTCTCTGCCTGCCTCTCTGCCTACTTGTAATCTCTCTCTGTCAAATAAATAAATAAATCTTTAAAAAAAAAAAAAAAAGAAAGAAATATGTGAAGCTGGAAAAAAGCCAGAGACCCAAGGGTGGAAGCGCAGTGGGTGTGATGGCGGTGACGGGAAGGAACCAGACTGTGGGAGTCCCTCTACATAGTGGACTCCATCTAGCAGGCAACAGGAAGGTATTTCAGAGAGGAAACCAGTTGTGGCAACCAAAATTTCAAGTGACCAACTACCAAGATGGGCTACATAATTTGCAGGATCCAGTACCAAAAATAAATAAATAAATAAAAGTGCAGAACACCTTGTTCAAAAATTAATAACTTCAAGAAAGCAAGAGCAGAGCATTAAACTAAGAGCAAGATCCTTCTTACTTTCAGTACTAAAACTAGGACAGATCTGAGCAAAACAGGACTATTGGTCTCCCTACCAAGGCTGACTGAGATTCAGAAGAAAACAATGCCTACATCCCAACACTTCCAGCTGGTCAGGTACAACCTCTGAGCTTTAATCTCCTCATCTAATCTATAAAGTGGGAGTGGTGATGTCCCATGCACCTCCTATAGTTGTGGCAAGAATTTCCATAAAATGTGTTATTACTTTTAAAGGTTCTGAATACTGAATAGTAGTATTGGGAGAATTGATCTGGCAGCCATGGGGATGCTGAATGAGAAAGGAACAGATCAACAAAGAGGCTACTGACATGATGGGGACAGTGACCCGACCTTACCTGGCTATGGGACAGACTGATGCCCAGCCCTGAGGTTCCATGAAAGACATAGACAGCACCCTCGTTCTCCTGCTCTCCTGGGGCCCCGATGGCCACGTCCGTCAGCTTGTCCCCATTCACATCCCCCAGCACCGTCATGGCTGCCCCAAAGCGGCCCCAGGGATGGCCCAGCTCCCCGCGGAGAATAGCCCCACACTGCCACTTAGCCCTCTGTTGAATAAAAAGAATGTCAAGTCCCAACCCAGGCAACTCCTCAACTCCACACCCAGGTCACACCCAGCCCAGGCTCCAGGAGCCACTTACCCCCCGAGGCAAGGGGCACACAGACACCTGGCCTCCCCTTGTCTGCTCATAGTAATGGGGGGCCCCGATGAGGACCAGGTCCGAGTTGCCATCTTTGTCAATATCCACAGAGCAGAGGGAGGACCCAAAGTAGGAGCCAATCTGAAAGAGATGAGCCCAGGATCACATCTCTTGCCACCAAAATCAATGTGTGAGTGTTTTCTCCCTGTGAGGAAAAAATCATACCAGCTGGGGAAAGGACTTAGAAGCAGATGTTATTTTCTTTATGATTCAAATTCTCATTTGAATGCACTGCCAGCTAGAGGAAAATATTAGAGAGGTGATGGGAAGAGGCTGAGTATTGACCAACAATGGTGTTCCAGGGAGATGATTAGTACAGCAAGGAAGAAGTTGAATTGGAAACTACACAGAAAAGCCTAGGAGAGAATACAGAATATCTTCAATGTTGACCGTCTGGCTAGTAAGGAATCAACTGGCTTAAGTTAAAAATAACTTGCTGCAGGAATTTTTTTTGCATGGTATTGAGCAGTATTGTCTATCTTTTAAAATAATTTTTAAAGTATGTTTCCAAAAAACAAAAATATGTTCAATCTGTAGAATTCACCCACAAGACTCATCCATTTAGTCATTCATTCGTGCATTCATTTGTTCATTCATTTACAAAGTTTTGCTCTTTGCTGAGCATGAGACTGAGTCGTGGAAACACAGTGCTTTCCAGGGCTCTCCATGGAGCAGGAGACAAACAGGGAGATGTATTTAGCAATTTCAAAGTGGGGCAAGTTCCAGGAAGGAAAAGCGCCAGAGATGTCAAGACATGAGTCAATACAATCTGATTTCTGCACCACACACCATTGATGAAGGCCTCACTCATTGCCCAATAAAGGCATTTAAGCTTTTACCTAAAGTCAGTAGGATTTTTTTAGGTCAAGTTGATTAGGGAGTAATTTATATACAATAAAATTCAGCCTCGTTAGTACAGTTTTGTAAGTTTTGACAAATGCATGAAGTAATGTAACCACCACCAATGATCAAGATACAAGTTTCATCACTCCCAAAATATTCCATGTTCTAATGTAACCAACCTCTTCTCTCCAACACCAACCCTGGCAACCACTGATCTGTTTTCTGTCCCTAAAGTTATTCCTTTTCCAAAATGTTGTATGAATGGAATTGTATAGTATGTAGCCTTTTGTGTCTGGCTCCTTTCACCCAGAGTAATGCATTTAAGATTCAGTCAGGTTGTTACATATATAAGTAGTCCATTCCTTTTTATTTCCAATATTTCTGATATTCCATTATATGGATGTACCACAATTTGTTTATTCATTCCCCAGTTGAGTGACACTTGGACTGTTTCTCGTTTTTAGCAATTATGAATAGAGCCACTGGAAGCATTCAGATACAGGTTTTCATGTGAACATCTGTTATTGTTTTTCCTAAGTAAATACCTCAAAGTGAGATTGCCAGTATGGTAACAGCATATTAAACTTTGTAAGACATTGACAAATTGTTTCCAAAGTAGGCATGCCATTTTTCATTCAGGCAGAAATGTATGAGGATTTTAGTTGTTGCACATCCTTGCCAGGACTTGATATTGCCAGTTTACTACCTTCTGCTAATCATTCTCATAGCTATGTGATAGTATTTAATAGTCATTCTAATTGGCCTTTTTGTAATGATTAATGACATGGAGGATGTTTTCATGTGCTTACTTGCCATCTCTGTATCTTCTTTGGTGAAGTGTCTGTTAAAATATTTAGCTTACTGGGATGCCTGGGTGGCTCAGTCAGTTAAGCGTCTGCCTTCCGCTCAGATCATGATCCCAGGGTCCTGGGATCAAGTCAGGTTCCTTGCTCAATGGGGAGCCTGCTTCTCCCCCCTCCTTTTCTGCTTCCCCTGCTTGTGCTCTCTCTTACTCTCTGACAAATAAATAAAATCTTTAAAAAAATATTTAGCTTGTGCTCACTTTGGCAGCACATATACTAAAGAAAAATACTTAGCTTACTTCTTAATTGGATTGTTTAATTTCTTAGTGTTTAATTTTTGAGAATCTTTTATATATTCTGGATGTAAGTCTTTTGTCAGCTACATAATTTAAAAAAGAAGGAAAATTGGCAAATATTTTCTCCCAATCTGTAGCTTGTCTGTTCATTCTCTTAAGTGTATCTTTCTTTTTTTTAATTATGTTATGTTAGTCACCATAAAATGCATCATAAATTTTGATGCAGTGTTCCGAGATTCATTGTTTATGTACAACACCCAGTGCTCCATGCAATACGTGCCCTCCTTAACACCCACCACCAGGTTCACCCATCCCCCATTCCCCTCCCCCTCTAAATTGCTCAGTTTGTTTCTCAGAGTCCACAGTCTCTCGTGCCTTGTCTTCCCCTCCAATTTCCCTCAATTCACTTTTCCTTTCCTTCTCCTAATATCCTCCATGTTATTCCTTATGCTCCACAAGTGAAACCATAGGATAATTGACTGTCTCTGTTTGACTTATTTCACTCAGCAGAATCTCCAGCCCCATTCATGCTGATAGAAAAGTTGGGTGTTCGTCCTTTCTGATGGAGGCATAATACTCCATAGTGTATATGGACCACATCTTCTTTATCCTTTTGTCTATTGAAGGGCATCTTCACTCTTTCCACAGTTTGGCGACCGTGGCCATTGCTGCTATAAACATTGGGGTATAGATGACCCTTCTTTTCTCTACATCTGTCTCTTTGAGGTAAATACCCAGTAGTGCAATTGCAGGGTTATAGGGTAGCTCTATTTTGAATTTCTTAAGGAATCTCCACACTGTTTTCTTTTTGTTGTTGTTGTTGCTCTAATTTTACAATTTATTATTTTGAATTATATACTCAGTGCAATTAGCAAGACAGCTATTTTATATCTCTGTGTTTAGATTTTTTTAAATTTTTAATTAATTAATTAATTTTCAGAAAAACAGTATTCATTATTTTTTCACCACACCCAGTGCTCCATGCAATCCGTGCCCTCTATAATACCCACCACCTGGTACCCCAACCTCCCACCCCCCCACCACTTCAAACCCCTCAGATTGTTTCCACACTGTTTTCTGAAGTGGCTGCATCAACTTGCATTCCCACCAACAGTGTAAGAGGGCTCCCCTTTCTCCACATCCTCTCCAACATTTGTTGTTTCCTTCATTGTTTATCTTTGCCATTCTAACTGGTGTCAGGTGGTATCTCAATGTGGTTTTGATTTGATTTTCCCTGATGGCTAATGATGAAAATTTTTTCATTTGTCTCCTAGCTATTTGTATGTCTTCACTGGACAGCTCTGTATGGAAGAATGAAACTCGACCATTCTCTTACACCATAAACAAAGTAACTCAAAATGGATGAAAGACCTCAACGTGAGACAGGAATCCATCAAAATCCTACAGGAGAACATAGGCAGTAACCTCCTCGACATCAGCCACAGCAACTTCAAGACATGTCTCCATAAGGGGAATCCTCTTACACTGTTGGTGGGAATGCAAGTTGGTGCAGCCACTTTGGAAAACAGTGTGAAGATTCCTCAAAAAAATTAAAAATAGAGCTTCCCTATGGCCCTGCAATTGTACTACTGAGTATTTACCCCAAAGACACAGATGTAGTGAAAAGAAGGGCCATCTGTACCACAATGTTCATAGCATCAATGGCCACAATCGCCAAACTGTAGAAAGAGTGAAGATGCCCTTCAACAGATGAATGGATAAAGAAGATGTGGGCCATATATACAATGGAATATTACAGAGCTATCAGAAAGGATGAATACCCACCCAACTCTTGTAGCAACATGGACGGGACTGGAGGAGATTATTCTGAGTGAAATCAGTCTAGCAGAGACAGTCAATTATCCTATGGTTTCACTTGCAGAGCATAAGGAATAACACGGAGAACATTAGGAAAAGGAAAGGAAAAGTGAATTGGGGGAAATCGGAGGGGGAGACAGCATGAGAGACTGTGGACTCTGAGAAACAAACTGAGGGTTTGGGGAGGGAGAGGGTGGAGGACGGGTGAGCCTGTGGTGGGTTAAGGAGGACGCAGATCGCATGGAGCACTGGGGCTGGTGCCTAAACAGTGAGTCTTTGTTCACACTGAACTCTGAAAAATTAAAATTTTAAAAAATTTAAAAAGAGTCATTTGTGGTTTGTCTCCCTCTGGTTTCATCTTATTTTATTTTATTTTATATTCTTTTCCTTTTTTGTTCTGTTCTTTTTCATCCCTTCTTTATGAAAGTGAATATTCTTGTTTTATTTCCAATTTTAGGGGGGGGAATTTCTATTTTTTAGTGTGATGTTAGCTGGACATTTTTTAGGTTTCATTTATTTATTAATTAGAGAGAGTGTGTGTGTGTGTGTGTGAGCATGAGTAGGTTGGGGGGGTGCAGAGGGAGAAGGGGGACCAGACTCTCTCTGCTCAGCAGGGAGCCTGAAGTGGGGCTCAATCCCAGGACTCTGAGATCGTACCCTGAGCTGAAGGCAGATGCTTAACAAACTGAGCCACTGAGGTTCCCTTGGACTTTTTTTTAATAAGAGCTCTTTTTCAGGTTAAGTAAGTTCTTTGAGTTCCAAGTTTGCTGAAAGCTAAATATCACAAATGTTGTATTTTGTCAAATCCTTTATCTGCATCTATTATTATGGTTTTTTCTTCTCTAGTCTGTTATGGTGAGTTTCATTGACTGCTCTTTTTCTCAGAATGGTCTTTTTTAATTTAGATAAAGTTTACATAACATAAAATTCACCATTTCAAAGTATAAAGTTCAGTTGTCTTTAGTATATAAACAATGTTTATGTTGTTATGTCGTTATGTAACTATCTCCACTAATTCCAGAACATTTTCATCACCCCAGAAAGAAAGTCTGTATCTATTAGAAGTAAATTCAATTCCTTCTTTCCTCTATTCCTGGCAACTATTAATCTACTCTCCAGCTCTATGGATTTGTCTAATCTGGACATTTCAGGCAGATAAAATCATACAATATGTGGCCTTTTGTTACTGGTTATTTTCACTTAGCATAATGTTTTCAAGTTTTATCCATGTGACATGTATAAACAGTTCATCTTTCTTATGACTAAATAGTATTTCATTGTAAAGATACACCACATTTTGTTTATCTCTTCATAAATTGATGAACTTTAGTTTCTTTCCACTTTTTGACTGTTATGAATAATGGTGCTATGTACATTGATTTTTTTTATTTGAAACATTCCCACCAACAATGTATGAAGGCTCCAGTTTTTCCACATCCTCACCAATACTTGTAATTTTTCATTTCTTTAAATAGCCATTCTAATAGTATCTCTATTGTGGTTTGGGGGGTTTTTTGATATTTTATTTTTTTTTTTTATTTGGAAGAAAGAGAGAGAGCGCACAAGCAAGCGGGGTAGCAGAGGGAAAGGGAGAAGCAGGCTCCCCACTGATCAGGGAACCCCATGGGGGGCTTGATCCCAGGACTCTAGGATCATGACCCAAGTCAAAGGCAGACATTTAACCAACTAAGCCACCCAATTGCCCCCCTATTGTGGTTTTGATTTGCATTTCCCTAATAACTAATAATGTTGAACTTCTTATCATGTGCCTATTGGCCATTTGTATATCCTCTTTTAGAGAAATCTCTATTCAAATCCTATGCCCATTTTTCAATTACATCATCTCTTTTTTATTGTTGAGCTGTAAGAGTTCTTTATATATTTTAAATACCAAATCTTTATCAGATATATGATTTTATAAACTGTTTCTTCCTTTCTTTTCATTTTGATAGTGTCCTTTGATGCTTAAAAGTTTTCCATTGGATGAGGTCAAATTTATCTATTTTTTCTTTAGTGACTTGTGCTTCTGGTGTTATAGCTAAGAAATCACTGCCAAAGTAGACATCAACAGACATTTCTCCAAAGAAGACATACAAATGGCCAACAGACACATGAAAAATGCTCTACATCACTGGGAATCAGGGAAATACAAATCAAAACCACAATGAGACACCACTTCACACCAGTCAGACTGGTTAAACTGAACAACTCAGGAAACAATAGATGTTGGCAATGATGTGAAGAAAGAGAAACCCTCTTACACTGTTGGTGGGAATGCAAACTGGTGCAGCCACGCTAGAAAAACAGTAGGAAGGTTCCTTAAAAAAGTGAAAAATAGAGCTACCCTACACCCAGCAACTGCACTAGTCAGTATTTACCCAAAGTATACAAACATTGTGATTTGAATGGGCACATGAACCCCAAGGTTTATAGCCACCAATGTCCACAGTAGCCAAAAATATGGAAAGAGGCCAGATGTCTCGTGACAGACGAATGGATGAAGATGTACTGTGGAATATTACTCACCATCAAAAAGAATGAACTCTTACCATCTGGAGTGACATGGACGGAAGTAGAGGGTATTATGCTAAGTGAACTAAGTCAGAAAAAGACAAATACCATATGATTTCACTGATATGTGGAATTTGTGAAACAAAACAGATAAACATGGGGGGAGGAAGGGGAAAATAAAGATGAAATCAGAGAGGGAGGCAAGCTATAGAGATGCTGAACTTGAGGAAACAGACTGAGAGTCGCTGGCAGGGTGGTGGGAGGTGGGGATGGGGTAACTGGGTGATGGACATTAAGGAGGGCACTTGATGTAATGAGCATTGGGTATTATATGCAACTGATGAATCACTAATTCTACCCCTGAAACTAATAATACACTCTATGTTAGTTAATTTATTTTAAATTTTTTAAAATCCAGAAAAGTGGAAAAAGATCACTGCCAAATCTAAGGTTACAAAAATCAATGTGTTTCCTCCTAAGAGGTTTATAGCTTTATTTCTTGCCTTTGGGTTTTTATCTATTTTGAGTTAATTTTTGTATATCATGAGGCAGGGGATATCCAAATGCCCAGAACCATTTGTTGAAATATTACTTTTCCCCATTAAATGAACTTGGTACCTTTGTCAAAAATCAATTGATTGCAGACATATAGATTTATTTTGGGACTGTCAGTTCCATTCCATTGATCTGTAGGCCTATCCTTTTGCTGGTACCACACCATCTTAATTACTGTAGATCGGCAGTAAGTTCTGAAATTGGAAATTCTTCTCTTTCAAGATTATTTTGGCTATTCTGTGTCCTTCGCATTTCCATGTGAGTTTTAGAATCAGCTTGCCCATTTCTCAGCACTACTGAACAAGCCTTGCATTCCTGGATAAACCACATTTGATCATGATGTATTACCCTTTTTATGAGTACTATGTGTATAGACTAAAATTTTATTAAATATTGCTCTGTAGTCAACAAAGAGTTTTAAACTGCAGATTGATATAAACAGTTTCTCATTTGGAAAGGTCACCCTCCCTCTATGGATTAGAGGGGACAGATCTGAGACTGATCTTTTTCTTGCCCTTGCTCCCAGTGCCTTCACCCACACCCCCAGCCCCAACATGCACACCCTGAGCTCTCTCTTGCTCTCTCCCTTCTTCGGTGCTTGATTTCCCCTTCTTCACTTCTCTAGTTCTTCCCCTGAACTATCACTTTCTCCAGGAAACCTTCCCCAATACTCCTGTGTGGACGCCCCTCCCATTAGCTCTCATAACACCCAGACTGCCCCAGTGTAAGTATTTATCACCGCTGACTACAATCTGCATGTATGATACCTGTGTGTGGTGAAGGAGTTCACTAGCTACCCTTCTCCATGTGATCTCGGACTACACACACAGAACAGAGAAGTAGCATCACACCCACAGTCGGCTTCCTGGAATCCCCTACACATTCTCCCCCACCCCACCCCTTGTATGTGTCAGGCACTTATGCCATCAACAGTCAACGTGTGTGGATAAAACCTATGAAAAGACCATTTGAAGAATTTGAGTAATCGCAAAGAATTATGAAAAACAGATTAAATTGCCTTCATCCACATATGATGCATTAATTACCGGTGAACCAGTGATGAAAATTAAAGGAATACACACAGAACTACAGGCACAGCGTCATGAGCACAGTACTATTTCAGGAATTTGCAAGGATAATTGGAACTAGAAATTTTTGCCTCTCATACCACATAAGATACTCCACATAAGATGAAATCACACTGCTTTTGCAGGAGTGATACTCAAAAATTCAAACTCCTAGGGCTGCTCAGGCACTGAGCAGGGGCTTAGCTGGAGTATGTCTGAACTCCTCCTCTGAGGTGACCTGTCTGACCTCATAGTTGCTGGATCATGGGGAAGTTCAAAGAGTATTAGGGAAGTGCTCTGCACTTACCTGGCTGCCCTTGATAACACCACTGCTCTCCCAGGAACCAGCACTCTCTCTGAACATCACCACCAGGCCAGTGTGCTGATATCGAGGTGCACCAAGAACCAGGTTTTGTACCCTGCTCCTCAAGATGACTTCAGCAGCATAACCTGAAGATGGTGATCTGGAGAAGGTAAGTGTTTCCTTCACAGACCCTGCTCCCTCTGAGAGACCTATCCCTTGAGTAGGGGCAATGCAGTAGCCCCATGCTTAGTAGGTTGGGATAACTGGACCCTGCACTATATTCCCCTTTGTTAACATAATTAAATTGAAATTTTGAAATTTCTGTCCTTACAGTTATTCCAAGGGTCCAAAAAGAGCCAATGATATATATGTTAATTGAATTAGGCCAAATCCTGACCCCTTCTTAAAGTTACCCTGCCCTTTCCACTTACCCAAGTAAGCATCATTCATGTCTGAATCTACCCTGGTTGTGTTGATGAAGGTGAATTTATTCTCTGACACATGGAGAAAGGCTCCACCAGCCCAGTCAAAGCTTCCCACAGCACCTAGCAAGAGACCATTCTGGGAAACAGGGTAGAACAAGATTGAGCAGCCTGCAACTTCAGTTTAATCTTTATCAAAATTCCAATAGCATTTTTCACAGAAATAGAACAAACAATCCTAAAATTTTTGGAACCACAAAAGACCCCAAATATCCAAAGCAATTTGGTGCAGCAACTGTGGACAACATAATGGAGGTTCCTCAAAAATTTTTAAATAGAATTACCAAATTATCCAACAATCCTACTTCTGAGTATTTATCCAAAGGAAATGAAAACCCTAAATCAAGAGATACCCCACGTTCATGAAGCATTATTTACAATAGCCAAGACACAGGGACCCCTGGGTAGTTCATTCAGTTGGGCATTCAACTCTTGATTTCAGCTCAGGTCATGGTCTTGAGGTTGTGGGACTGAGACCCACGTTTGGCTCCATGCTCAGCATGGAATTCACTTGAGATTCTCTCCGTCTGTCTCTGCCCCTCCCCCCACTCACACTCACTCACTCTCTCTTTCAAAATAAAATCTTGAAAAAAATAATTTAAAAAAAACAATAGCCAAGGATGTGGAGAAAGGGGAACCCTCTTACACTGTTGTTGGGAATGCAAGTTGGTGCAGCCACTTTGGAAAACAGTGTGGAGATTCCTCAAAAATTTAAATATAGGGCGCCTGGGTGGCTCAGTGGGTTAAGCCGCTGCCTTCGGCTCAGGTCATGATCTCAGGGTCCTGGGATCGAGTCCCGCATCAGGTTCTCTGCTCCGCGGGGAGCCTGCTTCCTCCTCTCTCTCTCTCTCTCTGCCTGCCTCTCTGCCTACTTGTGATCTCTCTGTGTCAAATGAATAAATAAAATCTTTAAAAAAAATTTAAAAAAAAAAGCTCTACTCATAATGGAACGGAAGGTGTCATTTCCCTATAATTTAAAAAAAAAAAAAAAAAAGGAAAAAAAAATTTAAAAATAGAGCTACCCTATGACCCTGCAATTGCACTACTGGGTATTTACCCCAAAGACACAGATGTAGTGAAAAGAAGGGCCATCTGTACCACAATGTTCATAGCATCAATGGCCACAATCGCCAAACTGTGGAAAGAGTGAAGATGCTCTTCAACAGATGAATGGATAAAGAAGATATGGTCCATATATACAATGGAACAATACTCAGCCATCAGAAAGGATGAATACCCAATTTTTGTTGCAACACAGACGGGACTGGAGATTATGCTGAGTGAAATAAGTCAAGCAGAGAGAGTCAATTGCCATATGGTTTCACTTGTGAAGCATAAGGAATAACATGGAGGATATTCGGAGAAGAAAAGGAAAAGTGAATTGGGGGAAATTGGAGGAGGAGGCAAGGCATGAGAGACTGTGGACTCTGAGAAACAAACTGACAGTTTTGGAAGGGAGGGGAATGGGGGGATGGGTGAGACTGGTGGTGGGTGTTAAGGAGGGCATGTATTGCATGGAGCACTGGGTGTGGTGCATAACAATGAATCTTGGAACACTGAAAAAATTTAAAAATTAAAAATTTAAAAATACCCAAGATATGGAAATAATCTAACTATCCATCAAAGCATGAATAAAGAAAATGTGATATATAATACAATGGAATATTATTTGACCATAAAAAAGAAAATCCTGCCATTTGTGACAACACATATGTACCCACCTTGAAGGCATTATGCTAAGAAAAATAAGTCAGAGAGAGACAAGTAGGGTATGATCTCCCTTATATGTGGAATCTAAAGACAAAACAAAACTCAATTATATAGATGCAGAGAACAGATTGGGGTTGCAAAAGGCAATGAGTTGGGAGGGTAGGCAAAATGGGTGATGGTGGTCAAAAGGTACAAATTTCCAGTTATTAAATAAATAAATGCAGGGATGCAATATAAAGCATAGTGAGTATAGTTAGCTAAATTGTAATGTATATTTGAAATTGCTAAGGAAATAAATCTTATTACCAAGAACCAGTCCCAAACGGAGGCTATAAAAATTAGAGTGAATAAGACAGAAGAACAACTCAGTGATATAAAAGATAAAATGACAAAAAATAAGGAAACTGAAAAGAAGAGAGAAAGAGGGCACCTGGGTAGGTGGTTAAGCATCTGCCTTCAGCTCACATCTTGATCTCAGAGTCCTGGGATCAATTCCCACATCAGGCTCCCTCAGGGAGCCTGCTTCTCCCTCTGCCTGCTGCTCCCCCTGCTTGTACTCTCACTCTCTCTCTGTCTGTCAAATAAATAAATAAAATCTTCTAAAAAGAGAGAAAGAAAACTACTGAACAATAAAGGCATACTTAAATAGAACTCAGCAGTTCCATAAAGTGAAGTAACAGCTTGATAGTAGGGATCCCAGAAGATGAAGAGCAAGGGAGAGGGACAAAAGGCTTATTTGAACAAATTATAGCTGTGAACCTAATCTGAAGGGAAGGAAACAGGCATTCAAATCCATAAAAGAAAGAAACAGGCATTCAAGTCCAAAAAGTCCATAAAAATAGGTCAACACATCAGCATATGATAATGAATTTTTCAAATTTCAGAGATAAACAGAAAATCCTGAAAGCACCTTGGGACAAGAGGTCCCTAACCTCCAAGGGTAGAAACATAAGGTTGTCAGCAGACATGCCTACAAAGACAGGGCAGGCCAAAAAGAACTGGCATGATATATTCAATGTGCTAAATGGGGAAAATATGCAGCCAAGAATACTTTATCCAGCAAGGCTGTCATTCAAAATGAAAGGAGAAATAAAGAATTTCAGTACATAGTCTCTCATGATTCACCTCCCCTTCCAATTTACCCCAACTCCCTTCTCCTCTCCATCTCCCCATGTCCTCCATGCTTTTTGTTATGCTCCACAAATAAGTGAAACCATATGATAATTGACTCTCTCTGCTTGACTTATTTCACTCAGCATAATCTCTTCCAGTACCATCCATGTTGCTACAAAAGTTGGGTATTCGTCCTTTCTGATGGAGGCATAATACTCCATAGTGTATATGGACCACATTTTCCTTATCCTCTGAAAAACAATCTGAGGGGTTTGAAGTGGCGGGGGGGGGGGGGGGTTGGGGTACCAGGTGATGGGTATTAGAGAGAGCATGGATTGCATGGGGCACTGGGTGTGGTGAAAAATAATGAATACTGTTATGCTGAAAATAAATAAATTAATTTTAAAAAATGGGGAAAAAAAAGAATTTCAGTACAAACAAAAATTAAATGAATCTGTGAACACTAAACTAACCCTGCAAGAAATATTAAAGAGGATCCTTTGAGTGAAGAGAGAGCCCAATGGTAACAAAGAGTAGAAAGGAACAGAGACAATCTACAGAAATAGCAACTTTACAGATAATACAATAGCACTAAATTCGTATCTTTCTCTTTTTTTATTTTTTTATTTATTTTCAGCATAACAGTATTAATTGTTTTTGTACCACACCCAGTGCTCCATGCAATCCGTGCCCTCTATAATACCCACCATATCAAAAAATGGGCAGAAGATATGAACAGACACTTCTCCAATGAAGACATACAAATGGCTATCAGACACATGAAAAAATGTTCATCATCACTAGCCATCATGGAGATTCAAATTAAAACCACATAGAGATATTACCTTACACAGTTAGAATGGCCAAAATTAGCAAGACAGGAAACAACATGTGTTGGAGGGGATGTGGAGAAAGGGGAACCCTCTTCCACTGTTGGTGGGAATGCAAGTTGGTGCAGCCACTTTGGAGAACAGTGTGGGGATTCCTCAAGAAATTAAAAATAGAACTTCCCTATGACCCTACAATTGCACTCCTGGGTATTTACCCCAAAGATACAGAAGTCATAAAAAGAAGGACCATCTGTACCCCAATGTTTATAGCAGCAATGGCCACGGTCACCAAACTGTGGAAAGAACCAAGATACCCTTCAACGGATGAATGGATAAGGAAGATATGGTCCATATACACTATGGAGTATTATGCCTCCATCAGAAAGGACGAATACCCAACTTTTGTAGCAACATGGACGGGACTGGAGGAGATTATGCTGAGTGAAATAAGTCAAGCAGAGAGAGTCAATTATCATATGGTTTCACTTATTTGTGGAGCATAACAAATAACATGGAGGACAAGGGGAGATGGAGAGGAGAAGGGAGTTGAGGGAAATTGGAAGGGGAGGTGAACCATGAGAGACTATGGACTCTGAAAAACAATCTGAGGGGTTTGAAGCAGCGGGGGTGGGAGGTTGGGGGAACCAGGGGGTGGGTATTAGAGAGGGCACGGATTACATGGAGCACTGGGTGCGGAGCAAAAACAAGGAATACTGTTATGCTGAAAATAAAAAAAAAATAAGTAAAAAATTTAAAAATTCTATATTGAAGTTCTTTATTTAAATAAAAAAATGTATCTTTGGGGGGAAATTAAAAATAAAATGAAATAAAATAGTAAAAAAAAAAAAAAGAAAGAAAGAAAGAAAAGAAAGTAATGGGCAGAAGACATGAATGGACACTTTTCCAAAGAAGACATCCAGATGGCTAACAAAACATTTAAAAAGTGCTCTACATCACTGGGCATCAGGGAAATACAAATCAAAACCACAATGAGACACCACTTCACACCAGTCAGACTGGTGTGTTAAATTGAACAGCTCAGGAAACAATAGATGTTGGCAAGGATGTGAAGAAAGAGAAACCCTCTTACACTGTTGGTGGGAATGCAAACTGGTGCAACCACTCTAGAAAACAGTAGGAAGTTTCCTCAAAAAGTGAAAAATAGAGCTACGCTATACCCAGCAACTGCACTAGTCAGTATTTACCCAAAGGATACAAACATTGTGATTTGAATGGGCACATGAACCCCAATGTTTATAGCCACCAATGTTCACAGTAGCCAAAATATGGAAAGAGGCCAGATGTCTCGTGACAGACGAATGGATGAAGATGTACTGTGGAATATTACTCAACCATCAAAAAGAATGAACTCTTACCATTTGGGGTGACATGGATGGAAATAGAGAGTATTATGCTAAGTGGAATAAGTCTGAGAAAGACAAATACAATATGATTTCACTCATATGTATAATTTAAGAAATAAAACAGATGAACATAGGGGAAGAGAAGGAGCAAAGGAAAAATGAAATCAGATGAAAACAGAGAGGGGAGCAAAGAGATGCTGAGATGCTGAGCTTAAGGAAACAAACTGAGGATTGCTAGATGCAACTGATGAATCACTAAATTCCTCCCCTGAAACTAATAATACAATATATGTTAACTAAATTGAACTTAAATAAAGAATTTTTAAATTTTTTAATTTAAAAAATAAAATAAATCTTAAAGTTTTCATCAAAAGAAAAATTTTTGTAACATATGTAGTGATACGTATTAATTAGACTTATTGTAATGATGTTTTCACAATATACACATATATCAAATCCTTATGTTGTACACTTGAAGCTAAAATCTTTTTTTTTAAGATTTTATTTATTTGTTTGATAGAGATTACAGGTAGGAGGCAGGCAGGGAGAGAGAGGAGGAAGCAGGCTCCCTGCTGAGCAGAGAGCCTGATGTGGGGCTCAATCCCAGGACCCTGGAATCATGACCTAAGCCAAAGGCAGAGGCTTTAACCCACTAAGCCACCCATGCACCCCTTGAAGCTAAAATCTTATCATATATCCATATCTGTGTCATATACCCTCAATGACAACAACAACAAGAAAAAAAAAAAAACAGGATTAAAAAGGGAAAGAAAAGGGACCACTGCTCCCCATCAAAGAAATGCCTCCCAACAAGTACTCATTGCAGATAAAAGCCACCAAACCTCTTGCCCAATCCCAATTTAATGAAGGACCACTTACAGAGGTGACGGCAGCACTGAAGCCTTCCTGAGACATCTCATGCTCAAAGGAGCTGGTACTCCCTGTCTGAGTACCTGAGAGGAAGAGAGATTTCTATAATAAAGAAAGCAGAAGAGCTGGAACTCAAATGCTATGTGACCAGACGAAAGGAGGCTCAGATGGCAGTTATGCTGAATTAGAAAGTATATACCCCTTTTATAAAGATGTAGCTATTTGGCTCCAACTGGTTTTTGCCACATGAGAATGCAGTCTAATGTTCCAACTTTTTAAGACAAACCATAAATCCAGATTGTATATGACCCCTCCCCTAGTTTTTTAAATTCTCTTAATCAGTTAACATTTATTGAGCATCCTCTATGGACCAGACACTATTCTAGACACTGGAGATTCAACAATGAAACACACACACAAATATTGGCAGCATATCCAAATTCTTGGAAAAATAGTGTGTGAGGTTTGGCTCCCCTCCCTCCAATTTTCCAGCCTATCGCCAATGCAAAGTAGAGATAAAATCCAGATCCTTTGATTTCAAAGGAAATGACCAAGAGAGGCCAGAGTTGCTGGGAACTAGAGGAAGTGGAGAGTTGAATTAACCCTAAGAGTCAAGATATCAAGGGTTAGGAAGTCCTAGTTTCTAAAGGAGAAATGTATATTGGAGGGTAAGGGACTGCCTCTGGAGCTGCTGCAGGAATGCAGAACCTTAGCTTACCCTCAATTGCAAATATCTTTTCCTGGAGCTGGTTTTGAATGGTCTTCAGAGCTTCAAAGTTATTCACCCGGAACACATGATCACGAGAAGGCTTGGATGCAATGATATTAAGCTCTTCACGATTTTTTGGAATATTGAAAGCATCTCCCACCTGTTACCAAGGACAGTGACAATCAGACACCATCTGGAGTTAACTGTCTCATTCAGAAAAAAAAAAAAAAATTCTGAAGGAAAAGATTCTGAAACAGAATATGTCAAATGAGGGAATGCACCATAAGGCCCCTGGGACAGGGCCACCAAGTAGAGTAAAACAGAATACCCTGCATGGGGCATTCTGTCAAGGAAGTTATTAGGAGCTGAAATACAGCCTTTGGTTCCTTTGTTGTGCCATGTCTCCTGGTGTGGGGCTGACGTCTCCCCAGAGTAAAGAGAGTCTTTTCCTCTTTATGAAGAGGTTTCCTACTTGTCAAACCATGCATCAAAGATGATACATTTTTCTGTCATACGAGGTAATGTGGTAGTTTGACTACAATGATGATCTGAACTCTTTACCTGTTCCTATATCCAAGCTCTTTCCCCCCAGAACTTTGCTGTATCTTCTCACTCATGAAAGAGTAATCTACCCTGCTTCCATCTCTGGGTGCAGCCATGCAACTTGCTAATATCCATTGGCTAATGGATATTATCATAAATGATACAGACAGAGGCTTCAAAGAGTGTTTGCAACACTTTCATTTGCTCTTTTGTTCCCCTGCCTTCACCATGAAGACATGTCCAGGCTAGCACACAGAAGGATAACACAGGGAACAGAAGAACCAAGTTACTCCAGTTGTTCCAGCCGTTCTAGTCCAGCAAACAGACATGACTGGAAACCCTCAGAAATGGAGAGAGCTCAGCCAAGATCAGCAAAGCTGCCAACCAACCTTCAAATGAATACAGATATAAGAGAGAGCCAGTCAAAATCAGAAAATCTCCCCAGCTGAACTACAGAATCGTTTGTTTCAAAGACTGAATTCTAATTTGTTTCACTTAACTGATATAGGCCCATATGGGCTAGAAGTGACCCTTGGCCCACCTTGGTTTTAGGGATATTTTCAAACTGAAGGGAAGGTATATCCAAACAGAAACCCTCCACAGAAACATCAGGCCAGAAAGCCACATCTCCTACCCCAATGACATAGCGAATGATTCCCTCTCTGTCTGCTTCAGGGATGACATCCTTGTAATCCAAGGGATCATCAAACTTTTCTCCATCTGTGATGACAACTAGGATCTTAAAGACATTCTCCCGGGCTCCTGTGCTACTGTGAAATAGTTCTCTTCTGTCCAGGGAAGAGGAAAGAAAAGTCAAATGTGAACAGACAGAGACACTTGTTACGCTAGGGAGGGAATGTCAGTGGTCACAGGCACAGATGCAGCTAGGAGAGCTCTAGGCTCCCCTGGAATGAACATGGAGATGCGGTTGCCCCAAGACCTGGAGAGGCAGCAGGAGAAGGGAGAAGAGAGGAAGGGAAAGCGTCACTGCCTTTGTATGCTTGTGCGTGAACTGATTCTTTTAATGATTCTTTTTTTTTAAAGATTCTATTTATTTATTTGACAGACAGAGATCACAAGTAGATGGAGAGGCAGGCAGAGAGAGAGAGAGGGAAGCAGGCTCCCTGCTGAGCAGAGAGCCCGATGCGGGACTCGATCCCAGGACCCTGAGATCATGACCTGAGCCGAAGGCAGCGGCTTAACCCACTGAGCCCCCCAGGCGCCCCCCATAAACTGATTTTTTAACTGAGTATTATACCCTTAAATTAAAACAAATTTTTAAGCTTAATTGGGCTTTCACAAACCCTTCCTGGTTTGATTCAACAACTCTCTAGCTCATCTTCCTGAACTTCTGTCCCAACCCCCACCCTCACCTCTACACACACACACACACACATCATAGCAGAGCGAACTTCCAGAACAAGACGTGGTGATGACATCTCCCCACGGCTTAAAACATTCAGTCGATCCCCACCCACTTTTCAGTTGCCTTAAGTGACCTGGGCTCAACTGGTCTCTGCAGCCTCTCTCTCAGCTTCCTCACATCTCTCCTTCACTCACAACCTGTCGCTCCTGAGTGCGCCACGCGAGTCTCTCCTCCACCTTTACTCGTGTCCTTTACCCCGTCCCTGTCTGAATAAGCCCTTCATTCTTCAAATTCCAGAAAAAAAAAAAATCACTTCCTCCTTCCACCCTCAGCAAAGATCTTCTTGTGTGCGTTATGTTAGTCACCATAAAATACATCATTAGTTTCTGGAGTTGTGTTCCAAGATTCATTGTCTGTGTACAACACCCAGGGCTCCATGTAATACATGACTCCTTAACACCCATCACAAGGCTCAGCCATATCCCCATCCCCCTCACCTCTAAGACGGTCCGTTTGTTTCTCAGAGTCCCCAGACTCTCATGGTTTGTCTGCCCCTCCGATTTCCCCCATTTCACTTGTCCTTGCCTTCTCCTAAGTCCTCCATGTTACTCCCAAACAAAGACCTTACACTACTTTGCGGATTCCTGTGGCAGTGTGTGTTCTCCCATAGAGCTGTCTTATTGGCTTCACCAGAAATTCTGGGTCAGGGTTTTTCTTGAACTGATTGAAGGTGAAATGAAGCCGGAAGTCTTCAGAGAACTGCATCAAAGAAAACTGGGAACAGGCATCTGCCATTACATTGGAGAAGATGACTCGCCTCACACTTACCCATCTCCCAGGAAGCTCTACATAGATCTTGAAACACTGCAGTCTCCAAATCCCTCCAAATTCTATACGGTCCCCAATCCTTCCGCCTCACCAGGACAGAGATCTGCCATCCGCTCCCACTTCTAAGTACTAGAACTCACCCAGAGAGGATATGTGAGTTTTATCTCCCATATCAACCCTTATCAATGAGCCAGAGTCGTATGCTATACAGATGGCTGGAAGAAGCTGAGGCTGCATCCAGACAGAGAAGGAAAAAGAATCGTGAAAGAAAACCATGACCAATTTGCAATTTAACAATGTCTGCAATAGAAGTAAAAGGGGGAGGTGGAGACCTGGATGCCATATATTTGAGCTCTTCCCTAACCTACCCATATGCCCTCACCAAGGTTTTGGACTTCTTGAATAGATCCATCACAGTTGAGACAAAGGCCTTCATCCGCTGAAAGTCACTCGGGACGATGCTACCAGAGCCATCAATCAAGAAGGCGATATCACTGTCTTGCCGAGGGCACTCTTGGGGAACAAAAGAAAGGATGAACTAATTAAGTACTAGTACATGCACTAACTAAATGCAGTCATTTTTTTTGCATGTTAGCTCTCTGCTAAGAAGTCAAAATAAATGGTAAACAATATCCAACCCATGTTCCAAGCTTAATAAAAACATGGACACAATCTCATGATCACAGCCACTATGAAGAAGACATCTGCCAGAAGATGCCAATGTTACTTTTTTTTTATTTCTTTTCAGCATAACAGAATTCATTGTTTATGCGCCACACCCAGTGCTCCATGCAATCCGTGCCCTCCATAATACCCACCAACTGGCTCCCCCAACCTCCCACCCCCCTGACACTTCAAACCCCTCAGATTGTTTTTCAGAGTCCATAGTCTCTCATGGTTCACCTCCCCTTCCAATTTCCCCCAACTCCCTTCTCCTCTCCATCTCCCCTTGTCCTCCATGCTATTTGTTATGCTCCACAAATAAGTGAAACCATAGGATAATTGGCTCTCTCTGCTTGAATTATTTCACTCAGCATAATCTCCTTCAGTCCTGTCCATGTTGCTACAAAAGTTGGGTATTCGTCCTTTCTGATGGAGGCATAATACTCCATAGTATATATGGACCACATCTTCCTTATCCATTCTTCCGTTAGAGGGCATCTTGGTTCTTTCCACAGTGCCAATTTTACTTTTGAAGATCAACAAAAGATAAACAAATTTTCATGAATACAAGTAGATTCACATAACTGAAGGAAGAAATGGAAGTAAACAAGAAAAACTACAAAATTTAAAGATGCTTGTAAGGACATCATACTTGCAGATAGACGACTACTGCTTAATGATTCCTTATCAATTTTGTGATGTTTTCATTAGCCATTCACAAGAATAAACACAGGAAATGTTAGGAGAAGCAAAGAAAAATTTGCAGGAAGAAACTGAAGCCTTTGAGTCTATAGTAGAATCAATTCAGCAGATGTCAGCATATTAAAAAGTTCAATTATACGCAAAATTTGGGAGCAAAATAAACCTTGATGCTGATGAGAGTTAAACATTTTATAATACTTTTTAAGATCTGTTTAATAAACTTGAATATTGTTTAATACAATTTGGAATATGGATGAAGTGTGGGAAAATTTGGTAAATTCTGCCCAAGGAAGTCAGGAAAAGTAGTAGTATTAGCTCAGAGCTAACTCTGAGAAGGAGAAATAACTTGCCAGAAATACAAAGGGGGAAATAAGTTACAGGACAAAGGAACAGCACACAACAACATGCTGGGTACCCTCCTCCTTTCTGTTCCCGGCCCCAAATCCACTTTCTACCTCCTCCAATCTGCTCTGCACCCCAGGAAGTCAGCCCACATAAACCACATGCATTCGGGATTCCTTTGCCTCCGATTTCTACTTGGATTTGCCCAATTAGGAGCCTCAGTAGAAGACGGGAGGGAGGGAACAGTGAGATCAGAGTTTTCTCCCCTTACTCCCTTCCTGGAAGGTTGCTTTGGGCCAGCTGTGGCCCTCAGTGGAAAATCACTGCTCCTTCAAGGAGGCACACTCCACACAACTCTCTCCTTCTGAGTTCTGGTTACTTCTCCCTCGCCTTGTCCAGTCAGCCTAGGAGTGGTAAGGGCTCTGCTGCTGCTTGCCCTTAGGGTCCACTATAGTTCCCTAAGACTCTAACAAACCTTTAAAATTAGTCCCTTTGTAAATAAAACCTTCTCAACTTATTTTAACTGGAGTGTACCATCCCTGACTGATAAAAAGGAAATGAACTTAAAATAATTCTGCAGAATTGAGGATTGAAATGGCTCTACTAAAAATCAATCTATGTGAAGAGAATGGAGATAAGCCTATGTCATTAAGCAGAGGAAAGTTGGGAAGGGCCTTTCCATCCCCCCAAAATAGTTAGACTTTGTCCCTTAGGCAGTGGAAAGCCACAGAAGTTTTCTTAGAAAAGGAGGTGAGGTGATCTTTTTTGTATCTAGAAAGATTACTGTAGCAATGGAAAGTTTCTAGCCACTCTACTCATGGTTGCCAAACACTGGAAAGAGCCCAAACATCTTCCAATGTGTGAACAGACTGTGTTCCGGGACTACTGTAAATCTCTGCGATGGAATACCGTTGGGCAATAACAAGGGAAAGAACTAGTGACACAACAACAACATGCATGAACAATGAGGCGAATACCTCATGCTAGTGAAAGATGCCAATCTCAGAAGGTCATAATTCCATTCATGGAGCATTCTTAAGACAAACTAAACAGTGATGGAGAACAGACCAGTGAGTGCCAAGGGCTAGGATGGAGAGGGAGAAGGCAACTAACTATAAAGAGAGAGCACTGAGGGGCCCCTGGGGGGTCCAGTCGGTTAAGTTTCTGCTTTCAACTCTGGTCATGGTCCCAGAGTCCTGGGATAGAGCTCCATGTTGGGCTCTCTTCTCAGCGGGGAGTCTGCTTCTTCCTCACCTTCTGCCTGCCACTCACCCTGCTCAGACTCGCTCTCTCTGTGTCAAATAAATAAATAAAATATTTTTTAAAAGAGAGAGAGAGTGAAGGATGTTTTTAGGGGAGTAACAGAACTCTTGTATTCTGTCCATGTTGGGTTTTTTTTAAGATTTTATTTTTAAGGATGCCTGGGTGGCTCAGTCAGTTAAGCATCTGTCCTCGGCTTGGGTCATGATCCCAGGGGCCTGGGATGGAGTCCTGCATTGTAAAGTAATCTTTACAACCAGCATGGGGCTGGAATTCACAACCTGGAGCTCAAGAGTCACCTGCTCTACTGACTGAGCCAGCCAGGCAGCCCATGTTCATGTTGTCTTCTAATGAAAATCTATACATACCTTAAAATTCAGGGAAGTGTATACTAAAAGAAAAAAGGCCAATTTAACTGTATTATCTTTGAGAAGAATAAATAAGTATCTTTGAAAAAATAAAATTACCCCCAAAAGTATTGGCTTTTCAAAAATAGATAAGCAGATTCTAATATCTGTATGGAACATATACAAAGAAAATTAAACAGAAAAAAATTTTGAAAATCTCAAAGATATGTTAAATGAAAAGAATCAAGTGTATACAACATGCTACCATTTGTGGCACAAAATGAAGATTAGAGATATGTATATGTTTGTGAATACAGAGTATTACTGGAAGACACAAGAGACTGGTAACAGTGGTTGAATGCCAGGAAGAAAACGTAGGCTGGAAGAATCAAGAGAGAGAAGTGTTATGTGCTTGAGTGCTGTTTGAATTCTGAATAATTTTTAAAGAGCTGAAAATGAGGGCGCCTGGGTGGCTCAGTGGATTAAAGCCTCTGCTTTCAACTCAGGTCATGATCTCAGGGTCCTGGGATCGAACCCCACATCGGGCTCTCTGCTCAGCAGGGAGCATGCTTCCCCATCTCTCTCTGCCTCTCTGCCTGCTTGTGATCTGTCTCTGTCAGATAAATAAATAAAATCTTTAAAAAAAAAAAAAGAGCTGAAAATGTGTTTTAAAAAGAAAAGTATGGAATCCCAAGAGTGAGGACTGAAGAGAGCAATGTGAGGGTAAGAGCTGCAGCTACAGAACTGAATGCAGTTGGGCAGGAAGAACACATGGACAAGAACAGAAGCTGAAACCTGGTACCCCTACCTACATATGCAAAGGCGACAGAGGAAGATGGCCTGGAGATGAGGTTCAGCAGAAGCCTTGGCAGGGGAAGAAGCAAGAGGAAGGGGTGGTAAGGGGAAGTGGGATGGGAGAAGAGGGGAGGCCAGGGGAAGGGAGAAATCTGGAGCCCAGGTGTTTAGGGAAGGAAGAGATGATCTATAGGTCACATCAGAGTCAGTAAACATGAGGACAGGATAGAGATTTGGCATTTAGGGAATCACAAATGCCATCTGTAAGAGGAAGATATATATGATGGTTGGACAGAAGCCAGATTTCAGAGGGTAAAGAATGGTGATATGGGGAAATGGAAATAAGATGAGAGAATTCTTACAAGAAGTTTGGTGGTGAAAGAAAGGAGAAATAGCAGAAGATGTAGAGAAGACCCAGGAGAGGAAAGGTTATTTTCAAAGCTAGCAATTCTGGTGGTTGATTTTTTAAAGATATAGGTAGGCATGAGCATGTTTACATTCAAAGGACGGGGAGAAATTTAAGCTCCTGGAGAGATGATGATTGAGGATGTGGGCTTCAAGTTGGCGATATGATAAAGCCTCAAAAGCCCAGATAGAAGAGTGATTCATGGAAAGGTGGACAGTTAGGTCTCCCTCTAAAACCAGTGAGACACTGTCAAGGGTGGTACCATTGCAAAAATTTGAACAAGAAGAAGGAGTAAGTAGAGGGAGTTCATCCCTGGAAACCTTGATTTTCTTTGTGAAGAAGGAAGGAAGGTTATCTGTTTAGAGTAAAGTACAAAGGAGCCGTGATTGAGGGGGGAACTACAAAAGAAAGACATATCTGCCTTTGTTAAAAGGCAACTTGAAAAACAAGCAAAAGGATAGCCAAGCAGTTGAAGAAGTAAGTGGCAGAAAGCAGCTCGGAAAAAAGATTTGATCACTCTCACTCACTCTCTATCAATCAACAAATGTTTGGGGAACAAGCATGTGGTAGGCAGCCACCAAGATGATGCACAAGGTTCTCACCTCCTAGAAATAACACCCTTACATAATCACCTTCTCTTGAATGGGAGATGGATTTTTTTTACTCACTTCAAAGGAACATAAGATGCCAGAGGTAATGTTCTATTACTTCTCAGATTAGATTATGGAAAGACTAATTTCTTTCTTGGGTGTTTTCTCTCTTGTTTTCCTACTCCCTTGTTCACTCTGAGGGAACTCAGCTGCTCTAGGGGGAGCAGTTGTAAGCTGCTTTATGGGGGACCTCATGTGACAAGCAACTGAGAGAAACCTCCAGCCACCAGCCAGTGAAAATTGAGGTCCCCAGTTCAACAATCTTGTAAATGTGCTTGGAAATGGATCTTCTTCCTCCAGTCAAGCCTTTATGAGACCACAGCTCCAATTTAACAGATTAACTTCAATTGCATGAAAAAACCTGAGGCAGAGGCACCCAGCTAAACCATGCCCAGATTCCTGATTGATAGGAACAGTAATATACATGTTTATTGTTTTTAACTAAGTTTAGGGGCAATTTGTTAAGCAGCAATAGATACAAGAGCATAGAGCAATCAACAAAGGTAAGCAGTATTCCTGCTATCATTAAGCCAACATTCTAGAAGAAAACACAGAAAAGAAACAAAATATGTATATACAGATATGAAGATGGTAAAGTATAATAACGTGTTAGGAATTAATGATGGAAATGATTATAAGAGCCACTCAGGAAAGGCCTCTTTGGGAGATGACATTTGAGCAGAGATGACAATAATGGGTTGTGAGCTAAAATCTGAGGGAAGAGCATTCCAGCCTGGAGGAATAGTAAAGGCCCTATGGCAGGGACAACTTGGTGTCATTCTTGGAGAACAGAGGCAGCCAGGGTGCCTGGAGCACAGTGGATGAAATAATAATGTTGGGAGAGCCTCGAAGGCTATGGTCAGGAGACTTAGACACTTACTCTAAGGATGATGGTAGGGGCTGGGGGATGGAAGAATCATCTCACAAAGATGAGTAGCTATCTCAGGACTTTTCTATTATTATTTTTTATTGTTGTATTAGTCACCATACAGTGCATCATTAGTTTTTGATATAGTGTTCCAAGATTCATTGTTTACATGTTAACACCCAGTGCTCCTTTCAATATATGCCCTCCTTAATACCCATCACCCCACCCCACTCCCTTCTAAAACCCTGTTTCTCAGAGTCCACAGTCTCTCAGGGCTCATCTCCCCCTCCAGTTTCCCTCCTTCATTTTTCCCTTCCTTCTCCTAATGTCCTCCGTGCTATTCCTTATGCTCCACAAGTAAGTGAAACCGTATGATAATTGGCTTTCTCTGCTTGATTTACTTCACTCAGTATAATCTCCTCCAGCTCCACTGATGTTGATGCAAAAGTTAGGTATTCATCCTTTCTGATGGCTGAGGAATATCCCGTTGTATATATGGACAACATCTTCTTTATCCATTCACTGTTGAAGGGCATATTCACTCTTTCCACAGAGTGGCTATTGTGAACATGGCTGCTATGAACATTGTGATGCATATGGCCCTTCTTTTCACCGCATCTGTATCTTTGGGGTAAATACCCAGTAATGTAATTTCTGGATCATTAGGGTAGCTCTATTTTTAACTTTTTGAGGAACCTCCATACTGTTTTCCAAATGCCTGCACCAACTTGCATTCCCACCAACAGCATAAGAGGGTTCCCCTTTCTCCACATCCTCTCCAACATTTGTTTCCTGCCTTGTTAATTTTTGCCATTCTAACTGGTGTAAGGTAGTATCTCAGTGTGGTTTCAATTTTAATTTCCCTTATGGCTAATGATGATGAACATTTTTTCATGTGTCAATTAACCATTTGTGTGTCTTCCATTGGAGAGTGTCTGTTCATGTCTTCTGCCCATGTTTGACTTGATTATTTATTTTTTTGGGGTGTTGAGACTGAGAAGTTCTTTATAGATTGGATATCAGCCCTTTGTCTGTGTGTCATTTGTGAGTATCTTATTCCATTTCATGGGTTACCTCTTTGTTTTGTTGACTGTTTCCTTTGCTGTGCAGAAACTTTTTATCTTGATGAGGTCCCAAAGTTCTTTTTCATTTTGTTTCCTTTGCCTTTGGAGATATGTCTTGAATGAAGTTACTGTAGCCGATGCTGAAGAGGTTACTACCTCTGTACTCCTCTAGGATTTTGATGGATTCTCTCAGTACTTTTCTTAAAGTTGAAGACCCTCCCATCTTCCCCCACCTTCTCTACTGGAGCCCAGTCCCTCTAGCTTCTGCACCTAGACCTCTAAGTCACCACTCAAGCTATAAACAGTCCTCCCCTTTCCCTCACACTGCTCATCTGCAGTTTCTGCCAAAAGCCACTTACCTCTGAGCTTTGATGGAAAAGTCTGGGGCGGCTGCCATAGGTTGGATCCAAACAGGAAGCATAAGCCATTCACGTAGGTGTTCTCCTTACAAGTTTGGTGCACGGTGGGGCCACAGGCCTGGGAAGGTTGCAGGTGGGCGGGGTTGTTCCGGCTTCCTGTCCTTTCACCCCAGATCCTCACCCTCCACAGACCACAGCTCCAGCAGCCATGGACCCCCAACTCCTTCCCTCAGGACACTCCCATGACCCAGGACAACTCACCAGCAGTCGGAAAGGCCTGGTGGCAAATGCCAGAGACAGGCCCAGAGACATATTCACCGCCTCCAGGGGGACTGGGGAGACATAAATACATGGTCAGCTTTGGGGAGTAAAGGGGGCTCTGTGAAGGTGAACAGAGGTCACTTTGACCTGGGATACATGGAGACCTAACAGTTCAAGAAGGAACCCAAGTCCTAGGAAAGGAACATGAAGGGAGTACCTGAGGATGTCTGAGGTTAAGTCTGTATACACACAGAGGCTGGGGAGCTGAACCCCCGAGGCCCTCAATCACACACCCCCAAAGCAAAAGGAATTCCTGGAAAGTTCAGGTGTATGTACAGGTGGAAACCTAGCCCTGGGTCTCAGGGAGGGGCAGTGACTCACCCTGCAGGTTGATGGACTCACACTTGCCCGTGCTGTAGTCACACTGGTAGAGACCACCTGATTGGTTGGCAGCCTTTATCTCCTGGGGGGCTCCAACAACAAACCTGGGGAGGTGAGATAGGAACAAATCACCACAGGGACAAGAGCACACTCTGATGTCTGAGGAGAGAAAGAGATCATAGAAGTTTGGCCACCCAGAGGAAAGTGAGGACCCACGACCCTCACAGGTATTTCGCAATTCCCCAGAAATAGGAGGAAGACTCCGCAAAGAAAAAAAATTGGAAAATTTTAAATTGTGGAAGGGGAACGGACTCTCTAAGAATGATACAAAACCAAGAAGTCATTTAAAAGTTATTGAATCTGGGGCACCTGGGTGGCTCAGTGGGTTGGGCCCCTGCCTTCGGCTCGGGTCGTGATCTCGGGGTCCTGGGATCGAGTCCCACATCAGGCTCTCTGCTCAGCAGGGAGCCTGCTTCTTCCTCTCTCTCTCTGCCTGCCTCTCTGCCTACTTGTGATCTCTCTCTGTCAAATGAATGGATAGAATCTTTAAAAAAAAAAAAAAAGTAAAATAAAATAAAATAATAAAATAAAAGTTATTGAATCCTATACTGTACATCTGAAACTAATATAACACTGTACATTAACTATACCAGAATTAAATTTTTTTAATGAATACATTTAATCACAGACCACAGTCATTTTAAATAAATTTCTGTACGTGGTATCAGGGAAATCCAAACCAAAACCATGATGAGGTATCACCTTACACCTGCAGCACGGCTACAATAAAAAACACAAGAAACAACAGGTGCTGAAAGAATGCTGAGAAAGGGGAGCCTCCGGCACTGTTGGCGGGAATGCAAACAGGGCCGCCGCTCTGGAAAACAGCATGGAGGTTCCTCAAGAAGTTAAAAAAAAAAAAGTTAAAAACAGAACTACCTTATGATCCAGCAATTACATTATTGGATATTTACCCAAAGAATATAAAAACACTAATTCAAAGGGATACATCCATCTCAGTGTTTTTACCAGCATTATCCACAATAGCCAAATTATGAAAGAGCCCATATGTCTATAAACTGATGAATGGATAAAGAAGATGTGGCATATCGGGGTGCGTTACTGGCTATGTCAGTGGAGCATGTGACTCTTGATACTGGGGTTGTGAGTTTGAGCCCCATGCTGGGTGTAGAGGTTACTTACAAATAAAACCTTAAAAAAAAAGAAGTTATGGTACATATATACAAAGGAATATTACTCAACCAAAAGAAAGAATGAAATCTTGCCATTTGCAACGACATGGATGAGTTAGAGAGTATTACGCTAAGTGAAATAAGTCAATCAGAGAAAGACAAATACCGTAAGACTTCACTTATATGTGGAATTTAAGAAAACAAGCTAAGGAACACAAAAAAGAAAAGGAGAGAGGCAAACCAAGAAACAGACTCAGCTATAGAGAACAAACTGATGGTGACTAGCAGGGAGAAGGATTGGGGATGGATTAAATAAGTGATGGGGATTAAGGAGTGCCATTTGTGATGAGCACTGGGCATTGTATGGAAGTGTTGAGTCACTGTACTGTACACCTGAAACTAATATACCACTGTATGTTAACCACCTAGAATTTAAATTAAAACCTTTTAAATTTTTTCTGTATGTGCAACAGACACATGAAAAAAAGTGCTCTACATCACTGAGCATCAGGGAAATATAAATCAAAATCACAAAGAGATATCACTTCATACCAGTCAGAATGGCTGAAATTATCAAGTCAGAAAACAACAAATGTTGGTGAGGATGTGGAGGAAAGGGAACCCTCTTACACTTTGGGGGGAATGCAACCTGGTATGGCCACTCTGGAAAACCATAGAGAGGTTAAAAATAGAGCTACCCTATGACCCAGCAATTGCACTACTAAGTATTTACCCCAAGATACAAACATAGTGATCTGACAGGGTACTTGCACCCCAATATTTATAGCAGCAATGTCCACAATAGCTAAACTATGGGAAAAGCCCAGATGTCCATCAACAGATGAATGAATAAAGAAGATGCAGTACAAAAATATACAATGGATTATCAGTCAGCCATCAAAAAAGATGAAATCTTACCATTTACGTTGATGTGGATGGAACTGGAGGGTATTATGCTGAGAAAAATAAGCCAATCAAAGAAAGACAACTATCATATGGTTTCCCTCATATGTGGAATATGAGAAATAGTGCAGAGGATCATAGAAAAGGGAGGGAAAACTTAACGGGAAGAAATCAGAGATGGAGACAAACCACAAGAGACTCTTAATCTCGGGAAACAAACAGGATTCCTGGAGGGGAAGTGGGTGGGGAGATGGGGTAACTGGGTGATGAGCATTAAGGAAGGCACATCATGCGATGAGCATTGGGTGTTCTATGCAACTGATGGATTACTAGACTCTACATCTGAAACTCATTATGTTGGCCAACTGAAGTTAAACAAAAATTTTCTGTACATGATAAACTACCACAAGCAATCAAAGGACAAACAACAAACTGGGCAGAGGGAGATTAGCAACTCGTGCCACAGACTACTTTCCTCAATAGTTAGAGCTCCTACAAACCAATTAAGGAAGAAAAAACAACAGAAAAATGGGCAACAAATAAGAAAATGGTATTCACAGAAAAGGAAATCTATCTCTCATTTAAACATAAGTGCAATCTAAAACTAAATTGAGATACCATATCTCACCTATTCAATTTGCAAAGATCAATAAGTTTGATAACACACTGGGCTGGTAAATGGGTGGGGAAGTAGGTGTTTCAATAAATTTCTAGTGTGAATGTAAATTGTTGCCACCTCCATAAAGAGTAATCTGGAAAAACCTATTAACATTACACATGCATATGTATCCTTTGATCCCGGAATCCTAGTTCTGGGAACTTACTTCCAAACATACTTGCACATGTACAAAATGACAGCATTTTTCACATCACAAAAGTTTGGAAACAATCTAATGTCTATTAAGAAGATTTAAGTGTAATATCAATGTAAATTATAGTACATCAAAATAATAGATTATGAAGCAAGCATAAAAAGAAAGAGTAAGATAAATAAATCTTTCTAAAAAATGGGGTGCCTGGGTGGCGCTGTTGGTTAAGAATCTGACTCTTGGTTTCAGCTTAGGCCATGACCTCAGGGTCATGAGATCAAGCCCCATGCACTCTACATAGAGTCTGTTTAAGATTCTCTTTTCCTCTCCCTTTGCCCCTCACCCATGCTTGCTTGCACGTGCTCACTCTTTCTCTCTAACAAATAAATAAATCTTAAAAAAAAAAAAAAAAAGAATTAGTAAGGTCTTTAAACATTTATCGGGTAAAATCACCAAGCTCTATTAAGAAAAAAAAAATTCAGAGTTCAGTATAGAGCAGAGGCCAGGAAACCTTTCTGGAAAGGTACTATTATTTCTGTAAATATTATTTCATATAGGCAAATATTTTAGGCTTTGCAGACCATATACTCTCTTTTTTTTTTTTAATTTTTTATTTTTTATAAACATATATTTTTATCCCCAGGGGTACAGGTCTGTGAATCACCAGGTTTACACACTTCACAGCACTCACCAAAGCACATACCCTCCCCAATGTCCATAATCCCACCCCCTTCTCCCAAACCCCCTCCCCCCAGCAACCCTCAGTTTGTTTTGTGAGATTAAGAGTCACTTATGGTTTGTCTCCCTCCCAATCCCATCTTGTTTCATTTATTCTTCTCCTACCCACTTAAGCCCCCATGTTGCATCACCACTTCCTCATATCAGGGAGATCATATGATAGTTGTCTTTCTCTGCTTGACTTATTTCGCTAAGCATGATACGCTCTAGTTCCATCCATGTTGTCGCAAATGGCAAGATTTCATTTCTTTTGATGGCTGCATAGTATTCCATTGTGTATATATACCACATCTTCTTGATCCCTATTGGGTATTTACCCTAAACATATACTCTCTTTTGAAGACTCTTGATTCATTTTAAATCCAAAGCAACCATGAACAATGAATGGCAAGTTGGGATGAAGGGTGTGTCAATAAATTTTTTTCATAAAAATAGGCAGCAGGCTGCAGTTTGAGTATAACATGCTACAGACTGTGTGTGGTATGGGGGTTAGGGAAATGTGGAGGCACACACAGCATAGAACCTCTATGGAAGAACCCACAAGAAACCATTTACCAGGGACCCTCCTGAGTAGGGAATGGGGGAAAGGAGTGTGTGCTGAGAAAACTTTACTATTATGTTCTATCTTTCAAATGTAGAACTCTGTAACTGTATTTCTGATACAAAAATAAATAAATCAAGAAAAAAATAAAGGAAATTGTGGGGGGTTTTAGGCATATATGTTTTAAAGAGAATAAGTATAAGACAACCTCCACCTGCAGTCCTTACCGGGATCCCTCGAGCTGAACCACACTGTGCCCAAAGCTCCTTGCATTCTCTTGGAAGATCGCTGCTTTTTCAGTCTCCAGGTTGAACCCGTCACATAGTAAGACCAAGGCTAGAGGAAGGACAAGCGGTGAGGATCAGGCAGGGATAAGAAGGTAAGAAAGCAACTTACTTGCTCCATGCACCTACCGGCTGAAACTCACCCAAACCCAGCATGGAAATGTCTGTCTCCCAAGTCCAGCTCTATTAGCCTGAGGCAGAGGTTGGCACACTTTTTCTATAAAGGGCCAAATATTTTAGGTTTTGTGGCCCAATAAAACAAGAGAGAAAATGCATTCCACACATTTTTCAATAAGGAAATGCAAAATATAATAATTGAGTACTGATTAGGGGTGCCTGGCTGGCTCGATCAGTAGAGCCTGTGACTCTTGATTTCAGAGTCACAGTTTCAACCCTGTGGGTTCAACCCCTATGTAGTGTGTAGAGATTGCTTAGTAAAATCTTTTCTAAAAATTTACTAATGAGACTAATGGAATTCTTTGGGGAAGATAACATCTCTGGGATTCAAAGTTAGGATTCTCTATCATAAATAGATTATAAATACTCATTTGAGGGGTGTCTGAGCGACTCAGAGGGATGAGCAGCAGCTCTTGATCTCAGCTCAGGTCTTGATCTCAGGGTCCTGAGTTCAAGCACCACATTGAGCTCAATGCTGGGTGTAAAGCCTACTTGAGAAAATTCTTAAAATTCTCATTTATTTAAAAATAAATAAATGCTCATCTGAGACCTATGGCTCACAAGTGGCATAAAAACAGATGGGAAGAAGCCTCCCTGGATCCCCACAAGCCCCAGTTGCTGATTCCTGATAGTTGGACGGGGTGCGTTCAGCTGGTCTCTATCTCCACCCTGTGCCCCCACCTACTGATTTGCCCAACAATCAGGTTCCTAAAGACTCTCAATTAGGTAATTTCCTTCCTATGGAATTATCAAGCACTTTTTTCCCCTTTGGTTCATTCTCTACAAATTCTCTACAAAGCATGGGCATAAAAGGAAACAAAACTGAAAAATTTTGGCCAGCCACTCAACATGTATACCTGGATTCTTGGAAAACAGAACTCTGGACAAAGTGAAGGTGATAAGATAGAATGCAAGAAAAAAACACTCAGTATCCAGTATGCGTTGTGCACCCTTGGGCATATCATTCCACCTCTCTGGGGCCTCAGTTTCCTGATCTGTAAAGTGAAGGGGACAGCCAAACCCCATTGCATAGTCCATGAATTTAATTATTCATCCAAGCTTCTCTGGGTATCTTGGTCTGGTTCTACTCTCGGCTTCTTTTCGAATCCCTTATCTTTCCCCAAACCCTCTTTATATTCCCCCAGGCTAGTTCCTACATATTCTGTGCCGCCTCTCTCCACTCAGACTCATAAAACCCCTCCTGACCCTGAGTCCCCCTCCCCCTGAAGTCCCTGGTGTACCTGTTAACAGAAGGACTCTGTGAGTCATAGCTGGAGAGAGCAGGAACTGCAGGGCTGCACATACCACTGAGCCACTTCAAGAAAGCCACCAAGCACAGGAAGGACAGAAAAGGAGAAGCTTGAGGCTGAAGTCTGGTAGCGATTCAAAGGAAGAGGGCGGAGGCTCAGGGAGCACACCAGCCCTGCTTGACATTTTACTGGGGCTGCAAACAGCCTGTGCTCCCTTCCTAATCAGATTCCTGGCCCAAACCATCAAGATCATTGTCCCAAGTGATGTGGGAAACAGAGGCAGAAGAAAAATTATTAAATTTCCTTATTAAGTACAGCCCATTGACAAGTCCTTGAAACAGGCAGAGTGACATTCCTCTAGAGACTCAACTGCCTCGATGTTAATACTTTCCCAAGGGCAAAAGCTAATGCTAGCCTGACCCCCTCACCCCAGGATCCTGTAAGTCTACTTCAACTATAAAAATTCCTTTGGAAACTTCCTTTATCTCTAAAACCCCCAAGATACGTTTTGGCAACCATTCCCCAAGCATGTGGCCCACCGATATAATCTGAAGGGTCTCATAACTAAGATTTTATTAGACAGTAATAAATTATCTTTTCCCAACAATAGCTAGCCCTCTCAAAGTCCTAGAAATCTTGCTTCCAAAATTCCTTAGAGACTTACACTATCCCTAGCCCCCTCCCAACTTGAAAGTATATAACCGGCCACTCCTTATGACCCCAAAGCAGTTCTTTCTGCCCACGGGGTCTTGTCTCCATGCTTTAATAAAATCACCTTTATGCACCTTTTTGCACCAAAGACATCTCAAGAATTCTTGAGCCTCAAAGAATTCCATCAGCCTCAAACCGTAACATCTTTCCTACATCACCAAAGGTGGGTTGGGGTTTTTTGGGGGAGGTTGGTTCCCACCTGCTTCTAGGGTTGGCTGAACATTATGAAAAACAAGCTGAATAGACTCAGGGCCTGCCTTCTCCTGGAAAGTGTGTCTAAGCATTTATACAAACCAAGAATTTGTGGGAGGTCACACTGTTTCTCCCTGAAAACACACTTTACAAGAGGCCCTTCCCTCCTGTCCAGGGAAACAAAGAGTACGGTTCGGCCAGTGCTGTCTTCCTTCTGTAGCCCTCAGAAAGGACAATTCAGATACAGAGAAACCCAATACTTTCTGAATATTAATTTGCTTTTAAAAAGAACCAATAAATCGTTGAACACTACATCAAAAACTAATGATGTACTACATGTTGGCTAACTGAACATAATAAAAGAAAAAAATTTTTTAAGCCTCAAACCCTTTGTCCAGGAATTTTCACTTCCAGAAATTTATCCTAAGAAATAGTTAAGAAGTACAGTCAAAAAGGTATGTACAAGTTTGTTCACTGTGCCAATGTTTTTATAATGAAAAACAAGTACAGCCTAAATACCCAACAATAGTGGGATGGTTAAATGATGTCTCTCACTCTGTGATATACCCTTACATTCCATTATGTCTACCCACTTATGAATCTGTTTTAAAAGACATAAGATCATAATTTCATGTGTTAACCCTTAAGAAAAAAACTGTCAGTTATTTTATTAGCACAACTGGGTTTATTTAGGAAGTAGAAATTGCAATTTGAGACTTAAAAGCTAATGACAAAACCAGAGGCAAGTCCCAAAAACAAAGGACAGGAAAGCTCTTTTAGAGAGGAAAGGAAGGAATTGGGAGGAGTTGTTATAAACAAAAAGTTCAGAACACCTGGGTGGCTTAGTCAATTGGGTTAAGGTCATGATCCTGGGGTCCTGGGATCAAGTCCGGACTCAGGCTCTTTGCTTGGTTGGGAGACTGCTTCTCCCTTTACCTGTCACTTACCCTGTTTGTTCTCTCTTTCTCTCTGTCAGATAAACAAATAAAATCTTTTAAAAATAAAATTCACCAATAGGGTGTCTGGATGTCTCAGTGGGTTAAGCCTCTGCCTTCAGCTTAGTTCGTGATCTCAGGGTCCTGGGATCAAGCCCCACATTGGACTCTCTGCTCAGCAGGGAGCCTGCTTCCCCCTCTCTCTCTTCCTACTTGTGATCTCTCTCTGTGTCAAATAAATTTAAAAATCTTTTAAAAAATAAAATAAAATTCATCAGTAAAGAATAAACCTGTGCTCAACTCTCTCTCTCTCAAGTAAATAAATAAAATCTTTTTAAAAATAAAATAAACAAAAGGTTCAAAATGTAGTGGCTTTTCATTGCTGAGTTGGAACAGTCTCTTATTGGCAGGTTGTTGGTGGGCAAGGAGAAAATCTTCCCTCTCCTGGAGGAAAAAAATATAAAGTATAGATATCTTCCTGTTGTAAAAGCGGGTCTTTTTTTTAATATAAATTAATGTATTTATTTTCAGAAAAACAGTATTCATTATTTTTTCACCACACCCAGTGCTCCATGCAATCCGTGCCCTCCACAAGACCCACCACCCGGTATCCCAACCTCCCACCCCCCGCCCCTTCAAACCCCTCAGATTTTTTTCGGAGTCCATAGTCTCTCATGGTTCACCTCCCCTTCCAATTTCTCCCAACTCCCTTCTCCTCTCTAACACCCCCTCTCCTCCATGCTATTTGTTATGCTCCACAAATAAGTGAGACCATATGATAATTGACTCTCTCTGCTTGACTTATTTCACTCAGCATCATCTCTTCCAGTCCCGTCCATGTTGCTACAAAAGTTGGGTATTTGTCCTTTCTGATGGAGGCATAATACTCCATAGTGTATATGGACCACATCTTCCTTATCCATTCGTCCGTGGAAGGGCATCTTAGTTCTTTCCATAGTTTGGCGACCATGGCCATTGCTGCTATAAACATTGGGGTACAGATGGCCCTTCTTTTCACAACATCTGTATCTTTGGGGTAAATACCCAGGAGTGCAATTGCAGGGTCATAGGGAAGTTCTAGTTTTAATTTCTTGAAGAATCTCCACACTGTTCTCCAAAGAGGCTGCACCAACTTGCATTCCCACCAACAGTGTAAGAGGGTTCCCCTTTCTCCACATCCCCTCCAACACATGGTGTTTCCTGTTTTGTTAATTTTGGCCATTCTAACTGGTGATATCTCAATGTGGTTTTAATTTGAATCTCCCTGATGGCTAGTGATGATGAACATTTTTTCATGTGTCTGATAGCCATTTGTATGTCTTGATTGGAGAACTGTCTGTTCATATCTTCTGCCCATTTTTGGATATGTTTGCCTGTATTACCCTGATCCCCAAACCAGGCAAAGACCCTACCAAAAAGGAGAATTTCAGACCAATATCACTGATGAATATGGATGCTAAGATTCTCAACAAGATCCTAGCCAACAGGATCCAACAGCACATTAAAAAGATTATCCACCATGATCAGGTGGGATTCATCCCTGGGCTACAAGGGTGGTTCAACATTCGCAAATCAATCAATGTGATACAACAAATTAATATGAGAAGAGAGAAGAACCACATGGTCCTCTCAATTGATGCAGAAAAAACATTTGACAAAATCCAGCATCCGTTCCTGATTCAAACGCTTCAAAGTATAGGGATAGAGGGAACATTCCTGAACCTCATCAAATCTATCTATGAAAGAGCCACAGCAAATACCATCCTCAATGGGAAAAAGCTTGCAGCCTTTCCGTTGAGATCAGGAACACGACAAGGATGCCCACTCTCACCACTCTTGTTCAACATAGTATTAAAAGTCCTAGCAACAGCAATCAGACAACAAAGAGAAATAAAAGATATCCAAATTGGCAATGAAGAAGTCAAACTCTCTCTCTTCGCAGATGACATGATTCTTTATATGGAAAACCCAAAAGACTCCACCCCCAAACTACTAGAACTCATACAACAATTCAGTAACATGGCAGGATACAAAGTCAATGTGCAGAAATCAGTGGCTTTCTTATACACTAACAATGAAAATACAGAAAGGGAAATTAGAGAATCAATTCCATTTACTATAGCACCAAGAACCATAAGACACCTGGGAATAAACCTAACAAAAGAGGTAAAGGATCTGTACTTGAGGAACTACAGAACACTTATGAAAGAAATTGAAGAAGAAGCAAAAAGATGGAAGACCATTCCATGCTCTTGGATTGGAAGAATAAACATTGTTAAATGTCTATACTGCCTAGAGCAATCTATACTTTCAATGGCATTCCAATAAAAATTCCACCGGTATTCTTCAAAGAGCTGGAGCAAATAATCCAAAAATTTGTATGGAATCAGAAGAGACCCCGAATCACTAAGGAAATGTTGAAAAACAAAAATAAAGCTGGGGCCATCACGTTACCTGATTTCAAGCTTTATTACAAAGCTGTGATCACCAAGACAGCATGGTACTGGCATAAAAACAGACACATAGACCAGTGGAGCAGAGTAGAGAGCCCAGATATGGACCCTCAACTCTATGATCAATTAATCTTCGACAAAACAGGAAAAAATATACAGTGGAAAAAAGACAGTCTCTTCAATAAATGGTCCTGGGAAAACTGGACAGCTCTATGTAAAAGAATGAAACTCGACCATTCTCTTACACCGTACACAAAGATAAACTCAAAATGGATAAAAGACCTCAACGTGAGACAGGAATCCATCAGAATCCTAGAGGAGAACATAGGCAGTAATCTCTTCGATATCAGCCACAGCAACTTCTTTCAAGATATGTCTCCAAAGGCAAAGGAAACAAAAGCAAAAATAAACTTTTGGGACTTCATCAAAATCAAAAGCTTCTGCACAGCCAAGGAAACAGTCAAAAAAACAAAGAGGCAACCCACGGAATGGGAGAAGATATTTGCAAATGACAGTACAGACAAAAGGTAGATATCCAGGATCTATATGAACTCCTCAAACTCAACACACACGAAATGGGTCTGTTTTTATTGAGGTCTGCAACTGACCATGAGCAGTAGGGTATGAAAGCTGCCCTTTCTGGCCTCCTGACTCCATTTTAAATGAGATTTCCTTTATTCAGTCACACACAAAATACATAGAATACAAAACTGTACCTTGTATGTGACTGCTAATGTGATTCCCCAAGCCAATGATTTTTTTCACTCTATCTGTAACACATTTTCTCTTGCCCCTAGTCCTACCTTCTTAATTACCAGAGCAAATAAAGGTTTGTTTTCCAAAAAAATCAATAAAATTCTATACATTTATAATAAAATTACTTATTTAAAAATATGTGTGTGTAAGAAAACCAAAATGTTAATAGTGACTATCTTTGGATGGTTGGATTATGGATTTGTTCCAGTCATTTATTGCTGCTTAACGAACCACTCCAAATCTTAGTGACTTATTGTGTCATGGTCCTGTAGACTGTCCAGCTTCAGCAGTTCTCACTGAAGGCTATCATGTGGTCACAGTCAGATTATGACAAACACTAGAGTAGAGTCATCTGAGGCTCAGTTGGGCTGGACTTTCAAAAGTGGTCATTCACATTGCCAGCAGTTGGTGCAGGTGGGGGCTTCGTTGGGACTACTGACTGAAGTACCTCCATCTGCCTCTCTGGGTTCCTTGGGCTTCTCACAGCATATTGATTAGACGTTAAGAGTAAGTGTTCTAGGAAATAATAATCAAAAGTGTCCAGTCTCATGAGACTTCGACTTGAAAACTGCCACAGGATCTCTTCCACCATATTCTATTGGTCAAGCAGTCACAGAACTCACCCACATTGAAGGAGAGAGGACTAGATTCCACTTCTAAGTGGGAATTGTGTCAAAGAATTATGGTCTATTTTAATCGGCCACAGGACGATATTCATTTTCTTCTATATTTTTTGTATTTAAAACTTTTATACAAAAAAGAATGATTTTTATAATCAGAAAGAAAAGAAAAACACCAATAAATAATTTAAAACAACAAAGTGCCTATACATCTATACATGTTAGCAGTAAAGAGCAAAGAGGAGTAAAGTCATAGGCCCTGGATGAAAGGATTCAATGAGAGTGTGGAGGAATAATTTCATGTATATGCTTGATTTGTTTCGGTAAAAGCTTTCACATGCTGATTAACACAGGACGCTGCTATAGCTCAGACATGAGGGCTTCTTTGTCCTGAAGAGTGGCCAAGGGCCCATTATCTGTAAAGGCATGGGTAAATTTTCAGAATGGCTATCCACACCACGGAGCCTTTCTCACTTACTCAACAATAGGTCTTCACCTGATGAGGTGACCCCTGTCTATGGGTTCCCAGCCATTTCCTCTCATCCATTTCTCAGCCCCTCTCTTGATAAAACCTTAGCTTGGGTTCCACTGTAAATGGACCTTGAAACAAGGTGCAAGTGCAAGTAATTTACTTGGGAGGTGATACAAGAAATACTGGTGTTGACGTGGGAACGGAAAGAGCTCCTTAAAAAATGTGTGATGAAAAAATTAACACTATGGACAATTGAAGCTCAATACCTTGAGAACTCTGGAAACCAGTGTAAAACATACCTCAGAGTTATCTGCCTGGGAGGTAAGGGGGTCTAGATTCTTTTTTTTTTTTTTAAGATTTATTTATTTGACAGAGAGAACACAAGTAGGCAGAGCAGCAGGCAGAGGGAGAGGGAAATGCTCCCCTGAGTGGGGAACTGGATGCAGGGCTCAATCCCAGGACCCTGGGATCATAACCTGAGCTGAAGGCAGCCACTTAACCAACTGAGCCACCCAGACACCCCTAGATTCTTACCCACAATTCAAATCAGCTATTAGTTGAGGGGTGCTCTCTGGAGTAGCCTTAATTCTCTGGTACTCCCAACATGCCTGCCATTATGCTCAGGAAGAAGAGGCTCCAGAGGCAGAAAGAGCCCTCAGGCAACCACTTGAAGGCAATGACACCTAGAAATCTGGCCGGCTTGCAAGAGAATGTTAAATACTGATGGCGTGTAAGGAGAGAAACTACAATGTCTGCTACAAATACTAAATTTTTTTCTTAGCACTTATCATTACATGAAATTATATATTTATTTGGGGTTTTTTTATTGTCTAACCCCCAACTAGACTATATAAGATCCCTGAGAGCAGAGATTCTTGTGTATCTTGTTCAGTGCACAGGACAGTGACTGGCTCATAGAAAAGATTCATAATAAAATTAATTGAATCAGAATGAAAATTTCAGAAAGATAGCAGAGTAGAAAGTATTGGGAATCCTTCTCCCTACCTAGACAGCAATTGTACTGGCAGAACATGTTTTATGTGACGATATAGGAATTCTGGAGTCTATTCAGAGACTCGTGGCAAATTTCAGTCTATTTCAGTTCCCAGTACTACGGCAGCTATGGATCCCCCATCTCCCGCAGGTGGAAGGAAACTGTGCTTGTGTTCTAGGAGCAGCTTGCATGCAGCTTGCAGGAGTGTTCTGATTGCTGATTGCCCCTTCTGATCTCAGAAGTTCAGACACAGCCAGGCAACCATGTTGGACCCCACCCATTTATGCAAGCACTTCCATCTCTGGCAGAATCAACTTCCAGGATATTTAATGGGCTGGTGCCTTTTTCTCCTCCATTTTTCTCTTTTTTCAATTTTGGGAACCAGAATAATAAATGCATTTCAAGAACTAGACCATTTGGGATTCCTGAGTGGCTCAGTCAGTTAAGTGTCTGCCTTCGACTCAGGTCATGATCCCAGGGTCCTGGGATGGAGTCCCACATCAGGCTCCTTGCTCAGCAGGGAGTCTGCTTCCTCTTCTCCCTTTGCCTGCCACTTCCCCCACTTGTGCTCTGTCTTTCTCTGTGACAAATAAGTAAATAAAATCTTTAAAAAAAAAAAAAAAAGAACTAGGACATTCAAAAGCAACTATTAATCCCTATCAAAATACCACCAACTTTTTTCGAAGAAATGGAACAAATAATCCTAAAATTTATATGGAACCAAAAAATAGCCAGAGGAATGTTGAAAAAGAAAACCAAAGCGAGGGGCATCACAATTCCAGACTTCAAGCTCTATTACAAAGCTGTAATCATCAAGACAGTATGGCACCAAAAAAGACACATAAATCAATGGAACAGAATAGATAGCCCAGAAATGGACCCTCAATTCTATGGCCAATTAATATTTGACAAAAACAGGAAGAATATCCAATGGAAAAGATAGTCTCTTCAACAAATGGTGTTGGGAAAATTAGACAGCTACATGCAGAAGAATGAAACTGGACCGTTTCCTTACGCCACACACAAAAATAGACTCCAAATGGATGAAAAACCTCAATGTGAGACAGGAATCCATCAAAATCCTTGAGGAGAACATAGTCAGCAAACTCTTCAACCTCAGCCACAACAACTTCTTCCTAGGAACATTGTCAAAGACAAAGGAAGCAAGGGCAAAAATGAACTACTGGGACTTCATCAACACAAAAAGCTTTTGATATAAGTGAACCAGAGAAAGACAATTATCATATTATCATATCTCTCTGATATGAGGAATTTGAGAGGCAAGGTGCAGGGGTCATGGGGGATAGAGAGGGGAAAAAACGAAACAAGGTGGGACCAGGGAGGGAGACAAACCATGATACTCTTTTTTTTTTTTTATAAACATATATTTTTATCCCCAGGGGTACAGGTCTGTGAATCGCCAGGTTTACACACTTCACAGCACTCACCAAAGCACATACTCTCCCCAATGTCCATACGTGATACTCTTAATCTCAGGAAACAAATCGGGCATTGTTGGGGGGTGGGGAGGAGGGACAGGGTGGCTGGGTTATGGACATTTGGGAGAGTATGGGCTATGGTGGGTGCTGTGAATTGTGTAAGACTGATGATTCACAGACCTGTACCCCTGAAGCAAATACATTATATGTTCATTTTTAAAAATAAAAAAAAAACTTTTGTACAGCAAAGGAAACAGTCAACAAAACCAAAAGACAACCAACAGAATGGGAAATGACATATCAGATAAAGGGCTGGTATCCAAAATCTATAAAGAACTTATCAAACTCAACACCCAAAGAACAAATAATCTAATAAAGAAATAGACAGGGACGCCTGGGTGGCTCAGTTGGTTAAGCAGTTGCCTTCGGCTCAGGTCATGATCCCAGTGTCCTGGGATCGAGTCCCACATCGGGCTCCTTGCTTGGCAGGGAGCCTGCTTCTCCCTCTGCCTCTGCCTCTGCCTGCCTCTCTGTCTGCCTATGCTCGCTCGCTCTCTCTCCCTCTATCCCTGACAAATAAATAAATAAAATCTTAAAAAAAAAATTTTTTTTAATTAAAAAAAAAAAGAAATGGGCAGAAGACACGAACAGACGTTTCTGCAAAGAAGGCATCCAAATGACCAACAGACACATGAAAAAGTGCTCAACATCACTCGGCATCAGGGAAATATAAATCAAAATCACAGTGAGATACCATCTCACACCAGTCAGAATGGCTAAAATTAACAAGTCAGGAAATGACAGATGCTGGCTAGGATGCGGAGAAAGGGGAACCCTCCTACACTGTTGGTGGGAATGCAAGAGGTGCAGCCACTCTGGAAAATAGTATGAAGATTCTTCAAAAAGTTGAAAATAGAGCTACCCTATAACCCAGGAATTGCACTACTGGGTATTAATCCCAAAGATACAAATATAGTAATATGAAGGAGCACCTGCACCCCAATGTTTATAGCAGCAATATCCAGAATAACCAAACTATGGAAAGACCCAACATGTCCAGCAACAGATGAATGGATAAAGATGTGAGATATATATACAATGAAATATTATGCAGCCATCAAAAAATATCTTGCCATTTGCAGTGATGTGGATGGAACTAGAGAGTATTAGGCTATGTGAAGTAAGCCAAGCAGAGAAAGACAATTATCATATGAGCTCACTGATATGAGGAATTTGAGAAACAAGACAGAGGCTCATAGTGGATGGGAGGGAAAAATGATACAATGTGAAACCAGAGAGGGAGACAAACCATAAGCAACTCTTAATCTCAGGAAACAAATGGGGTTGCTGGAGGGGAGGAGGGTGGGGAGGATAGGGTGGCTGGGTGATGGACACTGGGGAGGGTATGTGTTATGGTGAGTGCTGTGAAGTGTGTAGACTGAAGAATCACAGACCAGTACCCCTAAAACAAAGTTTTAATTTCAAAAACTAAGAAATAATAAAATCTTTTTTAAAAAAACAACTGCTACAGAAAAGAGTTTACAAAGTCTCTATAATTGCCCTAAGAAGAACTTAATACCTCAAGCTCTTCCCTGGCACAGAGATAACCTATAACAATGAGAGAGAGAGAGAGAACAAACCCCTGGGGAAAGGAGAGAATCTGACTTCCAGAGTTACTATATTGTTAGAAAGTATGGCCCATTCAAAGGGAAAAAACAGAAACTATTCCAGAGAAAGACCAGATGGTAGACCTACTAGATAAAACTTTAAAACAACTGTCTTAAAGTTGCCCAAATAACTAAAGGAAAACATAAAGAAAAAACAAAATGAAAATATCAATAAAAAGAAAACCAAAATTAAAAATAACCTAAAAAGAAACCAAAAAATTCTAGAGCCAAAAACCACAGTAACTGAAGGGTAAAATTCACCAGGAGTATACAAAAGCAGGTTTGAGCAGACAGAAACATGAATCAGCAAACTTAAAGGTAGGCCAATAACCTGAAGTTATTGAGTCTAAGAAACAGAAAGAAAAAAAATTAAAGAAAAGTGAAAAGAGCCTATAGGACCTATGGAACATCATTAAGCAGACCAATACAAACATTGTGGGAGTGCTAGAAGAGAAAGAGAATCAGAGAGATTATTTGAAGTAATAATGACTGAAAAATTCCCAGCCTTTTTGAAGGACCTGAGTATATAGATTACAAAAGTTCAATAAAATCCAAGTAGAATGAATTCGAAGAGACCCATATAAGATATATTATAATGAAACTGTCAAAAAATAAAGACAAGAGAGTCTGAAAGCAGCAAAAGAGAAATGAATCACTGCACAGAAGGTATATTAAATAAGATTTCAGACAATTTCTCATCAGAAACTTTGGAGGCCAGAAGGCAATGGGCTGATATATTCAAAGTACTGAAAGAAAAAAACTGTAAGCCAAGAATTTTATATCCCGCAAAACTGTCCTTCAAAAGTGGAGGAGAAATCAAGACATTCTCAGGTTAACAAAAGCTGAAGGAGCTCATTACCACTAGACCTACCTGGAAAGAAATACTAAAGGTAGTCCTGCAGTTTGAAATGAAAGGACACTAGACAACAGCTTGAAGTCATATGAATAAATAAAGATCTCAGTAAAGAGGAATACCTGCGATTATAAACACTAGTATTCTTATAAAAAGTTTGCATTATAGGCACCTGGGTGGCTCAGTCAATTAAGTGGCTGCCTTCAGCTCAGGTCATGATCCTGGCGTCCTGGGATCAAGCCCCACATCGGGCTCCCCAATCAGTAGAGAGTCTGTTTCTCCCTCTCCCTCTGCCTACTCCTCTGCCTACTTATGGTCTCCCTCTGTCAAAAAAATAAATAAAATCTTTTTAAAATAATAATAATAATAAGGTTGCATTATGAATTTTTTGGTTTTCTATAGGATTTAGGAGATTACTACACTTTGTAAACCATTGGTTTGTATGCCACATTTTGTTTTCTACATATTTGAAGAAACTAATGCATATTTTTAAACAACTGTTAGCCTGCATTTTTGTTTTTACATCTTTTATAAAGATGTAAATTAGTGATGTAAGTAAGCAAAATGGCATGCTGATGGAGCTGTAAGGGAGCAGAGTTAGTATATTCATGAAGTGAAATTATAAATTCAAATTAGAGGGGTGCCTGGGTGGCTCAGTGGGTTAAAGCCTCTGCTTTCAGCTCAGGTCATAATCCCAGGGTCCTGGGATTGAGCCCCACATTGGGCTTTCTGCTCAGCAGGGAGCTTGCTTCCCCTTCTTTCTCTCTCTGCCTGTCTCTCTGCCTACGTGTGATTTCTGTCTGTCAAATAAACAAATAAAATCTTAAAAATAATAATAATAAATAAATTCAAATTAGAATGTTATAAACTTGGGGTTCCTGGGTGGCCCAGTGGGTTAAAACCTCTGCCTTCAGCTCAGGTCATGATTAAATGTTAATTAAAATTAAATTAAAATGTTTCACTGCAAAAAAAATCAACTTTATAAACACAAAAAAGGTGATTAAGAAAGTTTTAAGACATAAGAAAATAAACTGTGACATTACAGAAGTAAGTCCCTCCTTATCAGTAATTACTCTGAATGTAAATAGATTACCCCCCTACAAAAGATAAGGATTGGCAGAATGAGTTTAAAAACCATAATCCAACTATAAGCTGTGTGCTCTCCATAAGAGACTCACTTTAGGTAGAAAAGACACAAACAAATTGAAAGTAAGCAGATGGAAAAAAGATACTTGCAAATAGTAACCAGGAAAGAGCAAGGGTAGCTATATTATCATCAGACAAAATCTTTTTTTTTTTAAGATTTTATTTATTTATTTATTTGACAGAGGGAGAGAAAGATACCACAAGTACACAGGGATTCAGGCAGAGAGAGTGGGGAAACAGGCTCCCTGCTGAGCAGAGAGCCCAATGTGGTGCTTGATCCCAGGATCCTGAGATCATGGCCTGAGCCTAAGGCAGAGGATTAACCCACTGAGCCACCCAGGCACCCCCATCAGACAAAATCTTTAAAAAAATTTTGAGAGCTAGCGAGAGAGCCCATCCACATGCATGAGCAGAAGGTGGGGGAACGGGGCAGAAAGAGAGGGAGAGAATATCAAGAAGACTTCTCAGTGAGCACAGAGCCCAACTTGGGGCTCAATTTCACAACCCTGAGCTCATGACCTGAGTCGAAATCAAGAGTTAGACACTTAACCCAACTGAGCCACCCAAGTTAAATTTTAAATCAAAAACTTTACACAAAGGGTAAAGAAAGACATTATATGTTAATAAAAATTTTAATACAGCAAGAAAATATAGCAATTATAAACATTTACATACCTAATAATGGACCATCAAAATATGGTCTATGAAGCAAAAAGTTGACAGAATTTAAGGGATAAATAGACCATCCTATAATAATTCTTGGGAGACTTCAATACTCTGTTCTCAATAATGGGTAGAATGACCAGACAGAAGATAAGTAAGGACATAGAGGAATTGAACAACAAAATAAGCCAAATAGATTAAGAGACATACAGAAGAATTTACCCCACAGGAACAGAATAAACATTCTTCTCAAGTTCATATTGGATGTTCTCTAAGACAGACTTTAGGTTATGCAAAAAATTAAGTCTCAATAGATTTTTTATTAAGTAAGCACTATGCCTAACATGAGGCTTGAACTCACAACCCCAACATCAAGAGTTGCATGCTTGTTGTTGCAAGTGATCCAGCCAGGTGCCCCAAGTCTCAATACATTTTAAAAGACATATATCATACAAAGCATCTTTTCCAACCATGGTAGGATAAAGTTAGAACCAATAATACAAGGAAAACTGGAAAATTCACAGATTTGTGAAAATTAAGCAATGTACTCTTTTTTTTCAATATTTTATTTATTTATGTGACAGAGAGGAAAAGGGGGAGACCAAGCAGGGGGAAGAGCAGAGGCAGAAGGAGAAGCAGGTTCCCTGCTGTGCAGGGAGCCTGATGCAGGGAGCCTGATGCAGGGCTCAATCCCGGGACCCCAGGATCATGACCTGAGCCAAAAGCAGACACTTAACCAACTGAGCCACACAGGTACCCCTAAGCAACATACTCTCAAAGATCAATGGGCTAAAGAAGAAATTACAAGGGAAATGTTTTAAATATTTAGAGATGAATAAAGTAAAACCACAACATACAAAACTTAAAATGGGATGCAGTGAAAGCAGTGCTAAGGGGAAATTTATAGTCAAAAACACACTAAAATAAAAGGAAGATCTCAAATCAGCATCCTAACTTTACAATTTAAGAAACTAGAAATTCAGATGGATTTTCCATCCAGACTATGGATTTCTGCATCAGTAAGGATAAGTCAGGTTTTGCTGCAGTAACAATCAACACCAAATTCTCAGTGCCTAATATAATACAATTTATTTCTTTTTTTGACATTTTTATTTATTTCTTTTCAGCATAACAGTATTCATTGTTTTAAAGATTTTATTTATTTATTTATTTATTTATTTGTCAGAGAGAGAGAGCACATGCACAAACAGGCAGAGTGGCAGGCAGACACGGAGAGAGAAACAGCCTCCCCGCTGAGCAAGGAGCCTGATGCGGAGCTCCATCCCAGGACCCTGGGATCATAATCTGAACCAAAGGCTTCGGCTTAACCAACTGAGCCACCCAGGCATCCCAGAAGTTTATTTCTTATTTGTCCAAAATTTACTACGGGAAAGAGATTCTCTCAAGAAGTTATCTTTCATGTGTTATCTCAGAAATCCAGGCAGGGAAGAGGAATTGTCTCCTGCACCTGGAAATAGAAGAAAAAAATAGTGACCAGTAGTGATGACTATCATAGAATCCTAACTATGAAATCTTCAAAACTTGAAATAATTTGAGTGAACCAGTGTTCTTTTTTTTTAAGACTTTTTATTTGTTTATTTGACAGACAAAAATCACAAGCAGGCAGAGAGAGAGAGGGGGAAGCAAGCTCCCTGCTGAGCAGAGAACCCAATGTGGGGCTCAATCCCAGGATGCTGGGATCATGACCTAAGCCAAAGGCAGAGACTTTAACCCACTGAGCCACCCAGGTACCCGAGTGAACCAGTGTTCTTAACACCAAATAAAACTAAATAGAAAATAAAGCAAATTGCTGGGGGATTCAAAAGTAAACACGACCACCATTTACCTAGCACTTTACAAGTCACTTTCACAGACATAACCTCTTCTGATACTCATGCTCAAACTGCAAGTTAGATGCTGTTATCAATTATAACTGGTATTTCTCTTGGGCATATATTTTTATATTTAATATAGATTATTATTACTGACCTTTCCTGTGACTTAAGAAATCTCCAAAGTTAGAAAAAACATCTTCCTTTGATATATTATCCAATATTTGTTTTACTTACATTATTTAATTTCTGACTTGCTGCAATGTTTTAATTATTTTTTATTTTTTATTTTGTGTGTATGTGGTGTGAAATAAGGAGTCCAATTTCATTTTTGTCCATATGAACAAATAATTTCCCAGTTCCATTTATTGAAAAGATTTTAAAACAAGCTTTTAGAAGGAAATTTTACTTCTCTATATTTATTTGGGGTTTTTGTGTGTTTTTTTAGCCATTCATCTGTTCACTATGCAAGTCAATATAAAGCAAGATTCCAGTATTACATAGCACCACCAATGCAATTATTTTCTCTTTCAGTTTGAGTAAATCTGGCACAGCTAGGAAACCACTTCAAAGAATTGTTCTGATCATTTTGTTGACTCCCCAAGAGCAAAAAGTATGGGCAGGAATAACATCCAGTCATAACTCTTTCCCACACAAGATATGTTCAGCGGTCAAAAAGTCATCATTTGCAGCAAGTATGAAAATCCAAGACCATTAACAGTAACTTGTTAGAACTAATCTTATTCAGCAAGATGAACATTTATATATTCATATATAATCTAATCTATTCCTTGTTCAGCTAAGGTTGACTAATCTTCTAATGAGAAAATATAACGGGAAAACACCATCCATAACATCAAAAAGTTGCAAAATACATAAGCACAAATCTAATATGAAATATGTAAAAACTGTATTTTTTAACTATTGGGCTTTCCTTAAGGACATCAAAGAATCGAGAGATAAGCCATATTCTTAGATAACAAGGCTTAACACTATAAATACATCAGTTCTCTATCAAAGAAATCAGTAATTCAGTATGATCTCACCCAACAGAATTATTATTGAATTTGACAGCTGATTCTAAAATTTATCTGGCAGTGGGGTGCCTGGGTGGTTCAATCAGTTAAGCATCTGCCTTCAGCTCAGGTCATGGTCCTGGAGCCCTGCATTGGTCCTTGCTTAGCAGGGTCTGCTTCTCCCTCTCCCTCTGCTGTTCACCTACTTGTGTGTTCACTCTCTCTCTCTGTCAAATAAATAAATAAAATCTTTTTTAAAAATCATAATTATATAATACCACCCACATATATATAGATATATCTAGAGAGAGAGACAGAAAAAAAATGTGAGAAGAAAGAAAAATATAGTAGTGGTATCTTCTGCTTGATGGTATTATAGTGTACAATGAAAAACAATTCCTTCTATTTTTCTGATTTTCAGAAATTTAAACAATAAATGTGCATTGTTTTAAAATGAAATAAATAAATAAGTTTTTAAAAAATAAAACTCACCTGGAAGAGAAAACACATAGAAATAGCTTAGAAAACTATGAAACAAACCTTATTAGATCATACCATTCCACAGCCAGAGATGCCACATCAAAGTAAAACCCCAAACCCATTGTAAGTTAAAGTATGGTATTGGTTCCTGAATAAATGCATAAGGCTAATGAAAACAATACTGAATGTATACACAGAAATCTGGTATTCTCATCAGAAATAATTTATTTGTCTTCATGAAAAAGCAAATATTTTCTTTTCGTTGCTCCGTTTTTTGCTTCCTTTTTGCAGACCAGTTTCTAAAACAGTAGACAATGTTTGCTGCGCTCCGTTCTGCTCCTCCCACTCCCCTTTAAACCCATCTCAATCAGTCATTTGCCCCACACCAGCCCCCACCCCCATCAAAACCATCTTCATCAACGTCACCAGGGATACATGGTTGACTGCAGGAGCTGTTTCTCAACCTTCATCTTAAGTGATCCAGCGCACCTTTTGGCAGTTGACCGGTCCTTCCCGGAACTAATTTGTACTTTGGCTTCATCCAGTCCTTCCTTCCTCTTCCTGTTGTCAGTCCCTTCTACTCTCCCAGACTCCTAAGGAGGACCTCAGAGCTCAGTCTTTGGGCCTTTTTTTTTTTTAAATCTATACTCTGTTCTTGGGTGGCCTCAGGGCTGTAAATATCATCCACATGCTGACAATGTCCAAGTTTATGCCTCCAACCCAGACTCCGATATCCCACTGCCTGCTCGATTCTAACACGTACTTCAAACCAAGTATGTCTAAAACAGAATGCCTGGTGGCTCCTGATCTTCCTTCCCTCGGCCGGCCCCATCTCAGCTTCAAGCAGACAACAAAGCTAGGTCAGGCCAAGGCCTGACTGATTGATCAGTCAAGACACAATTAGCCACTGTTAGGTTCAGACCGTTTATTACTTACCTAGATGGCAAACAAATTTCTACATGGTTCTTGTCCTGAGAATCAGAAAGGGTGAATTGGAAAAGGGGAGGCAATATTCTAGACTAATAGAGGAGGCAGTTTTAGTCTGTAGCCCTTAGGGGTGGGGGCTGGTGCGCAAGAAAGTTCTATACCTCTTCAGAACCCGGGAGATCACAGAAACTGATTTGTGATGGCCTCCTAAGGGAAGAAGAGAGGCCAGCAGAAAGCGACCCCAGTGCAGCTCTTCACAGGCCTCCCATTCTCTCTGTTCTAGGAAGATCACAGGCACTCTCCCAAAATTCAGGCAAGCTGTTGTTCAAGCCTTTGCTTGTGTGGACTATGTGGCATTCCAGGAGGCCAAGGCACCGTGGTGGAGATGTTCTCACACATTCAGTTAATAGTAACAGTGCTTTGGGTCATCTGTCGACATGGGGCATCTTGTCCCTTTCTCCCACCTTTACCTCTCCGAGCTCATCCCTTTCTCTTTGACCCCTCACTCCTTCCGCTCCAGCCATGCTGGCCTCCTTGCTGGTACCCAGACATACCAGGCACACTTCCAGCACATTGGCGGTTCCCTTTACTGGACTATTCTTCCTCCAGATGTCTTCAAGACTGATTCTCTCAACTACCTCAGATAAGTGGGGTATCACATAAGTCTTTATATTCAACTTGGCAAATCCTCTTTTCTTCTCCCTAATTTTCTGCCTTTGCCCTCAAGAGAATGAGGAAGGTAGCAGGGTCTCTTTAATCTCCCATGTCCCACACGGCACCCAGGATTGTGGCTCCTCTCTTCCCAACACAATCTCCCGGACCCATCTCTCCAAATTTTTCTCCCAGCCCCCACCTACACAGACAAGTTACCTCTGTCTGAACCTCCCCAATTTGCTTGAACTACCCTATTCAAAGGAACTGGCCACACAGGATCTACCCTTCTGAGGAGATTCTGGGAAGTACAAATACTATATTGTTTTTCCATTACGCTTATTGCTGAGAAAAGTTCCACCTGAATGTCATTCTTAACAATCTGGTTAAGCCTTTGGGGTCTGAAGCCATACTAAGGCTTCAGACTATTTCTATAGCACATCCCCAATGATACATAAAGGGAATATTGGTCTCAAAGCTGCCTGTTGCTCTCAGAAGCATTCTAGATGGTTCCACACACTTCCTCAGTTATTCAACCAGAGATCCAAACTTCAGGCAGGAGAAATAAACAGCCATACCATCTGTTTTCTGGGAGTCCTAGGTCTTCCCTCTCCAAGATCACACTAAGACCATGTTTGGCAGCGGTCACTGGCAGGGCAGAGAAACCATGCACTGCCACCACCCCTGAAATACGTCTTCCTGTGTTTCCCGTCTTTGAAAGAGGAAGTGGCTCAGGACATGACCTGAGGACTGAAAAGAAAGTTTCTAATTTCTGGAATAGGACAGAAAGGAAGTTGTACTTCCTTCATATGAAAGGAACAGAAGGAAAAGAAGTACAAACTCTTTTATATGATATTTTTGCTTCTGGAGGAGAGGGATAGACACAAATGTCAAAGGGCAACAACTTCTCCCCAACTTCTAGGGAGTAGGTCAGATATGTCCTAAGATACACAACTCTGTTCAGTCCCTGACAGTTGAGCCACACCTACAAAGACATCGTATGGGTTTTTTTTCCCTCCCACTTTTTGCCCTCTCTTCCCTGTATGTTCACGTACAAACAGTATTATGACAATATTAAAGAAAACAAGAAAAAGCAACATACAGCCCCACTTCTATCACATATCAGTTTTTCTGCCCTCACTCCCAGCACAGACATAATTTACAAATTTGCCATGACAGGGTTGGTTTAACCCTGTATCCTGGTTTTGTCATAGAACACTTTAGCACAAATATTTCATATTTATACCCATTTTAATGGATACAAAGTATTCCATTAAGTTGAGAAGTTTTAGTAATTTTAGGCAGTTCTGTATTAAAAAATTATCTACGTATAACTTTTTGCTTCTCTGTAATTCCTTTTTATGGATATAATTTTAAGATGAAATGACTCAAGCAAGTTAGATGCACACTTTGGGGCCCTGTTTTTTTTTAACTGATTTATTTATTTTCAGAAAAACAGTATTCATTATTTTTTCACCACACCCAGTGCTCCATGCAATCCGTGCCCTCTATAATACCCACCACCTGGTTCCCAGACCTCCCACCCCCCCCCCCGCCACTTCAAACCCCTCAGATTGTTTTTCAGAGTCCACAGTCTCTCATGATTCACCTCCCCTTCCAATTTCCCCCAACTCCCTTCTCCTCTCCATCTCCCCATGTCCTCCATGCTATTTGTTATGCTCCACAAATAAGTGAAACTGTATGATAATTGACTCTCTCTGCTTGACTTATTTCACTCAGCACAATCTCTTCCAGTCCCGTCCATGTTGCTACAGAAGTTGGGTATTCGTCCTTTCTGATGGAGGCATCATACTCCATAGTGTAGATGGACCACATCTTCCTTATCCATTCATACTTTGGGGCCCTTTAAATGACTCTCTCCCAATGGGTTGTCCCACATGCATCCCATTTTGAAGTCAACATTTTACAGTGCTTTATAGTTTCAAACCATTTTATAAATTTTATCTCAATCACACTGACAGGCTGATCTAAATTCCACCTCCTGGGGCGGATACTTTAGTGGGCTAACTCCAGCTCCCTCTCCCATGCCTCTAAGACAGAGACTAGGAAAGGGGCCTGTAGGGTTCCCCCCCTGCCTTCCAGCCACGCGTGGCCATGCGGTCCCACCCTGAGCAATGAGATGTAAGGGAAGCGTGACGGACAAGGAGGCTCAGGCTCTCCCTGAACCTTCGTCCTGAAATGTGGAAGTGACAACCGGGGCAGACCGTGTTGTGAAGGAGCAGTGGTCACGGGAAGGGAATAAAGTCTATTCCCAAGAGAAGCAAAGATAACACGAGGGAGACACAGAGCCCCTGAGAGAGAAAGGGAGAGTGAGTCCTGCAGCAGCCTGAATTCTGTGGTGATTTCCAGTCTAGTCCGATGGAACTGTCCGTAAGAGTAATAGACTGTTCAAAATATAACTTTAAACGAGGAGTTGTACTGGTCACACAAGCATGCTTAAAGATGACCTTGAGAAAAACATGTACTGGCCGCGGGCCTCTGGTGAAGAGGATGATGCACGTCCTTGAAGCTGAGCAGCTGGGGATGCCCAGCTTGCCCAGGGCGGAACGCTGCCGGCTCCATGGAAGCCAAGCAGCTGGGAACGCCTGGCCTGCTCAGGCTGGAAGCCACCTGCTTCCGTTTTTTTTGTCGTCTCTCCTACCTCAGAGAAAGCCTGCTGCTAAGGTAATCCCTTGCAGTGCACTTGCTCAACTATAAATTCATGCTGCTGGACCAGACACACTTTATTTCTCCTCTTGTTTACCTCTAAGACTCGGGACCAACATATTACATGTTCCTTCTTGTTTACCTACTAGACCGATGGCTATTGTATAACCTTTTCTTCTCCTTTGTTGCTATCTTGTATCGAATAAATACAGGGCTGAGGAGCTGTTTGGGGCAACAGTCCTTCCAGCTGTCAAACCCTGCTCCCTCTCTCTTACAACTCACATGTTTGTGCCTCATTCTTCTCCTGTGCACCCTTAGGAAAGTGGCAGTCCAGGCCTCACGCATCTGCGTACCTGATCCCTTGTCTCCACACCAAGCCCCTATTTTCTTGTAGAAATTCAGGTAGGTATTTATTCTTTATAAGCAGTCCAGCCTGCAGGTATTACAGCTGTTCTTACAATGTGTATTCCATGTTGGTGAACTCAAATGGCAGAGCAATTAGGGATTTTGTTCTTTACCACAAGAGGAGAGGAGGATGTTCACACACCAGGAGCCTGTTGATAGCTGTCTGGACCACCTGTATGCTGCAGAGCATTGCAGGATGAAGCAGACTGCAGATGATTTCAAATTTTTTGTTCTTTTATCAAAGTATGCCCCAACTTCTGGCTAAATAAAGCCAAGGATCAAGAGGGAAAAGGGCTAGCATTAGATTCATCTTTATCCCTATTTGAAGAGGCATCAGTCAGTAGAAACTCAATTGAGCACAGAACTGCTCTGTGGAGATTCAAACACAAATATACCTCACCTGAGTTAGCCATTGGAAGCCACCCAGCATCATGGTTAAAAGCATGTCAGTTGGGACGCCTGGGGGGGCTCAGTGGGTTAAAGCCTCTGCCTCCGGCTCAGGTCATGATCCCAGGGTCCTGGGATTGAGTCCCGCATCGGGCTCTCTGCTCGGTGGGGAGCCTGCTTCCTCCTTTCTCTCTGCCTGCCTCTCTGCCTCCTTGTGATCTCTGTCTGTCAAATAAATAAATAAATCTTTTTTTTAAAAAAAGCATATCAGTTAATCTGGGTTCAGTCACTAACTGTTTTCTACTAGCTGGGTCACTTTGGGCAAGTTAACTTACTCTCTGAGCTTCATTTTCCTTATAATAGTTAAACATTATAAATAAATTATTTTACTAGCAAAAATATGTTTATTCAAGAATTGCTTAAATTTATGCACAGAATTGCAATTTATGAAAGCTATGACAAAACCACAGGCAAGTACAACAAACAAAGGAGAGGAATATTTTTATAGAAATTGAGGAAGCTGATAGGGATTGTTTGGAACAAAAGTCCATTAAAGAGAAGCAGAGGTCCAGGAGAAGACAGTTTCCCATTGGCTGGATTGCTGGAGTAGTCAACTTCTTGTAGACGTAGTATACATCTTTGCCTGTTGAAACCTGCCACTTTCCTAAGGGTGCATGGGAGAAGAATGAGGCACAAACAAGTCAGCTGTAAAAGAATGGGAGCAGGGGACAACAGCTGAAGGACTGTCACCCTGAACTCCTCAATCCCATATTTATTAGATACAAGATAACAAAGGAGAAGAAAAGGTTATACATTAGTCATGCATCTAGTGGGTAAACAAGAAGGAACGAGAATCGTATGTTGTCACAAGTTTTAGAGGTAAACAAAAGAGTAGGATGTGTCGGTCGAGCAGCAGGAGATCTGTAGCTGTGCAACACACTTCAGTGTATTACCTTAGCAGGAAGCTTTCTCTGAGATAGGGGAGACAAAATGGGAAGCAGGGCGGTGTTCCACCCTGAGCCGGCCGGGCCGACCCAGCTGCTGGCTTCAAAGACCTGAATCATCGCCTCCGCCAGAGGCCTGCTGCTAGCACATGTCTTTGTCAAGGTCATCTTTAAGCGTGCTTGCAGGACCAGTACAACTCCTCATTAGTTAAAGTTATAGTTTAAGCAGTATGTTATTCTGAGGGATGGTTACAGGAACCTATCATTTATAATTCCTTCCTGCTGAGGATTCTTCTGTTGGGGTCTGTAATTACCCGTTTTTCCTGTAACTGAGGTTGAGTGCTACAACTTTCTCTTCTAATCTCACACTGCAGCCTCCTGGATCTTGCTTTATGAGGTTTTATTAACTTATTAATTTTCACATAATTGGAAATCCTGTTACTTATTCATAGTGGACATTTGTTGTTTTTGGCCACTCAATATCCATTCTTCCCTGTTTTGCTCATAGCAACCAACTTCCTTTAAGGGTATGACCCAAAAGCTACACCTACTTCTCTCCCATCTCATCGGCCAGAACTTTGTCACTCATAGCTACATAGCTGCGAAGGAAGCTGAGTTTGAATTCTGGAAAAATTTGGAGTTTGACTCCTAAGGAAGAAATAGATCCAGAAGACAACTAGATGTCCCTGCTGCATTATCATTATCATTACACTAATTACATTACATCCTCTGGTTACAAAATCTTGCACAGTTTGACAAATAATCATGATCCTTGACCGGACCTTGCATCATTACTGTCACATTCAGCTTCAAGGTCTCCATGGTCAGGGTTTTACAGACCTGAGGGTTTGAAGAAGGGTTGCATATCCTTCCTCCAGAAAAGTTTTGTGCAGCTTAAATAAGACCAAGAAGCAGGGAGATGGGGACTTCATGGTTCCAAATGAAGAAATACATGTTAGAGAATGGGTTAAGCCTGGAGAGGCCAAGTGAGTTGGGTATTTCCTCCTTCAAAGGACTCCTCACCAGGGAAGGGGACCATGGTAAAAATAAATATCATACCCCCCCCCAAGAACACCTTGAACCTCAGATCCTGAAGATCATAAGTAAGAGATGGACCCAGTCTGCAACAGAGTGAGAATGGGGACACCTCTGGCTACCAACAGGCAGCAAGGCACATGTGAGGAACCCTCTGCTATCTGTCCAATTCTTTCCTCTCAGTGTCTCTCACCCTGGAAGAGCTAGATTTCAATTAGAAAAGAAAGAGGGGAAAAAAAGAAGAAGAAAGAGGAATGAAAAAGCAGATCTCCTCAAAGTCTCTAGAGCCAGAAACAGACCTTACATGGTATGACAAATTCTGTATATATGTATCTTTCCCCTGGACAATTCATTTAACAAATATTTACTATGTCTCACTTGAGAGCAGGGATTGTGCCCTGTTCATGGTTCTATCCCAGGACCCAACACTATATTTGACTGGGGCTCAGAAAATGTTCTTTAAATATTTTATGTATTTATTTACTTACTTATCTATTTATTTATTTATTTATTTTAGGGAGAGAGAGCAGGGGAAGGGGCAGAAAAGAGAGGAAGAGAATCTCAAGCATCTCCATGTGGAACCCGATGCAGGGTTTGAGCTCAGGACCCTGAGATCATGACCTGAGCTGAAACCAAGAGTCACTTAACCAACTGAGCCACCCAGATGCCCCAGGAAATCTTGTTTAGGTGAACAACATCACAATTTTGATTTAGTGTTGAACACTAGTGGTTGCCTCCCGAGCATCCAATTTCCATCTTCCCAGCAACTATTTTTTAAGTTTTTTTTTAAGATTTTCTCCATTTATTTGACAGAGAGAGCAAGAGACCACAAGCAGGCAGAGCAGCAGAAGAGGGAGAAACAGGCTCCCCACCGAGCAGGGAGCCCAATGCCAGGCTCAATCCCAGGACCCTGGGATCACAACCTGAGCTAAAGGCAGTCACTCAACCAACTGAGCCACCCAGATGCCCTTTTTTTAAGCTTATCTAAATTCCTTAGTTAACATGCTGTGTAATATTAGTTTCAGGTGTACAATATAGTAATCCAATAATTCCAGAATCACCTGGTGCTTATCACAACAAGTACACTCCTTAATCCCCATAATCTATTTAACCTTCCCAGCATCCAATTCCCTCTTCCCAGAACTCTTAATTTCCATTTGGACAACTATGTGGTTTAAGGTTCACCCCCAGCTCCAAGCATAGAACATGTGAACTAAGTTAAACCAATCCATATATTCCATACCCCTGACTTCAGCAATTGGTTTAAAATGTGAGCATGTGACTTAATCCAGACCCACCAAAGTGGATCTGAGGACAAAGATGTTTTTTCTCTTTCCAATATAATGTAAAACCTGGAACACTATAGACATTTTTGCTACTGTGAAGAAAGTCCACTTGAGACTAAACCAATTTAGCATAAAAACAAAGCCTAATCCCTCTTGCAAATGTAAAGCTCTAGATCAAACCACACTTGAAATCCTTTTTACCTCTGGACTTTACAGTCACATAATCAATAAATTCTTTCCATTGCTTAAGTCATTGTGGGTGGAATTTTTTATTTGTGACTAAAAATATCCCAGCTGATGCAGAAATACTAAGTTTGACACAGTGGAAGAAATCCAAGCTGACATATGATACAAACTAACAGTTTCCAAAAGTCAGTCCAACAGAAATGAAACAATGAGATGTATGTAAATATACATGAATTTTCAAACAGCCCAAAGGAGAAGCAGAGAATGTTGAGAGCTTATTTAAATGTCTTGGGCAGCTTGCTGCCAGATTTGGATAAGAAGAAGCAGTTCAACCCTAGGTGCCTTCTTCAAAATATTTCAAGATTTCTCTAGCACCAGCGGTTAAAAACCAAACTCTTCAGCCCCTGATAATTTAGTCCATAAATAATTTTCAGCCTCATTGCTAACCATTTATAGTCCAAGCACACTACATCAGTTACACCTGGCATGCCCTAGGTACTAGTCGGCATTCAAGATGGCCCCTTTGATCTTCCTTTCCTTTTTTTTAAAAAACTTTATTTATTTATTTGACAGATCACAAGCAGGCAGGGAGGCAGGCAGAGAAGGGGGGTAAGCAGGGTCCCTGCTGAGCAGAGAGCCGATGCGGGGCTCGATCCCAGGACCCTGGGGTCATAAACTGAGCCAAAGGCAGATGCTTTAACCCACTGAGCCACCCAGGCAACCCTTATCTTCCTTTCTTAATATTCTTTCACATTGAATTATGGCTGGCCTGTGTAACAACAGAACTGAAAGTGTGTGACTTCCAAGGAATTTTGGCTTCTGCGTTGCTCCCATGGATTACCCTTTCTGAAGTCTCAAGAAAGTCACCCACCATGCTGCTAAGGATATTTAAGCTACCCTGTGAAGAGGCCTTGATGGAGAAGAACTGATGTCTTCCACCAATAGCGATACCAACTCACCCTCTATGTCAATGAGCTACTTTGGAAATAAATCCTTCAGCAGCAGCCAAGCCTTTAAATGACTGCAGCCCTGGCTGACATCTGACCATCAGCTCTTTAGCCTACATTGAAAACTCCTTTCCTGGATCTGTACTCAAGGAACTACAGAACACTCATGGAAGAAATTGAAGAAGACACAAAAAGATGGAAGACCATTCCATGCTCATGGATCAGAATAATAAACATTGTTAAAATGTCTATACTGCCTAGAGCAATCTATACTTTCAACGCCATTCCAATCAAAATTCCACCGGCATTTTTCAAAGAGCTGAAGCAAGTAATCCTAAAATTTGTATAGAATCAGAAGAGATCCCGAACTGCTGAGGAAATGTTGAAAAAGAAAAACAAAACTGGCGACATCATGTTGCCTGATTTCAAGCTTTACTACAAAGCTGTGATCACCAAGACAGTATGGAACTGGGACAAAAACAGACACACAGACCAGTGGAGCAGAGTAGAGAGTCCAGATATGGACCCTCAACTCTGTGGTCAACTAATCTTCAACAAAGCAGGAAAAAATGTCCTGTGGAAAAAAGACAGTCTCTTCAATAAATGGTGCTGGGAAAATTGGACAGCTATGTGTAGAAGAATGAAACTTGACCATTCTCTTACACCGTACACAAAGATAAACTCGAAAATGGATAAAAGACCTCAACATGAGGCAGGAATCCATCAGAATCCTAGAGGAGAACATAAACAGTAACCTCTTCGATATCAGCCACAGCAACTTCTTTCAAGATATGTCTCCAAAGGCAAAGGAAACAAAAGTGAAAATAAACTTTTGGGACTTCATCAAAATCAAAAGCTTCTGCACAGCAAAGGAAACAGTCAACAAAACAAAGAGACAACCCACGGAATGGGAAACGATATTTGCAAATGACAGTACAGGCAAAAGGTTGATATCCAGGATCTATAAAGAACTTCTCAGACTCAACACACAAAAAAACAGATAATCATGTCAAAAAATGGGCAGAAGACATGAATAGACACTTCTCCAATGAAGACATACAAATGGCTAACAGACACTTGAAAAAATGGTCATCATCATTAGCCCTCAGGGAGATTCAAATCAGAACAACATTGAGGTACCACCTTACACCAGTTACAATGGCCAAAATTAACAAACCAGTTAACAGCATGTGTCGGAAAGGATATGGAGAAAGGGGAACCCTCTTACACTGTTGGTGGGAATGCAAGATAGTGCAGCCACTTTGGTGAACAGTGTGGAGATTCCTTAAGAAATTAAAAATAGAACTTCCCTATGAACCTGCAATTGCACTACTGGATGCACTACCCAAAGATACAGATGTAGTGAAAAGAAGGGCCATCTGTACCCCAATGTTCATAGCAATGATGACCACGGTCGCCAAACTGTGGAAAGAACCAAGATGCCCTTCAACAGATGAATGGATAAGGAAGATGTGATCCATCTATACGATAGGGTATTGTGCTCCCATCAGAAAGGATGAATACCCAACTTTTGTATCAACGTGGACGGGACTGGAAGATATTATGCTGAGTGAAATAAGTCAAGCAGAGAGAGTCAATTTTCATATGGTTTCGGTTATCTGTGGAGCATAAGGAATAACTCGGAGGACATGGGGAGCTGGAGAGGAGAAGGGAATTGGGAGAAATTGGAGGGGGAGATGAACCATGAGAGACTGTGGACTCTGAGAAACAAACTGAGGATTTGGGAGGGAGAGGGGATGGAAGGTTTGGGGAGCTGGTGGTGGGTATTAAGGAGATCATGTATTGCATGGAGCACTGGGTGTGGTGCATAAACAATGAATTCTGGAACACTGAAAAGAAATTTTAAAAATAAATTTTTTAAAAAACTCCTTTCCTGGGTCATAAAAATGCCACCGAAGCCTAGGTAAGCTGCAATGGGCAGTTCCATAGTGTCTTTTGCGCTCAAGAGAATTAGTCTGCAGACCGAAAAGTGCAAGAAGTCTTGCAACAGAGAAGTGAAGCAATAATGTGGCCAAAAGCTGAGCACCCGCAACATGGTGGGGGAGGGAAGGAGGTTAAGCTTTGACAGCATCTAGAAAAGAGGAACATCTGGTTTCAGACACTTCCTGCTCACAGATGGGACAAGGAGTGTGGAGGGTTTTTTTAAGATATTTATTTGTTTGTTTACTTATTTATTTATTGTTTATTTATTTTGAGAGAGAGAGAGAGATAGAGAGCAAGCAGGGGGAGGGGCAGAGGCAGGGGCAGAGAGACAATCTCAAGCAGACTCCATGCTGACACGCTCCACAATGTGGAGCCTGACATGGGACTTGATCTCATGACACAAGGTGAAATCAAGAGTTGGATGGTTTGGGACGCCTGGGTGGCTCAGTTGGTTAAGCAGCTGCCTTCGGCTCAGGTCATGATCCCAGCGTCCTGGGATCGAGTCCCGCATCGGGCTCCTTGCTCCGCGGGGAGCCTGCTTCTCCCTCTGACTCTGCCTTCCACTCTGTCTGCCTGTGCTCGCTCTCTCTGACAAAAAAAAAAAAAAAAAAAAAAAAAAAAAAAAAAAAATTATTAAAAAAATTAAAAAAAAAAAAAAAAAAAAAAATGAGTTGGATGGTTAACTGACTGAGCCACTCAGGTGCCCTAGAGGAAGTATGGTTTAAGGGATGCACCAGTAGGGTTCTTGGAGGGGAGATGGGTACGAAGATGGGCTGATTAGGTGATGCTCATCACCTAATTAAGAAGGGATCTTGGGTATTATATGCAACTGGTGAATCACTAAATTCTATCCCCCAAAACTAATAATACACTATATGAGAACTAAATTGAATTTAAATTTTAAAAATTTTAAATATATAAATATATAAAAATCCAGCAGTGATGCTAGAAAAGCCGTCGCTTGGAGTCTTTTTCCAGAATCTTGATAATGAAAGTTCTTTTGCGAGTAGAGAACAGGAGGATCTTAGAGGTTAGAAACAAACTGAAATTTGAGAAGAGGTTGGAATGATATCCAATTAGAACCTGGAAGGGGGAGGTGGAAAGGGGACAAGTTCAGATTTACAGATATGGGAATGAACCAATTTCTCTGAACAAAACAACTAGAAAGGCAACATTAGTAGACATATGTGAAGATTAACTTTGCCAAGAGAACCTTTTATTTCTATAAAAGGTTTTTTTTAAACACTGAAGCACATTTTGCAAGAACCATTCCAATTTTATGCCACAAAAGATAAGAAATGATGCATACCCTACTCTCTAATCATGATACATTAAGGTAAGAAATAGAAAATATCAAAAATGGAACTAAAATGCCAAATTTTGAAAATTGAACATTTTAAGAACATAGAACAAATAGTGAACACATAGTATGATAACATAATTCAAAATAATAATAACAGGGGCGCTCAGGTAGCATAGTCAGTTAAGTAGCTGTCTCTTGATTTCGGCTCAGGTTGTGATCTCAGGGACAAGGAAGGGGACCCACGTCTGGCTCCATGCTCCGCACAGAGTCTACTTAAAATTCTCTCTCCCTTAAAATGTCTTACACTGCTGGTGGGAATGCAAACTGGTGCAGCCACTCTGGAAAACAGTATGGGGATTCCTCAGAAAGTCAAAAATAGAGCTACCCTACAACCCAGCAATTCTGCTACTTGGTATTTACCCAAAGGATACAAACATTGTGTTTCAAAAGGGCATATGTGCCCCAATATTTATAGCAGCAATGTCCACAATAGCCAAAATATGGAAAGATCATAGATGTCAAGTAACAGATGAATGGATAAAGAAGATGTGAGATGATAGATAAATAGATGGATGATTGATAGATAGATATAATGGAATATTACTCAGCCATCAAAAAGAATGAAATCTTGCCATTTGCAATGACATGGATAGAAGTAGAGGGTATTGTGCTAAGCAAAATAAGTCAGTCAGAAAAAGACAAATACCATATGATTTCACTCACAGGTGGAATTTTAGAAGCAAAACAGGTGAACATAGGGGAAGGGAAGGAAAAATAAGGTGAAAATAGAGAGGTAAGGAAACCATAAAAGACACTGAACTCTAGGAAACAAACTGAGGGCTGCTGAAGGGAAAGGGTGGGGGGAAAGGGTAACTGGGTGATGGGCATTAAGAAGGGCACTTGATGTAATGAGGACTGGTGTTATACGCAACTGATAAATCACTAAATTCCCCCCTGGTAACTAATAATACAGTATATGTTAACTAAATGGAATTTAGATAAAAAATTTTTTAAAAAGAGAGATTCTCTCTCCCTCTGGCCCTCCCCTGCTCTCTCACTCTCTCTCATATAAATCTTTTTAAAAATAAAGTAATAGGGGCGCCTGGGTGGCTCAGGGGGTTAAGGCCTCTGCCTTCAGCTCAGGTATGATCCCAAGGTCCTGGGATCGAGCCCCGCATCGGGCTCTCTGCTCAGCAGGGAGCCTGCTCCCCTTCCTCTCTCTCTGCCTGCCTGTCTGCCTACTTGTGATCTCTGTGTGTCAAATAAATAAATAAAATCTTTTTTAAAAAAAATCTGTACACTCTAAATATATACAATTTTTATTTATCAACTATACCTCAATAAAGCTGGAGAAACAATTTTTTAAATGTACCTTTTATTGGCTGCCGTTCCTCTCTGCCCGTCTGACAGTGATCCCAACACCTCCCAAACTCCTTGCACCCCATCTTTGTCTCAGGCTCTACTTCTGGGAGAACATAACCCACGGCCGACACCGATGATAAGCAAGAGAGAGGAAACTGCTTCGAGGAAGTCGAGTGCCCCGGGTGCGAAATGCAGCTGAGAGGTGAAGATGAAAAAAAAAAAAAAATGCCCAACAGACTTAGCAGCATAAACCTGGCCTTGTAAAAGGTCATTGCAGAGGCATGGGGCATGTGGAAACCACACTGCTGTGGCTTGAAGAATACGTTTCAAAAAATAAGCAGATGCGATCTCTACACCAGGAAGAGGAAGAGGTGAAAAGGTGATAGCCTTGGGGACTGTGGCCACAAAAGACAGAGAGACAGATAAGATGCACAGATACCACCCTGCATGGAGCATCTAATGTTTCTGGACATACTCAGGAGATCAGACAACTGGAAAATAGGCTTGCAACTGAATGAGTGGTAACCACCAAGATAACTAAGAAAAAAAGGCAATTATTATTATCTATTTTATATATATGTACACTTATACATATATATAATCAAGATTATAGAAAATATATGACATAAATATAAAGAAAACAAAAAGTTACACAAGAGGGAAAAACAAATCAGAATATAGTATGTTGCTCAGCCAAGAATAGCACTTACATAGTCATAATAATGTAAAGCCAGAACATCAATTTTTTTAAAGATTTTATTAATTTATTTGAGAGAGAGAGAGTGTGTGCACACAAGCAGGGGAGAGGGGCAGAGGGAGAAGCAGGCTCCCTGCTGAGCAAGGAGCCCGATGTGGGACTCAGTCCCAGGACCCTGGGATCATGACCTGACCCAAAGGCAGAGGCTTAGCTGACTGAGCCACCCAGGTGCCCCAAAACATCGATTTAATCAAAAATAAAACTTGAACTGTTATTGGGAGGATGGAAGAAAAGAGGCGCGGTGAACAAGGAAGAAGCCCACCTTCCCTAGCAAGAAAGCCTAACAGATTGTGCCTAAGAGTTGAGAAACCACAGTACATGTGTATTGCTCACCGTTACGAAAATAAACGCCAAAATTAGCAAAAGTGATAGCCCGGGGTAGGTGGAGACGGGACCAAGGGACTGTAGGTTTTTGTCACAAAACTTGTATAATCATTTGGCTCTTTTTTTTCTTTATTTTTTAAGATTTTATTACTTATGAGAGAAAAAGAGTGAGCACTCGTACAAGGTGGGGGTGGGTGGGCCAGAGAGAAGCAGTCTCCCCGCTGCACAGGGGGCCTGACACAGGACCCGTCCCAGGACCTGGAGACCATGACCTCGGCTGAAGGCAGACCCTTAAGTGACTCAGCCCCCTAGGCACCCCCTAACTATTTGGCTCTTAAACCAAGGTTCTTCCAAATTTTCTGAATATAACCACAGTAAAAATAATAGTAATTATAATAATAATAATTAATAATTTTTAAAAACCTGAATTTTACTTTACAACCCAGTCCATACATATGAGTATTAAGGGGTTTGTGAACCAGTGGGATCGCTAACACATTACTAGTTAGTGTGAAAACTGAAAGAATTACTTTTGAAACACAGGTTCAAACACTGCGTATCCTACCCAACAAGTCTACTTTTACAAATTTGTCAAGGTAAATTTAGCACATATGCACCAGGAGAAGCATGCAATAATATTCATATCACACTGTCCACAATGACTAAAAACTAGAAGTGATCCAATGTCTGTGATAAGAGAACAAACAGATACAAGGCATAAATAGAATATTATACAGCCAAACGGAATACCATGGATGATAATCCTAGCAACACAATGTTAAGTCAAATTAGCAGGTTCCTGGTACTGCATGTTAAAGAATCCAAAGTGTTGATTTTTGTCAGGTGTGATGATAGTAATACGATTACATTTAAAAAGTCAACAGCTGGGGCACCTGGGTGGCTCAGTTGGTTAAGAGTCTGCCTTCAGCTTGGGTCGGGATCCAGCATCTGGGATGCAGCCCGACATCGGGCTCCTTGTGGAGAAGCAGAAGAGTCTGCTTCTCCCTCTGCCTCTGCTGCTCTCTCTCTCAGTCAAATAAATAAATAAAATCTTTAAAGAAAAAAATCAACAGTTTTCAGAAATGAGTTCTGAAGTATGCACAAGTGACTATGTACAAGTAATTTTTAATTTATTTTTTAATTCAAGTATAATTAACATACAGTGTTATATTGGTTTCAGTTGTACAATATAATGATTCAACAATTCTATGCATTACTCAGTGCTCATCACAGTAAGTACTGTTAATCCGCTTCACCTGTTTCAACCATCCGCCTTCCCACAACAAGTACACTTTTTTGACAACTGAATTACAGGCTTTATTAAAATTATTTTTACAAATTTTTATCTCCTAATATGGAAAGGTTGCTTTTTACTTTAACACGTGCTTTGCAAATTTACGTTCCTAATAAGAAGGGCTTTGGTGAAATAATATCTAAGATTTGCCTTAAAGTATTCCAGGAGGTTGTGGTTCATATACACAATGCAGTATTACTCAGCCATCAGAAAAGATGAAAACCCACCATTTCCATTGACATGAGGGTTATGCTAAGTGAAATAAGGCAAGCAGAGGAAGACAGTTATCGTATGGTTTCACTTATTTGTGGAGCATAAGAAATAGCACGGAGAACATTAGGAAAAGGAAGGGGAAAATGAATGGGGAGAAAGCAGAGGAGGGAGACGAACCATGAGAGACTGTGGGCTCTGGGAAACAAACTGGGTTTCGGAGGGCCGGGGGATTGTGGGTGGGCTAGCCCGGTGATGCGTATTAAGGAGGGCAAGTATTGCAGTGCGCACTGGGTGTTATATGCCAGTAATGAATTGTGGAACACTGCATCAAAAACCAATCTGAGGGTTTTGAAGGGGCCGGGGGTGGAGGTTGGGGGAGCCTGGTGGAGGGTATTGTGGAGGGCACGGACTGCATGGAGCACTGGGTGTGGTGCATAAACAATGAATTCTGTTATACTGAAAAGAAATTAAATTAAATTTTAAAAAATAAAATTAGTTAATTAATTTTTTAAAAACGAATGATGTACAGTATGGTGACTAACATAACATAATAAAAATAAAGAAATAAACACAAATTGCAACATGAATGAATGAATAAGTATCCCAGGGAGGGGTGCCTGGCTAGTTCAATTGATAGAGCATCTTTGGGTTGTGAGTTTGAACCGCACGTTGGAAGTAGAGAATACTTTAAAATAAAATCTTTAAAATAAATAAATAAAGCCTTCCAAGAAAAACATGATAGGTGAAGCAAGAGGGCAAAATCTTGATAATTGTTGAAGCTGGATGACGGGCATACTGAGGTTCAGAGTATTCCTCTTCCCTGTTTTATGGGTTTGAAATGTTCACAATAAGAAAATTTTTTTTATTTCTTTTCAGCATAACAGTATTCATTGTTTTTGCACCACACCCAGTGCTCCACGCAATCCGTGCCCTCTCCAGTACCCACCCCCTGGTACCCCGACCTCCCACCCCCCCCTTCAAAACCCTCAGACTGTTTTTCAGAGTCCATAGTCTCTCATGGTTCACCTCCCCTTCCAATTTCCCCCAACTCCCTTCAAATTTTAATAGACAAGCCAGTTCCCCCAAAACAGAACATTTTCTTGGCATAGTCATATAGTTCAAAAACAAGTAAAATGAAACTGACATGTGTGATAATTAAAAGAAGGAGCAGGAAAAATGAAAAACGCAAACCCAGATAAATCGTCACTTCCGGGGGAGAAATCCGTCCATGAGTAAACTCTGTGGAATCATCTACTTGTTGGATGAAGTACTGAAATCATGATTGCTCAGATTTTATAATAAAGTGGTAACAGAATACGAGAGAGGCATTCATAGGCCAATTAATGATAGTGTACAAATGAAGCACATAACTCTGTGTACCTGCAGTTTAGCAGAAAAGTACAGTATATTGTTCTCTGCCAGAGATCTTACACTTCCAAAAGTGGGAGTAATATCTCGAAAAGATTTCTGAACTAGGAGTTGGGAAAGAGAGGTCCTGGCCTTTGTTCTGTCACCAACTTGCCACATTGCTTTGGAAACTAATTCCTGTGGGTAGTTCAGTTTCCTCACGTATAGAATGAGCAAGCAATTTTGTCAAATCATTGCTGAAGTTCCTGTTAAGACAGAAAGAATGAGGGGAGCCTGGGGGTTCCGCTGGTTAAGCGTCTTAATTCTGCTTAGGTCATGATCCTGGGGTCCTGGGATCAAACCCCACCACGGCTGCTTCTCCCTCTCCTTCTGCCCCTCCGCCCTCCTCCCACTCATTCTCTTTCTCTCTCTCAAATGAATAAAATCTTTAAAAAATAAAAATTAATTTAAAAAATTAAAAAGACAGGAAGGGGGCGCCTGGGTGGCTCAGTGGGTTAATCCACTGCCTTCAGCTCAGGTCATGATCTCAGGGTCCTGGGATCGAGCCCCGCATCGGGCTCTCTGCACAGCAGGGAGTGCTTCCTCCTCTCTGCCTCTCTGCCTAGTTGCAATCTCTGTCAAATAAACAAAATCTTTTAAAAAAAAAAAAGACAGACAGAAAGGATGATTGGGTACTGGCTGAGAGGCAAACACAACAAACATCTCTGCAACAGGCTCGCAGCCCCTCCCCACAGCAGAGTGACCTCACTGCTCACAACCTCCTCCAGGCCCTCGCTTCTTGCTTCCAGGCCCCTGGGTCTGGTCTTCGCTCTTCTCTGGTTGCTCTCTGTTGTAGACCAGGGCTGAGCCCATTTCCTGAGGTCTCCAACCCAACATCTGCCCCTTCAACCTCCCTTCTCCCTCTGCCATGTGTGTTCTCCACCCAGAAACCCAGACATCCTGGCCTAGCCCCTGATTATTCTTGGGAAATCCATTCTGCCCACAGTACCGGAAGAAACGGTGCAAGGACTGGTAGTCCGTGAAGCCACCTACATACTCCCTTCTCCAGCCCGGAACGTTTGCTCCTAGACACGCAGCGGCAGGCAGGGCCGGAGAGTATAAACGGGTCTTGACAACAGGGGTGACTCAGCTGAAACAGGAAACACCCAGGGAACCCGCTTAGCTACTGGGTTCCTCCCATGCCGGTTCCGCGTGTCCTCCTGCCTCTCCTCCTGTGTGGCTCATATCCAGGAACTATGTCTACATCCAGCCTCCCACTGCCTCCACCTTTCTCAGGAAGCCTGCAAGCAGAGACTCTAAGCTAGTCAGAATTGGGGGAGCCCAGGTGGCTCAGTGGGTTAAGCGTCCAACTCTTGATTTTGGCTCAAGTCACGATCTCGGTCTCATGAGATCAAGCCCCACTTGGGCTTGGCTCAGCGGGAAGTCGGCTTGAGCTTCGCTCCCTCTCTCTCTGCCCTCCCCACCAATAAATCAGTCAGTCTTTAAGCGAGTCAGAGTAGGAGGGTGTGACTGAGACGGGGGATTCCTGTGGGCTCCAGGACTTGTCACCACCATAGGTGCTTCCCCCAGCCTGAGGACTTTCTCCCAAGTCTCAGGTGACCTGCGCCTGTGAACAGCAGACTACAAGTGCAGGAGAGTTGTCCTCCCTTGGGGTCACCCTCAGCCAGGGACAGATAGGAGTCAGTGTCTAAATGCCCAGATTCTCCAGCCTCATGCGGACTGAGAGGGGTGCTTTTTACTGTTTCTCAGAGGAAGCAAGGGTCACTCCCCACAGTGCTAACCTGCCTCACAATGCACCTTCCCTGACTCCTTGGCTCACTTCTCCACACCCACTGGGTCCTTCCTGCACTTCCTAAATAAGGAGGGGCTTTCACTGGGATCTTTGCCTTAAGGTCTGCTTCTGGGGAACCCAAACGAAGACAGCTGGATCTCAGAGAAAACTCCAGGCCAGCCCCTCCCACTACAGATAAGACTGAGACCTGGAAAGGAAAGATGAGCTGCTCCCTCAACACCTGGTCGTCACCAAAGACCCCCTTCACCCACATGGCCGCCTCTACTTGAGAGGGAACCTGCCAAAGTACCTCAGATCCCTTAAGTAGTGTTTCCAGCCTTCCTTAACTCACATACTGCCTTTACAGTTTTTGCCACAAACCACATGCCCTTTTTATATTTGTCATATCCACATTACCGCCTGTAGTATCTAATTAATATACTTTTAATTTACTTTTTAATTCAAGTATAATTATCATATAGTGTTATATTTGTATCAGGCTTGCAATATAATGATTCAACTATTCCATACATTACTCAGTGTTTGTCATGATAAGCGTAAATTAATACATTTTAATAGACTCTTTAAATTTCCTTTTTCCGTGTTAATTTCTGTCTTTAAAATAAAAGTTATATAGGGGCGCCTGGGTGGCTTAGTTGGTTAAGGCTCTGACTTCAGCTCAGCTCATGATCTTGGGGTCCTGGGTTCCTTGGCCAATGGGGTGTTTTCTTCTCCCTCTCCCTCTGCTTCCACCCCACCAATCATGCACACACATTCTTTCTCACTCTCTCTCAAATAAATAAATAAAATCTTTTAAAATAATAATAATAAAATAAAAATTATATTTTATATATTCATATGATTCAAGATTCAAAAGGTACAATAATATACACCATGAAAAATTTCTCTCCTTGTCCCCCCAGAATCATAGTACCAGTGTCTCATACTTCTTTCCCAAGATAATCTAGGACTATACATGTGCTCATGTGTGTGTTTTCTTTATTACATGTACCTTTTTTATTTTTTATTTTAATTTTTTAAGACTTTTTTTTTAAGTAGACTCCACTCCCAGCATGGAGCCCAGTGCAGGGCTTGAACTCATGACCCTGAGATCAAGACCTGAGCTGAGATCAAGAGTTAGACACCTCAACCTACTGAGCCACCCAGGTGCCCCTGAATATTTTATTTTTAAGAAAACTTTTTTTTTTTTTTTTTTTTTTTTAGTTTCAGGAGTAGAATTTAGTGATTCATCAGTAGCATAAACACTCATTACGTCAAGTACCTTCCTTAATACCCATCACCCAATTGTCCCTTTCCCCAACCCACCTCCCCTCCAGCAATGGCCAGTTTGTTTCTTCAAGTTCAGCCATCTCTTCTGGTTTGCTGATTTTGTCTTATTTTATTTTTTCCCTTCCTTTCCCTATGTTCATCCGTTTGGTTTCTTAAATTCCACATTTGAGTGAAACCATATGGTATTTGTCTTTCTCTGACTGACTTATTTTGCTTAGCATAATACCTTCTATTTCCTTTTTTTAAAGATTTTATTTATTTATTTGACAGATAGATCACAAGTAGGCAGAAAGGGAGGCACAGAGAGACAGAGGGAAGCAGGCTCCCTGCTGAGCAGAGAGCCCGATGCAGGACCCTAAGATCATGACCTGAGCCAAAGGCAGAGGCTTAACTCACTGAGCCACCCAGGTGCCCCAATACCCTCTATTTCCATCACATCACTGCAAATAGCAAGATTTCATCCTTTTTTGATGGCTGAGTAATATTCGTGTGTGTGTGTGTTTGCCACATCTTTATCCCTTCATCTGTCACTGGACCTCTGGGCTCTTTCCATATTTTAGCTGTTGTGGACATTGCTGCTATAAACATTGGGGTGCATGTGCCCCTTTGAATCACTATGTTTGTACCCTTTGGGTAAATACCAAGTAGTGCAATATCTGGGTCATAGGGTAGTTCTATTTTTCATTTTTTAAGGAACCCTCATACTGTTTTCTAGAGTGGCTACACCAGTTTGTATTCCTACGAACAGTGTAAGAGGGTTCCCTTTCTCCACATCCTCACCAACATCTGTTGTCTCTGACTTGTTAATTTTAGCCATTCTGACTGGTGTGAGAGGGTAGCTCATTGTGGTTTTGGTCTGTATTTCCCTGACCCCCAGTGATTTAGAGTATTTTTTCATGTGTCTGTTGGCCATTTTTATTTCTTATTTGGAAAAATGTCTCTTCACGTCTTCTGCATTTTGGGGGGGTTTTACTTATTGATTTGAGAGATGCACAAGCACACAAGCACAAGTGTGGGGGAGGAGCCAAGGGAGAGGGAGAAGCAGACTCCCCATTGAATAGGGAGTCTGCCATGGGGCTCAATCCCTGGTTCCAGGATCATGACCCGAGCCCAAGGCAAACATTCAACCAACTGAGCTACCCAGGGGCCCCTCTTCTGCCCATTTCTCGGTTTTTAGATTGTATTTTGGTGCTGAGTTTGGTAAGTTCTTTATAGATTTTGAATATTACCCCTTTAGTTTTGTTGACTGTTTCTTTTGCTGTTCAAGAGCTTTTTATTTTGTTGAAGTACCAATTGTTCATTTTTGTTTTTATTTGCCTTTAGAGACGTGTCTAGCAAGATGTTGCTGCAGTGAGGTCAAAGAAGTGGCTGCCTGTGTTCTCTAGGATTTTGATGGATTCCTGTCTCACATTTAGGTCTTTCATCCATTTTGAGTTTATTTTTTGTATGGAGTGAGAAAGTGGTCTGGCTTCATCCTCTGCGTGTGGCTGCTAATTTTTTCAATATCTTCATGTGTTAAAGAGACTGTCTTTTTTCCATTGGATATTCTTTCCTGCTTTGTAAAAAAATATATATATATTATTAAGAAATCTCTACAGGGGCACCTGGGTGGCTCAATGGGATAAGGCCTCTACCTTCGGCTTGGGTCATGATCTCAGGATCCTGGGATCGAACCCCACATCGGGCTCTCTGCTCAGCGGGGAGCCTGTTTCTACCCCCCCTGCCCGTCTCTCTGCCCACTTGTGATCTCTGTCTGTCAAATAAATAAATAAATAATCTTTAAAAAAAAGAAAAAGAAATCTCGACACACAGCATGGGACTCACCCTGCAACCCCAGGATCGGGAGTCACATCTCCGGACTGAGCCAGTCAGGGGCCCCTCTAATACATATATTTTAAAGGTTAATATGTCAAAACTATATCTAAAAACCAGTATCACTTCTTTATGAATAGAAGGTAAGAGCAACACATAAATATAATAAATACAAAATAAAATTAAATTCCTAGAAGTCTTTGCTTATTAAATGGTCTGAGCTGGAGATGAGATTTCTCTGTTAAAAAATTAGTAAGTGTCAGAGAGGTGCTAAGTACCAAATGGAGACTTTCTCCTGAACTGAATCAGCAAGTTTATGGAACCACCAAAAAGAAAATAACATTCTCATGTGTCAGTCACTAATGAATGCCAAGGTTGTCCGAGTAAAACCAACTTATAATTGGTAGAACATTCCTTCCAGAGGCAGAACTTACTTTGTCTTTGAACTGTAAACTAGCTCTGAGTTAGAATCAGCTTTGCCACTTCCTACCATACCTATCAGTATACTGACACTCACTGGTCTGAAGAAAACAGCAGGGGCACCTGGGTGGCTCAGTCTGCTGAGTGGCCAACTCTTGATTTTGACTCACACCATGATCCCAGCGTCCTGGGATAGAGACCTGCATCAGGCTCTACATTCAGTAAGGAATCTACTTAAGGATTCTGTCTCTCCCTCTGACCCTCCTCCCATTATCGCTCTCTCTCTCAAATAAATAAATAAAATCTTTTTTAAGTTTTAAGTAGATACATAAATAAATAAATAACTCGGGCACCTGAGGGCTCAGTTGGTTGAGTGACTGCCTTTGGCTCCGGTCATGATCCTGGAGTCCCAGGATCGAGTCCCACTTTGGTCTCCTTGCTCAGTGGGGAGTCTGCTTCTCCCTCTGACCCTCCTCCTTCTCATGCTTTCTCTCTCTCTCTCTCTCTGTTCCCCAAATAAATAAATAAAATATTTTAATAAATAACTTCTTGATATAATAACTCATACTATGTGTTTCATAAGGTTTCATAATGATTTAAAGGAAAAGAAAATATATTTACATGATGGAGATGTTTCTAGTCAGACGGGCTTTGGGCAACTAAACAAGGGATGTTTCCCAGTTCTCAAATCCTTTCCTAGAACTGTTGGCTCCACCAGTCTTGCTAAATTCTCTACTCAGCATCTCCTCTCAGGAAAAAACCAGAAAAACAATAGCAACAACCTATATTGTCTATGATTACCTTTAATTTTACTGACACAGCATTCCTTCTGAGGAGCTCAGATTACCTGTTACATCCTCCTCAGAAATTCTTCCGAATTCTTTTAAGACGGATATTAAACAATGGCTGTATGGGAGACCATGCCAACAGAGGCCACAGTTGGGGAGAAACAGACTTGGGCTCCAGGTCTGACAGCATGATTCAGTTGTGATTAGGAACTACTGAGAACCTCAGTTTTCTCAAAATAGAGACATAATTCCAACCCTCCAAGAGGCTGAGGTAATACAGATTTGAAAACACTCTGTAAATAAATTAATAAATTTAATAAATTAAACATAAATATTTTTTAATTTTTTTAAGATTTTATTTATTCAGTTGACAGAGCGTGTACAAGCAGGGAGAGCAACAGGCAGCGAGAGGGAGAGGCAGGCTCTCTGCCAAGCAGGAAGTCAGATGCAGGACTCGATCCTAGGACCCCGGATCATGACCTGAGCCAAAAGCAGCCACTTAAGGAACTGAGCCACCCAAGTGTCCCTAAACATAAATTCTAAAGCACTGCTTTTGTAAAAAAAAAAAAAAAATTAGGAATTAGGATGCTCTAAACAAATTAAGGATCCAAGTTCATACTCCAGTTCAAAATATTTTAGGGACAGGAATTTTTCTGCCTGACTGAACAGGGGTGGTATTACAAAGAGTGCATGCTTAGGATTCAGAAGTCCCTTCTTGCTGGAAAGAGCTCATAGTGTAGAGAGAAGCGTGCCCTCAGGCACTTAGAGGGCACAAAATATACTGCTCAGATGACACTTAGGCCAGAGATTTTTAAACTCTTCCTCCAAAAACTGCAAGAAAAAGAACCCCATAAAGTTAAAGGATAAGCTGTCCAATTAAGAAAAAGTATTTGTCTGTAATTGACAAAAGGAATTTGTCTGTAATTGACAAAGGAAAAGTATGCAGAATACATAAAGAGCCACTATAACCCATTAAGAAAAATGAGCCAAAGGGGATGCCTGGGTGGCTCAGTCAGTTAAGCATCAGCCTTCAGCTCAGGTCATGATCCCAGGGTCCTGGGATCAAGTCCCTCATTGGGCTCCTTGCTCAGCTGGAAGTCAGCTTCTTCCTAACCTCTGCTTGCCTGTTCTCTCTCTCTCTCTCTCTCTCCCTCTGACAAATAAATAAATAAAATCTTATTTAAAAAAAAAGAAAAGTGAGCAAGTGATGTGAACAGGTGGGGTTTTTTTAAGATTTTATTTATGTAGCCTGCCTGTTCTCTCTCTCTCTCTCTCTCTCTCTCTCTCTCTCTTTCTCTCTCTCTCTCTCTCTCTGACAAATAAATAAATAAAATCTTATTTAAAAAAAGAAAAATGAGCAAGTGATATGAACAGGGTTTTTTGTAGCATATTACAATTATATTTATTGAAAAGTTGTTAATATTGACTTATTTAATATTTGTTGGTAACAGTTTGTGCAAACTTGCTTACTTACAAAAAGGTAAATTAACTGTGGAGTACTCAGATACAGCAAAAGGAGAGAGAAGTAGTATAACTAGAGCTTGCCTTTTCCGGACCCTCTATGGGAAAGTTTTTATAATTTCTCTGTTCTTCTCTGCCTCAGTTTCCAATGCCCCCCTGTGTCTGCAAACAGGTAAAAGTTGTAGGAGAAGTTTGGGTTTGGAATTGCAGAGACTCTAAAGCAATCATACCCAGGCCAAAGGGTACATCAGCAGAGCCTGTGGGGTTTGTTTTTTTGTTTGTTTGTTTTAATATATAACATATTATTAGCCCCAGGGATACAGGTCTGTGAATCGCCAAGTTTATACATTTCACAGCACTCACCATAGCAGGTACCTTCCCCAGTGCCCATAACCCCACCCCCCTCTCCCTGCCCCTCTACCCCCAGCAACCCTCAGTTTGTTTTGTGAGACGAAGAGTCTCATGGTTTGTCTCCCTCCCGATCCCATCTTGTTTCATTGATTCCTTTCCTACCCCCCCAAACTCCCCACGTTGCCTCTCAAATTACTCGTATCAGGGAGATCATATGATAATTGTCTTTCTCTGATTGACTTATTTTGCTCTAGTTCCATCCACGTCGTTGCAAATGGCAGGATTTCATTTCTTTTGATGGCTGCATAGTATTCCATTGTGTATATATACCACATCTTCTTTATCCATTCATCTGTTGATGGACATCTAGGTTCTTTCCATAGTTTGGCTATCGTGGACATTGTTGCTACAAACATTTGGGTGCACGTGCCCCTTTGGATCATTATATTTGTATCTTTAGGGTAAATACCCAGTAATGCGATTGCTGAGTCATAGGGTAGCTCTATTTTCAATTTTTTGAGGAAACTCCATGCTGCTTTCTTGAGTGAGTGCACCAGCTTGCATTCCCACCAACAGTGCAGGAGGGTTCCCCTTTCTCCCCATCCTCACCAGCATCTGTCATATCCTGACTTGTTAATTTTAGCCATTCTGACTGGTGTAAGGTGGTATCTCATTGTGGTTTTGATTTTTATTTCCCCGATGCCAAGTGATGTGGAGCACGTTTTCATGGGTCTGTTGGCCATCTGGATGTTGTCTTTGCAGAAATGTCTTGAACAGTCTTTTTTTAAAAGATTTTATTTATTTTTTTGAGAGACAGAACACAAAAGGGGAGGGGGAAAAGGGAGAGGGAGAGGGATAAGCAGACTTTTCACTGAGCATGGAGCCTGATGTGGGGCTCAATCCCAGGACCTTATATCATGACCTGAGCCCAAGGCAGACCCTTAACCAACTGAGCCACCCAGGTTCCCCCCAGGAAATATTTTTAATTGTGTTATGTTAGTCTCCATGCAACACATCATTAGTTTTTGATGTAGTGTTCCAAGATTCATTGTTTACATATAGCACCAGTGCTCCACGCAATACGTGCCCTCCTTAATACCCACCACCACGCTCATCCATTCCCCCACCCCACCCCCAAGATTTATGTATTTATTTGAGAGAGAGAGAGAGCATATGTGAGTGGGGGGAGGGACAGAGAAAGAGAATCTTCAAGCAGACTCCCCACTGAGTGTGGAGCCCAACACAGGGCTTGATCTTACAACCCATAAGATCATGACCTGAGCTGAAACCAAGAGTGAGACACTTAACCAAATGAGCCACCCAGCCATCCCTGAACATGCAATTTTTTAAAAAGATCTTATTAATTTATTTGTCAGAGAGATACAGAAAGAGAGAGAGTGCATGCACAAGCCGGGGTGGGGGGCGGTACACAAGCAGGGGTAGCGACAGGCAGAGGAAGGATTGGGCTCCTGCTAAGCCTTCCTGGTAAGTCTTCCTGGTAAGCCCAATGCAGGACTTGATCCTAGGACCCTGGGATCATAACCCAAACCAAAAGCAGACTGAGCCACCCAGGGGTCCCTGAACAGGCAATTTTTTGAAGAGAAAATGTTACTAGTCAATAAATGGAAGTAAAGAGAAATATGTAAATTAAAATAAAAGAACAATGGGATACTATTTATCTCTTTTTGGGGGGATCTCATACTTTCTTTTATTATAAAATTATATAAATGACCATAGTTATCAAACTAGTATTTTTTTCTGTATGCATAACGCGACTCATGACTATTCTTTTGTAAAATAAGAGAAAATTTCTTGGGATGATATATGTTCTTTAAATAGAAAGTATTAAAAGAAATAAAAATTAAAAAAATAAATAGAAAGTATTCTTTTTTAAGATTTTTTTAAATTTTTTTTTGCATTTTTTTAAATTTTTATTTATTTTTTTAATTTCTTTTCAGTGTTTCAGAATTCATAGTTCATGCCCCACACCCAGTGCTCCATGCAATACACACCACAATACACACCACCAGGCTCACCCAACCTCCCACGCCCCCTCCCCTCCAAAACCCTCAGTTAGCTCCTCAGAATCTGCAGTCTCTTTATTTCTTTATTTCCCATCACATTGGCAAAAAGAGATAAAGAATTTGAGTTTGATAATATTGAGAGCTGGAGAAATTTTAGGGAATTTACATTCTCAAATGGTGCTGTTTGGGCTGTAAATTGATAGTTTTTGTTTAAAACCCCAAAGCTAAGGACAGTGACTGAAACACTGCCCCACATTCTTTTAAAAAAAAAAAATGCTGCAGACACAGCTTTTGAGACTTTCTGGTAAGAGGCAAGTCCAGCCCAGCAAATTCCACCATCATCACCCACCTCAATGGAAGAGAGTCATAGTGTTTCCCAACCTCAAAGCAAGTGAGAGTATTGCTCCCAAAGAACCCCTCATGGATATTAGAGGTAACTCTTCTTCCCTGATCTGCAAGAACTGAAGGTCCAGATGAAGGCTAATGAGTTCTCAGAAGAACCTGAAACATGTCTCAGAATATGGAGAGCTACAAGACCATGGAGACTAGTCCTGGTTTCCCACCTGGAGGGTTCCAGAGGAGGAACAGAGTATATACCAGAACATTCCAGGATGGCCAGGCAAGGAGAGAGATAGAAGTATGCCCTTGTCTTTTATGAGACACCCTAGGTCATGTGAATGCCACCAGAGTAGTTGGGCCCAAAGTGCTGTGATCAGCCCCTGCTTAAGACAACCACCTGCCTTGATGAAGGGATCTGGCAGTAGTATAACTACTTCAAGAGTGTATTGTTGGGGGGGGGGGGGCCTGGGTGGCTCAGTGGGTTAAAGCCTCTGCCTTTGACTCAGGTCATGATCCCAGGGTCCTGGGATTGAGCCCCGAATCCGGCTCTCTGCTCAGTGGGGAGCCTGCCTCCCTTCCTCTCTCTGCCTCTTTGCCTCTTTGCCTACTTGTGATCTCTATCAAATAAATAATTTTTTTAAAAAAGAATGTATTTGGGGAAAGAAGGGCTACAGAGCAGGAGCTGAGGAATTTCCACAAGAGGTCAGCCCCAGAGTGTCTGACTACATCATCTCTGAAGAACTCAATGGCATCTCCCATGAAAGCAGCAGTATTTGGACGCCTGTCCTGTCATGACTGGGGTCCCACATTATAGCCACACCAATCATGTTGTACTCTGCCTCTGTACTCTTGGAGGAAAGCTCTAAGTAACCTTGACCTTGAGAAGTTAGAAATGCAGAGGTAGGGAGGGTTCTGGGGAAGAGGGATTGAGAGAAGAGTGGTAGATTCCCCTCCCTTCTCCACTTAGGGTCCCTTTAAACTGGGTATGATGTTGAAATCTTGAAATATTCTGGACTGGACTTGTTTATATCTGAAAATGAGACTGTTCGTAAAGCTGAAAATGACCAAAACTCTGTGAAATCCTCCAAAGTGTGGCTGAAACCAGAGGTAAAAGACAGTTTCCTGATGTGATCTTCCAAGTCCACCACTTTTTCAAGCCCACAATTTAATGGTAACATTTATTCAAATTTTCTTATTATTAACATATAATGTATTATTTGTTTCAGGGGTACAGGTCTGTGATTCATAAGTCTTATGCAATTCACAACACTCACCTTAGCACATACACTCCCCAGTGTCCATCACCCGGCCACCCCATCCCTCCCACCTCCCTCCATTCCAGCAACCCTCAGTTTGTTTCCTGAGTCTCTTGTGGTTTGTCTCCCTCTCTGGTTTCATCTTGTGTCATTTTTACTTCCCTTCCACTATGATTCTCTGCTTGTTCCTCAGATTCCACAAATCAGTGAGATCATATAATAATTGTCTTTTATTGACTTATTTCGTTTAGCATAATACCTTCTAGTTCCATCCACCTCGTTGCAAATGACAAGATTTCATTTTTTGATGGCTGTATAATATTCCTCTGTGTGTGTGTGTGTGTGTGTGTGTGTGTGTGTGTGTACACACACCACATCTTTATCCATTCATCCATGGATGGACATCTGGGCTCTTTCCATAGTTTAGCTATTGTGGACATTTCTGCTATAAACATTGGGGTGCAGGTGCCCCTTCGAATCACTACATTTATATATTTAGTGTAAATACACAGTCATGCAGCTGCTGGATCATACGGTAGCTCTATTTTCAACTTCTCAAGGAACATCCATACTGTTTTCCAGAGTGACTGCACCAGCTTGCATTCCCACCAACAGTGCAGGAGGGCTCCCCTTTCTCCTCATCTTCACCAACATCAATTCCTAGCTCATTAATTTTAGCCATTCTCACTGGTGTGAGGTGGTACTCTCATTGTGGTTTTGATTTTTATTTCCCTGGTGCCGAGTGAGGTGGAGCACGTTTTCATGTGTCTGTTGGTCATTTTGATAGCTTCTCTGCAGAAATGTCTACTCATTTCTTGATTGGCTTATTTGTTCCTTGGATGTTGAGTTTGATAAATTCTTTATAGATTTTGGATACTAGCCCTTTATCTGATATGTCATTTGCAAATATCTTCTCCCATTCTGTTGGTTGATTGTTTTCTTTGCTGTGAAAAAACTTTTTATCTTGATTAAATCCCAATAGTTCATTTTTGCCCTTGCTTCCTTTGCCTTTGGCAATGTTTCTAAGAAGGTGCTGTGGCTGAGATGGAAGAGGTTGCTATCTTCTGTGTTCTTCTCAAGGATATTGATGGATTCTTGTCACACATTGAAGTCTTTCATCCATTTTGAGTCTACTTTTGTGTATGGTGTAATAAAATGGTCCAGTTTCATTCTTCTGCATGTAGCTGTCTAATTTTCCCAACACCATTTGTTGCAGAGACTGTGATTTTTCCATTGGAAAAGTCTACTTCTACTTTGTTGAAGATTAGTTGACCATAGAGTTGAGGGTCCATTTCTGGGCTCTCTATCCTGTTCCATTGATCTATGTGTCTGTTTTTGAGCCAGAACCATACTGTCTTGATGATGACAGCTTTGTAATAGAGCTTGAAGTCTGGAATTGTGATGCTGCCAGCTTTGGTTTTCTTTTTCTACATTCCTCCATCTATTTGGGGTCTTTTCTGCTTCCATACAAAATTTAGGATTATTTCTTCCATTTCTTTGAAAACAGTTGATGGTATTTTAATAGGGATTGCATTAAATGTGCAGATTTCTCTAGGTAGTATAGACATTTAAAAATATTTGTTCTTCCAATCCATGAAAGTGTAATGTTTTTCAATTTTCTTTGTGTCTTTCTCAATTTCTTTCATGAGTATTCTATAGTTTCCTAAGTACAGATTCTTTGCCTCTTTGGTTGGGTTTATTCCTAGGTATTTTATGGTTTGGGGTGCAATTGTAAATGGGATCAATTCCTTAACTTCTCTTTCTTCTATCTCATTGTCGGTGTATAGAAATGCAACTGATTTCTGTGTATTGATTTTATATTCTGCCACTTTACTGAATTTCTGTATGAGTTCTAGGAATTTGGGGGTGGAGTCTTTTGGGTTTTCCACATAAAGTATCATATCATCTGCAAAGAGTGAGAGTTTGACTTCTTTTTTGCAGATTAGGATACCTTTTATTTCTTTTTGTCGCCTGGTTGCTAAGAGTAGGACTTCTAGTACTATATGAACAGCAGTGGTGATAGTGGACATCCCTGCTGTGTTCCAGATTTTTACCCCACTGAGAGATGTATTCGCTGTGGCTTTTCCATAGATGGCTTTTATGATATTGAGATATGTACTCTCGATACCTACATGGTGAAGAGTTTTGATCAAGAAAGGATGCTGTAGGGACACCTGGATGGCTCAGTTGGTTAAGCAGTTGCCTCAGCTCAGGTCATGATCCCAGCATCCTGGGATAGAGTCCCACATCGGGCTCCTTGCTCAGCAGAGAGTCTGCTTCTCCCTCTGCCTCTGCCTGCCACTCTGTCTGCCTGTGCTCACTCTCTCTGACAAATAAATAAATAAAATCTTTAAAAAAAAAAGGGGGGGGTGGAATGCTGTACTTTGTCAAATGCTTTTTCTGCATCTATTGAGAGTATTATATGGTTCTTTTTCTTTTTTTTTTATTAATGTATTGTATCACATTGAATGATTTGCAGATGTTGAACCAACCTTTCAGGCAAGGAATAAATCCCACTGGGTCATGGTGAATAATCTTTTAATGTACTTTTGGATCCTATTGGCTAGTATTTTGGTGAGAATTTTTACATCCATGTTCATCAAGGATATTGGTCTCTAATTTTCCTTTCTGATGGGGTCTTTGTCTGGCATTTGTTAGACATCTGTTCAGGTTTTCTATTTCTTCCTGGTTCAGTTTTGGTTGTCTATATGTCTCTAGGAATGCATCTGTTTCTTCTAAATTATCTAATTTGTTGGCATATAGTTGCTCATAATATGTTCTTATAATTGTATTTCTTTGGTGTTGGTTGTGATCTGTCCTCTTTCATTCATGATTTTATTTATTTGGGTCCTTTCCCTTTTCCTTTTGATAAGTCTGGCTAGGGGTTAATCAATCTTATTAATTCTTTCAAAGAACAAGCTCCTAGTTTTATTGATCTGCTCTACTATTCTTTTGGTTTCTATTTCATTGATTTCTGCTCTGGTCTCTATCATCTCTTTTTTCCTGCTGGGTTTAGGCTTTATTTGCTGTTCTTTCTCCAGTTCCCTTAGGTATAAGGTTGGGTTGTGTTCTTGAGACCTTTCTCGTTTCCTAAGAATGGCTTATTATTGCTATATACTTTCATCTTAGGAAGACATTTGCTGCATCCCAAATATTTTGAACAGTTGTGTTTTCATTTCATTTGTTTCCATAAATTTTTTTAACTTTTATTTAACTTCCTGGTTGATTCATGCATTCTTTAGTAGGATGATCTTTAGCCTCCATGTATTTGAGTTCTTTCAAACGTTCTTCTTGTGAGTGAGGTTGAGTTTCAAAGCACATTCCAAAAATATGCAGGGAAAGATCCCAATCTTTTAGTGCCAGTTGAGACCTTATTTGTGATCCAGGATGTGGTCTATTCTGGAGAATGTTTCATGTGCACTAGAGAAGAATGTATATTCTGTTACTTTGGGACAGAATGTTCTGAATATATCTGTGATGTCCATCTGGTCCAGCCTGTCATTTAAGGCCTTTATTTCCTTGTTAATCTTTACTTAGATGATCTGTCCTTATCAGTGAGGTGGTGTTGAAGTCCTCTACTATTATTGCATTATTGCTGATGTGTTTCTTTGATTTTGTTACTAATTGGCTCATAGAATTGGATGCTCCCATTTTAGGAGCATAAATATATACAATTGTTAGATCTTCTTGTTGGATAAATCTTTTAAGTATGATATAGTGTCCTTCCTCATTTCTTATTAAAATCTTTGGTTTAAAATCTTATTTGTCTGATACAAGGATTGCCACTCTAGCTTTCTTTTGATGTCCACTATCATGATAAATGGCTTTCCACCCTCTTACTTTAAATCTGAAGGTGTCTTTGGGTCAAAAATGAATCCTTTGCAGGCAGCATATCAAAGGGTCTTGCTTTTTTATCCAATCTGATACCCTGTGTTTTTTGATCAGGACATTTAGCCCATTTGCATTCAGGGTAACTATTGAAAGATATGAATTTAGTGCCATTGTTGTGCCTGTAAGGTGATTGCTACGGTATATTGTCTCTGTTCCCTTCTGGTCAATGTTATTTTTGGGCTCTCCCCTTGCTTAGAGGACCCCTTTCAATATTTCTTGTAGGGCAGGTTTGGTGACTGAAAATTTTTTTAAGATTTTATTTATTTGACAAAGAGAGAGAGATCACAAGTAGGCAGAGAGGCAGGCAGAAAGAGGGGAGTAAATAGGCTCCCTGCTGAGCAGAGAGTTCGACATGAGGCTCAATCCCAGGACCCTGAGACCATGACCTGAACCAAAGGCAGAGGCTTAACCCACTGAGCCACCCAGGTGCCCCAATGATCACAATTCTTTTAGCTTCTGTTTGTCCTGGAAGATTTTTATCACTGCTTCTATTTTCAGTGACAGCTTAGCTGCATACTTTTCTTGTTTAATGCTCCACCTATTCAAACTTTAAAGACACACATGCTAGACCACAGAAACTCCAGCACTCAGAATCTACCCTAGAGAAACCCTTGTGTATGTGCATATAGAAGCATATACAAGGATGCTCATTGCAGCACAGTTCATAATTACAAACAACAGAAACAAATACCAATTAATCAGGGAATGATTAAGTAAGCAATGCCACATTCATATAGTAGAATACTATAAAGCAGTTAAAAGGAGAAGGTACACTCTACATATTACATGGATAGATCTCCTAACTATATGACTAAATGAAAAAACATGTTGTAGAATATGTCATGTTTATGAAGAGTATGATATCATTTATATAGAAAGAAAAATATAATACTATGTATTTTCTGTGGAACATATATGTACAGGAAGTCCCAGCAAACTACTCCCCAAACTGACAACAGATATTATTTCTGATGAAGAAGAAAAAGAAGAAATTAGGAATGGGTGAGGGAGGGAAACATGGTCATAGAACATTCCTCTTATCTATAATATATTATTAAGTATATTTGTACATCACCAGGCTCACCCATCCCCCCAATCCCTCCCCTCTAAAACCCTCAGTTTGTTTCCCAGAGTCCATAGTCTCTCATGTTTTGTCTCCCACTCTGAGTTCTCCCCTTCATTTTTCCCTTCCTTCTCCTAATTTCTTCCATGCTATTCCTTATGTTCCACAAGTAAGTGAAACCATATGACAATTGACTTTCTCTGCTTTACTTACTTCACCAATATAATCTCCTCCAGTCCCATCCATGTTGATGCAGAAGTTGGGTATTCATCCTTTCTGATGACTGAGTAATACCCCTTGTGTATATGGACCACATCTTCTTTATCCATTCATCTGCTGAAGGGTATCTCAGCTATTTCTATAGTTTGGCTATTGTGGGTGATGGATATTAAGGAGGGCATGGATTGCATGGAGCACTGGGTGTTACATGCAAACAATGAATCACTGAACACTACATCAAAAATTAATGATCTACTGTATGGTGACTAACATCACATAATAAAAAATTCTAAGTACACTTGTGCATTTTTTTTAATTTTTTAAAATAATTTTAGGAATTCATATCCCTGAGGGTCTAGAAGGCTAGATCCACATCGCCAGTACAAATGCAGAAGTTTGTGGACATCTCTTGCTTGATCTCAAAAATTTTCATCAATTCTGTACTCCATAATACGTTTGTTTTAATATGAAACCGTTTGCAATGTTTACTTATGGGTTAAATTATAGAACTTTTTCACCACCACTACCATCAAGAATAATAATAATCTTAGTATAAAGTTGATACTCCAAGAGGCATCATGCACTAATGGATTCAGGTCCTTCATGGCTATACCATCATGTTCCCAGAGGCTATTTGAACCTCAGGGACAGAGGCAACAGAACCAGAGCATCTGGGTGGCTCAGTAGGTTAAGCATCCACCTTCAGCTCAGGTCATGATCCTAGGGTCCTGGGATCACCCTTGTGATCAGGGAGCCTGCTTCTCCCTCTGCCTCTGACTCTCTGCAACTCGCTCACTCTCTCTCAAATAATTATTTTTTAAAATAAAAAGCAGAGTAGGGACCTTAGTCATTGTGAGAGCTCAGCTAGAATATCAAATAACAAGCTCTCAATAAAAGGGTTTTGGACAGGAAAAAATATACACTGGAAAAAAGACAGTCTCTTCAATAAATGGTCCTGGGAAAACTGGACAGCTCTATGTAAAAGAATGAAACTCGACCATTCTCTTACACCATACACAAAGATAAACTCAAAAGGGATAAAAGACCTCAACGTGAGACAGGAATCCATCAGAATCCTAGAGGAGAACATAGGCAGTAATCTCTTCGATATCAGCCACAGCAACTTCTTTCAAGATATGTCTCCAAAGGCAAAGGAAACAAAAGCAAAAATAAACTTTTGGGACTTCATCAAAATCAAAAGCTTCTGCACAGCAAAAGAAACAGTCAAAAAAACAAAGAGGCAACCCACGGAATGGGAGAAGATATTTGCAAATGACACTACAGACAAAGGTTGATATCCAGGATCTATAAAGAACTCCTCAAACTCAACACACACAAAACAGACAATCATATCAAAAAATGGGCAGAAGATATGAACAGACACTTCTCCAATGAAGACAAACAAATGGCTATCAGACACATGAAAAAATGTTCATCATCACTAGCCATCAGGGAGATTCAAATTAAAACCACATTGAGATATCACCTTACACCAGTTAGAATGGCCAAAATTAGCAAGACAGGAAACAACATGTGTTGGAGGGGATGTGGAGAAAGGGGAACCCTCTTACACTGTTGGTGGGAATGCAAGTTGGTGCAGCCTCTTTGGAGAACAGTGTGGAGATTCCTCAAGAAATTAAAACTAGGACTTCCCTATGACCCTGCAATTGCACTCCTGGGTATTTACCCCAAAGATACAGATGTCGTGAAAAGAGGGGCCATCTGTACCCCAATGTTTATAGCAGCAATGGCCACAGTCGCCAAACTGTGGAAAGAACCAAGATGCCCTTCAACGGATGAGTGGATAAGGAAGATGTGGTCCATATACACTATGGAGTTTTATGCCTCCATCAGAAAGGATGAATACCCAACTTTTGTAGCAACATGGATGGGACTGGAAGAGATTATGCTGAGTGAAATAAGTCAAGCAGAGAGAGTCAATTATCCTATGGTTTCACTTATTTGTGGAGCATAACAAATAGCATGGAGGACATGGGGAGTTAGAGAGGAGAAGGGAGTTGGGGGAAATTGGAAGGGAAGGTGAACCATGAGAGACTATGGACTCTGAAAAACAATCTGAGGGTTTTGAAGGGGTGGGGGGTGGGAGGTTGGGGGAACCAGGTGGTGGGTATTAGAGAGGGCACGGATTGCATGGAGCACTGGGTGTGGTGAAAAAATAATGAATACTGTTATGCTTAAAATAAAAAATAAATTTTAAAAAAGGGTTTTGGGGGGTCTTTTTGTTTGTTTGTTTGTTTTTGCAGTGTAGCATGGCTCTGGTAGGTGCCGGTTTGTTCCTGTACACAAGGAAGTCAGGAGGTACAGGAAACCTCTCAGCATCCGGCTGTTCTGGGTTCTTAGAGTCTCCATGAAGGGGAAGGACTAAAGGAGAAGACTCTGGTCTTTGGAGGCATGGGTTATAGAATAACCCAGCTCTGTGCTCCCATTTCACCTTCCTACATCACCAGGAAGATTCTGGATTGTTCAGGGGGCCAACATCCAACAAGGAACACTCTGACTAGGCAAAGTTTGCCACAGACATATCCCACCCTGGAAGCCTTTGTCTCAGGGACCCCACCTCTCTCACTCAGTCAGCCATAGGCAAGATCACAAGGTCGTTTCCCTCAATGCACACAGCTCAAGCCAAGGTAACTTTATGTAGAAAGAACCTGTAGCAGTTGTGAAAAGAAATTTTCTTGACAGAACTCCAACAAAGGGAAGCAAAGACTGAGGGCAGCAGCTAAAGAGCCGTGAAATCCATCCCTGCACCTGTGCTGAGCATAGCTCCCACAGCCAGCTCCCAGCAATGACCCAAACACGGCAGGGACACAAAGGTAGGCCCATACTGGGACACACAGGGCTTCCTGCACAGGCAGCTTGTAGAGAAGTCCCCACAACCATCAAGGACACTTTCATCCAAAATTCCCCTCCCCCTCTCCTTCACTCAGGGTCAGACTGACATCACAATCTGACCGCCCCGTTTGCTCCCACAGGGGCATCTTCTCTCATTTAATGAGGGAACCCTTGACATTTAATGCTGTCTTGGCACCTGTTTCTCAGAGCACCTAATTCTTCAGGAACGGGCTTTGGGTTCTTGGACGTTGCCAGTCTGTGACAGCGAGGACATCGGAATGCACCTTGTAAAGGTGAGCTGGGGTCTAGAGAGCGTAGGAAATCGTGTGAAATAGTGTTTCAGGAAATTCCTGGGGGATGAGAGGGAAACAGAAAAAAGCATTCCTAACAGAGTCATGTGGTGTTGCGACACGGACCCCGAGAGGTCAGTAGGGCCAGAGTGTAGATGTGGCTGGAGAATAGCAGGGTGTCGCAAATGCTGAGCCAAAGATCTAGGGCTTTCTCTTGCAGGGAACACGGAGTTGTTGAAAGTTTTGAGCAACCGGATCCCACCACCACATTTGTGGGTTTTTTATTTTTAATTTTATTTATTTATTTGACAGAGAGAGCGATCACAAGTAGGCAGAGAGGCAGGCAGAGAGAGAGGAGGAAGCAGGTTCCCTGCTGAGCAGAGAGGCCGATGAAAGGCTCAATCCCAGGACCCCGAGATCATGACCTGAGCCGAAGGCAGAGGCTTTAACCCACTGAGCCACCCAGGCGCCCCCACATTTGTGTTTTTGCTAAGATGAGATGGGTCAAGACTAAAAGCCAGGTGGACAATAAGAGGTTACTAGGCCTAGCAATAGGTCACTTGTCTGTTCACAAAGAGTTAATGGGGAAGGAATCTGAATATCATCGTCTCTATTAATGCTACTGAATTTTACAACCAAATAACCCTTAGTGTCCAAGAACCATTCCTCTGGGAGCACAGCCGGGAGTCCCCCCAGCCAGACCCTGAGGCCTTTCTTATTCTACCCACACCTTCCTTTCACTCTATCCCCCAAGAAAATTCCCGTCCTGGCACCTGTTTCCAGGGGTTCCCAGGCCCTTTCACACATCAGCAGCAGCACGTTGGCGCAGAGAGCAAACGGCCCCTACCGTCACCTCTTGGACAGGAGCGGCAGCAGCTCCGCTCCCACCGGCTTGAGTCCCCACAGGCCTTCCCCTAAGGAAGAGGAACTGTCACTCTGGGCCTCGGTCTAACTCCAGGGCCCAAGACACGGGCCGTTGAGCTAAAACCAAAGAAGGTGTGAACCAGTGAGTAAGCAGCGAGGGGCCAACCCAGGAGAAGCGGGGCTGGTGGGGGAGGCCTTCTCTTCCCCACAAACAGCAGGGCCCAGGCTGGGATCCGCATCAGGCTCTTTCTCTGGGTTGGCAGCTTGGGGGATTACTTCAATGTCCAAGACACTCAGTAATCATATTCCAGAGGTGAAAGGAACTAGCTAGGGGCCAGTTTATTCACTCAGCATGGTATCTGGCAGTTTTTCAATGACTGTTGAATCTCCAGAGGAATATAGTGTGGGTTTTCTATTCCTGCGAGCTGAGAGCTACTGATAACCACCTCTGTGCAACGGAGAGCTCACTGAACAGACCAGGGTCCAAGTCCTGGGTTCTCCAGGTGATCCCACTTGTAACCTGCAGCAACAGCACGGCCCCAGGAACTTGTAAGGAAAGCAAAATTTTGGTCTGCGCCCAGACCTAGTGAACCAGAAACACAACACTCTGCTTCAACAAGTCACTGTCACATGCTTTGAAAAAGTGATTTTGATGCACGCTTAAGTTGTGGAACCATGAAGGGAAAGATCTTTCTGTGTGGTGAATCTGGGCCCCCCCACACACACACCCCAAGGCCACCAGGAAGGAGGGAAAAGGGGCTCTTTGCTCTCCAGAGAGCTTCAGTTCCCACCACCCCAACCCCCACCCCACCCCAGCCGGACCCCGGACCCTTTTCACTCCTTCCCTCAACTTCAATTTCTTCCTGGAACCCTCGGGCTTCCTAGTTCCCAAACTGGGGTTTCCTCGCGGACCTGACTTTAGACCTCCCTTCCCCACACCCACCCCAACCCCTCCAACCCCGAACATCTCAGAACTCTGAAGGGTCCCCAGCCCCCAACCCCCTCCGCCTTCAGTCCCGACAGCCCCTGCCCTCCCTGCCTCCTTCCAGGCCTGCAGGACCCCCGCAACCCACCCCCAGCCCAGCGGGCGGCTCAGGCCTCCTCGCCATCAGCCCCCACGAGCAGCAGCGGCTGAGCGTTTTTGCCCTTGTCGTGCCAGCACACGTCGAAGAAGGGGTACACGGGCCCGGGCAGGCGCTCGTGGAAGGCAAAGAGCAGCTCGAGGGCGTCGGCGTCGCTGGCGTCGTAAAAGGAGAGGACTCCGTCCGCAAAGCTCAGGTAGACGCCGACTCGCGACGGCCGCCTCTCCGCAGGGCGCAGGGCGCGCGGCTCTTTGGCCTCGACGTGCGCCTCCAGGATCTTGCCGTCCCGCAGCCCGATCAGCCAGAGGCCTTGCGAGGGCACCGCGTGCAGCCGGCCGCGCCGGTTGGCCTGGGCCGCGATCACGCCGAGGGCCCAGCGCGGCTTGTCGCCCACCTCCACCTCCCAGTAGTGCTCGCCGTCGGACAGCAGCTGGCGCGCCACCACCGCCACGGCCTTGTCGAACTGGCACGGGTCCTCCCCGGCCGGCGGCGCCTTCTGATCCGAACACTCCACGCGGCGGCCGGAGGGAGACAGCACCAGACTCGGGTGGGCGGTGCTCGGGTCAAAGGTCAGGTCCTTGGTCACTGCGGTGGGGAGGGAGGCGAGGTCGGCCCGTGCGAGTCTGCCTACCGCCAGCTCCTCCCAATCAGTTAGGGGCCAGCGGGTCCCCCCTCCTCTCCCCCATCTCTGAGAGGTGAGCCCCTCTCTGCTTCCTGCGCTGGGCCAAAGACTGGATGTCTCTGAGTTTCAGCTGGCTCTGCTGAAAACGAGGCCGTAACTGCCCCCTTCCAAGGTAGGGAGGACCCCGTGGCCACAGGGCATGTAAGTCTGTAGCTAAAGCCCAGGTCACAAAGCAGGAGACAGGAAGCCTGGTCCTAGGCCAGCCCCCACCTCGCCCGGCTGTATGACTGCAGTCAAGTCTTTTTTTTTCTTTTCTTTTTTTTTTTAATTTTATTTTATCTTCTCAGTGCTCCACAATTCATTGTTTATGCCCCACACCCAGTCCCTCAAGTCTTGAGCCAGTCTCTGGGCCTTACTCTTGCCTTGGATAAAACAGAATCCCCGCCCCGCCCCGCCGCAGGGCAGTCAGGACTATAGCAGCCCTGTGCACGTGTCCTGCAGTTCTGTAGCTAATGCCACTTCACTCTGACCTAGCTCTCAGGGAGAGAAGGCAGAGCCCGTGGGGCCTCCAGCCACAGGCCACCAGAGTCACTCTCTGGCTTAAGCCCGTCCCCAGGGCACCGGCTCTGCACATCCTCAGCCTCCAGCTGGCAGCCATCCAGTGGCGGCAGGAACTGACCCAGGATCACACAGGGCTCAACCCCCAGGCCCCAGCCTCCCTTGCTTGCCAACGGCAGCAGCAGCTTCCCAGCAAGCAGAGTCTTCCCACATCAGTCACCCACCCATGAACCCCATGCCTCAAAGGTCCTTCTCTGAGCACAGGTCACAAGGTGCAGAGCAAACACAGAGGTAAAGGAGCAATGGGCTCCTTCTTCGATGACCTCCCAGCTGGGACTGAGAGGTCTCTCTCGGGTAGTCAGGACCTCCCCTCAACCACACGGCGACAAACACAAACCCGGAGACAGCCCCTCCCCCGCACCTGGCATCAGCGCCCGGAACATCTTCCTCCACACCTGGAATTTGAAGTCATCTGAGATGACAGGCAACTGGATATCCAGCCGGGCAGGCGGTGGTGATTCTGCCAGGATCTTCTGAAGCCTGGGGGCGGGGACGTGGGGGCAGGTGTGTGTGTGGAAGGACTTCCTGGAGGAGGCATGGGGCAGGGGCCGGGCACAAGGTGTTACCCCAAAGAGAGGAGGACTGGGCTGTGGTGGAGTTCCAGGATCTCTGGTGTGTCAGTCCTGGCTTAAAACTCTGTCAGAGTTTCCCTTTGGAAGGATGAGAAAGTTCTAGACGGAGATGGTGGACGCCACTGAACTTAAAACTACATGCCAGAAAATGGTTGAGGCGGCAAACTTTACATGGTGTATATTCTACCACAATTTTTTACTTACTTACTTATCTCTACACCCAGTGTGGGGCTCAAAAGTCACGACCCCAAGATCAAGAGTCACAGATCCAACAACTGAGCCAGCCAGGAGCCCCCACCAAAAAGAAGAAGAACCTTCTGTTGGGATAAGGGCCAGGCTCCCGAGGCCTCCGGCTTGGCCCCGCCTCCCACACCGGCCCCGCCTCCCTCCCTCTTTCCAGCCTCGGCTCTTGCCCTTCACATGTCTGCTGCGTCTCCCCGAGCTCTTCACCTCACCAGCTCGCATCACTCCCCCAGAGCCCCAGGCAGAGGTGCCCTGCTCTGCGAAGCCTACCCCAGCCACCCGCTTCCCGCCACGGCAGCACGGAGCACCTACTACCCCTGTGTCCCCGCCCATGTCCAACCCCAGCACCTGTCTGGGAGGTCCCTGAGGAGAAGGACCAGGTCAGGGTCAGGGTCATTTCTGTGCTCAGCACAAAGGCAGGCCGATGGAGGGGGGCGGAATGGGGCGTACAGGTTTGCTGCGATTAGAGGGTGAGGCAGCAAGTGTGAAGACCAGGGCAAGTTGGGAAAGGGGGCCAAGTTGATCTCACCTGCTGGTCACCAGACAGTATTTCTGGAAAGAGAGATAAAGAGATGGAGGTGAGGCAGGCAGGGGAGACACTGGGGACTTCTGAGGATGGACAGACCACCAGGAATGCTAAGTGGGGGGTCAGGAAGAATCAGAAAGAGGCAAAAGGAACCCAGAATTTAAGGCCAACCCTAGCCCTTTACCTCTGTGTGAACTGAAAAACGTACTCCCTTTCCTCAAGAGAACAAACAGTTCCACCGGGTAGATGATTGTCCAAATAAACACACAAACCTCTAACGTCTGTGATAGGAATGATGACCACTTAGATTCAGTGTCCTTGTGCAGTGTGCAACCTAAACAACCATAACAGCAGCCCCAGGGGCCCATCCCTCTCCGAAGTGTGACCCGGCCTTGTCCCTGCCCCGCTCTGGACCTCAAAGTCCATGTCGGACAATGGGATGAGGTCTCGAGGCACCGAACCCGGGCTGAGAAGCAGAGAGCGAAGGTCACCCAGTGCTCACCATGAGGAACTCCGTCTGTGGCTTGTCAGCCACCTCCTCCAGGACTTTCTCCATCTGCCGCAGCTGCTCCAGGTAAGAGTTCAGGCTGCCCAGCTCTCGTCTCAAGGCGACCCCCGCCTCACTCCGCACACGCTCTGCCTCCCGATCCAAGGAGCCCTCCAGCGCCGCCAGGAACACCCGCATCTTGCCCAGCTGATCCCCGACCGCCCCCCGGAACTGACGCACCGTCTCCTGCGGGAGCAGACAGGCAAGAGCACTAGGCTGGGAGCCCCTGCCCGACCCTAGGACCCAGGCCCTGCCGTGCTGAGCCGCTCACCTCCACCTCCAGCAGCTGGTGCTCCAGCACGGCCGTGCTCTTCTCCTTGCGCATACACGCCTCCTGCAGCTGCAGCTTCTGCTGGGGCAGCTGCGTCTGAGGGGCAGAGCGGCCAATGACAGGGCTGCCCCCGGCCCCACCCGCCCCGCCCCAGGCCTGCCGTCTCTGGCTTGGCCTGAACACCGACCCTCCCCCAGGCGGGTGGGCATCTCCCCACTCCGCAGACTCGTGGGCAGACGTCTGGGCCCTCAGCGGCACTGCTCCCGATGGCAAGACCGCGCTGCCCTCCCACTATTTCAGGAGGTCCTCCCTGGCCACCCATCCCTCATCCCTCGCCGGGCACGGTTAGCGCCCTTAGCACACGTCCTTGTGAGGGCGACAAATGCAAACGCGGCTTGGTGTCCTCCAAGAGGGGTACAGCGCTGACCCAGAAGGCCTCTTGGGCTCAGTGTGGGGTGTATGAGGAAGAAATGCAACCTCCTCCTCTCCTGGGGCTTTACCCCATCCTTAAAAGCAGAACAACAGCAAAACACCCCAGTCAGCCTTCCTGCCTACCCAACGGCTCTGGGGGGGCAGGGAATTGAATGAAAGTGTCTGCTGTGTTGGGGCAGCTGGCTCTTTCAGCCGGTAGAGCACGGGACCCTCGATCTCCTGGTGGTGAGCTCCAGTCCCACCTTGGGGGTAAATCTTACTTTAAAAAAATATATATAGGGGTGCTGGATGGCTCGGTGGGTTAAGCCTCTGCCTTTGGTCCCAGGGTCCTGGGATCGAATCCCGCGTCGGGCTCTCTGCTCAGCAGGGAGCCTGCTTCCCTCTCTCTCTGCCTGCCTCTCTGCCTAGTTGTTCTCTCTCTCTCCCTGTCAAATAAATAAAATCTTAAAAAATACACATAGATATAGATATAAATCGATAGATAGATATCTCTGCTATGTCTACCAAACACATTTGTGGGGGTACCCTACCGTAGGCCTGCCAGTTCGTGAGTCCGGAAATGCAGGTGTCGGGAAACTAAGAGCTCCTGCCAAAGTCACTCTTTGTGGGAAAACTGCAAGGCCCTGGAATCAGACGGTCCCAGGCCCACCTCCATGGCTTCCAACCTCGGTTTCATCTTTCTGGAATGGAAGCAGTCTTCCCCCCTCGCCCATAGCTGTGACAGATCCGTGGCCTCCTCCCTACTCCCCTAAGGGAAACGGAGAGACCCTCTAGGCTCTGCCTGCAGATGGGTCCCAGTCTTAGCAGGTGCCCCAGGATTAGCCCAGCCTGTCGCAGGACAGGGCGGACCTGGTGGCTCTCAGCATGGAGCCCTCAGAGGTTCAGTAGCAACAGGGCTAAGCCATGAGGAGGAAGCATGACGTCATCCTGGCCGCACAGGGAAAACTTGACCACTGATGACCTCAAGAAGTTCAAACGGAAGCTGGGGGTGGAATCGCTGTGCCAAGGCTTTCAGAAAGTCCTGCAGGGGCCACTCCGGCAGCTAGAGTCCCCACAAGCTGGTTGCCCTCTGCGGTGAGCACTACGGCTCCAGCTCTGTAGGGATCCGAGCCCAAGGCAGCCACGCTGTGCGACCTTGGCACTCAGGAGGATGCAGCTCAGTTTCGGGGTGTCACATCAGCCCCCCGTTCCCGGCACATCCCATTCGACCACTCTTGAGTCCTGGTACATGGTCTCTGGACCCAAGCCCTCTTCGTGGTCAAGGACCGAGGCATCCAGCCCAGCCCCAGCCTTCCTGTCTCCGTCCTCCATCGGACCCTTCTTGGGCCCCTTCTTCCGAATTCCTGCCAGCCCTCCCCTGTGTCTTAGGGCTGGGGCTGATTCGGATCCTGGCAGAATGTATCCCACCTCTCTGCCCCCTCAGGACTCCTGGGTCACCTGGTGCTCGGTTCCATGTCAGGGACTCTATTCCCTCTTCACAGATCTCTCTCTTGGGCCCAGGCTGGGAGTCCTGGGGTTACCAGCAAAGGTGAGTCTCGGTTGGAAAGGCCCCTGGAAAGAGGAAGCTTCTGCAGTGGTCTAAGAGCCACCAATCGGCACTGGGCAGGACTGGGCAAGGCAGGAGGGGGCCAGAATGTTGGGCTGCGTCCCTGGGAGAGTCTGGGGGCCTCGAATACCCGACTAAGGACAGTGGTCTACCCTCTTTAGAAGTCTGGGGGCGAAGCAGAAGCGCAGTACGCTGATGTTTGTGGCTAAAGATAACCCGCAGAAGCCCCCCACTCATCATTCCTGAGAAGCCAATGACGGCTTCACTGCGGGGTTAAGGACCGTTCCCTGCCTCCAGAACCCCCCTGCCCCTCTCCTGCACCCGTCGTTTCTTGTTCCCCAGCCCCACCAACGCTTCATGGCAGACCTTCCTGGGCCTGTGTAGACACGTACTCTCCCGTAGCTGCGTGCCTGTGACTTGCCACACGTCTGACACGAACGAGCCAGTGTGTGTGCGCGCGTCTCTATTCACTATTCTCCGGGGATCTTTTCTGGGCACCCGTGGGAATCGCAAACCTTGGGCAGAGCACAGCTGTGGGCTGGCTCTGTTAGCCAGCGTTCAAGACTTCCAGCTCCATCCGGAAAAACAGGTGGATTTGGGTCTCGGAGCCAACCTGGGCCTGCGCCCAGAGGAGCGTCCCCAGGCCTGCCTTGCCCTCCCCGCCGGATGCGCTGAGCCCTGGGCCCGCACACGTTCAGCAGCAGGAGCAGAACGTGGGCTCAGCGAAGCCGCTCGGGGGCCTCCACGCACACCGCCCCCGGCCGCGCCCCTGCCGTTCCCGCTTCCCCGCCGACACCCGCGGAAGGGCCGCGACTCGCCGGCCCAGACGCCGGTTCCCCTCCCGGCTCAGCCCGCTCCGCTGTGCGGCGGCTCCCGCTCAGCCCCGGAAACCTAGGCCGGGGTTCCCTGAGCGCCCCTCCAGGGTCTCGTCCCCGCCAGGCCCCCGCTTCGGCTCGTCCGCCCCGATTCCCCAGCGGCCTCGCCCAGCCCGCGTCCCGCACAGCCGCGGGGGCCCCTGGCCCCGGAGCGCGGAATCCAGGTCCCTGCGGGAACGTGCGGGGCGGCCAGACCCCGCGCCGCCGACCGTCCGCTCCCGCCCGGGCTCCCCCGCCTCCGCGGGCCGCGCTCGACTCCCGCACCTTGAGGCGCGCGTGGGCTTCGGCGGCGGGCAGCAGGCGGTGGCCGCGGTGCGAACCGAGCGAGGCGCACACGCCGCACACGAGCGCTCGGTCCTGCTCGCAGTAGACGCTCAGCGGGTCGAGGTGCTCCTCGCAGTGGCCCTGCGGCACCTGCGCCAGCCCCTCCACCAGGCGCGCCAGCTGCAGGTTGGTGCGGAGCGCGTGCGGCCGCGTGAGCGCCTGGCAGCACGGGCAGGGCACCGAGCCGTCCGCCGCCGGCTCGCCCGCCACGCGGCTCAGGCAGGCGCGGCAGAAGCTGTGGCCGCACTCGGCCGTCACCGGCGCGTCGAACAGCTGCAGGCACAGCGGGCAGGACAGCTCCTGGTGCAGGAGGCCGGGCGCCGCCGACATGACGGTCCTGAGCAGAGGAGGGGTCGGTCAGGGAGGCTCCGCGGAGCGCCCCGCGCTGCGCGCAGCCCCAGCCCCAGACGGGAAGGACCCCCAGCCTATAAAGACCGCATTTCTCGTGCAGAAAAGGACTCTGGTTCTGGCCAACGCACGGGGCGGGGGGGGTGGGGGGGGGTGGAGGGACTCGGTTTCGATCCCAAAAGCAGTCTCAGCTGCACTTCTCAGCCCCAGGCCCCAAAACAGCCACGAACAGAGACCTTGTCTCAAGCCCTAAACAGTTCCTAAACAGGATCCAGATTGCAGTCCTTCCCTTGTCTTAGCCCCAGCCTCAGCCCCTGCCCCAGATTCCTCAGAGCCACCACCCCTCCCCCTCTACCTCTCCAGGATCCCCAGGCCTCCCCTCCCCCCATATATCCAGGCCCACAGGACCCGCAGGACTCACAGGTCTGGTTGGAGATCTTGGGCAAAAAGAGACTCCCGGGAGGCCCACTCAAGGTCAGGCCCAAACTTAGCCGGGTCAGAGCTGTGTCTGAAAACAGGCAAAGGGCAAACAGCAAGCACAGAGCACAGACCGGGGCTCACCGACGCAGCTAGCAGTGGACCCCACTGGTGAGGGCACGGAGTGAATCGCAGACAGACCCTCCCAGACTGTCTTGGCCCCAGGACTATATTTAGTCGTCCTGCTCACCCCTTTCCATCACTTCTGGAAAGCGTTCTAAAAGTGAGGACTGAGTGGTCAGCGGACAAGCATCACATGTCAAGGCCACCTGTCCTGGCCCATCCACTGGCCCCTCCCTGGCTCAGCCTGGAGCCAGAAATTACAACAGCAGGGAGTCACAGAAAAGAGAGAAACTAGGTTGGGAGGAGTGTCTCCCTTCTCCCCCAACCCCCCATCCGCACCCCCCCCATCCCTGCCTGTGGCCCATCCCCAGTTTGTCACCCACTTACTCACTCCCCAAGTTTCTGGCTCTCCAAGATCCCACTGACCCTCTTAGCTCCACCAGCAGGAGAACAGGACCTGCTCACTCCAGCCTTGGCCTTTGGGCTTGCGGGCCCCTCGGCCTGGAACACTCTCAGACATGGTTGCCACCCTCCTGTCCCTCAGATCTTTACCCATGTCCCCTCTTCAGTGAGGCTTTTCCCAACTCCCTGATTCTAAATCTCACATCTCCCTTCCCCTGCCCTATTTTTCCCTATAACATTTATTACCATCGGACAAGCAATATTTTACTTGGGTTTTTTTGACTGATTCCTCCTACCAGAACATAAATTTTATACACTGCTTGTCTCCAACTTAGAATAAAGCATGTGCACACTACAGGAGCTCAGGAAGTACTCAGTGAATGAATAAACACACAAGGTCACTGAGTCCTCTTTTGGCCTCTCAGCCACTCTTTCGGCTTTTCCTGGATTTGTCCGTTTCTCCCTCCCTCAGCCACATTCTGCCTGTCTTAATCTGAGTTTCTGCTTATCTTTCAGAAACATGAGGACTTTGGACTCTCTTTTTGCCTCTCTCTTGGGTTTTAATGTCCATTCTTATTAATTTTATCCCAAATGAGCACATGAGGTGCTCTGGATCAGAGACAGGCATACTAAATCTCTCCCAGGAAATAGTAAATGTCTGGCTCCCTGTGCCCTAGGATGATGGGATAAGAGCCAAGTTAACTGGCCCATGACAGCAGCCAGGTACCGTGCAAAGCATCTACAAGGAAGAATTCCTTTCCCTGATTATCGAGGAGAAGAAATCAATTGCCCCATCCCCTGCTTAAAGATCTTTTTCTTTTTTTTAAGATTTTATTTATTTATTTGACAGACAGGGATTACAAGTAGGCAGAGAAGCAGGCAGAGGGAGGGTGGGGAAGCAGGCTCCCCACAGAGCACAGAGCCCGATACGGGGCTCGATCCGAGGACCCTGAGATCATGACCTGAGCTAAAGGCAGTGGCTCAACTCACTGAGCCACCCAGGTGCCCCTCATATCTTCTTAAACGTTTGAAGCTCTTGCATGTTGCATGCTGGCCCACTTAGGAAGCTTCCCCAGGCTTCCTGGCACCTTTGGGCTTAACCTAGGAACCTTGTACACGTTATCATGATTTAGGCCTCTCAGGAAGAGATAAGTCTTATTATTCTTTTGGATCAGAGCCACTGGCTACACAAATGACTAAAGTATTGAAAAGTCTCAGGAAGCTCCTAGGACTTTTTCCCTGAGCAGCCCAGGGAGGTTTGATTTCCCTGAACAGGAGTGGGTGGGGATGACAGCATATCTGGAGGCGGTCTCTGAAACCACAAGCTACCTTACTTCCACTCAGAAAGTCCATGTGCTGAATGTTGATCTCACCTGGAGTTTCCATCACCGCCAGGCTAAGGCTGAAGGCTTTGAGCAAAAGGAGTGGGTGCCCAGGACAAGGGGGTGACAGTCAACTCAATCTCTCCCTGTGCATGGGCCAGATCTGACCTCTGACCCATGGGAGGGACACTGGTTGCCGACAGCAGGGAACATATCGAGAAGGAAGTAAGGACTTGGGTTGCTAACCCTAGGATGGAGCTCTCTGAAGTCCCCGCAGCCAGGGCTGAGAGGGGGCAGATTTTGGCTTGTCCTAAGGGAGAGCTTCCCAATGGCTAAAGTCATAAATGCCATGAAAGGTGAGAGCTCCTTGTATTGGGTAAATGCAGGAAGAAGGCAGAAATCCTCTAATCAGGGCCAGAGTAAAAGCAGGTCCTGAATGCTGATGTCACAAATTCATGTTGCATACACCCAGGAAGGTCACCTATCTCTCTGGACTCCAATTTCTGGAGCTACAACGTGAGGATAAGTAGGAAAATAATACCATCCCTGTAGGGTTGTTATGAGGATTAAACCAGATATTATATTAAACAAACACCAGAGGCAGTATGCTGACACCCGGGGTTTAGTGGGCAGTGACTGCCACCACTAGGCTCAAATCTTTTTTTTTTTTTTTTTTTTTTTTTTTTTACTAGGCTCAAATCTTGACTCTGCTCTTTCCTCATGTGACTTTGGGCAAGTCACTTAACCTGATTTTCTCAATTGTAAAATGGGAACCATGTAAGGATTTTTATTAAGACTCTTAGATTGGGGGCGCCTGGGTGGCTCAGTGGGTTAAGCCGCTGCCTTCGGCTCAGGTCATGATCTCAGGGTCCTGGGATCGAGTCCCGCATCGGGCTCTCTGCTCGGCAGGGAGCCTGCTTCCCTCTCTCTCTCTCTCTCTCTGCCTGCCTCTCTGCCTACTTGTGATCTCTCTCTGTCAAATAAATAAATAAATAAAATCTTTAAAAAAAAAAGACTCTTAGATTGGGGGTGGGGCACCCAGGGTCCTGGGATCAAGCCCCACACTGGGCAGGGGGCTGGGGGGGTCCTTGCTCATCAGGGAGCCTGCTTCTCCCTCTCCCTGCTTGTGCGTGCTCTCGCTCTCTCTCTCTCTCTCTGTCAAATAAATAAATAAATTTTTTTTTAAAAAAAGACCCTTGGATTGGGGCACCTGAGTGGCTCAGTTAGTTGAGCATCCAGCTCTTGATTTCGGCTCAGATCATGATCTCGGGGTCATGAAACGAAGCCCGACATCAGCCTGTGCACTCAGCAGGGAGTCTGCTGAAGATTCTCTCTCTTCTCCTGTCCTTCTGCTCCGCTCCCCCAGCTCACTCATGCACTGACTCTCAAATAAATCTTAAAAAAAAAAAAAAAATTCTTGGATTGTTATGAAGATTCAGCAAACTAATTCAAACAAAACTCTTATAACAATGCCAAGCCCATAGGAAATGTTCAATAAATGTTGGCTATTGAGATTACTACAGTTATTATTACTAAGTATTCCAAGGAATCCTCCATATAACCCTATAAGGTAAATAACATCATCCCTACCTCAGAGACTGGAACACCAAGGCTCAGAAACTTTAACAAGTTTAACAAGTGACAGAATCACCACCTGTTCCAGCCATTTCACCATTCTTAATCCACTTACAACCTCATAAACTCATTATAACCTTGTAACCGCCCAGCGTTGATTCTGTTTTACAGGAGGCCATGAGGGACGAGATTAAGTGGTCTGACCAATGTTCTGGAAATCTGTGGTCTTGGCTGCAGAAGAAGCAATCTGGTTCCAACGATCAAGGGTTTCTTTGGTTAGGTGGTGAGGAGCACACCCAGGAAACATCTAACCACCAGCAACAGCTCTGGCTCCAGTCCAGGGGCAAGGGTGGGCCTGAAGTAAAACTTGAAAGTTCTTTTCTTGCCAGGGATCAAAGTTCAGACCTCTGGGCACTCCCCCCCAAGAAAGGGAGGTTTTGAGGGGAAGAGATTATCATGGCTTCCCTGGGCCTTCCCAGGAGGCCCAAACCTCCTGATCTCCACCTCCCCAGATGAAAATCACCCTGTCAGTGTCCAGGAACGAGTCGGCTCTGCCTCTACCTCCCTGATTTTGGCCAAGTCACTGCCCTTCTCAGGGTCCTGATTCCCTACAGGCTGATGAGGTGAGCACATTCACGTTACAGAACACAGACCCAGCAAGGGGCTGTGACCTCCCTAAGTCACAGCTAAGAGGATCTGGGAATCAAATCTGAGTGGAGCTGATACCAGTCAGCAACTTCCTTTCCCACTATTCAACCGTCTTCTGAACTTAAGTTCTAGAGCTTTCTGCAAAGAGGAGGAAGTTAATGTTATCATTACTACTATCGTAATATCTACCCTCCTAAGATGTTTGTGGACAGTCTGGAGGAGGCATAAATCTCCATAATCTCTCCAAGCCGTTTGTCGATTTTCAAGGAGGTAAGGATGGTGGTTGGAATTTGGGCCTAGGGATCAGATGGTTCAATCTGTTTCCTCACTTACTACCATTGTTGGCTTTGAGAGTAATTTCTGAAAACCTGTTTTCTCCTCTGTAAGGTGTGATAATTAACACTTCTCACGGGGATGTCAGGAGGTTTAAATAAGATTATGCATGTTGGGTGGCTCAGTGGGTTGAGCCTCTGCCTTCGGCTCGGGTCGTGATCCCAGGGTCCTGGGATCGAGCCCCGCATCGGGCTCTCTGCTCGGCGGGAAGCCTGCTTCCCTCTCTGTCTCTGCCTGCCTCTCTGCCTACTTGTAATCTCTGTCTGTCAAATAAATAAATAAAATCTTTAAAAAAGAAAAAAGATTATGCATGTTATGTTATGTTATGCACATGCCTAGAACATAGTAAATTCTAAAGAATGGAAATTTTTATTACTACTATTACTGCATCTCACCAGCACTTACCACGTGGGTGAGAGTCTAGTAGATTCTTAAAATAGGGGTGCCTGGGTGGCTCAGTCCGTTAAGCCTCTGACTCCTGACTTCCGCTCAGGTCACGATCTCAGGATGGTGAGATGAAGCCCCATGTCCGGCTCCACACTGGGCATGGCGCCTGACTCCTGAAGAAGGTTGGGACAAGCAGTAACTCATCAAGCCAACCAGAAGGGAAAGGAGAGCAAGCAGAGGACAGCGACCACCTATGGAGGGAAGTCCAGAGGCTAACAGGGTCAAAAGTATAGCTAAGGAAGTTGGCAAGGATCTTGAAGGCCAAGCCAAGGAGCTTGAACTTGGTTCTGAGGGCACTGGAGAGTCACAGGTTTCCGAGCAGAGAAGGAGTAAGATTGATGTGTGGGCTAGGAAGAGGTAGCCTGTCAGCCACAGCGTACAAAGTGAACTAGAGATTCTAAAAGGATAAAGACCAGGGAAGAGGCACAATAATAACCATCCATAAGCCAAGGAACATTGGCTATTGGACCAGAAGTGCCACCCGTGGTGAGGATGTTGGCACGCAACATGCCCAGACCACACGGGGCAACATGAACATGGATGGGGAGTAAGCCCTGCCGCCGCCCTTGCTGGAAGCTCCTGAACACAGCGCGCCGCAGGCACCACGGCCTCATTCATTCCTTCATTTAACAAACCTTCTCCGCGTACCTCCTACGTGTCACTCTCCTGATGTCAGGGATTCAGCAATGAACAAGACAGAGAAGGTTCCTGCTCTTACCAAGCTCACATTTTGATGGGCGATGGATGTCCAATAAGAGAATAAATAAATGTGGAAGTCAGGAGCACATCCGCAAAAGGAATGGTGATTGCTACAACGCAGCCGAACTGGAAAAATGGGCTCCCAATACCCACCTAGAAGGAGGGCCCAGATTCAAACTAGACACAGTACAGCTTCAAGCCCTGTCTTCTAGCTCCTGGCAGCGGCCTCTTCGAAAGTGTGTATGTAAACCGCGCCCTCCAGGTGCTGGTATCCTCCCTTGAACCACAAGGTGCCTTCGCTGTTGTTGTTGTTTGTTTGTTTGTTTTAATTTAATTTTTTATTTTTTATAAACATATATTTTTATCCCCAGGGGTACAGGTCTGTGAATCGCCAGGTTTACACACGTCACAGCACTCACCAAAGCACATACCCTCCCTCGTTGTTGTTTTTTAATTTAAATTCTAGTGAGTTGATATATAGTTCAGTATTGGTTTCAGGAGTACAGTTCAGCGATTCGTCACTTACATGGAATGCCCAGGGCTCATTATAACACATGCCCTCCCTAATACCCGTCTCTCTCCATCAACCCTCAGTTTGTTCTCTCTCATGATCTGCTTCCCACAAGGTCCCTTCATTCATTACTGATTTCACCATAGGCTTGTTCTAGATGCTGTGGATGCAACAATGATCTGGACGGGCACAACTTACAGACTGGCAGGGAAGACTGATGCCAAGCAAATCCACGCAGTTACGATCCAGTCACAATTGCTAGGAGAGCAGGGGTTATGAACTAGTCTGGGAGGGATTCTAAACCTGGTTGGCCAGAGGAAGTGACCGTTAACTGGAGACCTAAAGTCTCAAGAATTTAGCAGGCCAAGAGTAAGAGAAGAGATTGTCAGGTCAAGGGAACATGTTGAAAGGCTTGGACAGGGGCACCTGGGTAGCTCAGTAGGTTAAGCGTCTGCCTTCGGCTGGGGTCATAATCCCAGATCTTGGGACAGAGTCCCACATCAGTGGGGAGTCCACTTCTCCCACTGCCTGTCTACCACTATGGTCTCTCTCTCTGAAGTAAAATCTTTAAAAAACAAAACCAAAAAAAGGCTTGGAGAAGCAAAGTAGTGTTGCACGTTTGAGGAACTGAGAGGCCAGTGTGGTTGAAACTCAGAGATGGGGGGAGGGCAGGGTGTGGCACAAGACGAGGCTGCTGAGGTTCACCAGGGGCCAGAGCAGCAGGGCCTTCCCACCATGTCAAAGGCAAGTTAAGGATTCTGGGCACAGCTGGGGCTCCAATGCCTACTCTTGCCGCCTTCACTTGCTCTTCTACATCAAGCCCTCTGGGCCCAGAGTGGATCCAGAACTTTCCCTCCAGTCAAGAAGTTTCACAAGCGTCTCATCACCATTTCCCCAGAAATTCAACTGCTGGGACCAAATCCTGGTTGTCCCAGGAAGTATCTAGCAAGGTTTCAGAAGCCACCAGGTACTCCACGTTATGCTGGAATACTAAGAATATTAAGTGGATAAGTGGGTGTTATGATACCATTTCACAGATAAGGAAACCGAGGCAGAGAAAGGACACAACTTGGGCGCCTGGCTGGCTCAGTTGGTTAAACAACTGCCTTCAGCTCAGGTCATGATCCCGGAGTCCCAGAATCGAATCGTACACCAGGCTCCCAGCTCCACAGAGAGTTTGCTTCTCCCTCGGACCGCCCCTCCACCTCTCATGCTCTCTCTAATGAATACACAAAATCTTAAAAAAAAAAAAAAAAAAAAAAAAAGTGAAAGGTTTTGAGAGCGAGAGAGAGAGAGAGAGAGAGAGAGAGCGAGCGCATGCATGAGCAAGGGTAAGGGGCAGAGGGAGAGGGATAAGCAGATTCCTTGCTTATCCCTTTTTGCTGGGAGCCCAGGCCAGAGTCCCGGGATCATGACCCGAGCTGAAGGCAGACCTTTAATCAACGGAGCCGCCCAGGTGCCCCCCTACCCTTTTTTTTACATCTCTTTTCTTCCCACTATGTGGAATTTGGTAAGCTACACGATTCTGGCTGTTAGAATTTTATGATTCTAAGATTCTTTGACTTGTGAGAGTGGATGCTAAGGTTCAAGGAAATGTGGACATTATAGTGTTCTAGAACTTCAAGATTCTAACCTTGGCACTTGAATAAACCAGGCTCCCCTGGTCTGTGGTAATTACTGCAAGCCTGGAGATGCAGGCACTACCCTGGAAGTCCCTCTGTGGCATCTCCCTGGTCCCACCCTACACATCAGCTGCAGGATGCAATCTGGGCGCCCCCCGATGGCCAGGCTATGGAGTCTGGAGACCTTGGTGGGTGGGAACCAATGGGATCATCAGGGTTCCCTCTGCCACAGGGCACTGGGCTGGGGCAAAGGCAGGAATCGGGAGAAGGCGGGGAGTTCCAGGTCCCGCCCCAGAGCAGACTTCCTGATCTGCACACATCCCGGGTGAGCGAGAGCAGCAGAGGACCCCAGCGACATGGGGTGCACTCGCGACGCCATCCTGGACGCACTGGAGAACCTGACTGCAGACGAGTTCAAGAAGTTCAAGCTGAAGCTACTTTCAGTGCCCCTTCGCGACGGCTATGGGCGCATCCCACGGGGGACACTGATGTCCATGGACGCCATAGACCTCACAGACAAGCTCGTCTCTTCCTATCTGGAAGAGTACAGCACAGAGCTCACCGTGATCGTGCTGCGGGAGATGGGCATGCAGGAGACAGCAGAGCACCTGCAGATCAAGTGCACAGGTGAGCACGCCCCTACACACACTCTGCAGGGGCCACCTCCTATACCCCTCACTGCATCAGCCCCCCAACACTTGCCCCTCGGGCTCTTTCACTTCCTGTTCCTCCTACCCTCTAAAATTACAAAAGCTTCTCCTGCTGGGAAGGGAGGTTTCCTGTGCTTGGCCCTGCACTTGGCTTCCAGACCAAGGGGCCCCTAACCCCAGAGAGACCAAAGCTACGGGATGACCGGAAGGCGACCACTTGACTCATTTCCTTATAGGCCCCGCTCCAGGGCCTGCTGGGATCCAGGATCACCAGACTGGAACCTCGCCAGGTGAGGCCTCCACTCCCAACCGCTCAGCCGCACCCCATCACGCCCCATCAGCCTGAAGCAAAGCAGCTGCGTCCCACAGCCGGGAGCAAGGGGAGCAAGATCGGGCCCAGCCTTCCTGCCCCCCACCACTCCTTCCTGCCCACCTCCACTCCTTCCTACCCACCTACACTCCGTGGGCCACACCGGTGGGCGGCAGGGGCCGGGCAGGGGGGCTGATCGGAGGGAGAGAGAAACCAAGTTCTGCTCGTCCCACTATCTGTAGTGTGGGTGGGCTGCCCACCTGGAGCCCCACCCCGTGAGTTAGAGCAACTTCTGAAGCAAGCAGTGCTGGAATACAGGCCTGCACCCACCCTGGGAACTGGCTCACGGCTCTCTGCTCTGCCCACAGCACCGCACTTCGTGGACCGGCACCGGGCCGCGCTCATCACCCGCGTCACAGACGTGGAAGGGGTGCTGGACGCCCTGTACGGGACGGTCCTGTCAGGTGGGCAGTATGAGGCCGTGCGGGCGGAGCCCACCAACACCATGAAGATGAGGAAGCTCCTCAGCTTTGCTCCGGCCTGGGACAAGACGTGCAAAGACCTGCTCCTTCAGGCCCTGAGGAACACCCACCCCTACCTGGTGGCGGACCTGGAGAAAAGCTGAGGGGTCTCCCGCAGCAGCAGCCCCACCCAGAATCTGGGGCAGTTCCAGTGCTTTCACGCAAACCTGACTATTTTATATACAATATATGAAAAGCCAGCTTGTACTTGTGTGTTTTTCCTACTTGGAGCCTGGAAGCACAGGCAGAGCTAAGCTAGAGATGAACAGCGCAGAGGCCAAGCAAAGCTCTACTTTCACTGCCTGTTCCCAGGGCAGCCGGTTCCCCCCTTTACCCTCACGGTCACCCCAGGCTGGCCCCTCTCATTTACCATCTGGCACCTCCTCCAGTGCCCCCCTAGTTAGCCCTGGGGCCAAGGTCTAAAACATATGTGCAAAGGGTCTGGAACTAACAGGCCAGCTTTGTCGGGTATTTGACAACAGAGGGGTCTCCGCCGCTTCACTTTCACTTTTTCCTTAGGAAAAAAAAATTGTAAAATTAGAGAACTTTTCCGAGGGAGAGAGAGTATCCTCTAAATAAAGAAGAGGACAAGAAATCAAGTATCCTTCTAGAGCTTCTTCTGGCCCCAGCACAGCCGTGGGCAAGCCTCACCACTCCCTCTGCACCCTGCCAGCCACCTGGAGGAAGGGGTTATAGGTTATACTTTGCCCACAAAACAGACCATTCTAGGAGCCATTTATTCTCTTGGTTGAATTTTTGCCTCAAGGGATATAGATTTTTCTCCAGAACAGCACTTAAGGAGCCTTTGCAAAGGCTGCTGGGGAGCCAGGATCCTAGGATTACATCCCCCATACCCTTGGCACCCAAAATTCTTCCTGGCTTTGAAGCAAGATAGGGTTTGGTAGGCAAAGCAACGGGCAGGCACACCAGCCCAGCTGTCCTAGTCTTAGGGGGTCAGATCATCAGACAGAGGATTCAGATATGTGGGCACATGAGTGGTTCTGTGCCACTCACAAGGACACCCCAGTTCACAATGAACAAAGCTGTGTGGACTCCCTCACCCAGAGGACACAAAAACTAGAAATGTGGTGTTTATGCTTCCCCTACACTCCCTTAGGGGTGGACGCACAATACTGTGAGTCTGTAAGAAATTTCCCTGTCTTCATCTACGGGATCACCTGAGCAACCGGAGAAAACAGGTAATTTGCTACGAGAGAAAGCATCAAGGTAAGACAAGGTCGCCCACTCATCACATGGGAGGAACTGCTCCTAATGCTACCCAGCCACCCGGGTACCCCTCGGCCCAACCTTTAAGGACTCCATCCAACCTGTCCTTTAACATATCCCATGATTCCAGCAATATTTGCTCACACCCCATTCCCTAGAACATGAAGGTCCCTAACTCTGGACACCTTGAAACCTTTATCTGGGTTCCAGTGCTATTTCCCAGGATTGCTGTGGTAAAGCAAACCTTTTGGGGTCTCTTACATAGGGCTGAGCCCTAATAAAAAGGCAGTTTTTCAACCTCTTAAGTGCCTTGCATGCAAATAGTAATAAGTGGGGGCACCAGGGTGGCTCCGTGGGTTAAAGCCTCTGCCTTCGGCTCAGGTCATGATCTCAGGGTCCTGGGATCGAGCCCCACATCGGGCTCTCTGCTCAGCAGGGAGCCTGCTTCCCCCTCTCTACTCGCCTCGATGCCTACTTGTGATGTCAAATAAATAGAATCTTTTTAAAGAAAGGAACAAATGGTAGCTACTGTGTATCTCCAATATCTTAACAACTTTTCTTAAAAACTCCACAGGAAGGGGCCCCTGGGTGACACAGACAGTTAAGCCTCCCTTCGGGTCCTGGGAGAGAGGCCCGCTCCAGACGGGAGCCTGCTTCTCCTCCCCATGCTCGTGCTCTCTCTTGCTCTCAAATAAATAAAATCTCTAAAAAATAAGACTTCACATAAAACTAATGATTCTCAGATGAGGAGGCCTTAGCTAATACTTTCTTGCCAAGTTATCCTTAAAAAGAGCAGTTACAGGGACACCTGGGTGGCTCAGTCAGTTAGGTGTCTGCCTTCAGCTCGAGTCATGATCCCAGGGTGTTGGGATTGAGTCCCTAAGCAGGCTCTTTGATCAGAAAGCTCCTAGCTCTCTCTGCCTGCTGCGACCCCTTCTTATTCTGACAAATAAAATCTTAAAAAAAAAAAAAGTTCCGTTACAAAACCAATGCAGTCCTGAAGCAAAAGAAATGGCTCTGATAAACTTCCCTAGGTTAAAATTTTGGGGGGCCTTTTCCCCTTGGGGAGATGATTGGGGGAAGGGGAGAAGCACAGGAGAACGGAGTTTCTTTTTTGTAGTATTTCTTTGATTTTTTTAAGAGAGAGCACAAGCAGGGGGACAGAGACAAAGCAAGAGAGAGAACCTGAAGCAGACTCCACACTACGCACGAAGCCTGACACAGGGCTCAGCTGGGGGCTCGATCCCAGCTCGCCACCTGAGCAGAAAGCAAGAGCCGGATGCTTAACCAACGGCACCACCCGAGGTACCCCCGGGAAGGCTGCATTCTACCAAAGTCTTTAAACACAGCATAGTGGTCGAAGATCGTTCTCCACCCAAAGGATATCAACTCAAATCCCTGCTCCGCTTCACATCAGCTATGAGGCCTTAAGGCCAGTCTGTGCCTCAGCATCTCCATCTATAACGTAGGGACAACAGCAACTGGTCCACAACTAGTACACTTCAGTCCACGTATCTCCACCAGCAGGTTTTTGATCTTGAGCTCTCCAATGGCTTAACATAAAAAACACTGGAATCAAATTTTTCTCTCATTTCCAAGTATCGTTAAGACTGAAAAAAGAGGGGCGCCTGGGTGGCTCCGTGGGTTAAAGCCTCTGCCTTCGGCTCAGGTCATGATCCCAGGGTCCTGGGATCAAGCGCCGCGTTGGGCTCTCTGCTCAGCGGGGAGCCTGCTTCCCCCTCTCTGCCTGCCTCTCTGCCTGTGATCTCTGTTAAATAAATAAAATATTTAAAAAAAAAAAAAAAAAAAAAGACTGAAAAAAGAAGAACAGGGGTACCTGGCTGGCTCAGCTGGTGGAAAATGTGCCTCTTGATCTCAAGAGTTTTAAGTTTGAGCTCCATGTTGGGTATAATTAAAGATCTTATTAAAAAGGGAGGCAGGGGGATGTCTCAGTGGCTCAGTTGGTTAAGCATCTGCCTTCCACTCCGGTCAGGATCCCAGGACCCTAGGATGGAGCCCCGCATCAAGCTCCCTGCTCCAGCCTGCTTCTCTCCCTCTGCCTGCCACTCCCCTGGCTTGTGCATGCTCTCTTGTTCTGACAAATAAAAACCTTTAAAAAAAAATGTATTACTGACCCCCTTGCAAATTTGAATATGCCCTACCCAGCACCATGCCTGTTATTCTATCACCAAAGAATTTTTAAAAAGAACAAGAGGGGCGCCCAGGGGGCTCCGTGGGTTAAGCCTCTGCCTTCAGCTCAGGTCATGATCTCAGGGTCCTGGGATCCAGCCCCGCATCAGGCTGTCTGCTTGGCGGGGAGCCTGCTTCCCCTTTCTCTGTCTCTCCACCTACGTGTGATCTCTCTCTGTCAAATAAAAATCTTTAAAAAAATAAAAAAGTTTAAAAAGAACAAGAACCAAGGAGCCACTTCTCTGCCTGCTGCTCCCCCTGCTTGTGTCCCCCCAACTCTGACAACTGAAATCTTTTAAAAAGATTTTATTTATTGGGCGCCTGGGTGACTCAGTCCTTAAGCATCTCCCTTCAGCTCAGGTCATGATCCCGGGGTCCTGGGATCAAGCCCCGCATCGGGCTCCCTGCTCAGTGGGAAGCCTGCTTCTCCTCCCATTCCCCCTGGTTGTGCTCCCTCTCTGTGTCAATTACAGAAAATCTTTTTAAAAAATTTTTTTTTTTACTTGAGAGAGCAGCAGCTGTGGGGAGGGGCAGGAGAGCAGCAGACTCCCTCTGCCAAGCAGGAAGCCCAACGTGGGGCTGGATCCCAGGACCCAGAGATCGTGTCCTGAGCCGAAGGCAAGCGCTTCCCACTGAGCCACGCAGGTGCCCCATAGATCTTTCTAGAAAAATAAAAAAGGGGGGAAATAAGAACAAGAGCTAATGTTGGCTAAGCCTGTGCTAATTCGAACAAAATCCGTAAGCAGGACCCAACCTTTCATAAGGTGACATTTAGCTTCGCTCCTAACTAGCACCATTTATACAGAAAGTTTTACAGAGCCAAGCTCTTCACAGGAAAGGTACAGGGAAACAGCAGAAAAGGAATCTCTGCGAAACTTAGAAGGTATGATCTCAGCGTACAGTTGAAGCAGCCACATAAACGGCCAGAGAACGTGTGTCCCACCTGGATCGACACAGTGAATCGGAATCCAGATGTTAACAAAATTCCCAAATGATTCCCGTGTTCAGTTTAAGACACACTGCTGGAGGGGATCTGGCTCCACCATCTGAGGTCTGCCGAGGCCTTCCCTGATCAGGATGTGCATGTGTTTTACTCAGGGAGACAGTAAAGAGAATAGGCCAGCCTCCTCTCAAACTCTGGGAAAAAAAGAAAAAAAAATACACAGAAGCCCCGTCCATCTAGACCTGGCAGAACCTCACTCCCTCCTTAAGGGGTGGCAGCTGAACCCTAGGGTCACGGGCAGTGTGCGAGCCACAGGGTGTCATCGGTGTAGCTGGGCAACACTGCCACCCCGAGGCGTGCGCGGGCAACGCCCCCTGGAAGGCTCCTGCGCTTCCTCTTTCCACACCCACCCCACTCCCCCTCCTTGCTCCCGTGAACCATCTAATTTGGGTCCCACTGCAGGACAGAGAATCCAAAACCCTTAACCCAAGGGTAGTCTCAGCTCCTCTCCTGCCTTTACTCCTCACACTAGTGGCTCTCAACCGTTCTGTTAGAGGACCCTTCTCTCTGGGTCCCTACGTGACACACTCAGTTGGGCATCAGCATCATCAAACTGATTTTGGCTCAGGTCTCTCTCTCAGGGTAATGGCCTCCATGCTCTGAGCAGGTTCAATGAGATTCCCTTTCTCTCTGCCCCTCCCCCCAAATTTGCACACTCTAAAAATAATCCAAAAAAAAAAAAAAAAAAGCCCTTCTCTCTGGCACTACAGCCCCAAAATTTAGGGACAGAAGCCACTGTCCAACAGCAAAGAGCACTATCAGCAGGGAGCACTATTTCCAGACCCAAACTCCTGCTCATAAGTACTTTCCTCAACTATTCCTGCTTCAGTACCAGGAACTTTCAGATTGAACACCCTCCAAAAGCTTTTCGAGGGGTGCCGGGGTGGCTCAGTCGTTAGGCATCTGCCTTTGGCTCAGGTCATGAACCTGGCATCGTGCCCTGCATCTGGCTCCCTGCTCAGCAGGAAGCCTGCTTTCCCTCTTATACTCCCCCTGCTCGTGTTCCTGCTCTCCCTGTCAAATAACTTTAAAAAAAGCTTTTCTACTAACACCATGAGTTTTAGGACCCAATAATTTCTACAAGCCCAGAAAGCCAAAAGTGTTGGCAAGATCCCCCTAACTCAACTTCTTCGGCTCTTATGTATCAACACCATGAATACTGCATTTCAGGGGGGCGCCTGGGTGGCTCAGTGGGTTAAGCCTCTGCCTTCGGCTAAGGTCATGATCTCAGGGTCCTGGGATCCAGCCCTGCATAAGGCTCGCTGCTCAATAGGGCTCCTACTTCTCTCTCTCTCTCCCTGCCTCTCTGCCTACTTGAGAGCTCTGTCAAATAAAATCTTTAAAGAAGAATTTCGGAGGTGAAACAACTAATGAATTTAATACGGGCCTGGGTGGCTCAGTTGGTTAAGCGACTGCCCTCGGCTCAGGTCATGATCCTGGAGTCCGAGAGAGTAGAGTCCCACCATCAGGATCTTGCTCAGCAGGGAGTCTGCTTCTCCCTCTGACCTTCCCCCTTCTCATGCTCACTTTCTCTGTCAAATAAAGTCTTTTTAAAAATAAATTTAATAATTCTTCCTCTGAGTCTAAAATTATTTCAAGATACTATGTTAAAAATGAGAAGGGCACCTGATCTAGTTCAGTGAGAAGAGCGTGTGACTCCTGATGCATGGGGACTCAAGCGCCCCACTGGGTGTAGAGATTTCTTCAAAATAAAATTTTAAGGGGCACCTGGGTGACTCAGTGGATTAAAGCCTCTGCCTTCGGCTCAAGTTATGATCTCAGAGTCCTGGGATGGAGCCCCACATCAGGCTCTCTGCTCAGCAGCGAGCCTGCTTCCCCCTTTCTCTCTGCCTGCCTCTCTGCCTACTTGTGATCTCTGTCAAATAAGTAAATAAAATATTTAAATAAATAAAACAGGATAAAATTTTCAAATAACAAAGAAGGGACACCAGGGTGGCTCAGTCACTAAGGGTCTGCCTTCAACTCAGGTCATGAGCCCAGGGCCCTGAGACTGAGCTCCACATCCGGCTCCCTGCTCATCGAGAAGCCTGCTTTTCCCTCTCCCACTCCCCCTGCTTATACTTACTTCCTCTCTCATTCTCACGATGTCAAATAAAATTTTTAAAAAATTAAATAAATAAAATAAAATAATAAAGATTAGAGGAAACAGGCCAAGTACTGAGGGCTCAAAGGAAGTTCTGGAAAAACTGGGCAGGAATGGTTGCTGATGGGATCCTTCAGCTAATACTTAAGCGTAGGTTCTCCTGCATTCTAGTGTGGAAATGAGATCTGGTGACAAAATCCATAGCACATCACCAAGGAACAAAAGAGAATCCAGTGGAGTGTGAAGAAATACACAGAAATAAAATGTATCGTCTCATGGGGTCTGGACCCTAGCCAAGAACTAAATCAAAGGAGGCAGTGAACAGACCTCTCCCCACCCACCACCACACTCCCTCCTCTCTTAGCCTGATCATCTCTATCCAAAATTGTTAGACACCTAGTGCTTTCAAGACAGGAGGCTGTTTTCAATACTTCATGTATTCGTTAGAAAACAAAGGATTCAAAATCTAAAATGCTCACCCATGAGAGAAAACAGAACTAGCTACTGCTTACCCCTGGCCAGGATATTACAAGGCAACCCAACAAACAGAAAGGGTCCAAATTCCACAAGCCCACAGGTCTCGTGTTTTTCTCACCAATGAGCTTGAGACCGGAACAAGCTGCTCAGAACCAAACCAACTCCCTCTGCTGGTCTTTCCACCTTCGTCCACTGTCCTGGAAAAGCCCCCAGACCCATTCACCCGTAAGTCAGACACCTGACCCTACTTCCTTTCTCTGCTCAGCTTGGGGAGGGGGGCCTGCTCCCCCCCCACCCCACCCCCGCCTACTTGTGATCTCTGTCAAATAAATAAAATCAATCTTAAAAAAGAAAAAAGCAAGGCCAATCACTAGGCGCCTGGGTGGCTCAGGTCATGATCCTGAGACCACGCCCCACATCAGGCGCCCCACTCGGCAATCTGCTGGCCTCCGTCGCCCTCAGCCCCTCCTCCAGCTCATGGCTCTCCTGCTCTCAAATAAAGAGCTTTAAAAATTTAGGGAAAAAAAAAAAGCAATCAAGGCCAATCACTAAGCCCTTTCAAGGATGTTAAAATTGCAGTACTAACAGGGCCAAGTCAGTAATCAAATTCACAAGGAGCTCCCACCTCCTTCACCCCCTGCGGCAGGGATCCGGAACCGCAACCGAACCCTAACACTAGAACTCTATTAGGTGAAGCAGAAACAAACTTCTCAGAGATACATCATCCAAACCAATCATTTAAGCAAAGAGAGCAAAGAAATAGTAAAGGTGGGACGCCTGGGTGGCTCAGTGGGTTAAAGCCTCTGCCTTCAGCTCAGGTCATGATCCCAGGGTCCTGGGACTGAGCCCGCATGGGCATCTCTGCTTGGGGGTCTCTGCTCAGCGGGGAGGTTTCTCTTTCTTTCTGCCTGCCTCTGTGCCTACCTGTGATCTCTGTCAAATAAATAAATAAAATCTTTAAAAAAAAAAGAAAGAAAAAGAAAAAAAGCAACAGTAAAGGCAGCCTGATCACACTACGAAGAACTGCCACATCCTTGGCTCTGTTTCTCACATGTACCAAATTCAATAGCCAAACCAAAGGATCGCTTGGAAGAACTTCAGCCATTCTCAACCTACTCTTGGTTACTAAGCATCCTTACTCAGGATCAAGTACCTACTACGTTTTACAAGAACTCACTTCCCTGCCTTGTCACCAGATTTAAGCACCCTTCTCTACACACTTGACAACTTTCAACAGAGAGGAAGCACCTCCCAAAGAAGAGTCCCAGGAACTCCACAAGCTAGGCTTCCGACAGGTCAAACAAGTCTTCGAAACTCAAGACTCTTAGCTGAGGGGGGAAAAAAAGAGATTTTGGGAGTCAGGAAAGCCATATGGTAAAGCAGAGGGGAAATGTCTAAGGTTTTAACTCATTAGCCCTACCCTTTATCTCCAACACCCTCCCTAAACCTCAAAATACCGTGATTTCAGCCCTAAGTCTAGGCAGGATATGAAGCAACAGTCTCCTTAAAGCTCCTACCCAGGCCCCATCTTCAGGAAAATGGGCAGAGGAGCACTCCCCTTCAACTGCAAGGAGCTACCTACCTCTACTTTCCTTTCCCAGCTAACCGTATCAACTCATTCCCAACCCTCTTCCCTCAAACTTAGCAACCTCTTTAAGACCTAAACGAATGAGTCATTACCAAGGCTTTGAGCACGCAGTTTCTCATTTGCTGTGGACACAACCACAGAAACATCTTCCCACTAGGTCTTCTCCTCCTTGCTAGCACTCAGCCTACTGGGAACATTTTATCACCTGTTCTACTTCCATGGCCTAGATCAGCACCGTCCAGTATAAACTTAACACAAGCCATACGTGATTTGGTAATGGTCGTATTTCATATTCTCATCTGACCGTACACAGCTAGTATACGGAACAGTACACACCTAGGTCTCTACTTGCAGATGTCCTTTGCTAAACCCTTCTATGTTGCTAACAACCATGCAACTTGTAATACTACAGATTTGGTAGAGGGAGGCTGGCTTCAGTTTACATAATCGTCTCCGGAAATGAAACCTTACTTTATGTTCCTGTTATACAGGAGTGACAGTGACAACTGTGTATTGATCAAGATCTTTTAAAAAGGGTTATTTTGGGGACAGCTGGATGGCTCAGCTGGTTAAGCAGCTGCTTTCATGATCCCAGCATCCTGGGATCGAGTCCCACATTGGGCTCCTTACTCGGTGGGGAGTCTGCTTCTCCTTCTGCCTCTGCTGTCACTCTGCCTGCCTGTGCTCGCTCACTCTCTGGCAAATAAATAAATAAAATCTTTAAAAAAAAAAAAAGGATTATTTTGAAGATTATGATTCTGACTTTGGAGGAACTATGGTGACTGACAGCGACTGGCAGCAGAAAGAATCACATGTAAAAATTCCTTAAATAAAAATTTACTGGCTTTAAAGTTTAAAAAAAAAAAAAAAAAGACCTAAGCAAATGAAGGTTTTGGGATAGCATTTTGTCCCCTTTAAGAACAGTGATCTCAGGGGACGCCTGGGTGGCTCAGTGGGTTAAGCCACTGTCTTCGGCTCGGGTCATGATCCCAGAGTCCTGGGATCGAGCCCCAAATCAGGATCTCTGCTCAGCAGGGAACCTGCTTCCTCCTCTCTCTCTGCCTGCCTCTCTGCCTGTCATCTCTCTCTGTCAAATAAATAAATAAAATATTTAAAAAAAAAAAAAAATAACAGTGATCTCAGAACCAAATGCTAAGGAATGAAAATTCCTAAAACTAGTCCTCAGTCCTGGCTCTACCATCTTCTGATTCTGAGAGCCAAATACCCATGCACTCCATCTCCTGCCTCTCCTGTCTCCTGAGGCCACAGAACCTCTGCCATGAAATAGGTACACACTCCATCCTAAAGGTCCCAAAAATCCAATTTAGCTAGCTATGCGCTGGCGAATCTGAAAGCTGTCCATCTGAATACTGCCCCAAAAGCCAATCTAATTTGAGCCCCACCCTTAGAAAAGTGTCAAAAGAGCCAAGTACCTTAAAAAGGGTATCAAGCTGACAGAGTAGTAAGCGAAGACCAGCATGTAAATAAATGCGGTAAAAGACAAACTCGCACACAGTAAACATACAGGGCCACAGTCATGACACCGCGTGTTCTTCACTTACCCCATTCACACATCCAATTTTTGCCATTAGAGCAAAGTTTTAATCTCTACTTTCAAAGACGCCACTTGACTTTTTCTCCCCTGGACCAAGCATCAAACACTTTATTCCAGTTCCTGCTAAGCAGAAACAAGTTATTCCAGTGCCCGCTAGGCAGGACCGTCTGAACGAGAAAAACTCCCCGCATTCCTGACCCCGATACCAATCCTCCAGTGGAGTGAAGAGGGGGAAGAGGAAAACAATTTAACTAAAACGATGGTTTTTAATGGGAACCAGAGGTACGGTTACAATGACATAGTCCGACACAAAAAACCCGTGGGTGATCAGGAGTTGGAAGGTTACAAAATAATGAGGGGACCCTGGGGACGAGAAGGAAAGCTGCTGCAGAACGTCAGGAGCCGAGCTAGTACGGCCGCTCCCTGCGATCCTGTCTGTGCTCACCCCTGCAAAAAAGAGCTTCTGTTAGGTCTGAGTTGCCAGCCTCTCCATCCACCCAAGCCCCCAAGCCCCTGCGAACCCACTCCCAAGAAAGGCTCACCTGGACGAGTAAAGAATCTAAGCGTCACCTACAGACTAGATCCCCAAGGTCATTCTCTCACCCGCCCTCCGTACCGCACTTCGGTTTAACAAATTCCCAGTCAAGCCCTCGTTTAATTTAGAGTCTTACCTGGAGTCCATCTTGCCAGGGCCAAAGCCACCTCTGTCCCCACCACCCCGGCCCCCTCGGAAGCCCCCACGGTCCCCGCCTCGGCCTCGGTAGCCGCCCCGATCATAGCCTCCTCTTCCACCGCGACGATCATCTCCATAGTTACCCCCTAGGACAAAAGAAACAGAATAGACCACATGCCCCCCAAATCCTTTCTACATTTCCTGTAACCTCCCTGCTTCAAGTGAAGGGCTTTCTGGGGCACCTGGGTGGCTCAGCCAGTTAAAAGCATCTGACTTTTGGTTTTAGCTCAGGTCAGGCAAGGTTGTGGGATTGAGCCTTGCTTCAAGCTCCACACTGAGCACAGACACTAAGCGTAGAGCTGGCTTGCTTCCCCTACTCCCCGCCTATAATAAATAATCTTCACGGGGGTGGGCAGGCTTTGTGATCCCAACTCCTCATTATCAGCTCTGTCCCTTCTTACCCATATGAGAGCCTCCTGGTCCCCCTCCTGGGCCATCTGGTTTAGGGGCCTTACACTGGTTGCATTCATTCCTCCAGGAGAAGTTCATGTTCTCACATATACTGAGAAAAAGACAGAAAATTAGTTTGCAAGGGCGGGAGTAAACAAGACCAAGAATCAGGAAGAGTCCAGTGACCTTAGAGCGAACAGTGAATAAAACAGGGGCCTCCAAAAAGGCTTCTCAGGAGCAGAACCAGTAACAAAAACTACAGACTGAACCCAGTCTAGTAGCTTTCCCACTCTAACAACCTTAACTAGGTAAGCTCTCAGCCAAATCCATCCCCCTCGCTGTGACCTTGACGACTGCCCAGAAAACATCCCAACTCTAATATCAAATGGCACACATTTACAGGACTAAGAAAAAAAAGGTTTCACTCACGGATTTGGACACTTCCAGTCACCAGCTCGCTGCTGGCCGCCGCCACCACCACCTCCACTAGGGAATCCTCCCCGGCCACCGCCACCACTGCCACCACCTCCGTAGCCTCCACGGCCCATAGGTCCTAGGAAAGACAGAAACATGGGTCTGCTCCCCTTCCGAGTTTCATCAGCCGAACCTCCTTTCCCTCTCCTTACTGTATCCATCACCTCTCCCACCAGCAGCAAGCAGCAGCTCACCTCCTCGCCCTCGGCCTCCACGACCATTGCCACCGCCCCGATTGAAGTCTGCTCGCCGAGTAGCAAATGAGACCTTGATAGGATTCCCAGAGAATTCTTTACCTAATGAGGTAAAGATATAAAAAGAGACCTTTTGTTAAGATTTGTGGATCCAAAAGCAAGTGTAGTACAATCCCAGACTCTACACCTTCCTGTAAAGATTTACAATCAGATGACATATAAACCAAAGACAACAGTTTACCCTTGAACATGCGTTAGTTTTTTCATGCAGAGTTTTTTCAATACAGCACAGTACACTGAATGAATTTTCTCTTTATACCTGTCTCAAGTTCAATATTCAATACACAAAGTATGTGTTTATCAACTAATTACTAAGGCTTCCAGTCAAAAGGAGGCAAATGATTGGAGTTTTGGGTAAGTCAAGTTATATACAGATTTGTTAACTGCACAGGAGTCAGGCAGCCCTACACCTGTGTTATGGTCAAGTGTAGAGACACTAAAGGAGCAGACAGGAAGTGCTGGGAGACATAAAAGGAACCTTCAAAACGTAACCTGGTGCCCAAGGCTAGTTGCCCTATCCCTCCACCCCCGGCCCCAGCCTCCTCATACGCACCATCAAACCAGTCAATAGCCGCTTTAGCAGATGGTGGGTCATCAAACGACACTGTTGCCTCTCCCTTCAGCTTGCCCGTTTCCCTGTCTGTGTACAGATTAATCATGGGCTGTCCTGTCTTCTTATTGGTCTGAAAAAAGCGACAGGAGATAACGCTGAGTCTCAGATGATGGGACAACCCACCTTCCACCTTCCTTCTCAAGAACCTGAGGTTTATCATGACCGTATTTCGACTCCTCCCTGCCCGGTTACTGTCTCCTACCTCACATGTACCTTGAATTCAAATCATTACAACAATCTCTCACTTTATGTTTACCAATGAAACTACAAAGTTTAGGGCACTCTTTTTTTTTTTAATAACTACGCTTTCCTGTGTGAAGTGTGCTTTCCTTTTAGAAAATGGCAACATCTAATATTCTTTCCTCACCAAGTTGAGAGGACAACAATTAAGACTTTTATTTTTACTAATGTGTGGGACCTAAAAGCCTGCAGAACCAACAGAAAAGCTCCCGCCATGTTCTACAGTACCTTAATAATACCAATCTGCTTGAAGTAATCAGCCACAGACTCAATGGTAACATTTTCGCCCAAGCCCTGCACGAAGATGGTGTTGTTGTCTGAATTATCCTGTTCTGCTTGAACAAAAAAAAAAAAACAAAATGTGAATTTGAAGGAAACCAGCAAAGGTAAAACGAGTCAGTGACTCTTAACCCAACTCTAATACTGGATACTAAACTTTCAAAGAAAAAAATTCTGAAGAAACCAATCTGATTTAAGGTAAGACAAATAAGGGGAAAAAACCCACTACCCTTCTATTATTTAAGTGGCTATATGCTAAGCCATTTCACAAATTTAAATGTGATTTTTAACTATCCCTTGAAATGTGTTAATATCCACAGAAGAAACCCAGGGCTCAGGAGTTCACTGCAAGATCACACACTAAGTACAACAGTGTTTGTATTTTCAAAAGAAGACCCAAGATAAGAAACCTTTTTTACACTAAAATCCAACACACCACCAAAAGAGACTAAATCCTTCCCTTTATGGGTCTTTTGCAATTACTAGTTTGGACATGATCCACATTTTTAAAATCCACTGCTCTAAATCAGCAGTACCAGAACATGGTCTACACACAAATAGATCACCATCTCCTGGGACTTTTTAGAAATGCAGATTATCAGGATCCTCCCAGACCTACTAAGTTGCTGGGGAAAGAAACCACCGAGGAGATACTTCCGATACTCGTTTAAAGATCAGTACTGATTATGACGACACCTGAACTCCCTTCCCTTGATTTTCCTCCTTCTCCACCTGTTCCTTTTTTTTTTTTTTTTTTTAAGATTTTATGCATTCAGGGCGCCTGGGTGGCTCAGTGGGTTAAGCCACTGCCTTTGGCTCAGGTCATGATCTCAGGGTCCTGGGATCGAGTCCCGCATCGGGCTCTCTGCTCGGCAGTGAGCCTGCTTCCTCCTCTCTCTCTCTCTCTCTCTCTCTCTCTGCCTGCCTGCCTCTCTGCCTACTTGTGATCTCTCTGTGTCAAATAAATAAAATCTTTAAAAAAAAGATTTTATGCATTCATTCTGACAAAGAACACACTCAAGGACAGGAGCAGGCAGAGGGCAAGGGAGCAGCAGACTCCCAGATGAGCAAAGAGCTCAACCCTGGGTTCTATATCAAGGACCCCAGGATCATGACATAAGCTAAAGACAGATGCTTAACCGACTGGGCCACCCAGGCGCCCCTCTTCTTCTTTAAAGACTGTGTTTATTTGACAGAGACAGTGCACACAAATGGGGCGTGGCAGGCAGAGACGGAGGGAGAAGCAGACTCCCCCCACCCCACCCCACCCCAGAGCAAGGAGCCCAATGTGGGGCTGACGCCACGACCCTGGAGCAGGACCTGAGCAGAAGGCAGTTTAACAACCAAGCCACCTAGGCACCCCTCTACCCCTGCTTTTTCAGATTTCTGAAGTGTCCAAGAACAGCCCAGGAAAGTCCCAATACCACACTAGCTCTTCTTTCATGCCAGCTATGGACTCACCGGAGTCATGACGTGATCCTTGGTCCCGAGGGCCTTAAGTGACATGAAAAAAAAAAAAAACAAACAAACAAGAGAAGCTGTTAGTCAACAGGAAGAGACAGATAAGGAAAAAAATTAACACCAATTCACATTCTTGCAAAATCATCAGGTAAGTGCTCATAGCCTCATCCAAACCCTGTCCTGGGTTGCCTACCCAGAGAAAATCCTAGACAGGGCTGGGGAAGACACAAGCCCCTTTTCTTAAGATCTGTATGTAATTGAATCCCCACAGAAACAACTCCACACTTCAGAAAATTCTGCCTCCCCCAGCTCAGGCTGGGAAATGTCCTCAGCACAGACTGGGGGGGTCAGGAGGGAGACGACCCATTGCAGTTAACAAAACCAACTCATAGCCTGGCCCTATTCTCTCGCCCCAGAGAGAAACGGGCTCACCACCATCAATGTGATATGCATCCGTCCAGTTTCTCCAAAACTTTAACACCAAAGACACTTATCCCTTGTGGAACAATTTTTAATTTCAGCTTTACAAACCATTCTTAAAACCGTGTTGTTTCCCCAACCACATGAAAATAAAAAAACATACATAATAACTATTGTATTTTTAAAGCATGTCCCAGGGAACAGACCAGAAATCTTATTTCCATAATGCAGCCTCTATTTTTTTTCCAGAGACCATCTTTGACCGAAGTTTATCTGAATCCACCATATATAGTGTACCCACACTCAATTGACACCTAAATCATGAACCCGAGCCTTTGGCTTTAAATGTTGAGACAAATCAAGAAACCTTTTTGTTAGTTAACCAAACCAGAAAAGTTCCAGCTTACTGGGAGACTTCTCAAATTTGCCATTTTTCCATGAATTCAGTTTGTGCTGTTAAGACCTGGTTATTTCCCATGAGCCACACATGCTCCCAAACCTTTCTTGTCGTATAGTAGTCCACACCTTCCTTCCCAGAGCTAGTTTCTATTTGCCCGTCTTAGTTGAGTTTAAGCACGTAGATGTAGAATTGCATTGACACCATTCAGCATTTAATATATAATAAATATATACCAACTTCACCATCCTCAGGGCAGGACAGCATTTCACATCCCCCTTCCAGAATTAAAACATTTGGAGGTTGTTACACACACACACACACACACACACACACACACACACACTAACCTTGGACACACTGATCAAAAAGATCCTAAAGCCAAGTTGGCACCATGTGTTCCAGCACACACTCTCCAGTTTTTCGTAATGGTGGTCACTAAATGCCAGAGGTGGCAACACTCCTGTCAGAGGCCTACTGAACACCTCTTTTTAACCTGGGTCAAACCAATTTGGCACCAGACGACTGCGGAGTCTTCCCCCGCCTGCCTCCAGGGTTAGCACACATCTGGCAGCAGGTGGCAATCTACCCCACCCCTTTCTGGAGGTGGTTCTGGACACTTCAAAACCTTTTGACACTTAAAACACGCTAAGACATCTGCAAATGAACAATCAGACAAAGCATTGCTGGGAGTTGGGAATTTTGGAAACTCTGTTCACTTACCACCAAATTTATTGAAGCCACCACGGTCACTTCCGCTGGAGAAGACAAGTTAGAAGAAAGGACATGAAGCTTCCAACGGCTACAAAAGGGCGGTTTTTGTTTTGTTTTGTTTTTGTTTTTGTTTAACATTCCCCAAACATGGGTAGGTGTTTTGGGAAAAAAGATACAAGTGGCTACTAAAATACATTCCCCTTCCTGACCACCCCTTGTCTGACCTTTGAGCATGTCACACACACGTGTGCAATTTCTCAGACACAGTTTTTAAGGATTTTGCTTTTAAAAGGTTATGTATCTATTTCCTCTGGAAAAAAAAATGACCCATTTTCCTTGGTTGTTCTTCCGACGTAGCAGATGTTTATTCCTCTTGTCGTGAGTGGTTGACAACCCAGTAGTTGATTTAAAAACCCTACCCCAATTCACCCAGAAGACATTTCACACCAGGCTGGGGTAGCCCTGAACACATTTTTGTGGTTTTTGCTTTGAAAGCAGCAAGCAGACCCAACCCCATTCCATAAAAAGTCAAAACCAAAGGCAATGTCCCCTAAAGCAAGACAAACTCAGCTAAGCCCTACCCTAACTACTGAGCTGGTTTTGATCTGCCCCCCACCCCCGGGGTCACCCCTTCTACACTGCGAGAAGAGCGGAGTATTTTGCAATGTCACCTTTCATACCTGTGGCACATAAAATGCAGAGCAAGTTAACAGTCACATAACAGTTGTTTTTCTTTTTAAAGTTTTGCATTAAACACACGCACACAACAGAGTTTTCCTTATTTTTGTACGGTTTTTGAGACTGCCCCCACCCACCTCTGAATACTTACCACATACCACCTCATTTAAAAAACCTACTTTTTCCAAAAAAGGAGTTAACACACTGACATTCCCCCCCTTTTCAAAGGGAGACACAGGAGGGTCCTTCCAATCATATTTACCAACAGATTTGACCAATGCTTTAACATCAAATCTAAGGTTTTACTTCAAAATCAACTACAGCGGGAAGGAGTAGAAAGAGAAGGTCCAGCTGGACAAGTAACCAGGGAAGGGGACAGTGGAGCAAATAGATCAGACACCACTGTCAAGCGTTATTTTGTCCAGAAAGTCTGCACACTTCAGACAGCCCCATAACCGAGTCACACACAAAATCATTACTGCCAGTCAAAATCACTACAAATCAAGCTCATGGATTCAAATGACTACAGAATACGGGAAGAGAAGCCAACTCCTGGAAGCTGAAGTCATCACGTTAAGCATTAACAACTCCTTTAGAGGACACATGGGAATACATGTAACAAGTTTCCCTATTACCAGGAGTGGGATCATCGGTTTCCTTTGCAGAAAAAGTAGACTTTACTTCCATGTTTCTTGCCTAGGATATCAATGACTCCCAATCCATATACACTTATGTATTTTTTGCCCTTTTCTTTGGATATACAAGTGTCAGTACTCAAATCTCTATGCAGAGGTGTGGGTGATACAAGTTCGGGCTCCCAAATGCTCTCCAAAAAATGGGGATGTACAAAGAAACCACCAATGCCCCCAACTCCAAACCCTCATAGATCCCTAGAATAAAACTAATCATGCACTAAGAAACTGAGCTTCAAGGGAGATTCATGCAACCCTCCACACTCCCCCCACTGATGTTAGTTACTCCCTGGCTCACAAGAACACCTACCCCATGCCGCCTCTGCCTCCACGGCCACCTCCACGACCTCTGGGTTCATAGCCACCGCTGCTACGGTTGTAACCACCGCCACCGCCCCGGCCGCGGCCCCCACGGTCCTGCTGGCCTCCCCCGTAGCCACCGCCACCACCACTCTGGTCCTGATTGCCATAACCGCCGCCGCCACCACTCATGGAGGACTGATCTTGGCCGTAGTTACCTGTCAGGAGAGAAAGGATTCTTTAAACAAAAAAAATGCACATTGCCATTAAACACTGCCAAAAGATATAAGACAATGAAAATAAAGCCAGATGAGAAACAGGAATGCAAAAATTTTAAGAACCTTTTAGGGCAAGGGGCCAAGCAGTGCATATAAATCTCTACAGAAAATAGACAAGAGACACAGCTAAAGACCCCTCACCTCCACCACCCCCTCCGCCACCACCTCCACTGCTACTGTTGTACTGGTTCTGCTGTCCATAGCCTTGAGGGGGGTTATAGGAGCTTTGCTGCTGTCCGTAGCCTTGCTGCTGTCCACTATAGCCAGACTGCTGGCCATAGCCCCCACTCTGGGGCTGCCCGTAGCCGCTGCTCTGAGAACCACTACCATAACTAAGGAAAAAGAAAAAAAAAAAAAAACAGAATCATAATGCCAGCAGATCTACAACTTTATGTTTTGCACACCCCACCTCTGTACCCAACCCCCATTTCAAAGATTCCTACCCCTTCCCCCGACAATTACTCCTACTTGCTCCTTTTGCTGATGCACCATTCCTGATCAATTCAGCCCTAAGCACATTCCAAGCCTTCCCCTCAAAATTTCTTACCTTCCCGAGGTGCTGCTAGGAGCTGGCTGCTGGCCGTAGCCAGGATAAGAGGACTGTTGCCCATAAGATGACTGAGAACTCTGGCTACTGCCATAGCCACCAGTTGAGCCATATCCCTGGGGAGCTGACTGAGTGCCATAGCCTGCTATGAGGAAAAGAAAAGTCACAAAGACTATGAGAAAAGCGAGAAAACAGGCTGAAGAAAACATATACATCCTAATTCTCCCCGTACTTGGAAAATCAGCCTTTTAAAGCTGCTTGGAAATCCTATCTTGGTGGAGGATGCCCTTCCCTTCCACCGTAAAGCTAATACTAACTTATCAGTATTAATTAGTGCCACTCGCATCCCACCCAGCCCCAAGCCAGTCTTCAGGACCACTACTAATCATGACCCAAGAAAGTCCTATTCATTAACATTTTAACCTGCTTACACATGTGTAGTAACAAACGCAACCCACATTATTTACATATCAGGACCTCAGGGCAAATTCCACCCCTTGTGTATCATCAGGATACATAGTAGCCTGAATTCAAACATCTTAATGAAAATCACCCCCTCCCTCCATGAAAAGCCTCAAACTCTCCCTTTCTCTCCCCCACGTTTCACTGCGGAGGGGAAATGGGGAAAAGGGGCGCATAAACAGGAAGATTAAAAAGTCAAAAATAAAAGGAACCAGAATTACACACCCATTAAGTGTCTGTCTGCAAAGATGCAGACTCCACAAACTTAAGGATACAGACTAAGTGGAGAGAAACTCAGCATCTCAGCACTGCCCTGGATTAAGAAGAGCTACACGTTCACAAAGAGCAGGAAGAGGCGGGTAGCCCACCGCAGCAGACTCACTGTTCTGGGTCTGTCCGTAGGAAGAACCGTAGCTGCTCTGGCCATAGCCTGAAGTGTCCGACTGGCCGTAGCCACTGTAACTCTGCTGTCCATAGGGCTGATTGCTCTGCTGCGAGTAGCCCTGCCCAGGCTGGGTGGGGTAGGCCCCATAGCTAGAGAGAGAGTAGCGGTTCCATCAGGAAAAGATGTGACCTTGGCCACCCCTTGCCACTCGACCACCTGCAGACCCCGACATGACACTCACCTTTGGGTTGCTTGCTGGGTATAGTCTGCAAGAGAAAACACAACTTCGTTACCTTCAGCCATCCCTAGAGTCCAACAGAACTAAGGTTCTCAACCCACGCCGGGGCCCGGCCGGGAGACAGTGTCAACCGTGTTGCAAAAAAGGCAACAACTTCCTGGGAGAGGAAGGACAGGCTGGCAGGTCACCACCAAGGAAATTGAAAGGAACGAAATGAAAGGAAAACCAAACCTTCACAAACCCTAAGTCCTACCACTAGCGGAAGAAACCATGGAATCGGGTTAGAGAACTACGATTTTCTGCAACTTTAACTCGGGTCAGGAACTGCACAAATGCACACGGACTTCATTTTCCTGCCCACTCTGCAGGGTCACCGCCGGTCCCGCCGCCGTCACACACGGAAGCGCGACGCTTCCCGCGAGCCGGAGGCCGCACTCGCGCCGATGTGGCCTCCGCCCTCTCGGCCACGGCCTTAGGAGAGGCACGGCTCCAGCGGGGCGTCACGCTCTGCCCCGTCCTGGAGACGGCCAAGCGGGCTTCAGCGCAAAGCCGGGGGACCGAGAGAACTCTCCCGAATCCACAGGACAGGGATCCACAGCGGCCGGGGAAGGCCGATCCACGGTGCCCCCGTCCCGAGCCCCGACCTCCGAAGGCTCCGCCTTCTCTTCCGCGCTGCCCTCCCGGGGCTGTGCGGGGTCTCGGCCAAGCTACGAAGGCCCGACCCCCACACCAGCCCGTCTCGGGACAGGAAGCGAAGCGCTTCCCCCGCAGCACAGGGCCGAGGGCCGCGAGAGGGTGTGGCCTCGGGCGGCCGCTCCTCTCGGTTCCCACGTCAGGAAGCGGAAATTCAGGGGGCAGAACCCGCGGGGCGCGTCCCAAGCCCGTTCGACGAGCCCCCGCGACGGCTCCCCAAACCGTTAGGCGGGCGCACGGCCCCGATCCCCGGCCTCCGCCCCCGGCCGCGTGGCGACCGAGGCGGGAAGCAGGCGGTCCCGCCCCTTCCCGAGGGACCCGGCGGCGAGGCCCACCGCGGACGCAGCCGCGGAGCCCCCGGCGGAGGGTATCGCGACAAAAAGCAGGACTACGGCGCGGCGGGAGGGGCCCGCGCCGCGAGACCGGGGGAGGGGCCAGCAGGGCGCGTGCGCGCGCCGAGTGCCCGGATGCAGCACTGCGACAAAGCGGGCCGAGCTCGCGGCCGGCAGCGCGGGGAAGGCAGGCTCCGGGCCGAGCCTTTCCCTCCGTGTCTCCCGTTTCCAATCCCCCAGCGGCGCTGCTCTCAGATCTCATGTCAAGTGAAGCGACCGCGAAGGCAAGACGCCCCCCGCCCCGCGCAAGGCGCCAGAGGAGCGAAACAAGATGGCGACACGGGCCTCCCCCTTCCACCCTGCCGCCGCCTCCCGCCCGGGCTGCGAGAGGACCCTCCACGCGATCGCCGCCCAGGTCCCCCCGAAAAACAAAAGCCCAGCTCAGAGGAAACGAAGCCCGGGCTGGCGCGCCGCCGCCGCCTCGCGCCCTCACATACCGTTGGAGGCCATGTCCGCGCACGCGCGCACAGGCCGACAAGCAACGAGATTCCACCGCCGCAGAGCACCGCCGCCTCGAGGACTGAGCGGCCCCGCCTCCTGCGTCGGGGTTTAAGTACGCCTCCCGCCTACGCGCCGCGGCGGGACGCACCAAGTGTGGAAGGGCAGGGGGGAGCACGGGCGGACTCCCCCAGCTCTTCAGGGATCGCGGAGGGCTCTAGCCGACTCAGGGGAAGCGTGCTACCGAAGACCCTCCAGAGTAACACGAACAATCCTAGTCTTTCTGGCAAAGCCCTCCGACGCGCCCTGCAGGACTACCCCACGACGGCCCCACCCCTGTCAAGGTATGGTACGGTCTGATTAGCCTCTGGGGGCGGAGCGAGGGGCCCAGGGCGTCCCGGACGCTACTGGAGGCGCAGCCGGGAGTCGCGGGGCGGGAACCGGAACGCTTCTGGCCCCTCTCCCTGGGCCCCACTTTCACTCGGGATGGCCCTGCCGCCGCCCCAGACGCTCGGGGCCTCCCGCTCCAGCCTCCCTTTCTGGCTCAAGCGTTCCTTCCCCGACCGCACACCCCCCGCGTCTCGGTTTCCACCGCGTCGTCCGCGGCGGTTGGGTCTCCCCGGCGCCCGCCCGGAGCTGCGGGTGGTGACGGTTGACCCGAAGGAAAGCAGGGCGTTTGCGGGGACCCCTGAGTCCCGGTGCGGTCCGGCACTGACCCGCCCCCCCGAAGCCTCTCGCCTGGCGACGGGACTGGGGCGCCCGGGCCTTCTGGACCGCAGCGTGGAGATTGGGGTGGGGGTCTCCCTTACTCCTTTTACTGGGAAGCCCTGCCAGGTGGCCGATGTGGAGACCCAGCAGTGCCTGGTGCTTACAGGGACTTTCAGTGCTTTCAGAATCCACCATCGGGGCGCCTGGCTGCCTCGGTCAGTGCAGCGTGTGACCCACCTTGGGGTTAGGAGTTGCAGCCCCATGCTGGGTGCAGAGAGTAGTTAAAATAAAATCTGTAGGGGCGCCTCTCTGGCTCAGTAGTTAAGCCCGGGACTCTCGGTTTCCACTCAGGTGGTGGGCTCAGGGTGGGCTCAGGGTGGCGGGACCCAGCCCCACATTGTCTCGGTGCTCAGCCAGAGTCCGCCTGAGGTTTCCTCTCTCCGGCTCCCGAGCCTGCTCGTGTGCTCTCTCCCTCCCAAATAAACCAAACCTTTCAAGAAATAAAATCTTACGGGAAAAAAGGATAACTGATTGCTTTCCCATCACCATCTTGTGAAGAAAGTAAAGGTACAAGAAACGTCAGACTAAGGCCAAGTGCAGTCCAGACTGTAGAGTGATGGAGGGTTCAACCTGATTCCAGTCCAGGTCTGTGGGGCTGCAAAACACTGTTTTTGTTACGTGAACGCTTTGCAGTGTTCTGAAGCCTGTTCACTCCTTGTGAACAAGGACAAAAAGTGAAATTCAAATTAACTTGCAACTTGCACTCTAATCAGCCTGGCCTAGAGAAGGAAATTTTAAAGTATTAAATAAAACAAGACAAATGAAATTAATCCTGTTACACTTGCCAAGCAGATTTTCCTTCTCAAATTACCTTTGACCTGGGTTCCAGAACTTCCTTTGTAGATTTGACACTTTATCCTAGAGAAACAATTAAGGACTATGCCCTAGGCTTGCCCACAACTTCTACAAAATTCCTGATTGAGGGGCATCTGGGTGGCTCAGTGGATTGAGCCTCTTCCTTCAGCTCAGGTCATGGTCTCAGGGTCCTGGAATCGAGCCCCACGTCAGGCTCTCTGCACTGCGGGGAGCCTGCTTCCCCCTCTCTCTCTGCCTGCCTCTCTGCCTACTTGTGGTCTCTCTCTGTCAAATAAATAAATAAAATCTTTTTTAAAAAATGAAGTGGATTTAAATGCACAGATAACGAAGAATACCCAAGCTCTATTATTAATGGTGGGGGTGGGGGGGCAAGTTGCTGAGCAATGTGTGTCCTATGCTATCATTTGGGGCTTGAAGAGGGAGAATGAATAACTGACATATGTGTGTCTTTATGCATATAATATCTGGAAGAAAAGTGGTTATTTCTGGGGAAGGAATCTGAGACACCTGGCATCAAGTGTATGAAGAAAACTCAATTTTCCCTAGATCCTCTTTTATATTTTAATTTCTTACTATGAATGTATATTGACCAATTCATAAAAGAAACTGACTTACAGAACAGCCCAGCAAAGTTGCTGAAAGGGTGTTACGGGGGACCACCAGGGCGGGAGGGGTAATCCGTTTTGCAGTGAGTAGGATGTGATGGGCCAGCCTTCCCTGAGGTGATGACATTTCACCGAGGAGTTTACCAGCTGCAAAAGGATTTGTCAGCCCAAGACCAGCAAGAACAGAAAAAGGGAGGAAACCACCTGACTGGGTTCTTGTCCTGGCCTTGCACTTAGGCTGGTGCCCTGTCTACAAAGCTCAGAAGGGAGAGCTGAAAATGCCCCTCTTCCCAGGAGCCTGAGGGGCAGTGGGGAGCAGTGGAGGTCTGGCACTGGGCCAGACCTGGACCACTTGCAGCCTGCAGTGCAAGTAGAGAAGAGCACCCCTTCCTCCAGGCCAGTGCAGCCAATGCAGGCCTCAAGGGTTGAGGAAAGGAGCAGGAGCTGAACTTCTTTCTTTCTTATTTTTTTCTCTCCTTTGTAAGTAATCTCTACTCCCAACCTGGGGCTCGGAAGTTCACTCAGTCCCAACTAGCTATTCTGTAGGACGAAACCCACACCATCCTAAGCAGAGGCCTCGAGGCATGAAAAGACTCCGCTACTTCATATCACTCAAAACAGGAATAGAAGAAAGTGACCTTGGAGATCAATTGTAAATACCAAATGATATTTCCATTTACAAGTCATCTGTAACTTGGCTTGGAACATAGTAGGCGTGAGTAAAAGTCCTTTTCTCTCTCACCCATCCTTCAAGGTATATGGCTTCAAGAAAGAAATAAATGCTTTATTATTTCTTTGGGCAGGATAGGGAGGGTCTCTGTGTGTACCTCCCTCGGGTTTTGTGTCTCTAGGAGAGGTTGTCTCAGGCAACAGAACTGGAAAGTAAATACTGAGCAGAAAATTGGGCTGCACTAAGAGAAAAGCTGCATGCACCAGCTGGTAAAGCGCCGCACAGGTCACTGGGTCTGAGCAGGAAGGGCAGGGTCAGGAACCTGAACAGGCACCGGGTGAGGAGTCGGGGACCGTGGGAAAGTTTCCCATCATTGTGCCACAGTCACCCCCAAATGGGTTAGATGTCCCAGGGGAACGAATTAGGCAACCCTGAATCCTGGCACCTGGTTCATGAAAATTGTAATGTAAAAGACTCTGGTGGCATTCCAGCATCATCACCTTTCTCAAAGACCCAGGACCCTAGGGTTTTCGATTCTAAAGACAAAGGAAAAGAAAAAAGGGCCTAGAAAGAGTAGCAGAGTAGGGGCTTCCTGACAAATATGCAGAAGAATCTGACAAAACTTGTTTATGCTTGACTTGTTCATGCAAAGATCTGAACCCTCGCATGCTAAAAATATATATCCGATTTATTTGCTTATTTTGACAGGAAGATACAAGTAAAACTATTAAGAAGAGTTCTGACTTTCTCTGTGGGGCAACTAAAAGAAAATTTATAAATATGAAAACCTTTTTTTGAATGGATGTTTCAAGGAAACTATGATCCACCTATGTATTTTAAACTTGCTAGGAATGACATTTTACTTATTTTGTTTTAAAGATTTTATTTATTTGTAGAGAGAGTGTGTGAGGTCAGGGAGGCGGGGTCAGAGGAAAAGGGACAAGCAGACTCTGCGCTAAGTGCAGAGCCCAACTCAGAAGCTCGATCCAACTCACCCCTAGGAGTGACATTTAAAGATTTTATTTATCTGGGACGCCTGGGTGGCTCAGTTGGTTGGACGACTGCTTTCGGCTCAGGTCATGATCCCGGAGTCCTGGGATCGAGTCCCACCTCGGGCTCCCAGCTCCACGGGGCGTCTGCTTCTCCCTCTGACCTTCTCCTCACTCATGCTTTCTCTTACTGCCTCTCTCTCAAATAAATAAATAAAATCTTTAAAATAAAAGAAGATTTTATTTATTTATTTGAGAGAGAGAGGATGAGAGAGAAAGAGAGCATGAGAAGGCAGAGGCAGAGGGAGAAGCAGACTCCCCGCCGAGCAGGGAGCCCAGTGTGGGACTCGATCCCAGGACTCCAGGCTCATGACCTGAGCCAAAGGCATTCACTTAACCAACTGATCCACCCAGGCACCCCTAGAAGTGACATTTTAAAAAGTAAAACAAGGGACACCTGGATGGCTCAGTGGGTTAAAACCTCTGTCTTCGGCTCAGGTCATGATCTCAGGGTCCTGGGATTGAGCTCTGCATCAAGCTCTCTGCTCAGCAGGGAGCCTGCTTCCCCCCTCTCCCTCTCTGCCTGCCTCTCTGCCTACTCGTGATCTCTGTCTGTCAAATAAATAAATAAGTAAATTTTAAAAAACTTAAAAATAAAAATAATAAAAAGTAAAATAAATCGTGGTGCTTGGGTGGCTCCGTTGTTAAGCGTCTGCCTTTGGCTCAGGTTTTGATCCCAGGGTCCTGCATCAGGCTCCTTCCTCAGCAGGGAACCTGCTTCTGCCTCTACCTCTGCTTGTGCCCTCGATTTCAAATAAATTTTTAAAATTAAAAAAAAAAAGGAAAACAAATCAGTGGGATAGTTTACATTATTTGCTTTCCCTACTAAGTTTTTGAAATCATATGGGCCACCAAGATGAGTCTGAAAAGGCTATATACACCAAAAAGGGATAGACAGATACATGCACACACCTAGAAGGATATCTCTAGTAATATCCATGACAGCTTTTGTTTCCCACTAAACAGTTGTTTTTCCAATGTTGTTAAGAATTTGGGGGAAAAAAGAAGAAGAAGAAAATAAAAATTAAAAAAGAATTTCGAAAAAAGGGGTGCCTGAGTGGCTCAGTGGTGAAGGGTCTGCCTTGAGCTCAGGTCATGATGCCGGGGCCTGGGATGGAGCCCCGCATCCAGCTCCCTGCTCAGCGGGGAGCCTGCTTCTCCCTCTCCCACTCCCCCTGCTTGTGTTTCCTCTCTCACTGTGTCTCTGTCAGGAAAAAATAAATAAAATCTTTAAAAAAAAAGAATTTTGAAAAAAATTTAAAAAAATAAAAGAATTTGTCCTAAGGCTTATACCTTTTAGCTGACTAGAAGCCAGAGAATTTAGCAACTCCTTTCTTTAGTGAAAGTTTCATATGAGATAACTTAGAAAATTTTTTTTGAAAAAATAGGTCTGAAAAACATGGCAAAATACACTGGAAGATTTTCTTCTCGTTTTAGACATTTTCTTTCCTGATGGTCCTTACTGAAATAAGAAGACATTTTTATGGGTAAATTTGGCCTTAGTAATTTTTAGCAGAAGATGTGTTTCTTCTCTGTGGTAAGAGGAGAAAGACATTATCCCAGAAGCCCAACCACTACTGAGTGTAAAATTGAAGATACAGGCATGGTTTATTTTAGTCCACAGAGAAAAATAACATAACCCCGCTCAATGTAATTATTGTTTGCTACTTTTCTATGACAATAGGCAAAACCTTCTGGGCCAGTACCAAAATCGTGTGGAAATTCGCTGATAATCGTATCAAAATGTACCCAAATGTAGGGGAGTTATGGGTTTGTGATTCGCCAGAGTTTTCATATTTCAGAGCCTCCTTCTACTGGTCTAAGACAACATGTAGTATTTACACTGAAATGGTTCAAGTAAACTCGCTGGGTGAGTCTTCCAGAATAATTTTGAATTAGCTTCCAGAACTCTTATTCAGTGGTGTTACCTAAGGAATGTAATAAACACTTGAATACTCCCAAGTACTAGAGAGTAATTGGAATTTATGGGGAAAACCTTAGGACTTTCTAGGATAGTTACACCCAACCTAGGGCTCAATCTTGTGACCCAGAGATCAAGAATCACATGCTCGGGGCGCCTGGGTGGCTCAGTGGGTTAAGCCCCTGCCTTCAGCTCAGGTCATGATCTCAGGATCCTGGGATGGAGCCCCACGTCGGGCTCTCTGCTTGCTGAGGAGCCTGATAACTCCTCTCTCTCTGCCTGCCTCTCTGCCTTTAAAAAAAAAAAAAAAATCAGGTTCCAATAGCATTGATTCTAGTTGGTATGCTGGGGACCTTATGACTAGAAGTGTTCAACAGGCCAGCTGGGACCTGCACACTACAGAGGCTGTCTCAGGATGCCCAGGGACCATTGCACCCGCTTCAACAGATGTGCTGGCCAGCTACTCTGTTTGTAAATTATGTTGGTATATCCGAAGCCCAAAGTGGACGGGCAAAGATGCTCCTTTATGGATAAAATACAAAGCTCTGGATAGTACAGTAATTTAAAGATATACTTTTGTGTGATAAGACATTTCATAAAACAAATATTTTGGAGAAACGTCAATATGTATGAAAAGAAAGTAAGGAAATGAAGAAAGAAGAAAGTAACCCCAAAAAACTTTTCTTTAGGTAGGTTACAGCTATCTACAGCTACCATATTAGAAACTGATAAACTTTTAATCATCATTACATGTTATGTAGTCTCTGGAAAACTTCAGAGAGTGAAAAAGGCAAATGATCTCTTTGTATTATTATGAAAATAGGTTTGATGTTACAGCCCATCTAAAAGTGTCTGGGAACCCAAAGAGTTCCCCGGACCTCACTTTAAGAACCGCTAAGCTAGATTATGATGCTATAGTAATAAAATAACACACATGAGTTTACTTCTTGCTTATGCCTCATGTCCAGCGAGAGCTCTGCTCTGCATCATCCTCATAATGGGACCAAACTAGAACACTGGGGGTTTTGGGGGCGAGGGGGAAAAACAAGCGCCAGAGGTCTCCGAATTAAAGCTTTGGTCCAGTAGTTGTACATTCATTTCCATTTACAATTCACTGGGCAGAACTAGTCACGTGGCTTTCCTCAAGCGCAGGGCGGGGCCAGGAAGGACAATCCTGCCCTGTGAAAATGATTCTTTCTCCTTGAAAAAATTCTTCTTTCTCAGAAGCCCCAGCCGACTGTCGGTGGGTCAGAATTGGATCGATTTCTGATAAAGAGGAGCAGTGTTAACCCAAAGAGGCTCAGAACTTCAGGGCAGAGGGTAGGGCACCTTGCTTCCATGAACATATTGCTGCCCATCCAGTGGCTGAACAAAATTGGGGTCTGATTAGCAAGAAAAAAGGGAAGGAATAGCTTTCACCGTCTTCCCCCTTCCTTTTGGTTTCAGTGGGCTCTCACGCTAGCAATCTCAAAAAGTATAATGAAATAGGAAGGAAACACACCTAGAATGTATCTCTTTTTTTCCTTTTTTATTTTTTTTTAAAGATTTTATTTATTTATTTGACAGAGAGAAATTACAAGTACACTGAGAGGCAGGCAGAGAGAGAGAGAGAAGGAAGCAGGCTCTCTGCTCAGCAGGGAGCCCGATGTGGGACTCGATCCCAGGACCCTGAGATCATGACCTGAGCGGCTTAACCCACTGAGCCACCCAGGCGCCCCCCTTTTTTATTTTTTTTAAGTAAACTCTATCCCCCACTACGTGGGGCTCGAACTCACAAGATCAAGAGTCACAAGCTCTACCAACTGAGTCGGCCAGCGGCTCCAGAGTGTATCTCCTAAAACGGGAAGATCTCCATCTGGAGCGATACTCGTTACAAGATAGCAAAACTGAGTACTGTATTTCATCACAACTAGTTCCAGCCAGCTGAAACTAATAAAGAGGCATGGACTTTGAGTGAGTTCCAGATGCCAGACCCTTATGGGACGGAACTGAAGACTCCTTCTTTTTTTTTTTTTTTTAAAGATTTTATTTATTTATTTGACAGACAGAGATCACAAGTAGGCAGAGAGGCAGACAGAGAGAGAGGAGGAAGCAGGCTCCCTGCTGAGCAGAGATCCTGATGTGGGGCTCGATCCCAGGACCCTGGGATCATGACCTGAGCTGAAGGCAGAGGCTTTAACCCACTGAGCCACCAGGCACCCCTGAAGACTCCTTCTTGACCAATGAACAATGGGCTTTTTTTTAAGATTTTTATTTATTTATTTGACAGAGATCACAAGTAGGCAGAGAGGCAGGCAGAGAGAGAGGGGGAGAAGCAGGCTCCCTGCTGAGCAGAGATCCTGATGCGGGACTCGATCCCAGGACCCTGAGATCATGACCTGAGCCGAAGGCAGCGGCTCAACCCACTGAGCCACCCAGGCACCCAATGGGCCTTGTTTTAGCCACCTGGGTCAAACCTATGGATTCATTCCATTCTATCCAAAGTGTTCAGTTTTCATTCTTAATTAGCATATCACCATGAAAACCCCCTCTTAATATTCAGCTCTCTTGACCTCTCCCACTCAGCAACCGTCCCAGTGAATTTCTTCTTCTGTCAAACACATTCAGCTAAAAAAGCTATTTCAAACTTTGGTGATCTTTGCTTTATTCACTGATAGAAATGATACAATGTTAGGGGCACCTGGGTGGCTCAGTTGGATAAGCACCCAACTCTTGGTTTGAGCTCGGGTCATGATCTCGTGGTGACAGGATCAAGCCCTGAGTAGGGCTCTGCACTCAACGTAGAGTCTGCTTCAGATTCTCTTTCCCTCCAGCTCTCTCTCACAAATAAATAAATAAAATCTTTTAAATAATAAAAATGGGAATTTTGTCCACAAGTTGACCATCTAGAACAAGAGTCAATTAAACATTTTCCATAAAGCACAGACAGTAAATATTTTAGGCTTTGTAAAGGTCTCTGTAGCAAGTACTCGACCCTGTCTTCATAGCACTAAAGCAGCCCTAGACAGCAGGTCAATGCATGGAAGTAGCTGTGGTACCATGAGACTTGACTTACAAAAAGAGGTTGATGGCTGGATTTGGCCAGAGGGCCAGTCTGCCAGCTCCTGAATTAGAATTAAAACCACTGAACTATGATCTATTATTAAAACCAATCTGAAAGCAGGGTAAAAATCAAGTTGCAGATCCATGGGTAAACCCAAGTCTCCTGAGAGATCTCCTCTATGGAACAGTCCGCAGCAGACAAAGGATCAGAAAGCCACATAATTTCTTCTATGAACTGATTGGGGCCAAGTATAAATCAGCCTGTCATACCTTAGACGCTTCGTGTACTAACCTAACCCAGGCAGTGGCCTGCAGTGATCAGAAATTTAAGATCATTTCTAGGGAGGGTCAACTACCAAAGGAGCTAACCCAATCCAAAACCAAGATACAAAGCAGGTGCTCCTCTATAAAGAACTATGAGAAATAATGATCTATCAGAGGGCAGGGCCAGGCAAGATCACCTGAAGACCACCGCCCATTCTAACACCCTGATCCGCCCAGCTTGAGTCCACTGTTCTGGACCAAGAACTTGCCAGGGAAGTAAGGTTGTGCCTTTCAAAATGACTAGTAGTATGATACTGGAAAAAGGCATCAAGGCCATTTCTTGTGGGCATTGCTGGCCATACTCAGCAGCTTAATTTAATTATCAGAGCTTTGAGCAGCCACAGAAGATTTTTTAAAGTTTATTTGTCTTTTTAAGTTTTTTTAAAGAAAGTATTTAATATAGGGATCAGGGAGAGGAACAAGCAGACCCCACACTGAGAACAGAGCCCTACATGCGGCTTCATCTCACGACCTGGAGATCACAACCTCAGCAGGAACAAAGAGTCAGACACTTAACCAACTGAGCCACCCAGCACCCCGTAAAGTTAATTTTTATTTAAGTAATCTCTACACCCAACATGGGGCTCAAAATCAGGAACCTGCTATCAAGAGTCACATCCTTTTCCAACTGGGACAACTAGGCTCTCCGTCCACAGAAATTTTTCCGTCCACAGAAATTTTTTAAGCAGGGGCAAGTAATTTCAAAATTTGATGTAATAGCAGCCAAGATCCCATTCCTGTGGACCATGGGAGCAGATAGGAGCAATAGTAAGCTGGATACATAATCTAAAGCAGATGTCCAATAGGACTTTCTGCAGTAAAGAAATGTTCTACATCTCTGCTGTCTAGTGTGGGAACCACTAGCCACACGCGGTATCGGGCATTTGAAATGCGGTTAGTGTGACTAAGGAAATGAATTTCAATTTCCGCTTAAGCAGTTTTAATTTTAATTTTAGCAGCCACATGTGACTAGTTACCTCTGTGTGGACAGTACCGGTCTCGAAGTCTAGCACATACAGCTTTAGTCCCATGGGAGCTTTTGGGATTCAATGAGAAACCCTCAATATCCTGATAATAATGCACCAGTTTCTGTAGTAAGAGAATCTGAATGGGTTTCTGTTACCTATAGCTTTCTTCCTCATACACCCATTTTATTAATTAATTAATTAGTTATACTTAATTTATATATTTCTTTATTTGCAAGTAAGCTCTATGCCCAACGTGAGGTTTGAACTCACAACCCTGATATCAAGAGTTCCATGCTCTACCAACTAAGCCAGCCAGTTGAGACTCACTTTACTCATTTGGTAAATGAGCCAGTTGGTACCCATGTACTCATTTTAGATGTTTAGAATTCAGAGAACAAAACCCACCCCCAGGAGAAGTAACTGCTATGGTATGAATGCCCAAGATCCTACCCTGCCCCATGCCCCCCGTTGACCAGAGGAGTCCAGAAAGCTTCCTGGTTCAGCCTCCAAGTCAGGGCCCTATTGCTTCTAGCCACTTGTCAAAAATCTTGCCCTCACCTCCATCCTCTTGGTCACCTGTCTCACCTGCAGGGACCGCACTGGCTCAGCCACGCTCTTCGGTTTTGCGCAGGAGAACCCCACAGCTGCTCTCCGCTGAGGCAGAGGGTGTCTATTCCAGACACAAGTCAGACCATTCCCTCTGCTTCTCAGGAACCACCCCCGAATGGCATGTAACAGCTCTCACTAAACTGAGGCACTCTTAGGGCCCCTGCGTGGCTCAGTCGGTTGGTTGAGCATCCGACTTTGATTTTGTCCCAGGTCGTGATCTCGGGGTCATGGGATGGAGCCACCATTGAGCCCTGTGCTCAGCATGAAGTCTGCTTGGGATTCTCTCTCTCCCTCTTCCTTCTCCCCTGCCCCCCAAAATAAATAAGTCTTTAAAAAAAAATAGTGAGGTATTCTTAGTTAAAGTAGGACTGCTCATTTGAGACCAAACTACTGAGTCCTGGGGCGATTTCTTTTTTTCTTTTTTTTAAAGAATTTCTTTTTTTTTTTTAATTTGGGGGCGCCTGGATGGCTCAGTCATCAAGCGTCTGCCTTCAGCTCAGGTCATGATCCCAAGGTCCTGGGATGGAGCCCTGCATGGGGCTCCCTGCTGGGCCGGAAGCCTGCTTCTCCCTCTCTCTCTCCCCTTCTTGTGTTCCCTCTCTCGCTCTCTCACTCTCTGTCAAATAAATAAATAAAATCTTTTTTCTCAATATTTTCAATAAGAAATTAAATGTTCTTCATCCAATAAGTAAATAAATAAAATCTTTAAAATATGTATATATATATATATATTTTTTTTTTTTTTTTAATTTTTCATTCAGGAGACCGGGAAAGCACAAGCAGGGTGAGTGGCAGAGGCAGAGGGAGAAGCAGGCTCACTGTCGAGCCCGGAGCCGGGCGCTGGGCTCCATCCCAGGACCTGGAGATCTTGACCTGAGCCGAAGGTGGACTCTGACCCCTCTGAGCCACCCAGGCACCTCCTGGGGCACTTTCTGGCTCCAGTAGGCCTCAGCTGCTCCGGCGCTACATGGAGAGAAAGGCGGGGGGACTCGACCACTCTGGTCCCTGGAGACCAGGTGTGAGGGGCAGGTGGCGCTGGTGTCTCCAGTGAAGCGGAGGGAGAAGCAGTTACTCTTCCCCTCACAAGGGCGAGCACCAGAAGGCGGGGCGGAAACCGCTCACGAGCCTTCTGCAGCGTGGAGTCAGGATGTCCTCAACTTTCATCAGGAATTTCTCAACTATCCCCATTCAGAAGATCACCCCGTCAAGTAAGGTGGACCAGGCACTTTAGACCGTCGCTCAGGTTATCCTGGAGCTCCAGAAAGTCTCGTTCTTCCCGAGCAGAGGCAGCAGCACAGTAACTTAGCAAGACAATATTATGGCCAAGGTAATAGGGTAGCCAGATTTAGCAAATAAAAATACAGGACACCCAATTAAATCTAAATCTCAGATAAACACAAATTATATTTTTTAGTATAACTATATCCCCAATATTGCAAGGGACATAGTGATACAAAAACAATTACTCATGGATTACCTGAGCTTTAACTGAACATCCTCTGTTTTCATCTAGGCAGACCCTACAGGGGGTTACATCTGCTTGAGCGCTACCCAGACGGAAGTATTTGCAGGCTCACTCTGTAAGGGCACCCATTCTGGGGCGCATTAGAGCGGACGCTCCCGATTCTTTTCTGAGGAGACACATGGTCCTGCCCACGAGCTCTTCGCCGGGCAGCCCTGACCAGAAGCGGAGCAACTTCACCTGGGTGGACCTTCTCTCTGCACGAGGGGACGCAGTGCCACCGGCCCGCCAGTAGCTGCTGTGACGGGAGACGGCTCTGCCCCTGACCTGTTGAGACGGTCCCCTGCTCCCTCCACCCAGCACCTTTCAAAAGCTTGGCTGAGAGAAGCAATCTTTTTCTTCCAGTTTTCTTGAGAAGTGACTGACCTACGAGAGAAACAATATTTTTAAAGGATTATCTGAAGGATGTCTTCTTTTGTAGGTCAGTGATAACCTTCTTACTGAGAAGGCCAATTCAGAAAATAAGTAACCTGTTACCAAATTTTTTTTAAAAGAAATGATCTTTTTTTTTTTTATCAGGGAGGTGATGGCAACAACTTTGCTTAAGCATGCTTTTATTGCTTCTCCAATTGCTAAGGGCTTTGGCTAAACTTTCAGAAACTATATAACCCTTATTCCCTGGTGTATCTGAGGTAATATTCCACCTTCTACCAAAGCTTGTGGTCTAGGAAAGCATTTTTGGATCTGGTTCAGTTCATTTATCCTTAACTGACCCTGGAATTCACTCACTTGCAAAATGTGTTCTGTCTCTTTTCATTCAGGTGTAAGCACCCTACAGTAAAGCGCATGAAGTGGACTAATCTTAAAGGGTCGGCTTAATGAAATTTCGTTTGTGTACACCTGTGTGGCCACCACCCAGATCAAGATCTATAACTTTCCTGCACTCTAGCACGTTCCTTTTCATTCCTTCCTGGTCAGTACTTCCACAGTGGTAACCACTATTCTGACTTCATCAATATCAATTAGTTTTGTTTGTTCTTTTTTTTTTAAGATTTTTTTTTTTTTTTGAGATAGAGAGTGCGGAAGAGAGCACAAGCTGGGGGGGGGTGGGTTGGGGAGGGACAGAGGGGCAGGGGGAAGCGACTCCCTGCTGAGCAGAGAGCCCAACTCAGGGCTCAACCCAGGACCCTGAGATCATGACCTGAGCCAAATGCAGACGCTTAACAGGCTGAGCCATCCAGGTGCCCCTAGCTTTGTTTTTGATGTTGTTGTTGTTGTTGTTGTTTTTATCAATAGACTTTTTTTTAAGGATAAGAATTGGTTTGTTTTTTTTTTCCTAAAGATTTTATTTATTTATTTGTCAGAGAGAGAGAGTGAGCGAGAGCGAGCACAGGCAGACAGAGTGGAAGGCAGAGTCAGAGGGAGAAGCAGGCTCCCTGCGGAGGGCAAGGAGCCCGATGTGGGACTCGATCCCAGGACGCTGGGATCATGACCTGAGCCGAAGGCAGCTGCTTAACCAACTGAGCCACCCAGGCGTCCCTGGGTTTTTTTTTTTAATGACTTATTTGACACAGAGAGAGAGAGGGAGAGACAGCACAAGCAGTGTGGAGAGGCAGAGGCAGACGCAGACTCCCAGCTGAGCAGGGATCCTGATGGGGGACTCCATCCCAGGACCTGGGGTTATGACCTGAACGGAAGGCAGACACTTAGCTAAGTGAGCCACCCAGGAGCCGTACTCTTAAGTTGCATATAGTTGGAATCATAGAGTCTGAACCTTCTCTTTGGTGAACAAAAAACGGGTCATTCTTTTTTATTGCTACACAGTACTCCATTGTATCAAAGCACCACAATAATAAATTGTGGTATAAATTGTCAATTTTCCTGTTATGAGACATCTGTGGTGTTTCTAGGTTTCGACTTTTGTGAATAAAACTGCTATGGACACTACATTATGCTCAAGTCTTTTGGCACACTTGTTTCTCTTGTCTAATCATAAGTATTTTGGAATCATAAGACAAGTATGCATACAGCTTAAGTCAATACTGCCAATTTTCTTTTTTTTAACATTTTATTTATTTTTAAGGTATATTTTACCTTATATGGCAAAAAGGACTTTGGGCCCATTAATCATGTGGATCCTTAAACTCGGAGGACCCTTCCTGGTTTGGTCAGACAGAAAGATGTGAAGACAGATGAAGGGTCAGAGAGGGGCTCCTGGTCAGTAAAACGTCTGACTCTTGATCTCAGGGTCCTAAGTTCAAGCCCCACATTGGGCTTTAGGCAAAAGAGAAGAAGTCAGAGAGATGCAGCCTTCCTGGCTCTGAAGATGGGGAAGGAGGGCCAGGACCCCATGACTGAGAGCAGCCTCTAGCAGCTGAAAAGGCAAGGCAATGGCTTCTCCCTTAGCGCCTCCAGGAAGGAACCCAGCCCTGCCTAGCAAGACTCTTGTCATATTTTTAACTCTCAGAAGTATAGGGTAACAAATTGTTATAGCTTTAAGCCATTGATTGTATGACCGTTTGTTCTATGGGCGACAGAAAACGAGCATGGTAGCTGACCTGAAAGTCCCCTTCCACGGACCAGACCGCAGGAACGGTGTGTCTGCTATGGTTTCTGCTACCCAGAGGCAACCACCACATCATCATTTCATTGACTTGTGGTTTGACTGTAGGGTTATTGGCTGCCAGTAAGCAGCACAATAAAAACCAACCTCATGACACTCTTTGTTGCTTTTGCCATAATGGTGCTACTGAAGAAGAGTTCATTACCCAGAAGTTTCCTCCCCATCAGAACCTGCAAGAGAAAATGAGTTTCCGTCCTAGGACCTGGAGGAGACTCTGCTTGGTTTTCCCTCTTTGTGTTTGTTGGTTGTTAGGAAGCTTAGAACAGCGATTCTCAAGCAAACACATCTTGGGCTGAAGAACTACCGGAATTCCCAGAGGCAGCTTTTGCGAACTGTCGTTGCAACCCAGAAATTTCAATCTGTCTCCCTAAAGCAAAGTGGTCCCCCTTCCCCCCACAAGAACCTTTGCTTTGGTGAGCCACTATTTGATGATAGACAAAACTCTCTAAAGGCCTGATATATAAGGGAAATCATTTTAGACTTCATTTTAAAAAATATTTAATTTATTTATTTGAGAGAGCGAGCGCGAGCTCACGCGCATGCGGGCTGGAGTGCAGGGGGAGGCCAGAGGAAAAGGGATAACCAGCCTCCCCACTGAGCAGGGAGCCAGACTCCACGTGTCTCCATCCCAGGACCCCAAGACCGTGACATGAACCAAAGGCATACACTCAACCAACCGAGCTACCCAGGTGCCCCTACATTTCTTTCTAACTCAGCATGACTACATAAACTTTGTTTAAACTAAAAGCTGGGGAGTGCTTGGCTGGCTCAGTCAGTAGAAGACACAACTCTTTTTTTTTTTTTTTTTAAGATTTATTTGTTGGGGGCGCCTGGGTGGCTCAGTGGGTTAAGCCGCTGCCTTCGGCTCAGGTCATGATCTCAGGGTCCTGGGATCGAGTCCCGCATCGGGCTCTCTGCTCAGCAGGGAGCCTGCTTCCTCCTCTCTCTCTGCCTGCCTCTCTGCCTACTTGTGTTCTCTGTCAAATAAATAAATAAAATCTTTCAAAAAAAATTAAAAAAAAAAAAAAAAAAGATTTATTTGTTGGGGCGCCAGGGTGGCTCAGTGAGCTAAGCCTCTGCCTTCAGCTCAGGTCATGATCTCAGGGTGCTGGGATCGAGCCCCGCACTGGACTCTCTGCTCAGCAGGAAGCCTGCTTCCTCCTCTCTCTCTGCCTGCCTCTCTGCCTACTTGTGATCTCTCTCTCTGTCAAATAAGTAAATAAAATCTTTTTTTTAAAAACATTTATTTATTTATTTACTTACTTACTCACTTATTTGAGAGAATCAGAGAAAGGTAAGGTTGACGCTCCTGCTCCCTGAATTCCTTGACATTAAAACTTGTGATTCCTGCCTATATGTTAACCTATAATCTTTTGACTTTTGTAAGATACAAAAAAGTATATAATCCTGTAAATAACCCTGTAAGAACCGTTCATTCTTTGGAGCACTTTCTTCCCTGTGAAGACTGTGTTTCCCAGGCAGATTTCCTACCTTGGGCTCCAATAAAACTTTCTTAACTTTTAGGGATTCCAAAAATTTTTTTTCATTTTGCATCAGCACATTTAAAGGAGCAGGTCCTATTCCTCAAATCTCTTGAGTTGGAGAAAGGATTAAGACTTCCTTGGGGCACCTGGGTGGCTCGGTGGGTTTGCCTTCAGCTCAGGTCATGATCAGGGTCCTGGGATCGAGCCCCGCATCGGGCTCCTTGCTCAGCGGGGAGCCTGCTTCTCTCTCTGCCTCTGCCTGCCTCTCTGCCTGCTTGTGATCTCTCTCTCTCTATCAAATAAATAAATAAATAACCTTTAAAAAAAAAAAGACTTGGGCGCCTGGGTGGCTCAGTGGATTAAGCCGCTGCCTTCGGCTCGGGTCATGATCTCGGGGTCCTGGGATCGAGTCCCGCGTCGGGCTCTCTGCTCAGCGGGGGGCCTGCTTCCCTTCCCCTCTCTCTGCCTGCCTCTCTGCCTGCTTGTGATCTCTCTCTGTCAAATAAATAAATAAAATCTTTAAAAAAAAAAAAATAAAAAAAATAAAAAAAAAAAGACTTCCTGCCTTTGGGGTTCCTGACTGACTAAATCAATAGACCATGTGACTCTTGATCTCAGGATCATGAGTTTGAGCCCTACATTGGATGTTGTTTACTTAAAAAAAAAAAAAAAAAGGAATTATTGTCTTAGAGCAGGAGCTCCTGAAAGGGTTCCCAAGGCTAAAAACTATTTTCATCATGTCGAGTCTACAATACAGGTTTCCAAAGACTACTTGGCCAGTGATATTCCAAAAGGCTGGCTGCAAAAGCAGTTATGAGAATCCAGCTGTAGTCTATTCATCCAGACTCTAGCAAGGTTAGCAAAAATGTTGCTCTTTGCTCTTTTCGCTTTCAAAACTATGTCCTTCTTTTCACTATTTTTTTTGAAAATAGTTATTTTTCATTAAAAAATGTGTTACCCTCATTAACATGTTACAGATTAATTTTAGTGAATTAATAAGTAATTTTAAGTATTTCTGAGCTTTATCTTATTTTTTTAAGATTTCATTTATTTATTTGTCAGAGAGATCACAAGCAGAGGGAACAGCAGGCAGAGGGCGAGGCAGACTCACTGCTGAGCAAGTAGCCCAATGTGGAATTTGATCCCAAGACCCTGGGATCATGACCTGAGCCAAAGGCAGACACTTAACCAACTGAGCCACCCAGGCATCCCTAAGTGTTTCTGAGTTTTAATTTCAAAGATAATAAATATTGATAGATATAACCTACATGAGCAAAAACTCTTTAGATTCCTCAGTAATATTTAAGAGTGTAAGGAGGTCCTGAAACCAAAATGATGGAGAACTACTGAGCTGCAGCCAGCGGTTTGCAGGTGAAGGTGTTCGTGCCTTGCGTGCTTCGCCGTAACCAACCGACACCCTCTTTCCTCTCCTACCTTTGTTTGTCCACTGCCTCATTTCTCTGAGTGTTTGTTGCATAAATGACAGGTTCCTCATCGTTGGAGGGGCTAATGCTTGCCAACGAGTATCTGAGGAGACTTAGAAACCCCAGGAACTGCGACTCTTGATCTTGGGTTGTGAGTTCAAGCCCCACATTGGACGTAGGGCTTTCTTTAAATAAACAAACAAGCAGGGACGCCTGGGTGGCTCAGTCTGTTAAGCGTCTGCCTTCAGCTCAGGTCACGATCCGTGCTCAGCGGAGAGCCTGCTTCGCCCTCTGCCTGCTCTACCGGTCGCTCCCCCTGCTAGTGCTCTCTCTTTCTGACAAATAAATACAATCTTTAAAAACAAACTAACTAACTAACTAAAACTCCAGGGTTGTGTTAATGATTCTGAAGCTGTTGCCACCAAGTTTACCTTCATTGTCTCTGTGGACTAGCTAAGGTTAGCAAACTTATCAATGAACTCGGTCCATGTTGGGGCCTTGTGTTTGCATTTACTCCCTTCCTAAGCACATCTCATTTCCCTGCTCTTGCTGCCCGAGGAATGTAGCCTTTACCCAGGCCCCCATTTTCTAGGGAAACTGGACTAACAGAGTTGTATATTATTACTAGCCTATATTATTGGTAAGAAAATAGATATTCAGATATCCCCTGCTTTTCAAAAGTTCGCATTGTGCCACTTGGATTTTAGGAAAGCCTACAGTGAATGTGTTTTTGCTAACCAAAAGAAATCCAAAGAGGATTTTCACTTTTTTGAAAAAGGTGAAAAGTGAAAATAGGGTTCCGGGTTGGCTTTTCAGGCAGCAAGCACCCCAAGATCTCCTCCTCAGAGCTATGCTCAGTGTCTCAGCAGCCAGCATCTGTGCTTGATCTCAATTTATATTGTGCTTTTGTTACCAAAATATGTCCTAAGGTATCGGAAAAGCCTCGGAGAGAGGCTTCTGGGTGGCTCCGTCAATGGACCGTGCAACCCATGTTGTCAGGGCTGTGGGTTCAAGCCCCACACTGGGCGCAGAGATGACTTAAAAATGAAATCCTTGACAGAAGAAAGAAAGGAGGCCTAGAAGAGGTGATTTCTTAGATCTAGGAATGCTCAAAGTACTTTCCATATAAATTGATAGTAATGGCTTCTTTGCTTTATGTCATTTCCACTTCCAAAAGTTCTCACAGAAATGCTCTTCTCTGGGCACCTGGGTGGCTCGGTGGATTAAGCCTCTGCCTTTGACTTGGGTCATGGTCTCAGGGTCCTGAGATCGAGCCCCTTCTCAGGCTCTCTGCTCAGCGGGGAGCCTGATTCCCTCTCTCTCCCTGCCTGCCTCTCTGCCTACTTGTGACCTCTCTCTCTGTGTCAAATAAATAAAAGAAAGAAAGAAACTGCTCCTCTCATGCGTGGCAGGGAAACCCGGGGGCGGCTCCACTGTGACTCTCCTCCACCGCTTCCCCATCCTGATCTGCTTCCCCAGAGTGATCTTTATGGGCCACATCATGGGCTCCGGATCCCTCCAGCTTCGGGGAAGTTTCAGAGCTCGGAGGAGCTAGCAGGTGTGCAGAGGGAAGGAGGAACGGGAGATGGAGACTTACTTCCAGCTTCCTCCCTGCTGAGCCACGCGTTGAAAAAGGCCGCACTGCTCCACTGAAGGGGCTCCTATCCGGAGCTTTATGAGCTTTGACACAGAGAGCCTCTCTCTCCTTCTGCCGCTCTTCCTTTCTGTTTCCGGTCTGTGCTGCCTCTCCTTGCCTCTCCCAGCAGGGCAGGGCAGAGTTCTCCATTACTGCTAGCCCCAGGGTTGCTTCACCAGCCCTTGGTGGTTTCCCTTAACCCTGCCTGTACCTCTGTAAATAGTTCCTTCACTAAACTCCCCACAATTCCTCTTTGAGGCACCACATGTTTCTTAGTGGCCTCCTATTGATATACACTGAAGGGTTGAGTGACTTTCCCAGGGTCACACAAAGAATGACAACACAATGGAGACGGCTCTAACGCAAAAAAGGGTGGTGTCCTTCTTGGTTTTGCCAGGCTGCCCAGCGCGCCCCCCGGCCCCCCCGGATCCTCGGCCCTGCCCAACCAGAGCAATCTGTGATCCCTTTGTTGGGGTGGGATTGAATTCCCTAGAGCTCCCTTCCCAGACCTGGCCAGCAACTCCAGTAACCAGAGCTGTGTGAGAAGAGAAAGCCAGGCCACTGGGGTGATCAGCCACACCCTGAACAGAGGTGAGGTCTCAGGTGAGTCACTGCCACGGAGGGGCCACCTCCTCTGTCCCAAGGGCCTGGGCTCCCCTACAGCCATGCCTCACCGAGGACCCAGGGCCTCAGCCTCCCAGCACTGGCCGCCCTCTCCTTCCTCCCCGACCCACAGGGTTCCCACGCAACCGTGTCCTGGGGCTGGGACATGTGCCTCCCACCCCCACCTTGGGCCTCCAGAGATGTGAGATGCTCACAGTGCTCTGGGTGGGGCCTTAGTCTCCCTACTTCCCCTTCCAGCCCCACATCCTCTCAGATTGCCAGAGATGGGCTCCAGCCAGGGAGGGTGGGGCTGGTCCTGGGACCATCGGGTGTCACGGGCTGCCTAGGCAGGGACAGAGCTGTGGCGGGGAGCAGACCTTCACTCATCTCCGTGCCTCCGGCTGACCCAAATGTGCCATGTCCCGGCACCTGCTCCTTCCACTGGTGATCCTCGGTAACTTCAGAGACAGGAGACGGCTTTGATGGGCCTGGGTCCTGAGTCCGAAAGCAGGACTTCTGGGTCCTGTGTGGGTAGTGGGGGCGTCAGAGGAAGGGAAGGACAAGGTCAGAAACAGGACGGAGGACTGCGTCAGAAGGGAGAGGAATGGTGTATGAGAGGGGGATGGGGCCGAGCGTCCCGGGGAGACGGAGCAGCCGGAAAGCTTGTGGGGGAGGGGAGTCACGGAGGCCGCTCAGTGTCGGTCCCCAGCCTCTTCCTGCTTCCCTCTTTCCAGCCTTCAGCCCCATCCCAGGAGCTTTCCAGGACTCAGGTAAGGCAGTCAGACTGGGGGAAATCACGTGGGAGGCCTTAAAGGCAGGAGGAGGGGTAGCATGGCGTTGGCAGGAGGACGCTGGAAAAGGGGACTGGGGAAGGGACAGGTGGGGGGAGGGGCGGAGAACAGGACGATGGAGGCTGGCAGCGTCGGGCTGGGGTGCCAGCACCTTCCCCTCTTTCCCCTCCAACCCCCAGCTCTCAGTCCCGCCCAGGAAGAACCTGATGATCTAGGTAAGGAAGAACGGGGGCTCCTCGGACCTCAAAAAAAAAAAAAGTCTGGTTCGGTGAGGAGGGAGGTGGAAGAGCCGGGAAGTCAGCAGTACCTAGTCCTCTTGATTCCTGTTCAGGGGGCAAATTAACGTCGGTGGGAGACAGGCTTTGTCTTGGGTTGCTCGGGCCTCCGGAGTCAGGGACCCGGCAGGCTGACCTCCATGGTCCTCCATCGCAGACTGCGGTCGCCCCGAGCCCTCTGCCCGAATCGTGGGGGGCTCAGACGCGCCGCCAGGCCGCTGGCCGTGGCAGGTGAGCCTGCAGCAGCGTGGGGGCCACGTCTGCGGGGGCTCCCTCGTCGCCCCGTCCTGGGTGCTCTCCGCGGCTCACTGCTTCCTGACGTGAGTACCCGCCCGCGCCCGGACCCTCTGCCAAAGCCAGGCCTGCCCCGCAGCTTGACCCGGAGTCTCCGACCGCTAACCTGGAACCGAGCTCCGCGCGGCCCCCCCGCCCCTCTGCGCGGGTACCCCGGCCCTGAATGCGGGTGGCACCGCCGGGTCACTCGCCCCACCACTCCCCCCAGTACCCGAATCGGAATCCCCTCTGCCCCGCGTCCTCCTCCCACCGCCTCAAAATCGGATCCTCCCGCTTCGGGGAACCTAACTCAGCCTGGATCGCCGCAGCCCAGGTCTAGATCCGGCTCCGCCCCCCGGGTTCCCACTAACCCCACCTGCTCCCCGGCCTCTGAGCCGCCACCCCACGGCTGTCGGGCCCCCGTCTTCGGGTCCACCTAATCGTCTTCCGCCTGGGCCTCGACGCAGGAACGGGACCTTGGAGCCCGCGGCCGAGTGGTCGGTGCTGCTGGGCGCGCACTCCCAGGACGGGCCCCTGGACGGCGCGCACGTCCGCGCGGTGGCCGCCATCCTCGTGCCGGACAACTTCACCCGCGTGGACCTGGGCGCAGACCTGGCCCTGCTGCGCCTGGCCTCGCCCGCCCGGCTGGGCCCCGCCGTCCGGCCCGTCTGCCTGCCGCGCGCCTCGCACCGCTTCGCCCACGGCGCGGCCTGCTGGGCCACCGGCTGGGGGGACATTCAGGAAGACGGTAAGTGGGGGAGGCGGGGGGTCCGGGGAGTGCGGAACCGGAGAGCGGGAGCCTCCGGAGCGGTCCCCGGGGCGGCACCTCGGGGCGAGTAGGAGAAGCCGCGGCGCGCGGTGCGTGGGTCCTCGGGGCGGCAGCTCGGGAGGTGGAACCCGCGGCGCGGGGCCCCGGGCGGGGGCCTGGAGCGCGGATTTCCGCCCCGCGGCTGCGAAGGCCGCTCCCCGGTCCGCCAGTCCTCCCCCAGGGCCCGCAAACTGAGACTCCGCGCTCATCCACCCATTCCCTCCTCACCTTAACTTCCAGATTTTTCTTTCCTCCATTTAGGATCTGACTAGGGTTCCCACCCTAGCTCTTCACCCAGTCCATTCCCTCCCCTGAAAACGGAGGAAAATAGTGCCCAATCCATGGGCTTGTTGGGTGGATTAAATGAGAAAACCCATGTCAGGGTTATAGCCCGCTGCCTAACATCGCAGTAACTCGTGCGCATTAGATGGTTTTGCCCGAGGCAATCGGGCTCTAGCGCACAGCGCCCGGAGTCCTGCAAGCTCATTCGGCAGACGGCAGCCTCTGCCCTCTTACCCGGTTCCTCTTCCTCCCGCCCCCCCCCCCACTCCGCGTCTACGCGCCCACCTCCTGTCTTCTCCCAAGTCACTCTCCTCCATTCGGTTCATCTTTCATTCACTCGACAGGTCACGTCTTGAGCCCCTTCTTGGGCCAGAGATGTATCAGCGAACATAAGCAAAACTCCCTGCCTTCTCAGAGCTTAAGCTCCAGTAGGCAGACAAGCTAGAAATTCCGTAGATAAGCAAACGCTGTGTTGGAAGGTGTGGGGGGGAATAGACCGCTTTCCCGCTCCTCACCATCCCACAGTCCGTGCTAGCAAAGCCCCACAATTACTCTGCATGTGCCGTGATCAGACCTGTGTAGTGCCCAGGGCTTTGGCAAGGATGAGGAAGGTGCCACAGCCTGTACTTGGAGGGGCCCCTATCAACGGGAGAGAAGACAAGAAAAGGTCATTCTGAGCACCGGGGAAGTCTGGTGACGGCCCCAGGCCATCCTGATAAAGGGCACCCAGAACAGGAGATTTTTCTTTTTCTTTTTTTTAGATTTTATGAATTTGACAGAGAAAGAGAGTACAAGCAGGGGGAGAAAGAGAGGGACAAGCAGACTCCCTGCTCGGCACGGAGCCCGATGCGGGGCTCGATCCCAGGACCCCAGGACGCTGGGATCACAGTCTGAGCGAAAGGCAGATGCTTAACCATCTGAGCCACCCAGGCGTCCCCAGAACAGGGGATTTCTGGGGAGGCTTTGTAAAGAGGATCTAAGTTAGCATTACAGGAAAGTGGGGGCAGAGGGAGGCCACTCTGGGAACCCACATGAGACATATTAATTGGAGAAGGGCCGGGTTGGGAGGCCGGAGTGGAAGGGGAAGAGGCAGCAGAGGCCACAGAAGCTGCTCGGGCTGGACCGTGAAAGCCTTAAGGTCAAACCGAGGGCCAGAGCACCCCACCAGCTCCCAGGATCCCCAGGACAATCCCCAAACCTCCCTGGCTGACCCTCAGGTACAGCTTCACCATCACGGGACCTTGCAGGAAGCCGGGTGTGGAGGGAAGAAGCCGGGTCCACAGCTCTCCCCCACCTCCCATTCCTGGAATCTCAGACTTTGTTTCCATCAAAGGTAGGTTCACCCCGGGAGAGGGCCGAGGGCTCAGATGTAAACAGTGGGGTCCATTGATGGTTTTTGGTAAGATCAGAGCTGAGTTTTAGAAACATTCCTCTGTCATGGGGCGCCTGGCCGGCTCAGTCAGTTAAGCGTCCGCCTCTTGATCTCCGCTCAGGTCCCGATCTCAGGGTCATGGGTTTAAGCTCCAAGTTGGGCTCCACATTGGGCGTGGAGCCTATTTAAATTTTTAAAATTTAATAATAATAAAAAAAAGAACATTTCTCTGTCAGCAATAAGTGAAGGGTGGGTTGGGGAATGGACCAGTCGAAGCCTAGGCCAGTCATCCAGCCCCAAAGTTGTGCCTCCTGAACTAGGGCAGTTGTAGTGAAAATTCCAAGAAGTCATAAACGAGAGGTTTTCAGGACTTGGGAACTGAGGCGAGGCCAAGGATGATGCACAGACGCCATGCTTGCCAACTTGTCAACTTAGTGTGGGACCACGCTAGGCTATATGGCGTCTTTGTTGAAAAGGTCACCCTCTCAAGACTATACAACCTACACTGGGGCTCAGAGCTTAGTGACTTTAGCCCCGACATGCATCTTGTGCCGTCTAGATAACTTTCTCCACTGCACAACCATCCGTGGAAGCTCTCACTGGGTTCTGGGTGAGGCAATTCCCGAGGTAAGAGAAGAGCGGGAGATGACAATGACTGGTTTTGAACACAGCGGGTGCGGGTGCCACGGGGCATCTAGACAGAGATGTCCAGGAGGCACCTCAAGGGCACAACGCTGAGCTGGGGACCAGGGGACTTCACATCTGCCTCACAGCATTTGCTCTCTGGTTCGACCTGCAGACCGCCTGCCTCTCCCGTGGGTGCTACAGGAAGTGGAGCTGAGGCTGCTGGGAGAGGCCGCCTGTCAGTGTCTCTACAGCCGGCCCGGCCCCTTCAACCTCACTTTCCAGCTCTTGCCAGGGATGCTGTGTGCTGGCTACCCGGAGGGCCGCAGGGACACCTGCCAGGTGAGGGGAGGCCGCCGCAGCTGCCCCGCGGGGCCAGGCAGAGCCCTGACCATTGGGAAACAAGAGGAATAGGGCAATCTCATCTCTCTCGTGTCTGCAAAAAGAGGGCAAGATGGCCAGTGAATGGGATGGATGAGATTAGAAGAACTTGGAGCTCAACAAGAGGCCGTTGTTCCTTACGGCGGTGCCAGAGGGAGTCAGTCTGCTGACAAGTCCAGCGCCACCGCTTATTAGCTGTGTGACCTTGGCCAATTACTTAACCTCCATATGTCCAGACTTTCTCGTCTGGAAGACGGAGGTGATAGCACTACTTACCTCATAGGGTGGTTACGACGACAGCAGGAATATGTAACACGACAGTGCCTTGGTCTTTAATCAGAGCTACAATAAGTATTTAGCTATTATTATTATCCTCCCACATCCCAGGCCACAGCACAGCACCTGTTACTTAGTAGATATTCAGCAAATAGTTATTTTTTTCAAAAACGAATTAATCTGGAGTGCCTGGCTGGCTCAGTCCATAGAGCGGGGGACTCTCGATCTCAGGGCTGTGAGTTTAAGCCCCACGTTGGGTGTAGAGATTACTTAAAAATAAAATTGTAAAAAGTAGAAGAAGGATTAATCCTTTATAGAAGTTTCCAGTTATCTTGCTGAAAGCCAGCACATAGTATATTTTAACCATCTTCCCCAGAAACTTTCCTCCAATGGCACATATTTCTTTTTAAGATTTATCTATTTATTTAAGAGAGTACGGGCAGCGGGAGGGGGAGGGAGAAGCAGACTCCATACTCGATCCCACCATCCTGAGATCGTCACCTGAGCCAAAATCGAGAGTCAGGTGCTTTGGAGTGTCTGGGCAGCTCAGTAAGTTGAGCGTCCTACTCTTGGTTTGGGCTCAGTTCATGATCTCCTGCTTGGGAGATCACCCCGAATCTGGGCTCCCTACTCAGCTGGGAGTCTGCTTCCTCATACCCTCTCCCTGCTCCTCCCTGAGAGTGTTTCTCTCCCTCAAATAAATAAATAGGGGCCCCTACGTGGCTTAGTCAGATAAGCCTCTGCCTTGGGCTCAGGTCGTGATCCCAGGTGCTGGGATGGAGCCCCGCATCCGGCTCCCTGCTCAGCGGGGGGTCTGCTGCTCCTACTCCCTGTGCTCCTCCCCCCACCCCACTCATGCTCTCTCTTTCTCTCTCTCAAATAAACAAATAGAATCTTTAAATAAGGTTTTTTTATTCTCTAAAACATTTTTATTCTCTAAAATATTCTCTAAAATAAGAAAGAGTCAGATGTTTAACTGACTGAGCCACCCAGGTGCTCCCAATGACACACTTTTTTTTTTTGGCGCCCGAATGGCACACATTTTTGAGGATGCTCAAGCATGCATGGTGGTGATGGGAATTTGAGCTACATCGTCTTCAGGATCCCTCCCCATTATGAGGTTCCAGAACCTATGGACATAATCCCCTGCCTTCTTGAACAGGATTGCCAGGGATGGCAGTTCAGATTGCTCTAAACCATGCACTGTCCAGGGGCGCCTGGGTGGCTCAGTGGGGTAAAGCCGCTGCCTTCGGCTCGGGTCATGATCTCAGGGTCCTGGGATCGAGCCCCACATCGGGCTCTCTGCTCAGCAGGGAGCCTGCTTCCTTCTCTCTCTCTGCCTGCCTCTCTGCCTACTTGTGATCTCTGTCTGTCAAATAAATAAATAAAATCTTAAAAAAAAAAAAAGAAAAGAAAACCATGCACTGTCCAGTACACCAGTCACTAGCCACAGTGGCTACTGAATATTTTAAACATTTTCAGTGTGACTGAAAAATTGAATTTTAAATGTTTAGCTTATTTTTTTTTAATTTTATTTATTTATTTGACAGAGAGAAATCACAAGTAGATGGAGAGGCAGGCAGAGAGAGAGAGAGGGAAGCCGGCTCCCTGCTGAGCAGAGAGCCCGATGTGGGACTCGATCCCAGGACCCTGAGATCATGACCTGAGCCGAAGGCAGCGGCTTAACCCACTGAGCCACCCAGGCGCCCCTAAATGTTTAGCTTAAATTTAAATTCAGATAGCCACATGTGGGTGGCATCTACCACACTGCACAGCACAGTTCTCAATGATTCCAAGCCTTTTCTGGGGCCTCCTCAGGTCACAGAGATGCCTGACCCAGACTCCGGAAGATGCCTTAGGAACAAGGCTGCTTTGGTGTTTGTTAATTGTAGTTATCCCTGCTTACTCGCTTTCAAACTAACCCTTCTTGCTGCTTTTTTAAAAAAATTTTATTTATTTATTTTAGAGATAGTGACAGAGAGTGAGTGTGCAAGCAGGGTGAGGAGCAGAGGGAGAGGGACAAGCAGACCCCCACAGAGCACAAGCCAGATCTCACGGCCCCAAGATCAGGACCTGAGCCAAAAACAAGAGTTGGGCGCTCAACCAACTGAGCCACCCAGGTGCCCCCTTGCTGTTTTTCTAACGGCTTATTTCTAGAAGCCTCTTCCTCCTGAAGTTGGCGTCTCTGATTTACCTTAACAATTGGGTGCACTTAGGAACCCAAAACAGTGTTTATTTGAGCCGTTTATTGAACAAGAATCATTTGGCTCTGAACAAGACCTGCAGATCTCTGTGGAGTGGCCTTTGGTGCATTAACTTGGTGCCCGTGGCTTTGGCTGCTCATCAGCCTTTCTGCCTCACAAGGCTTTCTTCTGTTGAAAGTTGTAGGGAATGCAGAGGACAAGGCTCAGACAGGACAGATTTCTAGGAAGTGGCTCTGTATTGGGCAAGAAGAGGCGCAGAACCTTGGTGAGGTGACCCAGTATACACTGGTGGGTCCCTGCGTGGATCGTGTAACACTGAACTGTCCATCACCAGGGAGACTCTGGGGGTCCGCTGGTCTGTGAGGAAGGCGGCCGATGGTTCCAGGCGGGAATCACCAGCTTTGGCTTTGGCTGTGGACGAAGGAACCGTCCTGGAGTCTTCACCGCTGTGGCTCCCTACGAGGCCTGGATACGGGAACGGGTCATGGGCTCCGAGCCTGGGCCCGCCTTTCCCAGCCGTTCCGGGGAGCCCCAGTCGGGTCCGCGGGAGCCCAGGGAAGGGAACTGCACCATCGCCCTGCCAGGTGCGGGAGCAGGACGCCTCGGTGGTGGCTGGGCAGGAGAGATCGGAGTCGGGGTGGACACTGCTGGGGGCCCGGGAGGCCCCCTGACTCAGGCCTCTCACCCCTCAGAGTGCGGGAAGGCCCCAAGGCCAGGGGCCTGGCCCTGGGAGGCCCAGGTGATGGTGCCGGGATCCAGACCCTGCCTTGGGGCGCTGGTGTCCGAGAGCTGGGTCTTGGCACCCGCCAGCTGCTTTCTGGAGTGAGTGAAAACCCAGCCTGACATACTCTGGCCGACCCGCCTCGGGCCTGAGACACTATTTCCCTGACCCTGGCCCTTCCCCGGTGTGGGGTGGGAGTCGAGGGGAGGGGCGCCGTGGTCTGGGGCACGGGGTCTGCCTGGCAGGAGTGGGACCAGCGTGCAAGCAGGGTCGGTGTCTAGGGGACGAGCAGGAGGGGGTACGGGTTCGACGCAGGGCGCCGGGGTCTCGGCACACGGTGCTCCGCAAGCCCAAGGTCCAGGCCGGACGCGCGTGGCTTTGGGGCTGCGTGTGCGGGATCCAGCCCAGGCCCCCGTTCCCCCGCCCCGCAGCCCCGCCCGCCCCGACGGCGCGCCCGGCGGCCTGGACAGCTGGCGCGTGCTGCTGCCCTCGCGTCCGCGCGCCGAGCGGGTGGCGCGCCTCGTGCCGCACGACAACGCCTCGTGGGACGCCGCGGCCGACCTGGCGCTGCTGCGGCTGCGCGCGCCCGTGGACCTCCGCGCGGCCCCGCGGCCGGTGTGCCTCCCGCGCCCAGACCACTACTTCCTGCCCGGGAGCCGCTGCCGCCTGGCCCTCTGGGGTCGCGGGGGTGAGCGGGGGGCCCGCGCGCGGCCGGACGGAGCCGGGCGGGACGCCTCCGCAGCGCGGGCTCCCTCGCTCCTCCCTTGCAGAGCCCGCGGCCGGCCCCCACGCCCAGCTCGAGGCCGAGCTGTCGGGCGGCTGGTGGTGTCACTGCCTGTACGGCCGCCAGGGGGCGCCGGTGCCGCCGCCGGGAGACCCGCCGCACGCGCTGTGCCCCGCCTACCAGGAGGAGGAGGAGGCGGGCCGCTGCTGGGTGAGTGACGGGGGCGGGGCCGGCGGGGCGGGGCCTGAGGGGCCTGGGAGGGAGGCGGCGAGCTCCGGGGCGGGGCGGAGATTAAGGCGGGTCCTGCAGGCTCTGGGGGCGGAGTCTGGCCGTCGAGGACTCCGGGAAGGGCCCTGCGCTGGGCCCTGGGGGATGTCTGGTTCTGGCTACCCCTAGTTTAAAGAGGAGCCTAACGTGAGGGCCGACTTAGACAGATGAGTCCTGGAGCCCGGCCGGGAGGAGGGGCTTGTTACGCCTGAGTACGGGGAGGCAGTGGAGGACGAAAAAGCCCCGGCACCTCCGCGAGCCCCGTGCTTCCCGTCGCCCCCACACTCTTGCTGCAGAACGACTCGCGCTGGAGCCTTCTGTGTCAGGAGGAGGGGACCTGGTTCCTGGCCGGAATCGGCCCCCTCTCCAGTGGCTGCCTACGTCCCAGAGCCTTCTACCCGCTGCAGACCCACGGCCCTTGGATCAGCCATGTGACTCGGGGAGCCTACCTCGAAGACCAGCTGACCTGGGACTGGGGCCCTGAGGGGGAGGAGACTGAGACACAGACGTGTCCCCCCACCACAGAACACGGGGGTGAGGGCTCAAAGTCTCCTTAGGGCTTTGGGACTTAGAGGCTCCTACGTGGGCTGAGATCCACGAGAGTGTCTTCAGGGTGCAGCTGTGGAGCCCCCACTTCAGTGGACATCTCCTCTCCCTAGCCTGTGGCCTGAGACCAGAGCCCGCTGCGATGGGGGTCCTGTGGCCCTGGCTGGCAGAGGTGCACGTAGCTGGAGGTCGAGTCTGCACGGGGATCCTCGTGGCCCCAGGCTGGGTCCTGGCAGCCACTCACTGTGTCCTCAGGTGGGTCTCACCCATCTCTTGGACAAGAGGGGAAAATTGAGATGGGCAAAAGGAATCTTAAAATAGTGGGATATTCTCCCTTTAAGGCTCTGACAGTACAGGGAATTAGGACAAGTGTTTTGAGATTGAAGAGATTTGGAAGGAGGAATCATGAATGGAGTGACCTTGGAGTTCATTCTGCCCTGTCCCCTACACTACAGGACTGGGGGAGGAGGTGGTGATGTTGGGCTTTTTTTCCAACAGGCCAGGCTCTACAACCGTCCCTTATATTGAAGTACACCTGGGCCGGGCAGGGGCCACCCCCCTCCCACAGGGCCACCAGGTATCCCGGTTGGTCATCAGCATCCGCCTGCCCCGGCACCTAGGACTTCGGCCCCCCTTGGCCCTCCTGGAGCTGAGCTCCCGGGTGGAGCCCTCCCCATCAGCCTTGCCCATCTGCCTTCACCCAGGGGGTGTCCCCCTGGGGGCCAACTGTTGGGTCCTGGGCTGGAAGAGCTCCCGGGACCGAGGTGAGAGCCCAGGGTCCTGGGGGTGAGAAGTGACTGAAGGCCAGAAATCCTGTGACAACTCTCTCTCCTCTGTAGTCCCTGTGGCTGCAGCTGTCTCCATCTTGATGCCTCGACTCTGTCACTGTCTCTATCAGGGCGTTCTGCCCTCTGGGACTCTCTGTGTTCTGTACTCAGAAGGTCAGGAGGACACATGTGAGGTAAAGGGAGCGGAGGCGTGGTGCTGGGCAGCCAGGTCCTCTAGAGAGAACAGGGCTGGAATTCTTGAGTGCTGGGCGCCAAGTGGGAAGGAGCAGCGCTTCCTTGCCGGACTTCAGAGAGAGACTGGGGCCAGGAAGCCTAAGGGTGGGGACAAGCAGTGCTCTGTAGCTGGGCTCTAAGGAGGGGCAGGGAATCAGGAGGAAGAAAGAGTAAGAGACCCTTTGGGATTTGACTCTGATACCGCAGGTGACCTCAGCACCTCCACTCCTGTGCCAGACCGAGGAGGGCTCCTGGGTCCTCGTGGGCATGGCTGTGCGAGGGAGCCGGGAGCTGTTTGCTGCCATCGCCCCTGAAGAGGCCTGGATCTCCCAGACAGTGGAGGAGGCCCATTTTCTGCCTCCCAGTGGCTACCCCTACTGGACCGCAGAAGGCAGCGATCTCTGTCCCCCCGACATGGCCAGGGCCTCAGGCTCCCCTCAGGCTGCTCTGTTCCTGCTGCTACTAACGCCCCTGATCCAGGGCTGAGGGACCCGGGGTCTCTGGCCGCTCAACCTTCCCTCCCCCCCACTCCCTCCTGCCTTGCACTTCCCGCCCAGCAGGGCTGGAATGTGGCCCAACCGGCTTTGTTCCCTGCCGGAACCTCCGGAGCGCCTCACCCTCCTGGGCTGCAGCGGCTTTGGACAATTGGGTCCCAGTGCCCGGCTATTTCGGGCACGGGAATCCTTGGGGGCAGCGGGAAGCGGACAATAAAGGTGTAAACACAGACACGTGGCCTTGTGGCATGGCCAGGGGCAGGCCGAGGGGCTGGGGGAAGCCCAGGAATCGGGCCCATCCCTTCTGGGCCTCTGTGAGTCAGGCCTTGGGCTCCCAGGAAATGTGTCCCTGATAACGTGGCAGCTGCCCCTCATTCCTGCCCCAGGGCGGGGGAGGTGGGGTGGCAGCTGGGTGTGTGTCACCTCCCCAGTGGAATCAGCAACCCTAGCACCTGCCGGACACCTCAGCCCCAGCTCAGCCCCTACTGCCCTTGCCCCACCTCCCAGAGCAAGGGGTGAGGGTGAGGGCTGAGGAAGGGTCGCAGTTTGGGAGTCCAGGGTCTCCCATAGTCTATATCCACAGACTGCTGCTCTCCTATGCACCCCAGAGTGTACACCCTCCGGGGTCCCCAGTTCACACATGACATGTCCTTCAGTGGTCCCCCATTTTTACATCCTGCTCAGTGTCCCCAGAGTTAGGGCACCGTCAAGCATCCTTGGGGGTACATCGCACTCCCTCTCCCTTCATTTTTTTGAAAGATTTTATTTATTTATTGGAGACAGAATGAAAGAGAGAGAAAGAGCCAGGGAGGTGGGGGCAGAGGCAGAGAGAGAAGCAGGGAGCCGGATGCGGGGCTCCACCCCGGGATCTTGACCAGGGCCAAAGCCAGACGCCTAACCGACCTAGCCTCCCAGGCGCCCGCCTCTCCCACCATCTATTAGTGCCCCTCCCTGTGTGAATTCAACCACATTCCCTGCTAATTGCGAAGTCAGGGGGTCTGGGGTCTGATAGATCAGCCCCTGAAGTGCTCCCAAGGCAAAAGGGGGCACAGGTGGACACCCCTAGCTGGCGATTCGGAAAGGGTCACGGAAGAGGTGAGGTCTGAGTACAGAAAAGGGACAAATGGAGACCTGGGGAAAGAGGAGTGCTTGGCGTGGAAACCAGATGATGAGGGTGGCAGAGGGGTCCCCTCTGGGGCTGGAGTCACCATCTCTTGGTTGAGTGGGCAGAGAATAGCGGAGGGGAAGTAGGAAGTTCTTGAGAGATTAAGGAGCTGGACAGAGGTTCTTAAAGAACCGGGCTTAACATCAGCTGCCAGATCCCAAAGAGAGTGTTACCCCCCAGCCGGTCCTATACCCAGACAGTCCCCCATATGCCGTCCCTCACAAACATTTCATACACCCACCATCCACCCAAACCCACCACAGTGTCCAATGTTGCCCCTCCTGCCCAGCAATTAGCCTCTAGCCCCTCACCCACTCCACGAATTCCCTGCCCTCCTGGAGGGGCCCTGAAGTTTGGCTAAGAGGTCCCATATAGAAAGTAGGTGGGGGAGTGGGGCTCTATTTTTCTGAGGCTTGAAGCCAACATACATGCCCAGTTGCCCACAGACCCATACAGGGTCAGAGGATGAACCTGATCCCCAAACTGGTCCCATGGACCTCCGTCCCGTGAGCCCTTGCCACCTGTTTGCTCCACCGGAGAAGGTTTTCCCTGGATTCTTCCCTGGATCACCCTTCTCCTCTACCTGCCTTGACACCTTCCCAGAGCCCCTCCAGTCTTCCTGAGGAGCCCTTCTTGATGGGAACCTATGTCAGACTTCCGTGGACAGGCCCCCAGAGCCCCGATCTTCTCTACCATAGTGCCTGGCTCGCAAGTACTCCATAATCTCTGTGTGACGCTCTGATTCAGACCTGTCACGCTATTTCACCGGGAGCTCAGCGAAGGCAGAGATGGTGTCTGTGTTTGTGTCCTGTGCCTGGAACATAGTAGGCACTCGGGAAATGTCTGTGAGGTGACCGGCACTGCCATGCCCCTCGGCACACCTCACCGCCCACAGGCGACGCCGCAGACTCCACAGAAGGGCCTGAAATGGCCGGCCTGGAGCAGCCCCAGGTGTCCTGGGCTCGGCGGCCAGGCCTAAGGAAGGAAAAAATGTCAGAACCACAACTGCCCCAGGACAGCCAAGGCTGGGCCAGGCCCTGGGGGACATAACTGGTCTGGGAGACTTGCAAGACCTGGGACAGAGGGCAGTGGGGTCACATTCTAGGGAGTCCAGCTATCGGATTTGCGAGCGGGCGCGCACATAAACACACACAGAGAGCCTGGGGGTCTGGGAGGGCTTAGGACTCTGTTAGCAGGAAAAGCTGGCGGAGCGAAGCGAGAAGGGCGGGGCTAGGGGAGGGGCAGGCAGGTAGGTGCCCTTCCCCAGGGATCCGCGCTCTGGAAGGTCTCTGCGCAGCCAGGCCCCGCTGGAGACGTGTCCCCTCGGCGGGCTGCGCAGACCCCAGCGTCTCCCTTCGTGCCTTATCCCTGACTTGGAAGCTACCCTCCGACGCCTCTTCCCCTTCACGGCTCGGATTCCAAGATCCCTTCCGTCTGGGGCCGATACTTGGAACTCGTCTCTGAAACCAGCCCTAGGTCCCTTCCCCTCCGGTGCCTGGTGTCTCTCCCCAGGGGCCCTGGTCCTGGGCCATGGCCCACCGGGCAGGCCTGGGGCCTGGGTGGCTGGGGGCTGTGGCCGTTCTGCTTTTTCTTGGATCATTCCGGTCCGGACTTGGTGAGTATTTGCATCGGTCAGAGTGTGGGGCTCGGGGGAGGGGTGGTGGACATAGGCACAGGTTATATCCCTCTTCTGGGCACATCCCTTATCCGGGGCTCAACAACGCCCGGCTTCAACCTCCCTAGCTCTGGGCCTCCCCCCTTCCCTTCAGCTTTGGCCTCCTGAGGGGCCCAGGGTGAGAGACAGACCTCTAGTCTTTCCTGTTTCCTTCCCTTTTCCTCTCCTCCAGGGGCTGATGAGGACGAAGATGGGGCTTGTGTGGGGGAGGGGAAAGGAAGGGGACTTGGATTCAGAGTCCAGTGGAAGGTTTCCGGAGTGCTGACCCCTCTCCGGGAGGGCCATGTACCCACCCCTGCTGCCTTATGTAAATCCTCCCATCAGTCCGCGAGATGAGGATTACAGAGACAGAAACTGAGGTGCTGAGAGTGACTTGCCCAAGAGCACATAGCCAGTCGGAGGCGTAGCTGGGATTTTAAACCCAGGTCTGACTCCAAAGGTACGACCTTTGCGGAAAACCAACCAGGGTTACTTCCTGGCAAGGCGCACCACCCGACCCCGAGTGGAGTCTGATTTTCACGCCCAGCCTCACCGCGTACTGCTGGCTGTGTATTCTTGGCCAGTCCTCTTGCCTCAAAAATGAAGTCGATGTTGGTTGTCTCCCACGGCCCAGTGAGGACTTAGGGACATAAAGGAAGTGAAAGCCCTCTCGCAGCCCAGCGAGGTGCTTGATCAGTCACTAGATGGTAGCTCTTGTTGTTACGATGAGGGCAGGAGGAGCTTGGCTGGACCGTTTCGCTGCACCAGGCAAGGTGACTTGGTGATGGGCTGTTGGGTCCGGCTCCAAACGGCCGCAGCCTCAGTGCGGGTGAGGCTGTCCTGGAAACCAGATGTTCCGGGTGGGAGTCCTGTTGTTCGGTCAACACATGTCCTTGACTCCAGCGGTGTGTGCCCAACCCTGGACCGGGCCCCGGGGGACAAGGAGATCCGCTCCAGTCCCTGTCACTAGGGAATGCCCGGACTGGGGACAGCTGAAACAGAGTCGCAGACACCAGCAGCACCGTTGTGTGATGGGACAGTGTTGGGGAAAGCATGCACCCCCCCCAACCCCACCCGCCCCCCTGCCAAGAGCCACCGGCATCGTCCAACTCAGCCTGCCCAGTCAGGAGAGGCTGACATTTGAAGCACCTCCAGAGGCAAAGAGGTTTGCTGAGCTGCGAAGGGATGCGGAAGGCAGGCTCGAGCGCCAGAGGGACCTGGATAAGCGAAGGTCTAGAGGCGAACAAGTGTGTGGCCCGGTGTGTGTGGCAGGAAGTGTCCCGCGGGACGGCCAGAGTAGGTGGTAGCGTCACGGAAGGTCTGGAACGTATCTACGGGCAGTGAGGAGCCAGGAAAGGGTTTCAGCTGAGGTGTGACATTCGTCGAGTATGAAGATCTTCTGACTAGTGAGGAGCGGACGGAAGGTGGGGCCTGAGAGAAGGCTGGACGAGACCCGGTCAGGTGACGGGACGGTGAGGGCGGAACTAACCGTGCCCACTGAGCAGGGGACGGGGACAGACAGGGGCTGCTCCTGTGAACCCCCTTCCCAAGCTCCAAGCCAGGTTGTCGCGACGTGGCAGGCCCGAGGAACCTGATGTAGGGGGTGCGCCCCAGAAGGACCTGACCCCTTCCCCTTCCTCTCTGGACAGCTTCCTGCGGTGTGACCTTCCAAGCCCGCATCACGGGTGGTAGTGGCGCAGCCGCCGGCCAGTGGCCCTGGCAGGTCAGCATCACCTACGACGGCACCCACGTGTGTGGCGGTTCTCTCGTGTCCGAGCAGTGGGTGCTCTCCGCCGCTCACTGCTTCCCAAGGTACCAGCGGGCGGGGGGCAGCGGGGCAGGCAGGCAAAGTGCAGGGATCAATGTAGGCCAGAGGCTGGGAGGCTTGGGCTGGGTCTGGGGTCGCAGGAATGAAGTCTGAAAGGAGGTGCCAGGAGTGAAAGTCAGGGGTCACAGGTCACAGGATCAAACCAATGGGCAGTTCAGGATCTAAAAGGCCCTTCAATGGGGAACAGAACCTGGGGTTGGCTCAACAGGGATCCCCGGCAGGGATCAGGGAACTAGGAGAGAGCTCCTGGGTCCCAGTCTTGGCCCCTCTGCCTGCAGGGAGCACCTCAGGGAAGACTACGAGGTAAAGCTAGGGGCGCACCAGCTGGACTCCTACAGCCCTGAGGCCGAGGTCCGCACCGTGGCCCAGGTCTTGCCCCACCCCAGCTACCGCCAGGAGGGCTCCCCGGGAGACATCGCACTCCTCCGGCTCAACAGGCCGGTCGCCTTCTCCCGCCACATCCGGCCCATCTGCCTCCCTGCGGCCAACACGTCCTTCCCCAATGGCCTCCGGTGCAGTGTCACTGGATGGGGCCATGTGGCGCCCTCAGGTGAGGTGGGCGCGGACCTCTAGCGGCCGGCGTGGGGGGGGGGGGGCTGACTCAGGGGTAGGAGGCCCCAGGCGAGCATCTCTTGCTCCCACAGTGAGCCTCCTGGCGCCCCGGCAGCTACAGCAACTTGAGGTGCCACTGATCAGCCGTGAGACGTGCAGGTGCCTGTACAACATCGGCGCCAAGCCCGAGGAGCCCCACAACATCCAGCAGGACATGGTGTGTGCCGGCTACGTGAAGGGAGGCAAGGACGCCTGCCAGGTGAATGCGGGGGTCCTGGAAGACCAAGGCCTCTTGGCCATTGAGGGTCGGCGCGGCTGGCGGGGCTGGCGGGGCTGGCGGGGCCGGCCTGAGGCCCTGGCGCTTCATCCTGACAGTCACTCTGTTTCTCTTCAGGGAGACTCTGGGGGCCCACTCTCCTGCCCTGTGGGGGGCCTCTGGTACCTGGCAGGCATCGTGAGCTGGGGGGATGCCTGTGGGGCCCCCAACAGGCCTGGCGTGTACACCCTGACCTCCAGCTATGCCTCCTGGATTCACTATCACGTGAGAGAGCTCCAGCCTCGCTTGGTGCCCCACATGGAGGAGTCCCAGCCTGACGGCCATCTCTGTGTCAACCATCAGGCCTTCAGCGCGGCCCCAGTCCGGGGCTTCCTGGGGCTCATCCTTCTGCTGCCATTAGGCCTGACCCTGGGCCTCATCTGCGAAGCGGGTCATCCTGCGAGCTGACCCTGCTTCTTGGACTTCCACACTGTACCCGAGGACGGACGCCTGGCCCGGGAACGGAACTGACCCTTTCCTTACATCATCTGGGCCTGGGGACTGGCTGGAGCCGCTCCTTCCTCCCCAGACCTGCGGGAGCCCCCTCTTCTGGGTCTGTTCTTTGGGACCACAACCCCCAGTCAGGTCTCCCACCTGTGGTATTGGCTAGAACCTCTGTCCACCTCCACCTGCTGGTTGGACTCCTATGGAGCCCGAGGACCCTTAACGATGAAAATGAGCCCCGACTCCCCACTTTGTTTCCAGAAGGCGGGGCACCTGCCTTGTTGCTGCCGGAGGGCCGGCTCCAGACCCGGAGCGCTCCGTCTGCCTGAGGAGTCCCGTCACGTCACCCTCTTCCTGTCTCCTGAGCCGGGGCTGCCCTGGGCGGCGTGTTCTCAAGAACAGAACAGGCCCCAATCTTGCCCCACCGGCTGCCGTGCCCTCCTGACCTCGACTTCTAGACTCCGGAGGACTGAGCCCCCACCGGAACCGGACTTGGGGTGAGGGACAGAGAGAACAAGCGCGAGTGAGCTGTTCTGACGCCACCGGCTGTGTGCGTGACGCGCAGCGAGAACAGCGGCTCCTGGCCTCTCCCTCCCACTTCCGAAGTCCAGAACCACTGGCAGAATTTACTTTATTAAAAAAAAAAAAAATGATGAAACAGGTCTGTACATATTTACAGGCAGGAAGGGGGGTGGTGGGGAGGGAAGCAGGGTCCGGCAGCAGGGGTGCGGCCCGCTCACTTCTTGGAGAGTTTGACCTGCTTGTGCTTGGGGGGTGCCCACTTGAGACAGACTGAGTCCACTGTGGGGAGAGAGGCATGAGAGGCGGGGCTGGGCCCCGGGCCCCGGCCAGGTTTCACCTCCAGCCCGGGAGTGACGAGCCTGCCCAGGGCTTCCGTCCTGGGAGCTGGTCAGACTAGTTTGGGATCATGTAACAGCCAAAAGGTGGCTCTGGATCCCAGGAGATCTTAACACCTGCCCCCCACCGCACACACCCTGGGCAGCCCCCCACCCACCTGTTATGGGTGGTTTCTTATACTGGGCGCTTTTGAGGTGCTCTTCCACCAGCTTGGGTGTGACACAGATCACGTGCTGGCCCTTCCAGTACTTGACCATGTTGAGGGACTGCAGGGTGCTGATGATGTCATTCTGGGTGATGCTGGTCATCTGGCTGCAGAAAGGGTTAGCATAGACGTTGCAAACAGTCCCCCCGTGGGGTCTGACTGGGACAGAAAAGGGGACGAGGACACAGGATCACAGCGTCTTAGAGGATCCTTCCCTCTATAAGGGTTCCAGGGCCCTCACCTAAGGTCCTTGATGGACAGTGTGCCCCGGAAGTCTCGCAGGATCTCCAGCAGGACCCAAGACCAGTAGCTGCGGTAGCTGAGCTTGCCCAGGTCGGACAGTGGCTTCTCTGGGGAGCCGACCGTGCTCTCCAGCTTGGAGAGCTCATAACCTGGTGGCAGAGCGAAAGAGGCTCCGGAGGACCCAGCCCTGCCCCGGCACCCCCGCCCTGGCTGCCCCTTCCTCCGCAGGCCAGGAACCACTCACTGAAAGCAATGAGGAATTTTCCATAGCCACGGCGCTGGTAGGGGGGCAGAGTCAGGATGCAGGCCACATTGTTGCCGTCTGGAGACTCTTTCTCCTACGGTAGTGTGTGGTCAGGACCAGCGGGGAGGCTCAGCCTGACCTCTCCAGGTCAGAGTCCCCACCCTCCCTCAACCTGGGCTTCCCAATGCAGCACCTTAGAGAAGTAGCCAACGATGTGGGCCCCCTGCCTGTCCACCTCGGTCAAGATGTAAAAGACGAAGGGCTCCACGTCGAAGTACAAGGTCTTGTGGTCCAGGAAAAGCTTGGCCAGCAGACACAGGTTCTGACAGTAAATCTGAGGGGACGGAAGGTGGAGGCTCAGGGAGCAGCTGGAGGCTGCCCCCCACCCCCAACTTCAGTGAGGCCTGGACAGTGGCTGTTACCCTGCTCCGCAAATGCCAGCCTTCGGAGAGCAGCCAGTGCCACGCTAGGGAGAAGTGGGCTCCTCCCCAGAATAGCAGTTTTTAGAACTGAGAGGAGTCTTGCAGTCACTTCCTGAGGGACAGGGAAACTAAAAACCAGACAGCTGGATTAATCAATGACAGCTTCTTTTTTTTTCTCCCCGGTGCAAAAAGGTGAGTTGTTTTGGCTTTTTTAGGATTTTATTTATTTATTCAGAGAGAATATGTGCAAGCGGGGTGGGGGGTGGTCAGAGGGAGACGGAGAATCCCAGGCCGACTCCACACTGAGCACAGAGCCTGACGCAGGGCTTGATCTCATGACCCTGAGGTCATGACCTGGGCCAAAATCAAGAGTCAGACATGCAACGGAGCCCCTCAGGTGCCCCAAAGGCTTCTTTTTTTTTTACTTAAAGCATGGGGATAGGACTCATGGGCAAAAGTTTTTTTGGTTTTGTTTGTTTGTTTGCATGTTTTTTAAGATTTTATTCTTAAGTAATCTCTACACCAACATGGGGCAGGAAGTCACAACCCCAAGATCAGGGTCTTGCGCTCCACTGACTGAACCAGCCACGCATCCCAATCAGTTACCACTTCTGAGTGCTAAGCAGGAGCTGAATCTTCAGGGACATTAACTCTTACACTTCAAATCAGGAAACGGAGGCTCAGAGGAGGCAAGTGCTGATGTAAGGCTAGTGAGTGCTAGGGCAGGATTCAAACTGGTATACGAGTTCTGTCTTGTTCATAGCTGTATCCTCAACAGCCAGCACATGGCTAAGCGGGAAGCTTGGTGCCTGGTAAATATTTGTGGAATGGACGGCTCTGAGCCATCTGCCCACCTGGCCATACTCCTCTGCTGGGCCTCGGCAGCCTCCTTATGCACCCAGGCTAAAGACCAACATCAGGACAGAGAATGGTTGGCCTCATGGCACAGACCAAGAGGCCCTCTTGTTTATGACACCTTTTACATCCACTCTTATTTGATCCAACGATTGTGAAGTCCAGCATTGCTAGCCCATTTTACCTAGGAGGAAACTGAGGTTCTGGAAAGGGGAAGTCCTTGGCTGGGACTTCAAAGTTCCCAGGGTAGAGCTAGAAAGAACACCCACACCTCCTGCTGGAGCCCATTCTGCCACTCCCCCGTTCATGCTCAGAAAGGCAAACCAGGGGACCCAGGCCAGGCTAACAGCAAATACTTCCCATTGGGCTCTTTATCTCAAGGCTGGCTGAATGCAAGGAGGTCACCAGTAATAATAAAGGCCCATGTTTACTAAGCACCCTCTGGATCCCAGACACTGTGTTAAGCACTTGACATTGCCGGCTCATTTGCTCCACCAACAGTCCTACCGGGTAAACACTATCATGACTCCTATCTTACAGATGAGGAAACAGGAACAAACAGTGTTAAGTAACTTGTCCAAGGTCAGCCGATCAACCACAGCACAGCTGGAAGCAGGAACCACTCCGAAGCCTGCCCACTTTGCCCTGCCCTCTACTGTCCCCTGCCCTGGAAAACAGGGACATTTGGTGAGAGCTTCCCAGACTGACCAGGCAAAGGCCAGGTGCTCAACGGCAGCAAAGCAGGCTGCAAACGCCGCACCCTGCCCCCCGAGGTCCTGCTGCCAGGAACCAGGAACTCGGCTCTCGGAGCTACACAGCTCTTGGGCAGCGAGTCCCACACAAAGCCGTCCCTCCCGGGGAAGACAGCTTTCCTTCCGGCAGAAAGAGAAAGCTCTTGTAGAAGCAGCCTCTGGCACAACAATCTTCACTCTGGGTGCCAGAAATGCCCCAAGCTAAGCCACCCCATCAGGAGAAAAGTCTTCAGGGACAGAAAAGAAACCTGGTCCCCAAGGCTCGTACCCCGCGGTCGGGTGTTTACCGTGCCCCACCAAGGGCCCCTCACCAGGCTAAGCCTGATCTCACGGGCCTTTCCCAGGTTGGAGCTGGTCCTCAGGCCGGCCTCTACCCTTTGGTGAGAACGAGGATCACCCAGGAGGTGCTTGCCCCCACCTCCCCACAGCACTCGGGCCCCCCACTCACCTTGTGGTCTTTGCCGTCGACCTCGTACACAGAGATGTTGCTCTTGCGATAGATCTCCTTCCCGGGGGGCTGCCGCCACTGACACTGGCCCTGGGGGTGTGGAGGAGGAGACGAGGCCTGAGACCTTCCGCTTCCTGCTGGGAGCCCCCATCCACCCTGCGTGGCTTGCAACAGGCCTCCACTTCTGTTTCCCCATCTGCAGACCTTGGGCTCCATACTTAACCTCTGTCAAGTAATCTGAGTCAAACTACCTGAGACAGAGCCCATTTTACAGATGAAGAAACCAAGGCGCAGAGAGGCTAAGTAACTGGCTTGAATATCACACAGCTAGATGGTCTCAAGTTCGGGTCAGCCTGGCTCTGGAGGACTCTGGAGGGCTCTCATCCACGACAGTGGCGATCCCTAAACCGCATACATTTGCCTCAGGTCACGCCCTGCGGGACCCGCCCTGCTGCGCTAGTGCTGTGAGCCCCCAGCCCCCCACACCCCTTCCGCCTCTGCCAACGCTTCCCATCTCGTCCACATCTTCCACGGCCCAGGGGCTATGCTCCCTTGCTCTCTCTCCCTGAGGAGTCTGGCACTGCGCTGGCCTTGAGGAACACGTGGGCTCTGGGGGGACCTGAGAGACGGTAAGGGCTGGGGAAGTTAGCAACCCCATTCCACGGACGAGGACGCTCAGGCCTGGGCGAAGGCAGCAAACTGGCCACAGTCACTCCAGGCAAAGCAAGGCCAGGCCTAGAACCCAGGGCTCTTGAGCCGCGGGCAGCTTTTCCTCGCACTCAACTCTGGACCTGTCTCTTCCCTATGGCGGCTGCCTCAGCCCCTCAGCCTGGTCCAGCGAGCCCCGTCTCACCAAGTGGAAGCGGTAGCTCTTCTCAAATTTCATGTACTTGAGGCAGTACTCGCAGAGCCACAGTTTGGGCTGTTTCCCATAGTCTTCGGGGAACGGTGAGAAGTACCAGGCATCGATTTCGTAGTTCCCGATGTGGATCTTGTCCACATACTTGACCTTGGTGATCTGTGGGTAAGGTGGGAGCGCAGGGCGGTGTTTGGCTCAGGGCCAAGGACAGCCAGCGAGGGAGGGCCCCAGTCAGGAGCCCGGCCCCTGCTTACCGCTTCGTGCTCCTTCTCCAAGGCTGCTGTGGTGGGGTCCATCTCTGCGTAGGTCTGCGCAAGGACAGAGCCGTGAACAGAGGTAAACAGAAGTGGTGGTCAAGTGGCGTCCCCTGCACCAGAACCCAGTGCTTCCCTCCGGTCTTCCAGATCTCATCCCCTGGATGACACTAACAACCGCATGAATAGCTAACCTGTCTAACGTGGTTCTGAAGCTGGGCCAAGCTCCTCTCCTGCCCAAGTTTGGACCTTTTGCCAGATGAACAGGGCTAGGATCAGGAGGTCTGGTTCCAGCCCTTGGGCTGGTAAGAGCTTCAGCTACACAAAAGGATCAATCCAGCTCTGCTCAAACTGTCATGAGACAGATGAATACCGGATCTTACCTTCTGTGCCCAGAGCAGGAACTGGTGCTGGACTTCCCAGTGAGACTGGGCCTCTTCCCTGAGCACCATATCCAGGGAGCTGCCTGCTCCCTCCCGCAGCATCAGACTCTAGGTGTCCAGAAAGAAACTCAACCCGTCCTCCCCGCAAACCTCTTAATCCTCCCGGGCTCACTGGGAGCAGCACCTTCAGTCCAGCTGCCCAAGACCAATAGGTCTGCTCTTCAGACTCCTCCTCCTCTTAGCCTGGCATCTGATGAAGGGCCAAGGTCTGTCAATTCTACCTCCTTGAGGTCTCTGCCATCGGTCCGTCTCTGAAACTCTTCTCTGGCCAACTCCGAAGAGCTACTGCCACCATCTCCAGTCTGGACCCCTAACTAGGCTTCCGCAGATTCCCAGCCTCCAGGCACAGCCCCTTCAGCTCTATGCTCTCAACACCCCGCTTTCTGTGGCCTTCGCGCTCTGCGCATGCAGTTCCCTCTCCCCGACCTCCAAAAACTGCTTATTCAGCCTCGCATGGAGCGTGAGCCAGGGGAGTGTGAAGTGAGACCGTTTTGTGAGCCGTCGTGTGGGACTGTTTTTACTGTGCTCTTCTCTGTCCTTCAAGGCTTGCGCGCTGCCCACCCCCTCCGGGAGACCTGACTGAATCCTTCCGCCACAGAACACGCCCTCTCCTTTCCAAGTTTTGTAATGCACTGTTAACAACAATCCACTCTGCCTGCTGCCACTTAGTTTCCCCAATTTTCCAAGTCCTTAGAAATCAGGCACTGAAAGTCATGTCACCCCCACAGCACATCCTGTTCCTAAGCCAGACTCTGTAGGAGGAACCAAGCACACAGCCTGATAATGGAAAGGGACCCCAGGAAGGCCTATGACCTACACCAGGGGAGATGGCAGCCTTGCCCTGTGGCTACACCAGGGGAGACAGCAGCCTTGCCCTGTGGCTGGGGAGGCAGGAGGGGGTCAGCATTTTCCCCAGATCCCTTCCCAATAAGCACCTGGCCTGTGTTGGCCTGTGTGGCCTCATGAAATCTTTTCAACCACGCTGAGCCACAGCCTTTTTATTTCTGTTTTAGAGAAGTAAAGAGGCAGGGAGAGGGGAGGTCACTTGCCATTGGGGACTAGCTGACTGCCATTTACTTCAAGTGCCAAACACTCCACAGGCATTCTTTTCTTTAGCCTCACAAAGACCCTGAGACAGGAGTGCTCGTCATCCACATGGCACAAAGAGGAAACTGAGGTACAGAGAGGTCAGGTTACAGAACTGGTACCCAGCAGCGCTGAACACGGGCCCCTGGCTGGTCCAGCTCCAAGCCTGACCCCTGCAAAGATGAGGAACGAGGACTTTTCTCCTTCCGTTTCTTTAAAAAGCCACTTCCCCACTCTCACAAAAGACAATCCTCTTCTGCATATGTGTTAAAGAACTACGAAAACACTACTTGTCTTAAATGCTGCAATTTATTTAGAATTAAACATTAATTTGGCTCTGAAGAACCTTGCTTATTATTAACTCCGATTATCCATCATCCTTTGATTTTATTACCACTGGCCCACTGGCACCCCTGCTGACTACCAGCTTCCAGGTACACTTTTGAGACTTTAATGTGCCAGCACAACCTGTTCGAGGAACTAAGAGAAACTGAGACCTGGCCACAGGTGGCTATTTGAATTCATTAAATTTAACACAAATTTAATTTTTAGCCACATGAAACACATCCCAAGTGCTCGGTCACCACATATGGTTAGTGGCACCACTCTACCGGACAGTACAGACACATTTCCACTTATCACAGGAAGGTCAGTAGGTCGCTGCTGCCTTAGACCTTGCAGGGTCTTTGCAGCTTAGGGTATTTCAAAACTTTTTTTTACCATGATCCACAGCAGCAAATGGTTAGCATTGCAACCCAGCTGACCTGTCAGTGCATACACATTACATGTATTTGTACGTGAAATAAAAGCTTCTCAAAAGCAATATATAACGTTTAATAAAGTGCAACGTACTCTGACATTTCCTATCTTACCCTATTTTTCTTTTCTTTTCTTTTTTTAACCAGGTTCCACACTCAACGTGGAACCCAACGCGGGGCTGGAACTCATGAACCTGAGATCAAGACCTGACCTGAGATCAGAGACTTGACCGACTGACTGAGCCAACCAAGCGCCCCATATTTTCATTTTAAGTAATCTCTCCACCCAGCATGGGGCTCGAATTCACAACCCCAAGATCAAGAGTCACATGCTCCACCAACCGAACCAGTCAGGCACCCCTCTTTCTTTCATTTTTAAATTTAAAAGCCTGTTACAACCCACTGAACTAATTTGGCCGTGCCCCACCGCTGGAAAAACATTGCCACAATGAGCACTCAGAAGGAAATCACAGTGGCTGAAACTAATGAATGTCTAAGTGCCTGAGAACTCAATAAACCCTGGTTTCATCTGCGCTCCCCACTTTACAAATCAGGAAACTGAGGCTCAGGGTCAGGGAAAAGCAACCCCCACGGGTGGCATGGATTGGGGATAAAAATACGCAGCTTTTGGATCAAGAAGGATCCTTCCAGGTTTTGGATCAAGTAGCCTGAGTTTCTAAGGACGTGGTGAAGTCATGGTTAAGGGCTCTGGTGCCCTGAAGCCAGACAATCCAGAAGCTGGCAAATCTAATTCCTGACCAGATTCTTAAAACTTATCTGTTCCTCCCTGTAAACTGGAGATAATAACGCTGCTTACCTCACAAGGCTGCTGTGAAACTTCAGTGAGATCATGTATTAAAATACTAAGCCTATAACTTCGGCTCACAAGCCAATAAATGTCTGCCATTATTATTCTAACTCCAGCCCACCCTTTTCCTAGCTGTGCAACCTTGGGCAAGTTACCTAACCTCTCTGATGCTGCTTCCTCATCTACAGAAACATGATCGCCATGGCACTGGATGGTTAGGAAGGATATGATGAGCTTATATATGTGCAGGAGTCAGCACAGTGCTGGGCAGCAGCAGTGCCCCAAATCATTCATTCTCTTCCTTCCTTTTGGACTTCAAACCTTTGTCTAAGACGGTGTGGCGAACAGGAGACAAAGAAGCCTACTGCTGCAGGCGGCCCTGAGTTCCGATCCCAGCTGCGCCACTTCCTTGCTGCGAGACTGTAGCCAAGTGCTTGCCCTCTCTGAGCCTCACTGTTCTTCTCTGCGAAGACTGTCTGACAAAACACGGGCTAAGTCCCTGACACACTACAGAAGCTTAAGAAACAGAAGCTGTTGCGGTTCTAGCCCCAGGACTCAAGGGAGCTGGCAGAGGCAGCTGAGCCTCCTGGGGCCTTGGAGAAGGGGAGGGGGCCCGGACCTTCTGCACATGATTGATCTCATCGTGCTTGCGCTTCTGGTTGCGAGTGATCTTGCGCTCGGGCTGCTCAGCCAGCTCACTCAGGTACTTCTCGGAGTTCTTCTGCACGGCATCTTTGACCGTCTTGGTCAACGCCAGCCGGTTCTTGTCGACCCATTCGTCCAGGCGCCGGTTAACTGTGAGGATGGGCCATGAGTGGGCTGCCCCTCCACCCCTCTGCCCCACCCCAGGCCCGAACACCCCCAAGTCACTCACAGCCTACGTAGTGTACATAGAATTCCTCTCGGCCCTCCTGGTCATTCACTCGAGACTGAATCACTTCAGCAGAATCTGTGGAAGAGAAAGGCCAGGATCCTCAGGAAGCCGGCAGGAATGGGACAAGGAGGATCCTTCGACCGAGGAGCAGTTTCCAGATGCCAGGTCACACGTGAGCTAACCGCCCCTGGCCGCATGTGCCATTCCCTTGATCACTGCCTGTTCAGTGGGCCAGGCTGGAGCTGCTGCTCTTACTCTGCAGGTGACACACGGAGGCTAACCGAAGCTCCCGTATGTACAAAGTGCCAAGAAGTTAACACTGCACTGAGCTTACGTCTGGCTCCAAACTCCATGCTTGTTTTGTACTCAGGTGTTCATTTGTTCAGGAGTCATGAGGGCTGGCTCGCGTTTATACGGAACCCGAGCTCCCCACGTCCTTTATTTAACTGCAAATTATCTGGGGTGAGCTTCAGTTTCTTCGTCTACGAAACAGGGATAACAGTGCCCGTCTCCGAGGGCGACTTAACGCTTCTGAAGGCTTTAGCACAGCACCGCCAACTAGCAGACCATTCGGCAGGTGAGCAAGACGACCACGGCGGGTCTGGTCCCAGCTGCGCTACTGCCGCGGAGAAGACACAGCACTGAGTCACAAGCGGTCCCGCCCTGCAGAAGCTCCCCCGTGGCCAGAGGAAGGCGCAGCCAGGGACAGCAGGTGCCACACACACCGCGGCCGAGGGATGAGGAGAATGCTGCGGGCACGGACGGAAGGGCACGACTCACTCGGCCTGAAGGGAGCCGGGAATGGCATCACAGGACTTAGGGCACGTTAAGAGGCTGAGGAAGCGCTGCCAGCCGAACCCGGAGAAAGGGCAGGAGGGACCCTCAGAGCAGCGCGCACAGGGTGCAAGGCACACCGCGCTCTGCTCTGCTCGGGGCCTTCGCGAGGGGCGGCTAGGAACCCGAGAGGTCGCGCGGACGCCCGCCCCTGCGAGGAACCTGGGGAGGGGAGGCGAGGGGAGGCCCGGTGGCGTCTCCCCTCCGCGGCGCCGAAGAGGGAGCCGCGCAGACGGGAGACACCAGCAAAGAGCCGCGGGGCTGTCGGAAAGGCGACGGAGCCCGAGCCCGGACAAGCGACGGGAGGAGCCGCCGACGGCCGAGACCCGTGGGGCTTGCAGGCGGCGCCCGGGACCGCCCGAAGCCCCGCGCGCCTCCCTCAGGGCCCGCCCTCGTGAGCCAGCCCCTCCGAGAACCCGCCCTCGTGACCCCAGCCCCTCCGAGACCCCGCCCTCGTGACCCCAGCCCCTCCGAGAACCCGCCCTCAGACCCCGCCCTCGTGACCCCAGCCCCTCCGAGAACCCGCCCTCGTGACCCCAGCGCCTCCGAGAACCCGCCCTCGTGACCCCAGCGCCTCCGAGAACCCGCCCTCGTGACCCCAGCGCCTCCGAGAACCCGCCCTCGTGACCCCAGCCCCTCCGAGAACCCGCCCTCAGACCCCGCCCTCGTGACCCCAGCGCCTCCGAGAACCCGCCCTCGTGACCCCAGCCCCTCCGAGAACCCGCCCTCGTGACCCCAGCCCCTCCGAGAACCCGCCCTCAGACCCCGCCCTCGTGACCCCAGCGCCTCCGAGAACCCGCCCTCGTGACCCCAGCCCCTCCGAGAACCCGCCCTCAGACCCCGCCCTCGTGACCCCAGCGCCTCCGAGAACCCGCCCTCGTGACCCCAGCCCCTCCGAGAACCCGCCCTCAGACCCCGCCCTCGTGACCCAGCCCCTCCGAGAACCCGCCCTCAGACCCCGCCCCCTGGCCTTTGGGGCCCCGCCCTCACGCCAGGTGCTGTCCGGGCGTCGGCACAGGTACGTTTCTCCGATCTCCACGGTGACTTCGGGCTCGCCGCGCGCCGGGGTCGGGGGAGAGACGCGGCCCGGGGACGGGGCGGTCCCCTCGACCGCCGCATTCTCCCCGGGCCCGGGCTCGCCCTCCCCCGCGACCCCTGAAGTCGCCGCCGCAACCGCAGCAGCTGCTCCCTGCGCCGCCATCGCTGTACTGGAGATGACGCCAGAATCCGGCGCCGCGCAGCCCTTTAGTTCCGGGTCAGCGACGCGTGGCGGAGGCCGCTGCCGGCTTGGGGGCGGTGTCTGTGACGTGGCAAGAGCTCATTGGTTAGTGCGGCCTGCCCCCGCCCCGGCCCAAGTTTGACCTTTCTGTGCCAAGGGCCCTGGCCCTTTCTTCCGTCTGGAAATACGGCTGGACCCCGAGTTGAAAGAGGAGGTTTTCCTGGTGTGATGACTCAGCCCGGCCTTTTTAAAGGGCCTGGTACCCGAGGAAGCGAGGGTGTGCCCCTGGGCACAGGTGCTGCCCCCACTTTACCCGGCAGCGGGGCGAGCTAGAGCGGCCCCCGGGGGCCTGGCCCTGAGGCTTTGCGCCCAGAATTCACACCCGCCTTTGCGCCGCCCATCCCCGCCCCACTAATCCAGATCGCCCCTTTCGTAAAGGTCGGAGGAGCCGCCTTCCTTCAGTCAGGGCGAGGGAAACAGATGGCCGTGTCCAGGGGTGGCCAGTAAACTGCTCTCGCAGAATGAAACCCTTTTTTTCTTTTTCTTTTTTGAATGAAACCGAAGACAAGAACCAGGAGCGCACAACAGACATCCCCTAAACAAACTAGTCGAAGGCAGTGGCCATAGTGGAGCATCTTGAGCTTCGTGAGGCATCCTGGGTTCTGACCCTGCTCTGGGTAAATTGTGCAAGGTGTTCAGCCTCAGAGTGCCGTGAAGGCTATCATATATCAGTGGATAGCCCATATAGCTATATAAAGGGTACGCCATATATTTACCTATCTCTTTGGTATATAAAGTGTGTTGCAGTGTCAAACAGGGTAGGTACGCAATAGACATTCTTTTTGGCCATTCTCTGAATTTTCTTTGACTTACAGATTGGTTATTGGGATTAAAAGCAGTTCTAATGGAGTGGAATGCTCAGTTCTGACGGAGTCGGGACTCGGGTTTCAGATCAAGAAGTAGAGGAGTGAGCAGTGGGAAGCACTAGGGACTTGGGGAAGTTAGAGAATTGGTGGGAGCGTGAGCAGTGAATGCCAGGTGTTTGGCTGCGTAATAAGCCAAAGAAACAAGTCAGGCAAGAAAGAAAAACATTGTAATGCCTTGGGGCACTTGGGTAGCGCAGTCAGTTAAGCTTTGGACTCTTGGTTTCCGCTCAGGTCATGAGATAGAGCCCCTCATGAGGCTCCGTGCTCAGCACAGTATCTGCCTAGGATGGTTTCCCTCTCTCCCTTTGCCCCTCCCCACCCTCTAAAACAAATCTTTAAAAGAAACCACAGTGCCTTCTCCCACTCCTCATCCTACCCCCGCCTCCATCTTCAAGACTGTTATTCTCTCCACCCACGGTCCTGATGCCTCACTTTTGACTGCACCCAACATCTTGTTACAGGGCTGCTGTCCTTTCTAGTTGAGGATTAGCCTAGGCTTTGTAAACCCCTGATCCAGGTTACTACACCAACCTCTTCACTAGTCTCCCTCTAATCCTCCTTCTAATGTGCAAATCTGTTATTTCTAGAACTGTGTGGATGCTTCACCCAGACCCTCTGGAATCTCTTTTTGTTGCTTCTTCAGATCCAGATTACTTCTGATGTGCCTTCAAAAGCCAGAGGCTCTTTATCAAACTATCCCTTGGGCCAATAAAGCTGTTTTGCCTAAGTAAAGCTGAAAAGGCAGTGGGGGGCTGGGAGGAGTGAGGGGGGTGGGGACACGCCTGGGTGGCTCAGCCTGGGTGGCTCAGTTGGTTTCATATCCATCCGACTCCCACTTTTGGCTCAGGTCACGATCTCAGGGTCAGGAGATCAAGCCCTGTGGTGGGGTCTGGGCTCAGTAGATTCTGCTTGGGATTCTCTGTCCTCTCCTCTCTCTCAAATAAGTAAATAAAATCTTAAAAAAGCAAAGGAAGTTTTCAGTTTGGAAGTTCAAGTACCTGTCCACCCCTACTTTCCAATACAGACATTAACCAATGATTATCAAGAAGAGTTCATCAATGACTGTGCAACTTAGCTCTCCTGCCTCCAACTCTAAGGCAGAACTTACTAGCTAGCCCTGAACTTTTGCCTGAGATGATGTCCTTATCTGGCCTCCGGCCCTTCCCTTTCGTGCCTCTCCTACTCCCTAACTGGAGCACTTTCTCAACAAATCACATAGACACAAAGCCTCCTTTCAGCGTCCGCTTCCAGGAAACCCAACCGGAAACATCCCTGCCCTGCTGAAAATCTGTCCATGGATTCGTGCTGCCTACAGGATAAAAGCCCGTATTTCCTGGCCAGACTCCAGCCACGTCCCCTGCGCTGCTGCCCGCAGGATCTTCAGCCTGGTATGTCACTATGGTTTCCACCACCTGGCGTGTGACGTCAGATAGAATTCCTGTCTTCCTCAGTCCCCACTTCTCTCACCAGTGCCACCAAGCAGGGCTTCCGGCCCTTCTTCCCCTCCCTTGGGTCCCCACCTGCTGTCTGGAGCCCTTTCCTTCTGCCCTCCTCCACCAGGGCCCCACTGTCCCCTGGGGCCTGCCAGGATATAATTGTATGTGTTCCTTTTTCTTGGCAGAAGCAGGCACAGCTGGCAGGCAGTATTTTTAACCTTACTTAGGAGTCAGGTGGCTCAAGGAGGTTGCCCAGTCTGGTAACCTTCACCTCCAGAACCTGTGACTGCCAGGAAGGGAGGTGTCAGAACTGAGGCCTGAGGCTGGGCCAACTTGGGCCTTCAATATAGCCTGGGACCCAGAAACATCTGTTAAACGAAATTTAACATTTGTTAAAGAGATTTGGGGGCAATTCTATACCTGGCCTGACAGGCTGTCTGGACAGTTCGAGACTGAGACACAAGCTACATAAACCCAAGGGCCTAGGGAACCAGAACAGGGTGGCAACAAACACCTGCCCTCCCCACACACGGGGCCCAAGAGGGCATTCAAAATGTGAACTTTAATAACAAACAGCAGGTCAAGGTCGGGGTTCCCCAGGAACGAGAATAAAGGAGCTGGTGCCGGAGGCCTCACGGGTCCCCACTTTCTCTCCTCCAAGGCCTGGAGGCAGCAAAGGAGTGGACCTCTGTAGAGGAGGCGTGGCACCGGGCTCCATGGAACTCCATCTGTTTGGGGCCCGAAGACCCAAGATGCAGCAGCATGTGGACCAGGGTGGCACCCTGCCTCGCCCAAAAGGTCCTGGCAGGGTGTGGGGCCCAGGCGAGGCAGGCAAGTAGGCCGAGGGCTGTGGGGTCAGATGCGGAAGCTTTCCTCTCGACCATCAATGTGCCGGAGCCGCAAGTAGACGTCTGTGCCAATGCCCTGCAGAGACTGCAGTCGAAGGGAACCGCCGAGGTACTCCGCGTAGGCCCGTGAGGTGGGCAGCCCGAAGCCAAAGCTGGGATGGGCAGGGGGACAGAAGCTTCAGAGGCTTGGGTTTCCTGGGGCCCCCCTACCCCTCCATCCTGGCCAGGCGGGGCCTCACCCGTGCATGGGCCCTGATTGGCCGCCACTGTGCATGTCCAGGTGGCCAAAAAGGGGGCTGATCCGGGGGTCCTGGGTGCTGGCCTCAGCTGTAGTGAAGTGGTAGTCCATCACCCGGTCCAGGTCCTTGTGAGCGATGCCCCCGCCCCGGTCTGAAATCCTGGCAAGATGTTGATAACATGGGCTTGGCTCTGCTTGGGTGGGAGCCTCACTACCTCCCAAATAAACAGTGCCAAGTCTGCCTTCCTGCCCCTTCCACCCAGGGATGGGACAGGCTCCACCCAGACCCTGGCCCTCGTTTTTATAAGCACCATCCTTCCATCCTCACTTCTGCCTGGGCCGCTGGCTGCTTACACCTTCTCGCGGGACCTCACACTTAGCAGCAGCCCGACGCCGTGGACCGGTTACTCCTAACTCCCCACTCCAGGACCCTCAGCGGCTGACAAGGATAGGACTTGGCACCTGCAGCCGGCCCCAGATCCGTTCCTCTCTAGCTCACAGCACTCAAAGCCAGAGAGCATTCTGTCTGACCAGGGACCGAGTCTCAGAGTAGAGCAGCTGCTGGCTCAAGGTCATGCAGCCAGGCAGAAATCGCGACCCCCACGTTTCCAGCCTAACTCCCACTCAGGCCAAACCTGATGACGAGATCAATATCATTGTTGGCGATGGTGATGACCACATCTGGGACATTGTAGGGAGTGTCGAGGTGACTCTCCATCGTGGCTCTATGTGGGGAGGAAACACCAGTAGGCGGTGGTGCCCCAGCCTCACCCCAGTTCCTGTCTGCTCCCTTCCAACGTATCCAGCCAGCCTACCTCATGGCATTCTTGAGGAGCTCAGGCAGGATGTAGTCCAGCGGCATAGGGATGAAGGGGAAACGGGCGGCCACGTGTCCATTGATGCGGACGCGGGGGGCATTGCCATACTTGTGTTCACACAGGCGTCTGTGGATAGGAGCCGACCTAGCCAGTGATTCTCAGACAGAGGTGGTTCTGCCTCAAGCAACCCCAGATGCAATTTCTAGAGAGATTTTTCCTTGCCACACTGCGAGTTGTACTGAATAGAAGCCAGGATTCCTTCTAAAGATCCGAATAAGCACAGGACAGCCCCTGAGATTTATCTGACCCAAAATGTTAATAGTGCCACATTTGAGAAACCCTGTCCCAGGCAAGGGCTCAGACCCAACCCTTCCCAGCCAGAAGCCCTCCACCCCCTTAGCTGTTCTAGCCTCACCTGGCGAAGTCCACCCACTTTTCAATAATTTTCTTTGGCGACAAGCGAGTGCAGATGATGCCAACAAAGTCGGGCTGGCAGGAGAAAGAAAGTCAGGACTAAGCAGTACCTTGACCCACACCTTGCCATCTCTGGACCCCTGAAGCAGCCCCAAGCCCCTTCCAGGCCCTTGGCCCAGCCCCTAGCCCCAGGGAACCCTGGCTTGGTCCCGTCTGTCCCACCTGGAAGGTCTTAGATCCCAGCACCCCACCTTGTCCTCATGCAGCGCCAAGTGATGTGTGGCCAACATGCGGATCCCAAGCCTCGAGGTCAGCGTCTTGTCCAAGAAGTAGCGGACGAGTTTCTCATCCTGTGAAGAGTGGGTCCTCAGAAACCCCGTGCCTTTCGCAGGCCCCCCAACAGGCCCGGGTGCCCACTGTGCTGCCCCTGACCTCTATGTGCTTCCGGCTCTCGCGCAGGCCCTCTGCTAAGAGGGTCACCACATCCTTGTGGTCGTCCAGCAGCTGTCGCACCAGCTGGCAGTACTGAGCCTCGTCCGCCTGGTCCTTGATCTACAGGCCACAGAATCATGAGCTTGGATATTTCGGCCCTGACCTCTCAGCCCCTCACCCTGCCCTGGCCCAGCCCTCACCGGAGGGAAGTCGGTCAGCTTCTGGAAGGCACGGATGTACAACTCGTGCTGCAAGGAAGAGGTGTGGAAGTTCTCAGGGATGCTGTGGGCACTGGGTAGAGAACAGCCACCCGTGCTTACCCATGGGGACTGCCATCCACCCCAATGCACTTGGTTTACACCTCCACTGTGGCCTTTTAAGCCTCAGTGAATATGCAGCTTTGGCCTCCGAGGGCTTGGGTCTGAGCCCTCTGGCCCTGAAACCTTTTGGCAGACAAGGTTCTCCCACTCTGGTCCCGTCTCCCGACACGCCCCACGGGCAGTGGGCACACTGATCTACAGTGCCCTCTAGAAAAACTCACACCCCCTGAGGCCACCTTACCACGTGCAGTATGGTGGGGTTGCAGCCAATGATAAAAGGAAGGCTCCGGAAACCCTTGATGCGGTGGGCAATTCTCACTGGCAGCTCTTGATGCAAGTACCTGGCACTTTTCTAGGAAAAATGAGGGAAGTCAGGGCCAGGGCCGGACAGGCTGTGCCCGGGCTGCAGGAACCAGGAACCAAGCAAGGGGGCTGGAATCTTACCAGAAGGTGGCTGCCATCCTGAGAGCGGCCAGCATAGAGCATCATGGTCGGAGTGAGGCGGACTGAGGGCTGGAGGGGCGAGGGGACTTTGAGGCCCGGATCTGCAGCACCGCCCCACCACATTAGCTCCACCCCTTCCCTGAACCCCGTGCCCAGCTCCAGACCGGACCTCTGCCCAGCTGCGCACCTTCTCCGCGGCCACATCGATGGCCGACTGGTTGTAAAAGGAGGTGACAGTCTTGGAGCGCTCCCGCGCCATCTCCACGTGGTGCGTATCGGTGGCTGATGTGGAGCGGGCCCGGAGTGAGAGTGCAGGCCGCAGTAAGGGCCGGAGTGGAGGTCCGCTCCGGGGACCACTCCCCAGCACGGACGCCAGTATCATTGTCCTGCTCTGCTCCTTTATTTCTTTTCAGACTAGGCGACTGCTAGGGCAGAGCACCGGATACACCAAGGCGACCCCAGAGCGGGGCAGGGGCTTTTCTCTGACTTCAGGAGCCACGACGGCAGGTCAGGGACGCTGACAAGCTCAGCCCCCGGGGAGCAGCTCCCATCTGCCGGGGAAAGGAAGGGGGAGTTGTAAGGATCCGGATCCAGACGATCTGCACCAACTCTCCACGTGGACCCCGGTATCATCAGACCTGGGCAATCTCTATCCGCACCCGGGCAACCACCTCCCCAAACTCACACGGGCCGGGCCCGTACAACCTTGTTTTGCCGGCCTATTCTTCAGCTTGCGGCTCTAGCTGGTGCCTGGAGGGGAGGGGAATCTCAGACGCGTCCAGCCCGAAAACAACACCCCTCCCGGTGGTCCTGGGCACCCTCGTTCAGGGGGCGGGGCTGACCCCTACCCGGCGCCTTCAGACCCGGGCCCCCCACGAGAGTGGCCTGCCTGTGTGTGGCACACCGCTCTGTGCCCCCGGGGGCCGGCGGCATCGGAGTAGCGGCCCCGGAGTCGCCGTCTGGGTTCCCCCTCCGCAGGGTCGCTCGGTTCGGCCCGATCCCCCCTCCACGGTAGATGCCACCCCGGTGGGCGCGCGCCCCGCGGTCCAGCTCAACGCCGGAGGCTACGAGCACGCGCCGCGAGCCTCGGCAGGCAGGGTCCGCGCCGGCTGCTCCACTTACCGCGGGGCCGGGGCCGGGGCCGGGGCCGGGGCCAGGGCCGAGGTCCGAGCGGAACGGCCCGACAGTCGACGGGCCGGGAGAGCCGAGCCGCCTGCGCCGTCTGCCGCCGTGACGTCGCGGGGCTTCGGGGGCCCGGTGCCTCCTGGGAGTTGTAGTTTGGAGCCGGACCAGGTCAGCCACGCCCCTGCTCCTGGACCCCCAGATGAATTTCCACGGCTCCTTCCTGTGGTCTCCCTGGGTCTCCGTCTCCTGTTCTATAAAACAGGCTTCCTGGTATGGGAAGAGGGACAGGGCGAGAAGACCCTTAGACGTGAAGCGCGCAGGCCGAACCCCGCGTCCCTTTCCTGCAGTCCCATCCGTCCCCACCAGTGTTTCCTGACTCACCTGTGGAAACGCAGACTGCTGGCTCAAACCCTAGTTCAGCCACCTTTACCATCCGGAATGACTTAACTTAAACTGCCTCATGCTTTAATGTCTGTGTTCGTAAAATTAGGATGTACCAAACTTGCGATTGTGTGGGTATGAGTTTATAGGTGTCAAGTGCCTAGAACAGTGCCAGGCATGAAATTAGCACGATGTGAGTGAGTTATTATTATTCATTCATGCCTGGCACACTCATTGGGGGACTTTTCCGTGCCAGAAGAGGAGCTGGGGTATTGAATCAAATAAGTGGACCCTCCCCTGACCCACAGAGGAAGGAAGTTTCAGGGTCATAAATCCTGATGAAGGCTGCACAGGAAGGAAGCATCAGATGGGGTCTGGGACATTGGTACAGGCACAGCATGAGTAGGATGTGGTCAGGTACCCAAGCCTTAGTGGGAAGGGCATGACAAGACAGAATAGTCTGGATCATCTGAGGATATGCCTGCAGCCATGTGGAGTCTAGGAAGGAGAAGGGCTGAATGGGGTGACTAGAGCCTGATGGTGAAGGGCAAGGAGGCTGCATTCGTCCTGAGATAACAAGAAGTCATTGAAGAGTTTTAATTCGATCTGCTCCTTAGATACACTCCTGTGGCTATAGTGTTTGGAAGATTGGATGTTGGTGAGACCAACTGCAGAGACCAGTGAAAAAAACGATTTACTTTTCCTAGGCAGGAGGTGATGGAGAGACTTTCCTCTGTGTGTGTTTGTATGTGGGTGTACTTGTATTTGTACTAATCGGATTTTTCTTTCTTTCTTTCTTTCTTTTTTTTAGACATTTATTTATTTATTTATTTGACAGAGAGAGAGAGAGAGAGAGAGAGATCACAAGTAGGCAGAGAGGCAGGCGGAGAGAGAGGAAGGGAAGCAGGCTCCCTGCCGAGCAGAGAGCCGGACGCGGGCCTGGATCCCAAGACCCTGAGATCATGACCTGAGCCGAAGGCAGTGGCCCAACCCACTGAGCCACCCAGGCGCCCCGATCGGATTTTTCTTTACCATAGTTATGTATTTTCTAAATATTTTTCTTTACCATAGTTATGTATTTTCTAAATATTTTTTTAATTTCACTTTTTAAGTTTTTTTGATGTAAGTTTTCTTTTTAATATTTTATTTAGTTATTTATTTGCCAGAGAGAGCACAAGCAGGGGGAATGGCAGGCAGAGGGAGGAGACTCCCCCGGAGCAAGGAGCCTGATGCGGGACTCCATCCCAGCATCCCCGGGCTGTTATGACCTGAGTGGAAGGCAGACACTTAACTGACTGAGACAACCAGGCATCCCCCTTTTTTTTTTTTTTTTTTTTTTTAATTAATAAAGGAAAAAATGAAGCAGGCAACATCTTTGGAGCCCAAAGGCTGTCTTTAAACTTCAGCAGAGGTGGGACAGTTTAGCAACGCTGAGGGCCCGAGGAACCGGAGGAAGGTCTGCGTATACCACGAGGCTAGAGCCCCGAGTCTCTGGATGTCCCCTGCGCCCCTCATCCGCACACCCCTCCCGCCCTTGCTTGTCCAGCTGCCCGGCAGAACCCTGGAGCGCGGCGACGAGGCCTCTGAGCTCTGGGCGCGGGAAGGCTGGTTCGGATGGGGAGGACGTGCGCGGAGAGGCGAAGGACTCGGCGCTCACGCGGCCGCGGCGTGGCCCGGGCAGCGGTGCTGTAGCGGCCCAGCGGCGGGAGGCGTCTGGGCAGGACTTCGCCCCGGTTGACCCGGCCGGCTTGGCCCCTGCGCGGCCCGAGCTCGTTGCTGACACCTGGCGGCGGCGGGTGGACATGCACCCGGGCGGTTCGTAGCACTCGCGCCCAGTCCGCCCCTGCGGGGGCACCCTTGGAGGAGTCGTGTGTTGCATTAATGTAATCTTCATAGCAACCCTATGAGGCAGCAACTGTTATTATTATCACTCTACAGATCGATTAAAAGACTCGCCCCGCTCTGTCCTCTCCGCCCTCACCCCCCATAAGCGATGGCTCCAGCCACACTGCCCTCCCTGCTGCTCCCTAAGCAAAGCAGGTGCCTCTGCCTCGCACCTCTCACGGCTGTTCCCTCCGTCTGGAGCGCCCTTCCCTGGATGCGCACACAGCTGACTCACCTCCTTCAAGCCTTCGCCCAAATGTCAACTGAATGAAGCCCACCCTGACCATCCTGATTAAACTTGCGGTCACCTCCATTCCCCTCACTCTCTCTTTTTTATTTTATTTGTAGCATTTGTCACCAGCAAGATCCTATATACTTTATGTATTGATTGTGCACTTTTTCATCTTTTTTAAAGGATTTACTTATTTATTTGTTTGAGAGATTAGGGGGAGGGGCAGAAGGAGAAGGAGAGAGAGAATCTCAGGCCGACTGAGCATGGAGCCCTGAGCCCTGAGCCCCACCCTGGGGCTCCATCCCATGACCCTGAGGTCATGACCTGAGCCCAAATCAAAAGGCGGAGGCTCAATCAACTGAACCACCCAGGTGCCCCTTTTATCTTCTCTTCTAAAATATAAGACCAGGTGTGCCTGGGTGGTTCAACTGGTTAAGCATCTGACTTCCGCTCAGGTCATGATCCCAAGGTCCTAGAACTGAGCCCCGTGTGGGGCTCCCCACCCAGTAGGGAGCCTGCTTCTCTCTGCCCTCTCCCACTTGTGCTCGCTCTCTCCTCGCAGATCACATTTTAATAAAATAAAATGTAACAGCAGAGCATGAATATTTGTCTGCTTTCCTGATTTATCCCAAGCTCCTAACACAATCTCTGGCACATAACATGGGCTCCATAAACATTTGTTAAATAATGTTCTCCTGAAGGATTTTGATAGATTCCTGCCTCAAGTTGAGGTCTTTTATCCATCTCGAGTTTATCTTTGTGTATGGTGTAAGAGAATAGTCAAGTTTCATTCTTCTGTACATAGCTGTCCAATTTTCCCAGCACCGTTTATTGAAGAGACTGTCTTTTTTACACTGGATATTTTTTCCTGCGTTGTCGAAAATTATTTGACCACAGAGTTGAGGTTCCATATCTGGGCTCTCTACTCTGCTCTACTGGTCTATGTGTTTGTTTTTGTGTCAGTACTGTGCTGTCTTGGTGATCACAGCTTTGTAGTAAAGCTTGGAATTGGGCAATGTGATGTCCCCGGTTTTGTTTTTCTTTTTGAACCTTTCCTTAGCAATTCAGGGTCTCTTCTGGTTCCATACAAATTTTAGAATTGTTTGTTCCAGCTCTTTGAAAAATGCTGGTGGAATTTTGATCAGGATGGCATTGAAAGTATAGATTGCTCTATGCAGTATAAACATTTTAACAATGTTTATTCCTCCAATCCGTGAGCATGGAATGCTTTTCCATCTTTTTCTGTCTTCTTCAATTTCTTTTATGAGTGTTCTGTAGTTCCTTGAGTACAGATCCTTTATCTCTTTGGTTAGCTTTATTCCAAGGTATCTTGTGGTTCTCGGTGCTATAGTAAATGAAATCTATTCTCAAATTTCCCTTTCTGTATTTTTCTTGTTAGTGCATGAGAAAGCAACTGATTTCTGTACATTGATTTTGTATCCTGTCACATTACTGAATTGCCGTATGAGTTCTGATAGTTTGGGGGTGGAGTCTTTTGGGTTTTCCTTGTAAAGTGTCATGTCATCTGCAAAGAGAAAGAGTTTAACTTCTTTGCCCATTTGAATATCTTTTCTTTCTTTTTGTTGTCTGATTGCTGTTGCTAGGACTTCTAGTACTACTTTGAACAACAGTGGTGAGAGGTGGCATCCTTGTCGTGTTCCTGATCTCAAAGGAAATGCTTGTCAGTTTTTCCCCTGTTGAGAATGATATTTGCTGTGGGCTTCTCATACGTAGATGTTATACAGTTGAGGAATGTTCCCTCTATCCCTGTACTCTGAAGCGTTTTAATCAGGAATGGATGCTGTATCTTGTCAAATGCTTGTTCTGCAGTAATTGAGAGGATGATGTGGTTCTTCTCTCTTCTCTTATTGATTTGTTCTGTCTCATTGATTGATTTTGAGAATGTTGAACCACCCTTGCATCTCAGGGATAAATCCCACCTGGTCATGGTGGATAATCTTTTTAATGTGCTGTTGGGGGACGCCTGGGTGGCTCAGTTGGTTGGACGACTGCCTTCAGCTCAGGTCATGATCCTGGAGTCCCGGGATCGAGTCCCGCATCGGACTCCCAGCTCCATGGGGAGTCTGCTTCTCTCTCTGACCTTGTCCTCGTTCATGCTCTCTCTCACTGTCTCTCTCTCAAGTAAATAAATAAAATCTTTAAAAAAAATGTGCTGTTGGATCCTACTAGCTAGGATCTTGTTGAGAATCTTGGCATCCATATTCATCAGGAATATTGGTCTGAAATTCTCCTTTTTGTTGGGGTCTTTGCCTGGCTTGGGGATCAGGGTAATGCTGGCTTCATAGATAGAGTCTGGAAGTTTTCCTTCTGTTTCTTTCTTTCTTTCTTTTTTTTTATTTTTTTTGAAACAGCTTCAGGAGAATAGGTATTATTTCTTCTTTGAATGTTTAGTAGAATTCCCCAGGGAATCTGTCAGGTCCTGGACTCTTGTTTTTTTGGAGGTTTTTGATCACTGCTTCAATCTCGTTACTAGATATCGGTCTATTCAGGTTGTCGATTTCTTCCTGATTCAGTTGGAAGTTTATAGGTTTCCAGGAATGCATATATTTCTTCTAGGTTGCTTAACTTATTGGCATATAACTGTTGATAATAATTTCTGATGATTGTTTCTATTTCCTTGGTGTTGGTTGTGATCTCTCCCCTTATATTCATAATTTTATTAATTTGTGTCCTCTCTCTTTTCTTTTGAATTGGTTTGGCCAGTGGTCTACCGATCTTATTGATTCTGTCAAAGAACCAGCTTCTAGTTTCGTTGATGTTTTCTACTGTATCTCTAGTTTCTAACTCATTGATCTCTGCTCTAATCTTGATTATTTCCCTTCTTGTGCACGGGGTTGGCTTAATTTGTTGTTTGTTTTCACTTTTGAAAGAGTCACTTTGATTGTGATGCAGAGAATCAGTCTGTGGATGAGAGACAGGGGTACCTGGGAGACCAGTGAGGAGACTACTGCATTTATCTGGGCAGGAGGTGAAGGTAGCCTGGACCAGGGTAGTGGTCTGCACAGATTACAGGGATTAAGAGAGTAATGGTGGAGGAGTGGCTTGGGTGGTCGGGAAAGCCCGAAGAGGAACAGGTTTGGGGAAGTTTAAGGAGCTCCTTTTGGGACGCATGGCATTGCATCTGAATGGCCTGGGAGGCATCCAGGTGGTGATGTCCAAGAGGTGATCCTACAATGGGGTTTGGAACCAGGAGAAAGATCTAGGCTTAGGGCAGAGGTTGGAAGCTGTGACCTGGAGGGAGTAATAAAAGACAGAGGAGAAATAATGCCTTCCCATGTGGTAGTTTGTATTTCCAGAAATGGTCCACCCCACATGAACGTCTCAGAATATGACTTTGACACTTCTCAAATCAAGAGACAGAGTCCTGTGTTCCTCCCCTTGGAACAGAGGAGGCTTGTGTTACAGTGGAAGAGATACATGTGACTTTTAAAAAATTTTTATTTTTAAGTGATCTCTATGCTCAACATAGGGCTCAAACTTACAACCCCAAGATCAAGAGTCACATTCTCCACCAACTGAGCTGGGGCACTACCATGTAACTTTTAAAGCTACATCATAAGAGATGATACAGCTTCCCCCTCGCTCCCTGAAGCACTTGTCCTAGAATCCAGAGCTGCCTTGCTAAGCAAGCAGTCTGACTGTCCAGTATTCATCATCTATGGCCGTGTAGCAGATTACTCCCAGAGCAGCGCAGTGCTCAAAACAATAAACCTTTGGTATCTCACAGTTTCTTTGGGTCAGGGATCTGGAAGCAGCTAAGCTAGGTGGTTCTGGCTCAGGATTTCTCACGAAGTTCCAGTCAAGATGTTGACTAAAACTACAGGCATCTAAAGGCTTGACTGGTGCTGGAGAATCCAATTCCATGGTGGCTCTCCCACATGCCTAACAAGGTCATGCTGGTTGTTGGCAAAAAGCCTCAGTTCCTTACTAAGTGGTCCATTCCCTAGGGCTGCCTGAGTGTCCTCATAACATCGCTACTGGCTTCACACAGAGCCAGTGATCTAAGAAGGAGCAAGATGGAAGCCACAATATCTTTATGACCTACCATGAACGTAACACACCATAATTTCTGGACTAGCTTATGGGCCCAGGTTGGCCCCTATCTAGTGTGGAAAGAGACTACACCCTGAATGATACGAATACTAGAAAACGGAAATCATTTAGGACAATTTTCAAAGCTGACTATTGTAGCCTGGAGACTGCCATGCTGTGAGGAAGCCCAGACTAGTCCCTACAGAGAGACTACATGGATCCTGAGACTACAAGAGAAGGAGAAAGAATCGCTACGTTAGCCCTCAGGTACTTCAATCTCCCCTTGTTCCAGCATTAGCCATCACTGGACTGCAACTATGGGACCCAGGATTCTGAGCCAAAATTCTCTTCCCAAATTCCCAACCCATAAAATCTGTAAGAGAAAATTAAATGACCATTTTTGTTTCATGCCATTCTTTGTTGAGATGATTTGTTGACCAGCAGTATGTGCTCAACAATTCCCACCTTCTGGTATTCACACCACTCTGCAGTATCTTCCAGCACTGCCTAGGGCTGATGTGACCCCACAGGATACTGGAGACAAGACATAGGACTAAGGCTACCATAACAAGTTATCACAAATTTAGTGGCTTAAAGCAACATAAATCTGTTCTCTTACAGTTCTGCAGTTCAGAAGCCCGACAAGGCTCTCACTGGGCTAAAATCAAGATCTCAATACTTCCTTTCCAGACACTTTGGGGCAGAATCCATTTCCTTGCCTTTCCTTCTTCTAGAGGCCACCCCACATTCCTCAGTTCATGGCCCCCTTCTTCCATCTTCAAAGCCAGCACCACTGCATTCTCTCTGTACCTTCCTTCCACAGTCACACCTCCCTCTGACTCTCCTCTGCTGCTGCTTCTCATTTTCCCCCTGCCCCTGTTCACTTTTAAGTGATTATATGGGTTCCACAGGATAATCTGTTTTAAAGCCAGCAGATTCGTAACCTTAATTCCATCTGCAGTCGTAATGCCTGTTTGCCATGGAAACTCACACATGCATAGGTCGCTGGGATTAAACATGGGCATCTTTGGGGGCCATTATTCTGGGGACCATGCCGCCTGAAAGAATGGGTTTGAGAAGGAGCATGCACAGAGAGAGGAGCCAGAAGGAGAGTGAAATATCACAGAATCCAGAGAAAAAGAATTCCTGTGCAGGAGTGACTGCCACTGTTGGAGGTCAAGCACTGTTCATGCACCATACCCAGTGTGGAGCTGGGAATTTAGGGGCAAGAGGGAGAGGTGCTGGGGGGGGGGGGGGCTGGCCTGCAGGCGGCGCTGATGAGATAGAAGGGAAAAGCTGAGCGAGACAGGACGATTGGAGACAAGAGTCCTAATAGTATCCGAAATAATAATTTCAGTGAAAATGCTGGGTTTTGATCGGATCGCAGTATTCTCTGGGTTCCCTGGTCCGCCGGTCCCTAGTCCCCGGATGTTCCAAAGTGTGGAACAGAGCTTGGCACAGCGTCAACGCTGCACGGTGAGCCGCATTAATATAATTTTAAAACTCGGAGACTCCATTTCCCTCAAGGCATTGCGGCCACTCCGACTACAACTCCCATGATGCCTGGCAGGCCGCGCGCTCCCGCCATTCCCCGGGTCCCTAACCTGGTTTTCCCAGCCCAGCCTCCCTCCCCGGTTTCCTCCCCGGCCACGCCCATCAAAGCCGCAGGAACAACCAATGGGATCAGGGAGTGCGAGGCCAGGAAGGCCAATCGCCCCGTCCGAGGGGCGGGAGAAGGCGTGGCCACATCCTGTCCTGCCCCCAGCGCCGTGGCCGGCTGCCTGCGGGCTAGGGCCTCCGGGCGGGATCGGAGGACATGGGCGCTCCCTGGGGGAACCCCGGATGGGCGCGGCTGGCGCTGTGCCTCGCGGGTCTGGGGCTCTCGCTCTACGCGCTGCACGTGAAGGCGGCGCGCGCCCGGGACCGGGATTACCGCGCGCTCTGCGACGTGGGCGCGGCCGTCAGCTGTTCGCGCGTCTTCTCCTCCAGGTGCGTCCGGGAGCGGAGGGCTCGCGGGGCCGGGCTGCTCGCGGGGCCGGGCTGGTCCGGGGCCGGGCTGCTCGTCCTGGGCCGGGCTGCTCGTCCTGGGCCGGGCTGCTCGCGGGGCCGGGCTGCTCGTCCGGGGCCGGGCTGCTCGTCCTGGGGCGGGGCTGCTCGCGGGGCCGGGCTGGTCCGGGGCCGGGCTGCTCGTCCTGGGCCGGGCTGCTCGTCCGGGGCCGGGCTACTCGTCCTGGGCCGGGCTGCTCGTCCTGGGCCGGGCTGCTCGTCCGGGGCCGGGCTGCTCGTCCGGGGCCGGGCTACTCGTCCTGGGGCCGGGCTGCTCGCGGGGCCGGGCTGCTCGTCCGGGGCCGGGCTGGTCCGGGGCCGGGCTGCTCGTCCTGGGGCCGGGCTGCTCGCGGGGCCGGGCTGGTCCGGGGCCGGGCTGCTCGTCCTGGGCCGGGCTACTCGTCCGGGGCCGGGCTACTCGTCCTGGGCCGGGCTGCTCGTCCGGGGCCGGGCTGCTCGTCCTGGGGCCGGGCTGCTCGCGGGGCCGGGCTGCTCGTCCGGGGCCGGGCTGCTCGTCCTGGGCCGGGCTACTCGTCCTGGGCCGGGCTGCTCGTCCGGGGCCGGGCTGCTCGTCCTGGGCCGGGCTGCTCGTCCTGGGCCGGGCTACTCGTCCGGGGCCGGGCTGCTCGTCCGGGGCCGGGCTGCTCGTCCTGGGCCGGGCTGCTCGTCCGGGGCCGGGCTGCTCGTCCTGGGCCGGGCTGCTCGTCCTGGGCCGGGCTACTCGTCCGGGGCCGGGCTACTCGTCCTGGGCCGGGCTGCTCGTCCGGGGCCGGGCTGCTCGTCCTGGGGCCGGGCTGCTCGCGGGGCCGGGCTGCTCGTCCGGGGCCGGGCTGCTCGTCCTGGGCCGGGCTACTGGTCCTGGGGCCGGGCTGCCGGCGGCTTCTGGAGTTTGGGATCGGACGCTTGGGGGCGGGGCTGCTCGAGGGGGCGTCGCCTGGGGAGACCCGGTTCCTAGAGAGGAGTGTGGGGCCTCGGGCGGGGGCCGGGTGGTGCGGGTAGTGCTGGGCACTGCGGTGGTTCTGGGGAGTGGCACGGAGATCCGGATGCCAAGGAATAACCGTAACCACGTAGAAGGGGGGCATGGGTGAGCGTCTGGGGACCGGTGATGGGCTTGAGGTCTTGGGGATGGCCGTGACTCGGGTAAAGTGGCCAGCTCTGACGATGCTTGAGGGCCTGGGGTTGACAGCATACAGAAGAGGGGAGTGGGCGGGAAGGAGCTGGAGATTAGAGGTCCAGGGCGGAGAGATTCTGCACCTGATTCCCAGGAAAGCAAGATCAACCGTTCTACCTACCTGGCCATCTTAAGAATTACCGAAGGCCTAGGATGAAAAGAGGGGCATATGGTGGAGCCCTGGCCAGCCCTGGCCGGGGGTAGGGAACACAGGGGCGGGGACAGGGAGTCCCGACGTAGCCAAAGGGAGGGTAGCCAGGAGTTCATCGACCCTTGGACTCAGGAGGGTGTGGGGGAGGGAAGGGGAAGTACAACCTAGGTGGCTTTTTGGAAATCACCCCTCCAGACAGGACAGGGCCAAGGCGGATTGCCACTCCTAACCGGGGTCCTGCCCTCCACCAGGTGGGGCCGGGGCTTCGGGCTGGTGGAACCTGTGCTTGGCGAGGACAGCATCCTCAATCAATCCAATAGCATATTCGGGTGCATCTTCTACACTTTACAGCTGTTGTTAGGTGAGTGACCCCGCCCCTTCCCTGCAGGCTCCACCTCTTCCTGATGGGCCCCTCCCCCTTGGCCTGCCCAGCCCCATCCCTCGCAATCTCCGCGACCCAGACAGCCTAGAGCCCGACGCACATAAGCGAGTCCCCTGGAGGGGGCAGGAACTCCCAAGTCTTTCACTTGGTTAAGGTCCTCTCAGAGCCAGAAGGGCCCTTAAAGACCTCCTAGGTCTCACTCCACTTTGTGGGAAAGACTCAGGAGTTACTCTCGGGGGGACTCCAGGGCCGGCATCTCTTTCATCACATGCAGAGCTCAACAGGGACATTCGCCATTTGGTTTCTAGGGCTCAATGAACAAATAGGAGAACCAAGGCCTTGGTGAGGCCCATCTAGTCTCTCACTTTAGAGACTCTTCCCAAGCAGATCCTGAGGTCTGGGTGGTACCCTGAAGTCAAGGCAGTGTTCTAGAGATGGCCAGTCCCTGAAGCCCTGCCTGAGCCTTGTCTGCCTTGCAGGTTGCCTCCGGGCCCGCTGGGCATCTATCCTGCTGGTGCTGAGTTCCCTGGTGTCTCTTGTCGGTTCTGTCTACCTGGCCTGGATCCTGTTCTTCATACTCTATGATTTCTGCATCGTTTGCATCACTACCTATGCCATCAATGTGGGCCTGCTGGTGCTCAGCTTCCGGAAGGTCCGGGAACCGCAGGGCAAGGTCAAGGGGCACTGAGCCCTCACCCAAGCCAGGCTGACGTCACGCTCTGCCTTGGCATGGGAGCCTTCCCTAGGGGGGCCCATGTCTGGGTCCTTAGAAGAGTCTGCAGCCTTACGCCACCATACTCCCACGCAGGACAATGGACCAAATGTGCCACATTCTTTCCTCCACGCCAGCGCCTCTGGCTCTGTCCCCAAGGGCTGGGTTCCAAAGCTTCTGCCATTGCACAAAAAGGGTAGGTTCTGAGCAATAAAATTTCTTAAATGATCTGGCTAAGTCTGAGCCATCTGTCTGTGAGGGACCCTAGTGTTGGGCCTCCCCCAGTCTTGTCTCTTCTGGATTGGAAGCAAATGAGTCAGAGGGAGAGTGTAGGGCATGCCTGGAAAGGATGGTTGGTCCCTTCTCCAGTGTATGGAGTTGGTAAGACTTTGGGCGCCATCGGTCCCACCTCCAAAAAACAGGCTGGCAGTTTGCCCTTGCTGCCCAACGGAGGGTTTCTCTTCTGGGGTACCAAGCACACACTAGCAGGGGCAAACCTACCCTTCTCCTTCTGTGCGTGCTAGCCGGGAAGTTCTTCCTGTGGTCCAACCTTCACCCCTCCAGATGCCTTATCTACCACCCCACGCCAGTCTTGGCCACCCTGAGGACCAGGAACACATTTTGAGTATTTCTGTCTTAGTTTTCCTAATATGTACTAAGCACCTATCCACATGCTAAGCACTGCATAAGAACATGACATATTCTGGGTGGCTCAGTGGGTTAAGGCTTCTGCCTTCAGCTCGGGTCATGGTCTCAGGATCCTGGGATCGAGCCCAGAGTAGGGCTCTCTGCTCAGTGGGGAGCCTGCTTCCTCCTTTCTCTCTGCCTGCCTTTCTACTTGTGATCTCTGTCTATGAAGTAAATAAATAAAAATCTTTTTTTAAAAAGAACATGACATATGTTAACTCCTCTAACCCTTACATATCCAATTGTACGAGGTAGATGTTCTTACCCTATCTTGATGAGGAAACTGTGATACAGAGAGGGTAAGTAATTTACCTAAGACCCCACAGGTGGCTCCAGGGAGGGGGTTAAGGGCCCCTGGGGATTCAGATCCACTGGGGCCGTGTGGCTCATGTCTGCCCTTACCACAGCTGCCTGTGTTGGGGGTCAGGGTTCCTGAGTAGTTTGGGCTGGCCTGAGTTAGAAGTGGGGAGGAGAAAACGGGTGCCCCCTGAGTGTTCCTCCTTCCCAACTGAGTCTTCCATCACCTGCCAGAAGGGTGGGCGCCTCTGGGAAGGTGGCAGAGAGGTCCACCTCGCTGCAGCGAGTGACAGAGAGTCCTGGGCCTCCACACGCGGCCTCTGAAGCAAGGTGGGAGAGGGTACGGGAGACCCATCTGCTCATGGGCCTGGGGAGAGCTAGGGAAGCCGAAACATCCCGACCTCGGAGGCTCTGCCCAGTGCCCCCCCTAGTTCCCAGTTCCCCATTCCCAGAGGACAGCCTCCACGCTGGGAGCAAGTCTTCTCTGTGTCAGACTCTGGCCCAAGCATTTTCACTTTCAGCAATTCTGAGTCCACAGACAGGCTACTTGTCCAAGGTCACTTAGGCAGTAACTGGGGGAATGAGGATTTGAACCCATGCAGTCTGGCCCTGGTGGAGCCCCACGGAGGGGTGGTGAAGAGCCCAGGGTAACACAGTCACAGCCCCAGAGCTAGGAGCTGCAGGCTCCCTTCCAGCCGGAGGAAAAGCAAGGACGCCTGACTCTTCGCCAGCCGGGGGCGGAGCAGAGGTGGAGCTAGGGAGACCCAGGTGGCCTCTGAAAACCCGAGCAGAGGCGGCAGAGTGCCCTGGAGCAGCATGCAGCAGAGCTGGGGGCCAGCACGGCTCATCCTGGCAGCAGTGGTCCTCGTGGAGGGTGAGCCACCGCGGGTGAGCGGGCAGGGGAGTGGTGTGGCGGGCCCCCAGCTGTCCCAGCAGGCTTGCAGCTCGGGGGGCGTGAGGGTGAGAGCCCGTGGGGCGACAGTCGGTCGGTGCTGGTGTGACCGCGTCTGCCTGCGGAGCAGCCGCCTCCGTCAGAACAGGTGGGATTTTCCCAGGCCGGATGACGGTCTGAGTCTGCTGTCGCTGAGCCTGTGCGTGTACCCTGCGCCCCTATCTGCCTCTCTACTTCTCTACTTCCAGAACGACCTTCAGCAGGCTCTGGGAGCCCTCTGGCTCTGCGTCCTCATCTGTCTGTCCCAACCCTCCTGGCCTCTCCCGGCCCCGATGCCGGTGTGCCTGTGATGGGAAAGAGGCGGGGCGGGGGATCCTTTGGTAGAGTTTCTGGCGGATTCTGGAGAGGTGCGGGGGACTCTGAGTCGTCAGAACAGGGGTGGGGTGAGTCTTCTCCATCTCCTGGCGCCCTCCCCAACTTGGACATGATGTCTGCCTCTAATCCTTCCTCTTAGGCATCACGGCTGAGGGCACAATTAAGCTAATGCTCTCCACATACGCAGGCCGCCTCCCTGACTCAGTGGCGGGGGCTGGAGTTGGGGGTTCTGAAGCCTGGAGGAGGGCTGAACCCTGGCCCTCCTCCACGGGCCTAGGAGTGCTGAGCCCAGCTGAAGGAGGAGAATTAATTACTGAGTGTAAGCTCTGAATAGGTTCCAATAAAAGCTGTTTCCTGACCTCATATATTTTCATTCTGGGAGAGGCTGGGAAGGTAGCTACACAGTCATAGGCAAGGATCCAGGGCCAGTCCCCCAAAACGTCTGCCTTCCACCAAGGCTGGGCCGGGCAGGTAAGGTTCCCTCAAGTCTCACCCCTGTCTCTTTTCGCAGGTCTTCAAGCAGCTCGGCCCGGTAAGCTCTGGGGACATGGGCTCAGGCCTGTGGGGAGGGCAGGACAGGGGCCTTCTGTCAGTCTGACCTACCCCCCTCCCCTTTACAGTTTGTGGGCAGCGTGGCCCTGGCCCCCCTGAGCCTCAGGAGGGCATCACAGTACCTGGCGAGTGGCCATGGCAAGTGAGTGTGAGGCGGCAGGGGGTCCACCTCTGCAGCGGGACCCTGGTGGCAGATACCTGGGTCCTCACTGCTGCGCACTGCTTTGAAAAGTGAGTCCTGGCTGGGGTCAAGCAGAGTTTCTGGCCTTTGGGGGGCGTGGGTGCTATGTCCCCCAAATCCATAAAACTGACCGACGCTGTGCCCCTAGAGTAACACGGTGCCATGTCCTGAGAGCAGGCCATGTGCTAAGCACACATTATCAGGTTAATCTGCACCTTTCGTGCTGGAAGGCTTAGAAGCAAGCAAATGGAGGGTGGGCAAGGGGAGGACCCGGCTTAAGGCTCCGGGCTGACTTCTGTCCGTCCTTCCCCTACCCGTGCTGTCTCTCATGGTGTCACTGTCCCCTCTTGGGTCCAGGGCCCCAGCTTTATCCCTCCCCTTCCAGGGCAGCAATGACAGAACTGAACTCCTGGTCAGTTGTCCTGGGTTCTCTGCAACGTGAGGGGCTGAGCCCAGGGGCCGAGGCGGTGGGGGTGACAGCTCTGCAGCTGCCAAGGGCCTATAACCACTACAGCCAGGGCTCGGACCTGGCCCTGCTGCGGCTCGCCCGGCCCACGGCCCGCACACCCCTCTGCCTGCCCCAGCCCACCCATCGCTTCCCTTTCGGGACCTCCTGCTGGGCCACAGGCTGGGATCAGGACACCAATGGTGGTAAGTGCCGGCCCGGCCTGAAGCCCGGAGGGGCACTGTGCTTGCCCCCCAGGGTCACACAGCCTCAGCTGGCGACCGTCCCTCTGCGCCACCTCCCTTGCTCCCCACCAAGCCCCTTTCTTCTGGCAGCTCCCAGGACTCTGCGGAATCTGCGCCTGCGTCTCATCAGCCGCCCTACCTGTAACTGTCTCTACAACCGGCTGCACCAGCGGCTGCTGGCCAGCCCAGCTCGACCTGGGATGCTGTGTGGGGGTGCCCAGCCTGGGGTGCAGGGTCCCTGTCAGGTCTGATGGGGGAGATGAGGGAGAGGGGAACAGAAGGGGAGGGGCCTAGCCCCGGGCTCGGTGCTCCGTCCCTAAGGACAGGTGGACGTGCCACTGTTAGAGGGGTCTGCCTGTGGCTGGGGCTCAAGTGTCCACCCTTGACTCCCTTGCCTGGCTCCAGGGAGATTCTGGGGGCCCCGTGCTGTGCCGTGAGCCGGATGGACACTGGGTTCAGGCTGGGATCATCAGCTTTGCATCAAGCTGTGCCCAAGAAGACACCCCTGTGCTGCTGACCAGCACGGCTGCTCACAGCTCCTGGCTGCACGCTCGAGCTCAGGGGGCGGCCTTCCTGTCCCAGAACCCGGGGACCCCGGAGATAAGCGACGAGGACAGCTGTGTAGGTATGAGCGAGGGGCGTCGGGAGTGGGACCGGTGGGGACAACCGGGCCTGGCTAAGGGCCTCTGGGGAGCAGATAGAAGCACCGTGAGCCAGTGTCAGCTCAGAACAGAGAACTGGGACAAGGCATTCACACACTGTCAGGGGCGAATCGGGCGGCTTTTAAGAGCCCTTTCAGCCCTTAAGAGAGGAACAGCCCTACTGAGGGCTGAGAGGCATACATACCTAAGAACTCTGTGCATTTGGAGCTTAGGTAAGAAGAGGGACCTGAGGTCTAACATAAGGTTGTGGGGGGAAGCTCCAAGTTTCTAAGCAGGGACCCAGGAAGATGGGACAGGGCAGGGCTCCCACTCAAAATTTACCATGACCCTGGGATGCCAGGCTGACTAACATGCAAAAGAGTTCCTAGGGCAGAAGCTGTGTCTTGATGGTGAGAGAAGTACTAGTGAGCTGGGAATTCTGGGGCCAGTCCAAGCCCTGGGGGTGCAGACAGGTGGCGCGGAGTATGATGAGCTTGGCCGCTCCCCCTAGACCATCAGGGTTTAAAAGCTTGGGCCCTGGCTTTTGAGTCTCAAGTTGGCTCCCTGCCTGTGGTTACTGAGTTCAAAAGTCACTTAACCTCGCTGGGACTTGGTTACTTTGGTAACGAGGGTAACAACATCCAGCTTAAAAGAATATCGCGAGGATCTGAGGTTAGTGGGAAGTGCTTTGCGCAGGGCCAGACATGCAGTGCGCACTTAGCAAGAAGCCGGGTGAGGTCATCCCATCTGTTCCAGCCTGTGGATCCTTGAGGAGAGGCGGCCCCCAGGCAGGAGCCCCGTCCCCATGGCCCTGGGACGCCAGGCTGATGCACCAGGGGAAGCTGGCCTGTGGAGGAGCCCTGGTGTCGGAGGAGGTCGTGCTGACAGCCGCCCACTGCTTCATCGGGTGAGCCCGGTCTCCCTTGCTTTCATGCCCCTTGCCCTTGCCGGTAGCCCTGCCACCCGTGGCTGTCAATGCTGCCTCTGCTCAGGCGCCAGACCCCAGGAGAATGGAGCATCGGGCTGGGGTCCGGACTGGAGGAGCGGGGCCTGAAGCAGCTCACCCTGCATGGGGCCTACACCCACCCAGAGGGGGGCTACGATGTAGCCCTCCTGTTGCTGGCCCAACCCGTGACACTGGGCCCCAGCCTTCGGCCGCTCTGCCTGCCCTATTCTGACCACCACCTGCCTGATGGGGAACGCGGATGGGTCCTGGGGCTGCCCCGCCCAGAAACAGGTACGTAGGACAGGCCCGCCAGCAGCTGTCCATCCAGCCTAGAGGCTGCTGGGCAGCTGGGTCTTGTCCCCTGCCCTACAGGCACCAGCTCCCCTCAGACAGTGCCTGTGACCCTCTTGGGACCCAGGGCCTGCAGCCGGCTGCGCACGACTCTCGGGAGCGACAGTGCCCCCGTTCTGCCAGGCATGGTGTGTTCCAGTGTTGTGGGTGAGCCGCCCCGCTGCGAGGTAAGCCCCGGTCCCCCAGACCTTACCCCCCAGAGGGCTGACATCTTTACTCTAATTCATGAACGAACCTTAGCCAGGATTGGCCTCCAGACTTGCCTCTCCCTCGAAATTGGGTCTCTCTGTGGACTAGCTCCCCAACGGCCAGAGCCTCAGCCCCCACAGTTGCCTAGGGAGAAGAGAAAGTCACCCACTGTCACCTGACCCCTGACAGGGCCTGTCTGGGGCACCACTGGTGCACGAGGTGAGGGGCACATGGTTCCTGGCTGGGCTACACAGCTTTGGAGATGCCTGCCAGGGCCCCGCGAGCCCTGCAGTGTTCGTGGCGCTTCCCGCCTACGAGAACTGGGTCAGCAGCTTGGACTGGCAGGTCTACTTTGCGGAGGAGCCGGAGCCGGAGGCTGAGACTGGAAGCTGCTCGGCCAACACAAGTATGTGGCCCTAGGGCCTCTCTGCTGACACTTCTCTGTCTAGATGCGTGCTCTCTCCACCCGGGAAGTATCAGTTCTAGCCCACCTCGAGCTGCCCTGGGTGGGGCCATGGGCATAACACTGGTTCTTCATCACTGTGCCTGGGAGCAGGCCTCCCAACTTCTTCAAACCTGCATTTTCTTATCTGTCCTGGGGCTTAAATAGTACCTTCCAGGGAGGGAGAGGATCGCGGATGAGGTCCACCCTGCTCTCCTTCCTCTGACAGGCAAACCAGCCGGCTGTTGACAGGTGGCTCTGGGATGCTGCTGCAGACACAGTCAGACAATTTCTGAGTCACCACCCATGTCCCTCTCCTGGAGTCCCTGCCTGCACAGGATTCCAGGCACCGGGGCAGGCCCACCGGTCCAGTGAGCTCAGCGCTGGAGCCCTCCTGGACCGGCGGCTGCCCTCACTCCCAACCCCTGCAGGACAGGGAGATGTCGCCTGCGGGATGCTCCCCGACACACTCAGCCCTGCTGTCCGGCGCAGGCGTCCCCAGTCTTCCCTATTCTTCAGACCCAGATAGGATCACACCAGTCACTTACTTTGAAAATTCGAGGTTTTTTTGGGGGGGGGGGCAATTTTCCTTTTTTTTTTTTTTTTCTAAACTTAAATAAATTGTTACAAAATAGACTTTAGAAAATAAGTTACAAATTGTAGTAAAAGGCTCCCCTTCCACAGGCAACATTCCCGCCTGTGGCTCTCTGATTCTGCCTCTCCCTGGCATTGGAATCTGGCTGGTGACGGTGGCCCCCATTTGTGGCAGAGCCTGGCACCGGATTTCTTGCAGGGCTCGTCATAGGGAAGAGCATAGTGACCAAGGCTGGGAAAAGGAGGGTCTCCAAGGACAGGGACGTGAGGAAAACCGTACCCCCTCCTTGGGCAAGAAGCCAGATCCGGGTCCTCTGCACAGCGGGAGAAGAAAATGAGAGACGGGACGCCTAACTACTCCTGAGCAAGACACGGAGATCCAGCCTTTCCCTGCAGCCCGCCCGCCCCCCGCCCGTATTCTGATCTTTGGAGACTTGGAGTTTAGAGGGAGAAGCTGAGGTCTGCAGGCCACTGGGGTGAAGGATCCAGAAGTGAGGTCGTGCTGGTGGGAGGAGGGGGCAAAGCCATGTCCCCTCTCCCCGCCGCTGGTGCCTTTGGGGCTCCTGGGGACAAAGAGAGGAGGTCACTGAGGGCAGCGAACAGCACACAGCTTGCACCCTGTTCCCAAGCCCTGCAGGCCATCCGGCTGCCCCCGCCCCACCCCCACGCGGCCGCAGAAGCCTGCATGAGAAACTCCCAATTATTTTTCCAGGCCTGATTAACTGGCTTCTCGCTCATTCCCTTGAGGTCACAAGACATCTTTTATCCTGAAAGCTATCTCGTCAGCTCTCTCAGGGGACTCTCGGCCACCATGCCCTCCTTCCCTGACAATCTCTGGTCAAAGACCTGCCATCTTAGGGACACCCACCCTCGGTGGCCACTTAATGGAATGGGTCCTGGGAGAAGGCCTAGAGATGTCGAGGGGGAGGCTGAAGGCGTGAGCCCAGGGCTCAGCAACAGGCTGCCCCACTCCCCGGCAGGTTCACCCTCCAGCCGGGCTGGGTGGGGTGACTTTCCACGGAGATTCCCCTGATAGAGGGCGCGAGATAGGGGCTAATGACTGCGGTTACTACAGCTGGGCCTGGCTTCAAAGAAACAATTATCTGTGACTCAGTCCTCCAGTTAAAGGTGTGCTGCGGGTAGAGTGGTTTGGTCGGCTCCTGAAGAGGAGATCACAGCAGAGAGAAGAAAGGGTTCAGTGAGGGGAAGAGGAGACATGCGGCAGTACCACTCGCAAAGGACCGAAGGCCTCGATTCCAAGAGGAGGGGCCCAAGACGCAGGGAAGAGGGACAGGGAGCTGGGGGCCAACCGGTGGCCTGCTTTCCCTGGCCGAGTCCGCGCAGAAGCCGCAGAGCAGTCTAGTCTGGGGGCGGCTCCCACGCCCTTCCTCCCTCTCCTGCTCCCCGCCTAGACCATTTTTTCCTCTGGAAATCATTCTGTTTCTGGCTAGATCCGGGAAGTAGCGAGATGTCATAGGTGCTCCCTTCCCCAAATAAAAAGCCCCTTCCTCTTTGGCTCAGCAGCTGCCCAGGCGCCCGACCCACCCCACCATCCCACACACCATGCTGCTGACCTCAACCTCAGCCCTCACAAGGCAACATCCTCAAACTAGTTTTCCTCCTATCGAAGCTCCCCTCACCCGCCTCACACCTCCTGGAAGCCCCATGACCCTCTCCTCTCATTCCGTGCCCCCCACCCGGACTCTGTGCCCACCTCCTCCGGAACCTTTCCATCCTCTGCCCAAGCCATTCAGGCCCCCGTACCAGAGCTGGCCACCGTCCACTCTTCCTGGTGCTGCTGCTGGTGCTGCTGAAAGCTGATTCGGCGGCGGAAGTGGCGGGGACACTGAGGGCAGGGGAAGGGCCCCTCCCGAGGCGCATGGACCCGCCCATGACCCTCCAGCCGGGCAGCTGTCCGGAAGGCCTTGCCACAGATGCTGCAGCGGTGGCGCTTGGGGTCTGTGTGGGTCCTGCCGTGGTTCTTAAGGGACAGCAGGTTGGGTAGAAGTTTGGGGCAGAGGGAGCAGGGGTAGAGTCCAGTGGTGTGGGCCTTTTGGTGGTTCAGCAGGCTCCCAGCATGGCGGTAGGACCGCCCACACTGGGCACAGCGGAAGGGCCGTTCCTCTTCGGCCACAGTGGACTTTACTCCTTGCCCCCCATGAGCACTCCCAGCATCCTCTCCTGGGGCCCTGGGGGCTTCTGATGGGGACTTCCGGGTTCCCCCTTGGCCAGGGGCATCTACCTCATCCTCCACGGTCCCACCGTCAGGACCTGTGGCCTCCTGTATCTGCGGTAGCACCTGACTGAGGCCACTGGCATGTGTGTGCAGGTGACTGGCTAGTTCATGATGGGCCTGAAAGGCCTTGTCACAGTCAGAGCAGGCAAAGGTCTGGGCAGCTACGTGGTTGTGGCTGTGGCTCTTAGTGGCCACAGGATTCGCGAACTCCTCAGGGCAGGGCAGGCAATGGTGGCAGTCCGTCTCAGGGGTGCTGGGGCGGTTCAAAGGGCCTTCCGACGACGGGCAGTACGTCTGGCCACGACGGGTGCAGGAAGAGGGGGGACTCTCTGGCTGGACCTGAAGTCCGCTGTCTCCACTGCGCCAGCTGTCCACAGGACTCAGACTGGGTCCATTGGGCTGGGTGTTGCCGTGACAACAAGGGCTCTTGGGGACAGTGTCCTCCAACTGATCTGCTGGCTTGGTCAGCACATGGCCCTGAGGAACCCAATCTCCACCATGATTCACTGGTCCCCCCTCTCCTTGCCTCCCTTCGCCCCGCCCCACGTCCCGGAATCCCGGCTCCGCCGCGGGGACGGCGCTCAGACTCGGCTCCCCCAGCCTCCTGGCTCCACCCTCCAGCCGGAGAACGGCTTCAGGACCACCCGATCTGGCCTCCGGTCGCCGGTCCCTGGCCAGGTTCCCCTCACGGCCCTCCGTGTCTGCCGGACTTCGGGGCTCCTCGTGCTCCCGCAGGTGCTGCTCCAGAGAGCCCCGGCCAGGGAAGCCCCGGCCACACAGGGCACAGCGCACGGCTGCCCGCCGGGACAAGCCCGCTCGCCGCCGCCGGCTCTCGGAGTGCAGCCGCTGGTGGTCCTTCAGGGCCATGCTGTTGGAGTAGGTCTTGGGGCACGTGGGGCACCTGTACTGGCCCGTCTCGTGGCTGCGCCGGTGGTTCAGGAGGCTGCCCGCGTGGCGGTAGCTGCGCCCGCACTGCCCGCACCTGAAGGGCCGGTCCTCCCGCGGCAGCTTCCGCGCGCCCCCGGCCCCGGCCCGCTCCGCATGGACCCGCTGGTGGCTGGCCAGCTGCTTCCGCAGCCGGAAGGCCTTGCCGCACTCGCCGCAGCGGAAACGCCGGGGGTCGGCGTGGATGCGCCGGTGGTTCTTCAGGGACATGAGGTTCGAGAAGCCTTTGGAGCAGGCCTGGCAGCCAAAGTGGCCGGTCTGGTGGCTCTGGCGGTGGTTGATAAGGCTGCCGGCGTGCTTGTACGACCGGCCACACACCTCGCAGCTGAAGGGCCGCTCGGGGCTGGCCTCGGTCTGGCAGCTCTTCTCCGCCGTCTCCAGCCTCGGCTCCTCCTCCTCCCGCCTCCCGGCGGCCTCCCGCCACTCCTCCTCCTCCACGGGCTCCGCTTTCTCTTCCTGGAACCTGCCCCCATCTGCCGGACCCAGCCCTTCTTCGGCCGCGTCCTGAGCCTCGCCGCTGCCCCCCGCCTCCGGGACGGGCCCCACGTGGGGCTCAGAGCCCTTGCAGCGCGGGTGGTTCCGCAGGTGGTTCCGGTAGGCGGCCAGGTTTGGGTAGCGGCGGGAGCAGACAGGACAGGTGAAGTCACCCGTCTGGTGGATCTTGCGGTGGTTCACCAGGCTGCCCCCGTGGCGATAGGTCTTGCCGCACTGGTTGCAGCGGAAGGGGCGGGGCTGGGCCTCTGGCGCGCTGTCCTCGCCGGGCCTGCATAGGCTGTCCGCAGCCACAGCACCGGCTCCCTCTCCAGATTTTGTGTCCTCGCCCTCCCCAGACAGAGGGGTCCCTGCGCCCTCAAAGACGCGGTCACCACCTGCAGCCCTTCCCATGGCATCACTGGGCTCTCCTAAGTGGCTGGGAGCTTCGTCTGTGGCGTTCCCAGAACTCTGACTTTGGTGGTGACGCTCCAGGCTCCCTAGGTCGTCATAGGTGTGACCACAGCAGCCACAGATGTGCCCGTAACCGGCTCCGCCCAGTGCCTCCACCTCCCGCTGCAGCTGATTCAACAGCTCTGCTTCCGAGAGCTGCAGCGGAGGGCTCTGGGTAGAGGCTGCCCCTGTGGCTCCTTCCTCTTCGCCCTCCTCCTCTGAGCCCTCCGTCAGGCCAGAGGAGTCATGAGCCTGGCGCCGGTGAAGCCTGTAGCCAGCCCGACCCGGGAAGATCATGCCACAGAGGCAGCAGAGGAAAGGCTGTGCAGGGGCTGCCTCCCCAGGCCCGTGGTTCTGGAAGTGGCTGCGCAGGGCAGGCAGAGAGTCAAACTCCTTCGGGCAGAGGGAGCACTGATAGATGCCCGGCGGGTGACAGGGCCGGTGGCTCAGCAGGCCAGTGGCATGAGGGAAAGAATGCCCACAGTCAGAACACGTGTGCGAGACCTCAGCCTGCCAGCCAGGGCCAGCTTCGGGAGACTGGGGAGGGGAGCTGGCCTGGCCAGTGGCTGCCGTGGGGTCTCCATCCAGCCTGGTGAGACCATCACAGACGCGAGGCCCACCGCGTTCCTCATCGCCCGCGATCTCCAAGCTGTCCAGCAAACAGGCCTCCTTCCTTTCCAGCCCCGCCTCGGTCTGCCTACTCTCCTTCGCACCCTGGACACGGGCCTCCGCTTGCTCAAGCCCACATTCGGTCCTTTCGGCTTCAGCCTGCAAACAGCCCCCATCACTTCCCAAGCTGCCTTCGGTTCCATTAGGGCTCCCCCCAGAAGGGTCTTGCAGGCAGTCTGGGCCCTCACTTTCCACCAACTCTTGGGCCCAGGTCCCGCCCAACGGGAGTCTGGCCTCTCCGCCGCTGCCAGCACTGCTAGCCCGCCTCCGGTGCTGCCTGCTCCACCGCCCGCTGTGGCGTCGCAAATGGTTCTTCATGGCAGCCATGGTGTGGAAGTGCTTGGCGCAGGCCCCACAGCTGAAGTCCCCCGTCTGGTGGGTCTGCCTGTGGTTGATAAGGCTGCCTGAGTGGCGATAGCTCTTTCCACAATCTTTGCAGGCAAATGTCCGAGGAGGGGACACCCTGGTCTCTGTCCTGCTGTCTTCCCCTTCCCCGTGGGTCTGGCTGTGACGTTCGAGGCTCTCAGGGTCTTCAAAGAGCATCCCACACGTGCTACAGATCTGGGGTGCTGTCCTATTTGTTGCTGGTGGGACATCAGCTGCCTCCTCTTCATGTTTGCACCCATGCCCCTGATCTGTATGTGGGGCTGCCTCTGCAGCTTCCACCTGGTCACGAGGGAGCTCTACCTTGAGGTGGCTGGGGGGCCCCTCGGCCCCTGGGCCTGCACTACGGCGAGCAGCTTTGCAATGTACCCGCACGTGGTTACGCAGGGCCATAAGGTTGGGGTACTTGCGGGGACAGAGTGAGCACTGGTACTCTCCTGTCCGATGGCTGTGGCGGTGGTTCACCAGGCTCCCCCGGTGGCGGTAAGCCCGACCACACTCATCACACTTATAGGGCCGGTGGTCCAGGGTAGTGGTGGGGACCTCTTCCTCTTTGTGGCTGGTATCAGCCGTGAGCAGGGGAGCTGCTGGCACTGATGGCTGCCCATCCTCCCCAGCTCCTTGCCGGGGCCTGTGATGAGCCCGCACGTGGTTTTTGAGGGCAGCTGCGTTGAAGAGCTGTTTGGAACAGATGGAGCAGGGGTAGACTCCTGTCTGGTGGCTCTTGCGATGGTTGATGAGGCTCCCAGCATGGCGGTAAGTACGGCCACAGTCCCCACAGCGGAAAGGCCGGTACTCCTCTAGGCCGCCGTCCTCCAGCTCCCCAGAGGTGCTGAGCTCCCCGGAGCAGTTCAGCATCTGAGCAGTCGGGAGCTGGTCCTGGCTGCTCTCATCTGTGTGCCCGTTGGTGGTGGGCATCCCTTTCTCTTCCCATAGCTGCTCCTGCCTTTCACCCTCATGGGTCTGTTGGTGGTCCAGCAGCTCTCGGGGGAGCCGGAAGGCACGGGGACAGTGGGGACACTGGTAAGGCTGATATTGGGCATGGAGTCGGGAGTGGTTCTTCAGAGCCATGAGGTTAGAGAACTCCTTGAAGCAGACGGCACAAGGGTAGATGCCAAGGGTGTGGCTCTGGCGGTGGTTGGTGAGGCTCCCAGCATGCTTGTAAGTCTTGCCACATTGACTACACTTGTACCGCCGTTCCTCCTCCGCAGGAGGTGACTGAGTGGGCTCCTGGCCCCCCGTGAAGTTCACTACTGATTCTGCTAAATACTGTTCCAAATTACTAAGGAGACTGCTCGCTGGGGTGGGGAGCGGGGTGGCTCTGGCAGAGTTAGTAGTGGGCCCCCAGCTCTCTGCACCCCCCTCGGAATCTGGCTGGCTTTGCCAGCCTTCTCTTTGTCTGGTGGGTCGATCTTCCCAAGTGCTCAGAGCTGCCCTGGGGTCAGGCCCAGACTCACAGCCAGATGTCTCTTCAGCCTGTTTTTTCTGGCTCATCCAGCTTTCCCCAGGGCTGGGCCTCTGGTCCCTAGAGGCAGAGGAGACTGGTTCCCCCTGCAGGTGTGGAATGACTTCCCTGGATCGGGGAGGCCTGCGCCTACGGCGGCCCTCAGGAGCATGAGTCCTCATATGGCTCTTGAGGGCCACGGGATTGGTGAAGTCCTTGCCACAGGTGGTACAGGGGTAGAGGCCAGTCTCGTGGGTCCGACGGTGGTTGACCAAGCTCCCTGGGTGACGGTAGCCCCGCCCACACTGCTGACAGCGGTAGGGCCGAGGGACGCAGTCTGCCTCCTCACTGTCCTGCGTGGATGGATGGAGCAGCTCTCGGTGCCGGGACAGTTCCGGGAGACTAGGAAAGTGGCGCTGACAGTCAGAGCAGCTGAGTGAGGTGGGCGTGTCCTCCATGGGGCCTCGTGGCAAATCCTGGAGGTTCAGGAAAAGCAGGCAGGTGGCAGCAGCATCCTCCTCTAGTGGCAGGGCAACGGCCTAGGAAGAGGGGGCAGTGGTCAGAAGGCAGGCCTGAGTTCACATTGCCTCATGGCTCTAAAAGCAACAAACTCATCAGCTCACGGAAGTGCTCCCCAAGCACTAACGCCCAGGGACCTGCTTTCTGTTAGGTCTACTCTGGAAGCACCCGTCCTTTAAGGCCTCCCTGCAACGCAAGCTCCCCAAAGATGGAAGCTCCCCTAGGCCTAACTCATCCCTAGAGATTTAGACAAGAAAACGACCGTCTAGAGGGACGCAACCGATCTCTGACCACAGACCCGCCTACCTCGGCTCATCCGACCAAATCCAAGCAAACCGCCTGTCCCTAACCTCACTGCTGTATGATCCCCAACCAACCCACCAGCCTCTGTCCTGGGAACTCTGCACAGGAGACCCGCACCTCTTCTGGGCCTCCGGAGTGACAAGTCCAAGCCTCTGCCCTTGGCCCCCGGCTACGCAGAGCGAACAGACACCGCACCGCAGCCCGTTTCTCCGGCTCCAGCCGGGGACCGGAGGGCTGGGGTCAGCGCCCTCTTCAGAGAAAGCCCCGGCTTGTCCCCCCACCTCCCCTGTTCCTTTCAGCGTCACCCGGTCTCCTTGCTCAGAGGCTCTCTTGGCCGCGTCCTTCGCGACTCCCCCGAGCCCAGGCGACCTCGGATCAGGGAAGCCCCCCGACTCGCTCGTCACAGCGCATCCGCACGCGCTTCTCGCTTGGCCTCCAGCTCCTCCTCGAGCACCTACGGCGACGGCGGCGCAGGCTACGTGGGCCCCACCGTGAGCGTCGGCCCCGGAGGGCTCCAGGCGCGCCGCGGCGCCGTCCCCGCGGCTGACCCGGGCGCAGACCGGGGGCCGCGGCGCTCCGCTTCCCGAAGCCTCCCTCTGCCCGCAGCAGAGGCCCCTCTGCCCGCAGCAGAGGCCCCTCTGCCCGCAGAGGCCTCGGCCGGCCCGGAGGCCTCGCTCCCGCGGGACCGTACGCGCGGCTCCAGCCTCCGGACGCAAAGCCCGCACGGACGCGGCTCCCCGGCTTCTCACCTCACAAAGCCCCGTCTCCGGGCCAGCCGCCCGTCGGGCCCGCTCGCCTCACTCATCTCCTCGGCCAGGCTCCTCCCGGGACCCCTTCCTCGCTCGCGCGGCCGCTCCCCCGTTCCCGCCGCGGGGGAGTCCGTTGGGGACGGCGCACGGGGGCGCGCCTGCGCACTGGGACCCTCACCCTAAGGCAGCCGCGCGCCCCGGGGGACTGCTGCGGGGGGCCCTCGCGCTCCCACGCACGCGCCCTTCGCCAGGGCTCCCGGGAGGCGGGGCGGGAGGGACCGAAGGAAAGGAGAAGAGGGAGACGGAGAGAGGCAGAGGAGAGCGGGCGCAGCTGGCCGGCGCCGGGGTCTACCCCAGCTCCGCGGACACTTCCTATTGTTACTAGGAAACAGGAAGTGTCCTCGCCGCAAAAGGTTCCCCTCGAAACCTCGGCCTCGAGAACACTTCCTGCGCCGCCTCCAACACAGCGGCTCTCCACAGACACACTTCCGGGGATGCGGGAGAGCGTGCGGAAGCGCGAGCCTGACCCCGCCCAGGAGGGTCAACCGGTAGGTAGTGTCGCACGACCACCAGCCACACTTCCGGCAAGGGCTGCGCAAATTGTTCCGGGGCAGAGAGGCCGACAGCACCAGAGGAAAAAAGGCGTCCTGCGGCTCTGGCCTCGCTACTTGAGCGACACTTTCCGTGGGGTCCCCTGAGAAAGTTCCCAAGGCAAATGGAGGGAATCTCGTCACTCCGTGATACCGAGAGAAATCTGGTGGAATGGAAGCGGGCTGGGGCACCGCACATCTTGCCAGGACCCTTCTCTCCTCCCGCCTTCCAGCTCTTGGTGACCTGTCCCCAAGCTAGCAGTGGCCCGGCATATACCGTACCGCTGTCTGGCGTCCCCTGTCATGAGCACCCAAAGAGAACCCCGGCGAGATGTTTCTCCGCACCCTCGCCCGCAGTGCTGGGAGAAACCTCGCCTTCCTCCCGGGCGCGCAAAGCTCCCGCCCACTTCCGCTTGCCGGCCCCGCCCCCCTCCCCCCCGCTGGGTCCTAGCGCCGGCCCCTCCCTGGCAGTGTCCCGGACTCCGCCGGCGAGAGCAGCTGCCGCGGACGCCACGGACCCGAGCCCAGTTCGCGGAGGTAGGAGATGCCGGCGGGAAGCCGCGGGGACCCCCGGGCCGCCCCAGCGCGGACGCAGTCCTAGAGGCCTCGGTTTCCCGCGGGTGCAGAGGGCGGATGGGGTTGGCCTGGCGCGAGCAGCGCGGGCGGGGCAGGAGGAGTGCAGCCCCGGGAGGGCGCCGGCGGGCTCCGGCCCAGCGGGTCCTAGAACCCGCCGGTTGTCCCCGCGGGCCGGCTGCTGCGGACTCCAGGGCTCGGCCGGCGCGGCTGCCCGCCTCGTGCGGTGCGGGCCTCGGGGGTCCTAGAGCCCGCCATGTTGCGGGCTATTGTCCCGGGCGCGCGGCCCGCCTAACGAGGCCCCCGGCGCCCGCGCGCCCCTCCCCGGCCGAGGCCCGGCCGCCGCGCCCGCGGTCCTAGAGCCCGCCATCTTGCGGGCCTTTGTCCGGCGTGCGGCCCTCCGCCCATTCATTTGTTGGTGCTCGCGGTCTCCGTCCGCTCCTTCCCGACTCCATCTCCAAGGCCGCGTTTCCCGGCTTCGGACACGAGTCCGCCCCGGGCTCTGGCCCGCGGGGTGGCCTGGCGAGGGCGCCGACGCGTCGATCGTTGCTGGGAGCGGGAGGCACCGGGTCTCCGCAGCTTTAGGCCCTTCTCGGCGCTGCCCCGAGGCCCGAGGCCCTTCAAACTCCCGCGGGCCTCGAGGCCCCATTTTCCTGTGGAGAAGCCCGAGGCCGGAGCGCCCCTGCCCCTGCCCCTGCCCTGCCGCCGGTTCCGTAGTCTTGAGGGCTCCGGGGAAGCGCGCGTTTGAAGGGTGCCAGGGTTTTTCCCGGGGGAGACGGCGGCCCAGGGCTCCGGGGCGGGCAGCTGCAAGCGGAGATGCGTTTCGGGGGGAGAGCTGGAGGACCGAGGCCGGGGGTGCGCTCGCTCTCAGGAGGGGGCCCGCGCTGGAGCCGAGGCTGGGGAAGTGGGTTGGGAGTGGGCTGGGGGCTGCCCAGCGTGGACGCTTAGGAGAGCATCAGCCCTCACTCTGCGCGGCTCCTGGGTCCGCGCTCGCCGGCTCCTCGGGGCCTCCTGCCTGCCGTCTGCGTATTGACACCCGGGGAGACCGAGGCGCAGAGGGGACAAAAACGGATTCCTTTCTGCTTCATCCCCGCGGGCAGGGCCCTAGCCTAAGCTGTCTGGGAAGTAAATCAAGGCCTCTAGCATTTACAGCCTGTTCGGGCAGCAGCCCCGCATCTCCCTCCTAAACCAGTGAAGCAAAGACCAGCCTCCCTCACCAGAGCAGTGAACGCACCGTGGGGTGCTGGCTGGTATTTGGACGTTGTGAACTTGGAAAGGCAGAGAAATTCAGTTAATAAATAGTCGTTGACAGTCTCACAAACCCCCAGTATGGGGGAGGCCGTAGACCTGGGTTTGAATTCTGTCTCACTTTGTTTTGGGGCATCAGCCACAGTTCTAGGTGTATAGGAAACAAAATAATAATAATAATAATAAAAAATAAAGGTTCCTGGCTCTTTGCCAGCCTGGAGACAGAGGATTAATAATCCAGCCATAAAATGTGCAAGTGCAACATAAAATGTATAAGCAACAATCAGCACAGAAAGCAGAAGTTTTTTGTTTTCTGGATTTTTAAAAAGATTTTATTTATTTATTTGAGAGAGAGAGAGCACAAGCAAGGGAGGGGCAGAGAGAGACAAAGCAGGCTCCCCACTGAGGACAGAGCCCAATGCAGGGCTCAATCCCAGGACCCTGGGATCATGACCTGAGCCGAAGGCAGCCGCTCAACAAACTGAGCCGCCCCGGCACCCCAGAAAGCAGAAGTTTGAGAGCCAGACCACTTGGCTTTGAATATTAGCTGTGGCTACGAGTTCATATCTGTTCCCCTCAGTATCCTTGTTTGTAAAATGGGGGAAATAATACTGTTTAACTTAGTCTGTTCAGGCTAAGCATAACAACAACAACAACAACAAAACCCACACAGACTGAAGGGGCTTGAACAACAGAAATTTATTTCTTACAGTTCTGGAGGCTGGGAAGTCCAAGATCAAGATGCTGGCCAATTCACTTCCTGGTGAGGACCCTTTTCCTGGCCTATAGGTGTCCTCCCTCTGGTTATAGCCTCACAGGGCCTTCTCCATGCATGCGCTCATTCATAAATGTCACAAGACATTTCTAAGCAGTCGCGAGGCTTAGCCTGAGTAGCACCCACAAAATGCATAGACGATACCTGGCCAGTGGTAAGCTCACAAGGAATGTTACCCAGATGACACCATATGGGAAACTGAAGAGGAGGGACTAGTGATTAGCAAGAATCCAAAACTGCATTAAGGAAGGTGGTAGGGAAAGCCTTCTTTGAGGAGGTGACAGGGGACTGAGGCCCAAATGAAATCAAAGCGTTAGCTACACAGTGATCCTTGGGGAACAGTGGTTCTGGCAGAGGGAGCTACTGGTACAGAGGCCTTGGGGTGGAAAGGAATTTAGCTCTTTTAGGGAAAGAAAGGGAGGAGTGGGCGGGTAGAGAGGAGTGGGAGGTGGAGTAGCCTCCACGAGGGAAAGATGCTGGTCTGTCCTAGGAGCAGTGGAAAGCCTCCCGATGCGGCGCATAAACCTGAAGTAAATACAGACTGGTGGAGAAAGAACCCAGCCCGGGGGCCTGAAAACTTGGATTGGAGTCTGGGCCTCTTGACAAGCTAGGTGTCCTTGTAAAGTGCTTACGGGGGCCTTCCTCTCTGAAAGAGAGGCCTGGTAGCAATGCTCCTCTTCTAGAAGCTTTGTGAAGACCTAAGGATGTGTCTTTGGTTCTTACGTGTTAAGTGTTGGCTGAGGTGACCCCAAGAGCATGTGTCCGAGTCCCATACTCCCTGGATGGTGACTGTCGCACAGGGGGTTCACGGACCTGACCTGGAGAAATCCCAGTCTAGGGGGTGGTGGGTGGAAGGTCCTTGGTAAATAATGAAGTGAGGAGCGAATGGTGGGATTTTAAGGTTTCTTTGTTTGTTTTGTTTTGTTTTTAGATTTTATTTATTCATTTGAGAGACATAGTGTTTGAGAGACAGAGAGAGAGAGCATGAGTGGTCAGAGGGGCAGTGGGAAAGGGAGCAGCAGGCTGCCCACTGAGCAGGGAGTCCGAAGCAGGGCTGGATCCCAGGACCCCAAGGTAATGACTTGAGCTGAAAGCAGATGCTTAACCAACTGAGCCAACCAGGCACCCTAATGGTGGGATTTTAGCCTACATAGTCCCCTGCTCTTCGTGGATGGGCTCTTGGTGCAACCAACCTGATGCTTCCCTACCTTTCCCCCCCCGGAAGTGCTTTAGGAGGACGGGTGTACACCTCCAGATAGGAACACTGAAGCCCAGAGCTTGGAACCCAGGCAGAGGTCAAACTCTCGGAGAGGGACACAGACGCAAAAAGGGTGCTGGTTTTGGTCTCAAGGTGTTCCACAGGGATGAGAGAGCATGAAGATGTGGCTTGAACTCTGGGTTCTGATCAGCGTAGGGAGGGCCCAGACAACTGATGCAAGAGCCCAGTAACTCAAGGCAAATTAAACACCTCGATTCAAGCTCCAGCTGTGAGTCTATCTTTGTGACCATGGGCTAGTCTCTAAACCTCTGGGAACCTCAGTTCATTTTTTTGTGAATGAGGACAAGCATCCCTAGCTCGGGAAGCTCTGAGAGAGTGAGCCAAGGGAACCCGCTCCGCGAAGGGTCTGGCTCTAAGAAGACTCGATACTTGAGGGCAGTTATTCACAGAATTCAACCAACACTAGGAAGTACTATTATTTTTTTTTTAAGATTTTATTTATTTATTGACAGACAGAGATCACAAGTAGGCAGAGAGAGAGAGGAAGGGAAGCAGGCTCCCTGCTGAGCAGGGAGCCAGATGCGGGATTCGATCCCAGGACCCTGGGATCATGACCTGAGCCGAAGGCAGAGGCTTTAACCCACTGAGACACCCAGGCGCCCAGGGAAGTACTATTATTATCTCCATTTTTCAGATGAGAAAATCAAGGTGCCGTGACATGAAGTAAATGGCACAAGGTCATAGCTAGGAAGTGAGTGAGGCAAGACTGGAAGCCAGATAGTTTGGCTTCAGAGATGGGACACTTAGCCACAATGCTACACTGATTGTCTGAGCCTCAGGTTCCTTTTCTGTAAAAAAGGAATATATATAACAGAACACGCCTCACAGTGTTGACATGAAGTTTGAGTTAACACATGTAAAGAGCTTAGGATACTGCCTTTTACTGAGGCAAGTCCTCAGTAAACAGGAACTATCATTTTTATTTAAGGGAAACTTTATCAGTCAGACTGTCCAGAGATGGTCTAGAAAGGAGTTAGTGACTGCCTAGTCCAGAGATAGGGAAGAATCCCCTGGAAATTCTAGGGAGAATTCAAGCCACGGGGAAGGTTAGGCCTCATGCCCTTTAACTCACCTTCCAGCCCCAGCACTTAGTGGGAAAAGTGAGGGGGGGGGGTGGGAAACAAACCAAAACAAGCTGAGGCTGGAACAGAGCTGTGTGGGGTTGGGGCCAAAAACCATAGGGGAGATACAGGAAGAGCTTCCTGGGGGACGTGGGGCTCAAAGAAAGACTTGGTGGGCTTTGTAATAGCCAGGAGGAACCTGGGAGCTTGCATGGTGTGCTGGAAGTCATGAGAAGTTACTGAGCAGGGGACAAAGTATGACATGATACCTAATGAAGATTCTGGCTGCCTGTACACATGGCGTTTTTTTGTGTCTAGGGGCGGGAGACTGGGGAAGGGCCACTAGGCAGAAAGGTACTGTCCAAGATTCAGCCCGTGCCATTTACCCCAAGGGCTCCTGTGGGGCCTGACTTGGAAGCCACCAACCCCTGAGGTATACAGATGAGGAAGCAGGCCTAGAAAGGAGCACTCGACTCGGGCTCCTTCTGCCCAGACTAGCTTCGGGACACACCTGGCTCCCACCACAGCCTACAGCAGCATCCTTACCCCCCACACTGGCCGCCCCTGCAGCTGCTGCGAGTGCTCCCTAAGTGGATCTGCCCATAATCCTCTTCTTTTCATCCCCTTGGGAGGATGAGCTGGTGTTAAGACTAATGCAGCCATTAATCCTATTTCCTCCCAGCCGTGAGCCCCAGGAGCCACTGGGTGGAATGAGAAAGAATGGGCCTTAGCTAGAGCGGGTGCCCCGGGACGCCAGGCTAAATCAGATGTATTGATTGTGACTGAGACACATCTAACTGCTAGCAGCTCCAGCTGCCCGGAGGGTAGTGAGTTCCCCGTTACCAGAGCTATGGGAACAGGAGCCCAACAGCGATTCCGGAGCAGAGGGCGGACCAGGATTCCTGGCTGGGGTGGAGTCCCTTACAGCTGTGCAAGGCCAGAATTCTGTGTGAAAAGTTGCTGCCTCTGACTAACCAGAGGGGAAAGACCGAGTACATGCGCTGGGGACCTGTCACTTCAGACAGACGGCGCCGGTCGCCAGTTAGCCCACTAATTCTGCCTTCTTCGGGACCTGCCTCTGCCTTCCCTGGGAACTTGGCCGCCTTCAGGCCGGGCCCACATCCGGGTAACCTCTGTGTCTGCAGCCCTGCACGAGACCTTGTGCCCTGGCACAGGCCTTAGCCGCTGAGCTGCAGGAGGATGGGGAGATGGACGGAGCCTGGGCCTTCTGGGATGCTTCAGCCTTTGGAGAAGCTCAGGGGCTGGGGAAGAAAGTACCGGTGGACATTTGATGACGCCAGCCCCCTCTCTCGGCCCCTCCAAGGTTACCTGGTCCAACTTCTTCCATCAATGAACAGCCCAGAGAGGAAACGCCAGTTCAGAGCGTGAGAGCCAGGAATGTTTGGAAGGAGAGATAGGACCCTCCCTGGTGAGACAAATGCAGATAAGACAGAGTCCCCGTTGAGGCCTTAGCAAGGAGAGGCCTTAGAGAACGCCAAAGGGACGCGGTTGGTGTCTTAACTCTGCTTCTTTCCTAGAGAAGCTCCAGCCTTGGAAGCCATGGAGGTGGGGTCTGCGGAGGCCCGGTCCCCAGCGCCCGCTGCTGCCCCCGCCCCCGCCCCGGGCTACAAGCGCTCCGGCCGGCGCTACAAGTGCCTGTCCTGCACGAAGACATTCCCAAATGCGCCTCGGGCCGCGCGTCACGCGGCCACACACGGCCCCGTAGACTGCGCAGAAGAGGTGGCGGAAGCCAAGCTGAAGCCAGAGACAGAACCCAAGGCCGAGGATGCTGGCGGGGACAAGGTGTCAGGCGCATCGGCCAAGCCTCGGCCTTACGCGTGCCCGCTGTGCCCCAAGGCCTACAAAACGGCACCCGAGCTGCGCAGTCATGGCCGCAGCCACACTGGCGAAAAGCCCTTCCCTTGCCCCGAGTGTGGCCGCCGCTTCATGCAGCCCGTGTGCCTGCGTGTGCACCTGGCCTCCCATGCCGGCGAGCTGCCCTTCCGCTGCGCTCACTGCCCCAAGGCCTACGGCGCGCTCTCCAAGCTCAAGATCCACCAGCGCGGTCACACGGGCGAGCGGCCCTACGCTTGCACCGACTGCGGCAAAAGCTTCGCCGACCCCTCGGTGTTCCGCAAGCACCGGCGCACACACGCCGGCCTGCGGCCCTACGGCTGCGAGCGCTGCGGCAAGGCCTACGCGGAGCTCAAGGACCTTCGCAACCACGAGCGGTGAGGGCGCGGTGCGGGGGCCCCGTCGGGGGAGCTAGGGAAGGGCCGGCCGGGGAGCCCTGGGAACGGGGGCGGGGAGAGCCGAGCGCCGGGGAGCAGGGGGTGCCCCAGCTGGGTGCGGCGGGGCGGACCGCGCGCGGGGCTGGAGTGGTGCCCAGAGGATCCCTGGCGGACGCTGGCGGGCGGGAGTGGAGCCGGCCTGGGCGCACGGGGCCAGGTCTTCCCCGGGGTCTAGACACCGGCCGGAAGGTTCCCGCCCCGGGGTGCAGCCGCCGGTCCCCGGGGACACCAGGAGGCGCCGCGGTCCAGCGCGGACAGGCACAGGGGCCGGGTGCCAGGCCTGCCGCCTCATGCCGCGTCCCCTGCTCCGCAGGTCCCACACCGGTGAGCGCCCCTTTCTCTGCTCCGAGTGCGGGAAGAGCTTCTCCCGCTCGTCCTCGCTCACGTGCCACCAGCGCATCCACGCGGCGCAGAAGCCGTACCGCTGCCCGGCCTGCGGCAAGGGCTTCACGCAGCTCAGCTCCTACCAGAGCCACGAGCGCACGCACTCGGGCGAGAAGCCCTTCCTGTGCCCGCGCTGCGGCCGCATGTTCTCCGACCCGTCGAGCTTCCGGCGCCACCAGCGCGCGCACGAGGGCGTGAAGCCGCACCGCTGCGAGAAGTGCGGCAAAGACTTCCGACAGCCGGCCGACCTGGCCATGCACCGGCGGGTGCACACGGGGGACCGGCCCTTCAAGTGCCTGCAGTGCGACAAGACGTTCGTGGCGTCCTGGGACCTCAAGCGCCACGCGCTGGTGCACTCGGGCCAGCGGCCGTTCCGCTGCGAGGAGTGCGGGCGGGCCTTCGCCGAGCGCGCCAGCCTCACCAAGCACAGCCGCGTGCACTCGGGCGAGCGCCCCTTCCACTGCACGGCCTGCGGGAAGTCCTTCGTGGTCTCGTCCAGCCTCCGGAAGCACGAGCGCACCCACCGAAGCAGCGAAGCCGCAGGGGCGCCCCCACAGCAGGAGCTGGTCGTGGGGCTGGCCCTGCCCGTCGGCGTGGCGGGCGAGGGCTCCACCGGCCCCGCGGCGGGCGCAGCGCTAGGGGACCCCCCAGCAGGGCTGCTCGGGCTGCCCCCGGAATCGGGCGGGGTGATGGCCACCCAGTGGCAGGTGGTGGGCATGACGGTGGAACACGTGGAGTGCCAGGATGCTGGGGTTGGGGAGGCTCCTGGTCACCTGGCGGGGGCAGGCGAGGTGGGGGCAGAGGAGGTGGACGAGAAGCCGCCGCAGTTTGCCTGCCGCGAGTGCAAGGAGACCTTCTCCACGCTGACGCTGCTGCGGCGGCACGAGCGCTCGCACCCGGAGCTCCGACCCTTTCCCTGCACCCAGTGTGGCAAGAGCTTCTCTGACCGGGCAGGGCTGCGCAAACACAGCCGCACCCACAGCTCTGTGCGCCCCTACACCTGCCCCCACTGCCCCAAGGCCTTCTTGAGTGCCAGTGACCTGCGCAAGCACGAGCGCACCCACCCTGTGCCCATCGGGACCCCCACGCCCCTGGAGCCCCTTGTGGCTTTGCTAGGAATGCCTGAGGAGGGACCAGCTTGAGGCCCATGCCCCCTCCACCTCACGGCCAGGAGCCCAGACTATACAGGGTGCCTCCTGAACCTCTCTGCCCCTGCTTTTTAGACTCCAGATTCCTGTCCCCCGGGCAGCTAGCTTTCCTTGCCAGCAAAGAGTTGGGGGACAGAGACACGTGTCCTCTGAGCAACACTCATTAAAACATTCACTTTGACACTGGGTTGTCTTCTGTTTTGGCTGGGGGAAATGGATTGGGAGTTTGGGCATCACATAAGGTTCACTGGAGACCCCTGGATTGACAGATTAGAAACCAGAAGTGTCTTTGGCTGGCTTGTTTCCCAGTGTATATTTTCAGAATGTCTTGACAAAGGGTTCCCTGGTCAAGGAAGTACAGGAAATACCCTGTGCCCTTCTTGGGGATTTTTGGTGATCATATTAAAGTCACTGATACAACAATGAACAAATCTACTTACATTTGTTTAGCCCAATGTTATTTCATCATGGAAACTTTTTACTGAGTAGTTCCATCCTTTTATAGATAATCCACTGAGGTCCAAAACTAGTGTATTTCGTATACTGCAATAACAAACCAGAAAACCCACTTAGGGGATGACGGGGTTCCACTCACAGTAACAACAAAACCCATAAACTATAAAGGAATAAGCCTAACAAGAAACATGCAAAACCCATATGAAGAAAATGGTATCCCCGTTCTGAAGGTTGTAACCCCTAAGTGAAAGGAGACATACCAAGTACCTGAATGGAAAGACATTAAAAATGTTGATTATTCAGGTGTCTGGGTGGCTCAGTTGGTTAAGCAACTGACTTCAGCTCAGGTCGTGATCCTGGAGTCCCAGAATCAAGTCCCACATCGGGGTCCCAGCTCATTGGGGAGTCTGCTTCTCCTGACCCCCCTTCTCATGCTTTCTCTTGCTCACGCTCTCTCAAATAAATAAATAAAATCTTTAGAAAATATAAAATAAAAATGTTTATTCTAGTTTAATCCTTAGATTCACTGTCATCCAAAAAGTTTTTTTAATTTTTATTTTTTCAAAGATTTTATTTATTTATTTGACAGAGACAGAGATCACAAGTAGCAGAGAGGCAGAGAGAGAGGGAGGGGGAAGCAGGCTCCCCGCTGAGCAGAGAGCCCGATGCGGGACTCGATCCCAGGACCCTGGGATCATGACCGGAGCTGAAGGCAGACACTTAACCGACTGAGCCACCCAGGCGCCCCGAAAAAGGTTTTTTTGTCGTTTTTTGTATTTATTTATTTCAGAGAGGGCATGTGTGAGTGGGGAGGGGGCAGAGCAGCCGAGGGGTGAGGATCTCCAGCCAACTTCACACTGACTGTGAAGCCTGACTTGGGACTCGATCCTATGACCCTGAGATTGTGACCTGAGCCTAAATCAAATTGAAGGCTTAACAGACTAAGCCCCCATGCAACCCCCCAAAAGGGGCCTGAAAACCCAAATTTTGAAAACTCAAAATGCTACATAATACATTTTTAAGAACGAATGGAGGTGATGTATTTGACAGATAAACAGCAACACACTGATGTTAAGACAGGTTATTATTAGCACAAGAATAAATTAGCCAGTGGCGTGGGGGCAAAGGTTTAGAAACAGCCCCATTTCTGGGAATTTAGTTTACAATAAATGTGGTTATTCTAATCAGTGGAAAAAGATAGGCTGTTAAATTATAGTCATATCCGTACTCTGGAAGCCTACACAACTTTTCAAAGAAAAGAAAGGAAGCCCCACATTTAGTGTGAATTGGAATAATCTTTTGGGAAGATGATTTGGTCATGGTTATTAAAAAGTTAAGTGCAGGGGCGCCTGGGTGGCCCAGTGGGTTAAGCCTCTACCTTTGGCTCAGGTCATGATCCCAGGGCCCTAGGATCGAACCCTGCATCGGGCTCTCTGCTCAGTGGGGAGCCTGCTTCCTCCTCTCTCTCTCTCTTTCTGCCCGCCCCTCTGCCTACTTGTGATATCTCTCTCTCTCTCTGTGTCAAATAAATAAATAAATCTTTAAAAAAAAAAAAAAGTTAAGTGCATATACCCCATGGCTGGGCAAGCACATGTCAAAGAACTTATACCATGGGTTTTTTCTATGTCCACAGCAAAACTGAAGATAAGAATGTTTGGTGCAGCAAAATCTGTGATAACCAGGAATACCTTAAAGGTCCACTAGCAAGGCCCCTTGGTGGCTCAGTTGGTTAAGCAACTGCTTTCAACTCAGACCAAACCCACAGAAGTTGTGTTTTATTTTTGTTTGTTTGTTTGTTTGTTTGTTTGTTTTAAGCAGACAGGAGGGTGCCTGGGTGGCTCAGTTGGTTAAGCAACTGCCTTCAGCTCAGGTCATGATCCCAGAGTCCTGGGATCGAGTCCTGCATCAGGCTCCCAACTCCACAGGGAGTCCGCTTCTCCCTCTGACCTTCTCCTCGCTCATACTCTCTCTCACTGTCTCTCTCAAATAAATAAATAAAATCTTTTAAAAAAAAAAGTCCATTAGCAAAGGACTAATTAAGTAAGGCTAGCCACTGTAAAATATATTATGCAGCTATTTTTTAAAATGACATTTATTAACCCAGGTTGTTGAAAGATCTCCCAAAAATATGTCAAGTGAAAAAAATAAGATGCAAAGCAGTATGGTTATACTCCCATCTGGGTCTAATCACACATTCATACTCAAATTCCTATAGAATATTCTTAGAAGGAGGAGCGCCTGGGTGGCTCAGTGGGTAAAGCCTCTGCCTTCTGCTTGGGTCATGATTCCAGGGTCCTGGGATCGAGCCCCGCATCGGGCTCTCTGCTCAGCAGGGAGCCTGCTTCCTCCTCTCTCTCTGCCTGCCTCTCTGCCTACTTGTGATCTCTGTCAAATAAATAAATAAAATCTTTAAAAATATATATATTCTTAGAAGGACACTCCAGAACTGATTTTAGATTATTATGAAGTCCAGCCGCTAGGGCCCTCCCGATTTATAAGCCAAAATGAAGCCAAAGTTCAGGGAACCAGATCCTCCTTTCCATGCTCTTATCATCTCTAGACTTATTCTTACCAACTCTAGACCAAGCTGGCAGCCTCAGGAAGTGACCAATGTGCAGCCCCTCTCTAGGCCCACATGCCAGTCAAAGGGGACTTGGGCAGCACCAGGTAGCTTCAGGAACAGAAGTATCAAGTGTCCCCTGATGTCATGGACCTCACTTACAGTCGTCATGACCAATCCTCAGAAATTAGTTTTAGAAAGGTTCTTTTTCCTGCTCTCCATCAAGGACAAGGAGGCCACATGGCACCAGCAGGGACCAGGGTGTCGTGGTTGCGGGAGGAGACACCAGTTTGGCCAAGGACACTCACTGCCCAAAGCAGGATAAGCACTGACCCCAGGCTTTCTGCCTGTCCAGGCTGGAACCAAATACTGACAGGGTCCAGGAAAGAAACAGACTTGGACTGGGGTATTGGAAACAGGGGGATTTGGGTTACTCCCAACTAGCTTTGTGACCTTGCCCAAGATGATTTATGTTGGGAATGACTAGGCATCTTTTAAAAATTGGTACAAAGATACTGTATTCCCTAATCGACAGATACCCATGGGTATCTGTCTATAGTGAAGGATGAAGTGGTCCCCTGGATGTTTGGGAGGAGTCCACAGCCTCCGCTCCCTTTCTGAGCCCCGACAGTGCACCCATCTCTTGGTCTCCCTTCTCCGATACCCCAGGCACCCACCCCATACCCCAGTGCCTGCTCCCTAAGGACTCCGATGGTCTGACCTTTTTAAAAAAGTATTTTAACAGCTTCATTAAGATATAAATTACATGCTGTACAATTAACCTGTTTAGATTATCTCTGAATTGGATTCCAATTCAGTGGATTTTAGTATATCCACAGGGTCCTCGAAATCGAATTTTCATCTGCTTGAAAGCAACTCCACACCCATTAGCTGTCCCTTCCTATTGCCCCCAACCCCAACTTCTTTCCCTTAGCCCTGGTCAATCACTAATCTACTTTCTATCTTTCTGGAGGTGCCCTTGTGGATAATTCATGCAGACAGAATCACACCATATGTGCTGTTTGTAACTGGCCTCTTTCACTTCCAACAGCGTTTTCAAGGTTCAGCTGTGCTGTCAGTACTCCCTTCCTCTTCATTGTCAATAATCTTCCAGTGTATGGAGATAAATTTCATTTACTTTTTTGAGAGGAAGGGAGGGAGAGGGGGGAGGGGCAAAAAGAGGGGGAGAGAGAATCTTAAGCAGGCTCCAAGCCCAGTGCATGAGCCTAAAACTGGGCTTGATCTCACAACTCTGAGATATAACCTGAGCCAAAAACAAGAGTCTGACAACCTACTGAGCCACTCAGGTGCCCCTTGGAGATACATTTTCTTTTCTTTTTTCTTTTTTAAAAGGTTTTGTTTATTTGACAGAGACAGTGAGAGCAGGAACACAAGCCGGGGGTGTGGGAGATGGAGAAGCAGGCTTCCCAAGGAGGAGGAAGCCTGGTGCGGGGCTTGATCCCAGGACCCTGGGATCCTGACCTGAACCGGAGGCAGACACTTAACGACTGAGTCACCCAAGCACCCAGAAATACATTTTATAATCCTTTCATCACTTGATGAACATTTGGCTTTTCCATTGTTTGGCTACTGTGAATAAAGCTGCTATGAACATTCATGTAAAATTTTTTGTTTTAAGATTTTATTTATTTATTTATTTATTTATTTGAGAGAGAGAGAGAGTGAGTGAGAGAGGCGGGAAGGTCAGAGGGAGAAGCAGACTCCTTGCAGAGCTGGGAGCCCTGTGCAGGACTTGGTCCCAGGACTCCGAGACCATGACCTGAGCCAAAGGCAGTGGCTTAACCAGCTGAGCCACCCAGGCGCCCCTTGTAAAAGTTTTTATGTGGACATGTTTTTCTTATTTATTTATTTCTTTATTTATCTATCAGAGAGACAGAGAGCACCACAAGCAGCAGGAGAAGCAGGCAGAGGGAGAGGGAGAGGCAGGCTCCCCTCTGAGCAGGGAACAGGATGCGGGGCTCCATCCTAGTATCTTGGGATGCTGACTGGAGCTAAAGGCAGATGCTTATCTGACTGAGCCACCCAGGCGCCCCTGGACATGTTTTTCAATTCTCTTGTTTGCAGAACTGTCAGAATGTTTTCTAAAGTGGCTGGACCATTTTACATTCCCACCAACAGGGTATGACTGTTCCAATTTCTTCATACCTTTACCAACAGCTGCTATTATCTTTTGATTATAGCCATCCTGGTGGGTGTGAGTTTGTGGTTGTGATTTGGATTCCCTGGGTGGAAACTGATGTTGAACGTCTTGGGGCACCTGGGTGGCTCAGTGGGTTATAACTCTGCCTTCGGCTCAGGTCATAATCTCAGGGTCCTGGGACCGAGCCCTGTATCAGGCTCTCTGCTCAGTGGGGAGACTGTCTCCCCTTCTCTCTCTGCCTGCTTCTCTGCCTACTTAAAATCTCTCTCTCTGTGTCAAATAAATAAATAAAATGTTAATTTAAAAAAAAAAAGAAACTGATGGGCGCCTGGGTGGCTCAGTTGGTTGGACGACTGCCTTCGGCTCAGGTCATGATCCCGGAGTCCCGGGATCGAGTCCCACATCGGGCTCCCAGCTCCGTGGGGAGTCTGCTTCTCCCTCTGACCTTCTCCTCGCTCAGGCTCTCTCTCACTGTCTCTCTCTCAAATAAATAAATAAAATCTTTAAAAAAAAAAAACTGATGTTGAACATCTTTTTGTTTGTTTATTGGCCATTTGTACCTCATCTTCAGAAAAATGTCTATTGAAGTTCTTTGCATGTTTTTTAATTGGGCTGTTTGGCTTTTTGCTGTTGAGGGGCAAAAGTTGTTTCTGTATTCCAGATAGAAGTTTCTTATGATTTCCAAAAATTCTCTCCTACTGTGTGGATTGTCCTCTTACTTTCTGGGTGCCCTTTGGAGCACGAAAGAAAAAATTTTAATTTTGAAGATATCTCATTTATCTTTTTTTTTTTTTTAGTTGCTTGTGCTTCGTGAGCCATACATAAGAAACCATTTTCCTAATCCAAGGTCATGAAGAATTATGCCTATGTTTTTATGTACAAGTGTTAGAAACCTTATGTACAAAGTTTACAACCTAGTTTTAAACTTATAAGGCTTAAAATTTATAAAAGTTGTGAGTACCTGGGTGGCTGAGTTGGTTAAGCATCTGACTCTTGGTTTTGGCTCAGGTCATGACCACAGGTCCTAGGATGGAGCTCTGCAACTGGCTTCACGTTCAGCAGGGAGTCTGCTTGAGGGTTCTCTCCCTCCGCTCCCCACCCCCCGCCAGGTGCACTCTCTCTCTCTCTCTCTCAACATAAATTCTCTTAAAAAGTTTGTAACCTCGGGACACCTGCGTGGTTCAATCATTGGATGTCTGCCTTCGGCTCAGGTCATGATCCTGGAGTCCCGGCATCGAGTGCCACATCAGGTTCCCTGCTTGGCAGGAAGCCTGCTTCTCCCTCTCCCACTCCCCCTGCTTGTGTTCCCTCTCTCGCTGTGTCTCTCTCTGTCAAATGAATAAATAAAATCTTTTTAAAAAATTCATAACTTTTTTTCGGTAAACTTTGAACATTTTATTATTTTTTTAATTGTTTTAAAATATTTTATTTATTTATTTGACAGACAGAGATCACAAGTATGCAGAGACACAGGCAGAGATGGGGGGAGGCGGGCTCCCAGCTGAGCAGAGAGCCCAATGTGGGGCTCCATCCCAGGACTCTGGGATCATGACCTGAGCCGAAGGCAGAGGCCTTATTTTTTTTTCTTTTTTTAAGATTTTATTTATTTATTTGACAGAGAGAGAGAGAGATCACAAGTAGGCAGAGAGGCAGGCAGAGAGAGCAGAAAGCAGGCTCCCTGCTGAGCAGAGAGCCTGATGTGGACCTTGATCCCAGGACCCTGAGATCATGACCCAAGCCAAAAGCAGAAGCTTAACCCACTGAGCCACCCAGGTGCCCCTATAAACGTTTTATAGCTAAAACTCTTACATTTGGATACTTGATCCATTTGGGGCTAATCTTTATATGTGATTTCATTCTTTTGCACATGCTTATCCAAACACTATTAGTTAAAAAGAATGTTCCTTCTCCACTGAATCCTCTTGATACCCTTGTGGAAATAACCTAACTGTACACATAGTTTATCTCTAGAATCTCCATGTGTTCCATGTAGGTGTATCTATCTATCATCTACCTATCATGTCTCTCTTTTCTTTTTGCTAGTACCATACTCTTTTGCTTATTGTAGCTTTGTAGTAAGTTTTACCAAGACTTGTAATTCCTCTAACTTATTCTTCTATTTCAAATTTTTCTGGATTCCCTACATTTCCATATGAATTTTAGGATCTGCTTTACAGTTTTTGTGAAAAGTGAGAAGCAGCTGGGGTTCTGATGGGCATTGCATTGAATCTGCAGATCAGTTTGAGAAACACTACCATCTTAACATGAAATCTTCTGACCCATGAACTTGGGATTTAAAGAATCTATTTCACGACACCTGGGTGGCTCAGTCAGTTGTGTTAGCCTTTGGCCAGACACAGAGTCCTGGAATCCCAGTCCTGGAATCCAGTCCAGCATCAGGCTCCTTGCTCAGTGCGGAGCCTGCTTCTCCCTCTGCCTCGTGCTCTTTCTCTCTTTGATAAATAAATAAATAAAATATTTAAAAAAATATATTTAGATTTTAAATTTCTTTTCAGTGTTTTTGTCACTTTCAGCATATAAATCTTACTCTTCTTTTGTTAAATTTATATCTAAGTATTTTATTCTCTTTGCTTCTATTATAAATGGCATTGTTCTTAGTTCATTTTTGGATTGTTTCATTGCCAGCAATGAGAAATACAATAAATTTTTGTGCATTATTCTTATATTTTGCAACCTTGCTAAACTGGTTTATTAGCTCTAATAATTTGTGTGTGTGTATCCCTAAGGGTTTTCTATATACAAGATCATGTCATCTGGATAATTTACTTCTTCTTTTGTAATCTGGATACCTTTTACTTATTTTTCTTGCCTAGTTGCCCGAGCTAGAACTTTCAGTACATTGTTAAAGAGAACAGACATCCTGATCTCAGGGGGAAAACATCCAGTCTTTCACCATTTAAGTATATTAACTGTGAATTTTTTTATAGATGCCTTTTGATACTTAGCAAGTTAAGGAAGTTTCATTTTATTCATAGTTTCTCAAGCTTTTTTAATTGTTGTAATTAAAGGGTGTTGGAGTCCTCAAATGTATTTTCTATTGAGATGATTATATGGTTCTTCTTCTTTATTAATATTCAGAATTAGGGGCGCCTGGGTGGCTTAGTCAGTTAAGCATCTCTCTTCAGCTCAAGCCATGATCTCAAGGTCCTGGGATCAACCCCTGGGTCTGGTTCCCTGCTCAGAGCAGAGTCTGCTTCTCCTGCTCCCTTTGTCCCTATACCCCACCCGCTCAGGCTCTCTCTCTCAAATAAGCAAATAAAATTTTTTAAATATATTCAGAATTACATTAATTGAAGGGCACCTGGCTGGCTCCAGTTGAAAGAGCATTCAACTCTTGATCTCAGGATCATGACTTCAAGCTCCATCTTGGGTTTAGAGGTTACTTAAATAAACTTTAAAAAATTACATTAATTGGGCGCCTGGGTGGCTCAGTGGGTTAAGCCGCTGCCTTCGGCTCGGGTTGTGATCTCAGGATCCTGGGATCGAGTCCCGCATAGGGCTCTCTGTTCAGCAGGGAGCCTGCTTCCTCCTCTCTCTCTCTGCCTGCCTCTCTGCCTACTTATGATCTCTCTCTGTCAAATAAATAAATAAAATCTTAAAAAAAAAATTACATTAATTGATTTTTGGATGTTAAACCAACCTTGCATTCCGGGAAAAAATTATGCTGTATAATAATTTTCATATATTGATAGATCTGGTTTGTAATTTTCTTTTTTTGTGATGTCTGTGTCCAGTTTTATTATCTGGATAATGTCCAATCTAACTTCTGGCCTTCACTTTTCTTCTGCCCTCACTTCCTTTGCCCCCTGGCTCTCTACCACGACTGTCCAAGGGGGAGCACATCGCAGGAATGCCAAATCACACACCCTGCTGCTGGTACAAGCAGCAGCTGTATCACTGCTCTGTCCGTACTGTGGACGACAGTCATCACCCACTTCCCAGCCAAATGGCTGGATGAATTATGGGCTTCTCCCAGGAGAATGCTCCAGGGCCAGGGCTGCGGAGGAGATAATGGGAAGTCAGCAAGCTTAATAGGTGGAGCAGTGATTCTGAATTCAACCAAGATCTGGAAGCCAGTTCTCAATTCCCTACACATAGACCCCTCTCAATAGAAATCCCTCCAGCTGGGGCCTGCCTTCCTTTCAGTCCCTATCCTGCTCTGATCTCATCTACCTACTCCTACAGAGCAGGCCCCAGCAAATAAACAAATTTGTTTTTTTCTTCCCAGGCTTGGGGCCTTACACTTGCGAAAAGCTGGGGATGGAAAACACTGCCCAGGATTTGCCCATCCATGATGCTCTTTCTCTTCATTCAAGTCCTGGCTCCAGTATTAGGTTTCTATCCCTGCATACTAAAAAACCACAAATTCAGCCTCTTAAAAACAACACCCATTTTTTTTAAGATTTATTTATTTATTTGAGAGAGAGAGAGCGCACCAGCCAGGGGTGGGGCGCAGAGAGAGAAATAGTCTCCCACTGAGCACGATCCCAGGACCCAGAGATCATGACCTAAGCTGAAATCAAGAGTCGAATACTTGGGTGCCTGGGTGGCTCAGTGTGGTTAAAGCCTCTGCCTTCTGCTCAGCGGGGAGCTTTCCTCCCCCTCCGTCTCTTTCTGCCTCTCTGCCTACTTGTGATCTCTGTCTGTCCAAAAAAAAAAAAAAAAAAAAAAGAGTCGACTGCTTAACTGACTGAGCCATCCAGGCGCCCCACCCATTTCTTATTTCACAGTTCTATAGGTCCAAAGTCCAGTCTGACTCAGCTGGGTCCTCTACTTAGGGTCTCACAAAATGGAAGTCAAGGTCTTGGCCAGTCTGGGCTCTTATCTGGAGGTTCTCCCCTAGAGACCACTTCCAGACTTAGCCAGGTGATTAACAGAATTCGGTTCCATTTGGCTGTAGAACTCAGGTCCCTGTTTTCTTTGCTGGGTGTCAGTCAGAGGTTGATCTCAGCTTCTAAAGGCCATCTACATTCCTTGGCTGGGGGCCCTTCAAAACTGGCCATTGGCACATCAAATCCTCCTGTTTCAAATTTCTCTGACTTCTGTTTTCCTCTTCTGTTGCTAGCTGGAGAAGCATCTCTGCTTTTCAGAGTTCATGTAATTACATTGGTTCACCTGAATAATTCAGGATACTCTGCCTATCTTAAGGTCAACCAATTAGTAAACTTAATTACATGTGCAAAGTCTCTTTTGTCATGTAAGGTAACATATTCATAGAGATTAGGGGTTGGAATCTTCGGGGGCCATTTTTCTCATTACTATAGTTCACCCTCTAGCCCTCAAATATTTATGTCTGTTCCACATGCAAAATACATCCACTTCCTCCCAAGGTCCCTAAAAGTCTCATCCCATTACAGCATCAAGTCAGAGTCCAAAAAACCTCATACAAATCTTATCAAGTCCAGAGTCCTAAATCTCATTATTCAAAAGTAGATGCAGATGAGGCTCTGGTTCTAATTCTTCCTAGAACACAACTCCTGCCATCTGTGGTCTATAGAACTGAAGAAACAAGTCAGGTACTCCCAACTTGCATGGTGGGAAATGCATAGGGTAAGAGTTGATAGACGTTCTGGTTCAAATGGGGAGAAATGGAAGGTAGAAAGGAGTCACTAATCCAAAGCAATTCCAACAACCGGCTGAGCAGATTCCCTTAGGTTTCCAGACTAGAAGTAATCCTCCATGGCTCTGTTCTGGCCTGAGCTCCCGGGTCTGTCCTTGGGATTAGTTACCTTCTCTAAGAAGCCATTTCTAACTACCTATTAACATGGCCATCTCCAATCCTTTGTCATTTTTTGTCATAGAATGCTGCTTAATTTTTAATAATACATGTCATGGTTTTGGAGTGTCTTAGTTATGTCTTTACTTGTCCTTTCCACTAAAATATAACTCCATGAAAGGCAAAAGTATTTTTACTTCTATTTCTCCGGCACTTTCTAAAACACCGAGTATGTGACTCTTGCCCAAGAAATATTTCATGAGTAAATACATTTCTAAAAACCCCACTTGGGTGGCTCCGTGGGTTAAAGCCTCTGCCTTCGCCTCAGGTCATGGTCTTGGGTCCTGGGATCGAGCCCCACATCGGGCTCTCTGCTCAGCGGGGAGCCTGCTTCCTCCTCTCTCTCTGCCTGCCTCTCTGCCTACTTGTGATCTCTGTCTGTCAAATAAATAAATTATATATATGTAATTTATTATTTTTTAAAAATTCCACTTACACGTGAAATGAGGCTAAGCAATTGCCCCCAACCATGTCCACATGCTCATCCCTGGAATCTGAGAATGTTGCCTTATATGACAAAAGGGACTTTGCAGATGAAATTAGGAGTTGTAAGATGGAAGATTATCCTGGAGTATCTGGGTGGGCTCAAAGTAATCATAAGCATCCTTATAAGGGGGAGACAGGAAGGTCAGAATCACAGCAGAAGGTGATAAGACAGTGGAAGCTTTGGAGGCCGAGGCCACTGGTCAGGGAATGCCGGCATCCAACAGACGCTGGAAAAGGCAAACAATCCCTCCAGAAGGAGTCAGCCCTACCGACTCCCTGATGGGTTAGCCCACTGAAACTAATTTTGGATTTCTGATCTCTGCAGCAGTAAAAGAATAAATGCATGTTGTTTTACCACTACGTGTGTGGGACTTTGTAACAGGAGTAACAGGAGGCTAATACAATTGGGAGGGGTGAGCGCTGGTAGTATGTGCTGTAACTGTGGACTGTCCCCCAATAATCATCCTTCCCGAGTTATCTTGTTTCCTGGGAATAATTTCCCAGTTCCCCTAGAACTTTTGGTTGGACAAAAAGCTTACCCAGGGGAAGAGTCTATTTCTTGGCCACGTGACTACATTCTAGCCCATAGGATTAGAGCAGAAATTCTGGGTCTGCGATTTAGGGTAAAGGGCAAGCCATCCCCTTGACTTTCCTGCTTCACAAGGGCTCAGCTGTGGAAGTGCTGGCGGACCATCTTAGACTACGTGGGGGAGGGCAGTATCCCAGGGATGGAACAGCAACAAGACAAAAGAATTTATTACTGGGGCACGAGGGTGGCTCAGTCACTGAAACATCTGCCTTTGGCTGGGGTCACAATTCCAGGGTCCTGGGATCAGCTCCATATCGGGCTCCCTGAGCAGGGAGCCTGCTTCTCCCTCTGCCTCGACGGCCATGCCCCTGCTTGTTCTCTCTCTGTCAAATAAACAAGTAAAATCTTAAACAAATAATTTGTTATTATTTTTTAATTATTATGCTTTGGTCCTGATAACTTCACGCAAAGACCCACCATACTAATCTGGACTTTTATACAAGAGAGAAATAAACTCCTACCTTGCATAAGCCATGGTTAGTTTGGTTCTCTGTTCCATGCAGATGTACCCATAAGCAAAAGTACAAATTGCCACTTACTATCCATTATGTTGGGGCTTCCTGGAAGGGCAGACATCTTTGTAATTAAGGCAAGTTTGGGTTTTACTTTTTTTTCCTTTTGGACAAGTCCTTTGTAATAGCGCCATTGTGGTCTCAGGATATATATGGTATATCCTAAGATATGTCTTGGGATAAATGTGAGATTGACATTTACCAGGCACCAAGCTGATGGTAGAAGGTCTGAGCCCCATCGCCCAGATGGTTTTCTAGTTCACATAAGCAGCTGCCACAGCCTGCCAAGAACCAGCAAGGCTCACTGCATCGGAGGGTAAATATCTCTAAACAAGGGGCAAGCCTCAGACCTCAGAGAACTACCTCAGCTCAGTTTGGTGTGCTGACTGTCTCCACGACAGGGAAGGAGAACTCCGGGGCGCCGGGGGGCTCAGTGGGTTAGGCATCAGCCTTCGGCTCAGGTCACGATGTCGGGGTTCTGGGATCGAGCCCTGCGTAAGGCTCTCCGTTCAGCGGGGAGCCTGCTTCCTCCTCACACTCTCCTTCTGTGCGCTCGCTCGCTCGCTCTCCCGCTCTCTCAAATAAATAAATAAATAAATAAAATATTTCTTCAAAAAAAGGATAGGATGGGGCGCCTGGGTGGCTCCAGAGGGTTAAGCCTCTGCCTTCGGCTCAGGTCATGATCTCAGGGTCCTGGGATCGAGCCCCAAGTCAGGCTCTCTGCTCAGCCGGGAGCCTGCTTCCTCCTCTCTCTCTGCCTGCCTCTCTGCCTACTTGTGATCTCTCTCTCTCTGTCAAACAAATAAATAAAATATTTTTAAAAAAATTAAAAATTAAAAAAGGAAAGGAGAACTGAATAGAGTCTCTGCAACATGGAGAGCTTTTATCCATCAACTAGGATCAAATTATGCGGCAGTAACAACCATCCCAAAATTTCAGTGGTTCACAACAAATGTGTTTTTCTCACTGATATTCCATGTCCTCTGTTGGGGGAGCTCATCAGGTCATCAAAAGGATATGACTGCCAGTTGACCTGTGAGCAGCACTCCCCCTCCCCTGTAATCAAAGGCTCCTCATACCCCTCCCTTGTCCTTGGAATGTCCATTTGGCTTGACTTCTCTGCCCCCAGACGCTGCCCCAAGGATGCAGCCTTGAGAGAGTACTGTGTTGTTGAGACCATCTGCATGGTAGACATGACTGAACCCAGTGAAGGCCTCTACAAAAACTTTTTTTTTAAGTAGGCTCCATGCCCAACATGGAGCTTGAACTCATGACCCTGAGATCAGAAGTCACACACTCTACTGCCTAAGCCAGCCAGGCACCCCAAGCCCTCTATATAGATTTTTAAGATTTGGTGGGAGGTGCAGAGATCTACGTGTCTGGTGGCATGTAGGTCCCCTTGCTTCTTAACCCCACCATGTACTGATCTGCGGTGGCCTGCCTCTTTGTTCAGTCTCTCCCTGTGCTCTGTGTACAGGGGCTGGTTTCAGGTTTCACTTGGGAAGCTTCTGAGGATGTTGTGAACCAATGTCCTCCATTGGGAAGCTTCTGAGGATGTTGTGAACCAATGTCCTCCATTGGGAAGCTTCTGAGGATGTTGTGAACCAATGTCCTCCATGGGACAGCTGTGGCTCTGTTCTACTTCATCTTCATTCCAGAATCGGAATCTAGTCTGAAGGAATGGCCTCAATCTGGAATTCTTCAATCTCAAGACAAAGAAGAGAAGAAAGGCGTCAGGCCCTGTGATGGCTCTTAAAGCTTCCTCTTGAAAGTGGTACAGTTACTCCTACTCGAGTTCCTTGGCCTGAAGCAAGCCACATCCCCAAAGCTGATGTCTGTGGGGTAGGGAAATATAATCTCATATGGTGGGGCCCCACAGCAAGGGTTAATGAACGATGGGTTTTGAACAATTGTGAAATCTTCCTAGTCTGCCTTCTTTGTCACAAATATGGCCTTTGTGTTTTTTCTACATGCAAGATATATACATATCCTTCCCCAGGGAGACCACCCAAATGACCCATCTAATCATGGCATCATGCTCAAGTCCAGGACCACTAGTAGTGTCATAGCAGGTCCAGAGGTAGCTTCTCTTGATCCAGAGAACTATGAACCAAAATCATCACCACCACCACCATCATCATCACCAGTCATCTCTGCCCCCACTTCCTCATGCACATCCAACATCCGAAGCGGAACAGAGAAGGGATAATAGCAGTAAACACTATTTGGGAGTGTTTGGGAGACACACAGCAACTTACTGATCCATGGTAACTGCAGCATCCTGCTGGGCAGATGTTCAAGGCCCCCCACCTTTACCTGGGGGTGGGATTGCTTCCTGGAGCTTGTTCCCTGGTTCCCATAGAGTAGCTCATTCTTTCCCATTTATTCTCCTTGGCCACATCTGAGAAAACATTGGAGGTTATGCCCTTCAGAGGCAAAGTAGCTTTCTGTCTCCTTCATGTCCATAGAAATTTGGGAGCTCTCAAGATCTTGAACACTCATGGTCTTTTGAAAATCCAAGCTAGTGGCTTTTGTGAGGAGGGAAAGCTTCTTATCTATTTGATTCCAGTCAGTTCTATGGGCTAACTGCCAAACGCACAATTCTTTTCAGACATGCCTCTCTCTTTAGAGTTAATTGTAAGCAAATGAAGCTTACTAACTCCTCTGGGAGAGTTGTACTCTTAATCTCTCTTTTCTGAATCACCTCCACTAACTGAAAGCCTTTATTTGGAACCACTTTGATCAATTCAGAGGTTTCTACAAAAGGCATGAAAGCCATACACTTGATTAAGACCCTTGCCACAAAGATGGATTTCACTCAAACTTTTCAGCTTAAGGGCTTTGTCAACTGTATCTTTCATTGCTTAAAAATATAGATCACCTGCCTGGACCTTCTATACTCTCTTCCATTTATGCTTAAAAACTGGCCCATTATTTTCAGAGTTCTCTCTTTCTTACAGTAATCTGTCAAATGCGTCTCCAAAGCAATCAAGTCATGCTGCTGATATTCTTTCTCAAATTCCTTTTTCCCTAAAGGCCCAAGCTCATTGGGACATGATTTATATTCTTACTTATTTCCAGCTTACGGTTTAACCAAATGCTTCACCACAGCCTAACACGTCACCATCTTTCCAACTTCTGCTGATGGTTTCCTCATCAGCTGCTGTCCAGCTCCAAAGCCAATGGCACATAATTCAGGTTCATTTTTTAATGTGGTAGCGCCCCACTTCTGGGTACTAGCTCTGTGACAGTTGGTTTAGACTTATTCTGATGTGGCAACAACTAGTCTCCAAATATCGGTGGTTTGCAGCAAACGGGAAAAGAAAAGGCAAACTGCCAGCCTACTCACTGATACTTAAAGCTTCTATCTGAAAGTGATACTTTACATTTCTACTCACAATCCATTGGCAAAAGCAAGACATAGAGCCAACCTTGCTCTAAGTGGGGCACGAATGGATACAACCCTGTAGTGAGTGGTCCAGTAGGAAGGGCAGTATATATTGGGAACAATAATACAGTCTATCACAGGGTTGCACAAGAAATGTCGGTCATTGAGCCCGTCCACTCCCCCTTTATGGACACTCTGCTGCAGTGTTTTGTGCCACATAAACACTTCACATACATCATGGTCAAGGGTAAAGTCTTGACCTGGCTAGACAATTTGTATGTTATTTTTCCCTGGTAATTTGAACCATAAAATACTGAGTGAATGAGGCAATAAGCAGGGAGAGCTACAGCTGAAAAGTTATGATACAAGATGGATTTGGAAAAACCACATCCAAACAAGACCCTGTTCTCTGAAAGTTGGGCTGACAGCCCCCAAGAGAAGATTTCAGTGCAAAACCTGCCCCTAACCCCTCATTCAGGTCAGTTTCCCCCAGGGAAAGGGTATATGCGGGAGAGGCTGTGAAATGTCCAGTGCACGGGTCCATCTGACTGCTAAGTCTGCCCCAAACTTGCCACTCACCTGTTCAAAAACCTTCCATGTGTCCCCTAGCCCACAGGAAAAGTTCAAACTACTGGGCCTGGCATCCAAGGCTCACTCGGCCATCTAGTTATGTTTGTCAGGAGGTTCTGGACCACTTCCTGGGGGAGACAGACACGTAGGCGGGCTTTCGGGGGGGCGCCGTCCAGCAAAGCCAATCCCAAGTCACATACCACACACTGACCCTCAGGGGCGTCGATGTGACTCTGTCTCGTCACAGATCTGATCGTCTCTATCAGGTCCCAGTAGGTGCCGACGGGTTGTGCAGTTTTCCTCCGAAGGAGAAAGATGAGGGGTGGACAAAGGCGACCGCGAGGACAGGATTCCGCGGAAGATGCAGGCCACAGGGGAAGAGATGGAGAATTAGGGAAGCCCGGAGGCCCCGTATCCAAATGGGTCTTCTACTGGGCCAAGATCCGTCTGGCCCCGCGGTTTCGCACCGAGTGGACATCCAGGTCGTGCTTGCACACTGGCGAGAACGGGGAGCTCTTTGCTGAGGTGCCTAGGGCTTCATCTGGATTCAGGACCCACGATCTCGGGCAGCACCAAGGCGTGGCTACCCTCCCAGACCCGAGCAGCTGCCAAGTTCGGGGGTTGGGGAGAGGGACCGACTCGCCTTCTGCAGAGAAGTCCCCGACTCGCCCATCCTGGTCAGCCTCTCTCAAGCCTGCGCCCCTCCCCTCATTCAGAGGTTTGGTCAAGCCCCGCCCCGTGACCCAATCACTTTAGAGGGTGACCGAGGACTCCGGAGGCCCCGCCCATATCTGCGGCCGGCCTGTCGTGGTTTGATCCCTCCCCCGGGCGGTCCCTGGGCGTCCTCCTGACCAATCCCAATGCTCCTTAGGAAAAACATTTAGTTCCGCGGGCCAATCGTTTTCCAGTTGCGGCCAGGCCACGCCCCCACGCTCGGGGCCCAGCCGAGGCTTGCAACGGCCAAGCCAGAGTCTGTCTAGGGCCACTGGGAGGCGCTGCAGGCGGGTACCCAGATGGACCGAGGCGCAGCCGGCCCGGGTCCTGGGGGCCTAGTCCCGCCCTCCGGCTCCTCCCCAGGCCGGTCCCGGGGCAGGGTCCGAGACTGCACCAGGACAAGACCAAGGGCAAGACCGCCCTTCTCGGGCTCGCGTTACCCCCGCACCAGAAGCGAGCGGTCCTGCAGGCCACACGGGCTGCGCAAGGGCAGGTTGGAGCCGCAGCGACGCAGCAGCTGGAAGTGGGTTGGGTCGGGGTGGCTGGCCCCCGCACCGAGCTTGGGGTCAGCGCCGCCCCACTCCAGCCGGGCTTCAGGGCTGGGAGCTCGCTTTCCCCTGAAATCCGGCGTCAGGGGAAGGGACGCCCAGCTCTGGACACCAGGCTTCGGGACTTGGAACTCTTCGACAGGGAGAGCTGGAGCTTAGGTGCCTCAGAGAAACCAGGGCTCAGGCTCTTCAGGCTCCTCTACTGCTTCAGCCAGATAGCCGCTTAGTAACCAGGGCTTGATCCGGAGTCCCTGGCTCTCCAGGCCACACTCTGATGTGGCCTTTCTCTGGGTACAGGGCTGCTCTCCTCTGCCTGGTAACTCTCCCCTGCTTCTTCCTTGTAACTGGCTCCTCCCCAGTATTCCGTCCAAACGTCACCCATTCTGACATGGGCCTTTCCCTGTTGACTGTATCAGCCTCCATGACTCACGGTGCCTCTCCCTGGTCTCCGATGCCCACCAGTGCCCACACATATCTCCCCTGGCCCAGGCTGGCTTGGCCCAGCTTCACTGCTCTGGGCTTAGGGACTCCCAGTAGTCTTTACCCAAGGGCAGTATAAGCCAGACAGAGGCATGTGTCCCTGCCTGTCCCACCTGCTCCCGTGGGAGAGTAGAAGGGCCGGGCCAGTTTCTGCAGTCACAGCACCTACCACAGTCTGATCGGAGTCTCTCTGGGCTGGGCCTGGCTCCAAGGATGGCCAGGAAAAGGGGAGGCCTGACACCTGAAGGCCGTGGGCCGCCCCTTCCAGGAACACACAAGCACAGGGCAGGCTCCAAGCACTTTTTTTTTTTTTTAATTTCTTACAAAACCGTGTGTCCCAGCCAAACAGGATGCCGCAGGCCTTCCCGCAGGCATGGTGGCCTGACTCGGGAAGCCCCCAAGAATGAGTGGCTGCCGACCCCAGGAGAACCATCTGCCCCTCTGCACGGGCCCAGTGGGAGGAAGGGGTCCAGCTGGAGGCTCTGTCCTGCCCTCCCCGCTCAGCTGCGCGGAGCGAGGGCAGACCCGGGTCTCCGGTGCTGTTAGCGCCTGCAAGGGAAGGAGGGAGAAGAGGGTCTGAGGGAAGGAGGCGGGGCCGGGGCCTGGGAGGCGGGGCCGGGGCCTGGGAGGCGGCAGGCCGGGGGCAGCCCCAGGAGCTCACCGAGAATGTGCGACGGCTCACACCAATGTGGCGATACCAATGATGACCGCCAGAATGACGACAGTGACAGAAACACAGATGGCGATCAAGACTTTCTTCTGTGGGAGAGGAGTTCAGGGACACTCACTCAGGAGGGGGGGAAGGCTAGCAGGGTCGGGGATGAGGGGAGGGAAGAGGAGGAGAGGGAGGGCCTGGGGAGGGGAGGGGCGGGAGGGGCGGGAGGGGCGGCTCGCCTTCCGGGCCTTCTTCTGGTTCTCCAGGGCAATCTTGACGTGCTCCTGCCCGCGTTCCACATAGTCCGCGGAGCTCAGGATGTTCTTTTCGATCCGGTCGATCATCTCCCCCTGCTCAGAGGGGCGCGTGGTTCAGGCAGGAAGGCATGACTGGGGGCCGAGGGCCCGGCACCTCCTCTGCTTGTGCGCCCCAGCCGCCTGAAGGCCATTTTCTGGCAGCAAACAGCACTAACAAGGTGCGGGGCAGGACCACAAAAGTTCACGTGCCTGAGGAGGGCTTCCGGGCTCCCTCTTACCCTGTGGCCCCTTCTGCCCTGCTCCCTTACCTGCTACAACCTTCCTTTGTGACTTAGGGCCAAGTGCCTTAAGAGGCCCATACCTTTTCACAGAGTGTGGACTTTTGTCCCCTCGGACATCTGTCTGAATTTGCCCATTCTTCTAGGCCTGCCTCTCAACAGCTGTGAAGCCCTCCCCACCCCTGCCTCCTCATGGCACCGCCAGCCTTCAGGTCCTGGTTCTCCTACTGAATGGAGTCCCTTCCCCGTGACTCGCAGCTGCACGAGGCTATTGGCTGAGGCACTGGCGAGTGAGCTCCCCCAGGACAGAGCCGGAAGCTTACAGCCAAGGGCCACAAAACACCACCTCCCACCTGGCCTCACCCAGACCTGCGGAGGCAGGCACTCAGGAGTGAGGGCCAGCCTGGGGGAGATGGGGGGCGAAAGCTTCAGAGAGAGGCTTGAGGGTGGAGATGGGCGGACAGTCACGGGAGGGGTTCTGACTGAACACGGTCTCAGGTCAAGCCCAGTCGGCTGTCTCGGGGGCCCACCTGCATCTCCACTTCGGTAGCCAGAAAAGTGAAGATCTCATGAAGTTCACGGATACTGCGTTCAAGCTGCTGGATCTCACTGTGTCGTGCCGAGATCTCATTGAGGGCCTGTCGAGTCACCTGTGTGTCCTTCAGTATCTGGGGAGTGGACAGCAATGGACAGACGGGTCACAGGGAACCTGGCAGCAGGTCCGAAGTTCCCGTTGAGCTCTCGGGCAGCCCTGGGACTTGGAACCGGGGCTGGGGCCCTGACACGTGACACTAAGCCTGCTAACTCATTCCCCTCTGGGCCTCCGTATTCCTTCAACCAGAAGGGGCCAGGCCTCGGAGAAGACAAGCGTCCCGGAAGGGGGAGGCGAAGCTGTGGCCACTCACATTGGACACAAACACCTCGCTTTGCCCACTGTCCAGCATCTGCTCCAGCTCCTCATCCGACACCATCCTGGCATTTGCTGTGAAGGGGAAAAGCCAGGCTCAGAGCTGCATCCGGTGACCTGACTGCGGGCCACACACCCCGACTCACTGATCTTCAGCTGCCTCCGGATCCGCTCCACGTTCTTCTCCCGGTACTCGGACTGCGTCAGGTTGCACTTGTTGATGAGCTCCACGAATTGCTGGGACAGGACCCCATGCTGACGGGAGAGAATCGAGGCTGGGCACCCCGGAAGGATTTGGCTTCGACACCCCCACGAGGACAGCACAGGCTGTTCTAGGTGCCTGCCGCCGCAGCCGCCATTCTCTCCAAGTGAAAAGCCAAAGCCCTTTCTGGGCCGACGTGACCCTCCCTTCCCCCACGTCCCCTCTGACCCACCTCTTCCAGCTGCTGCCTCCCTCCCTCTCTCCTGCCTCCACGAAAGCCACCCCCACCTCAGACTTTGCATTCGCTGCTCCCCGGGTCTAGCAGGCTCACGCCCCACGGAGATCACCGGAGATCACCGAGGGAACAAAGTCGTCTCTACCTAACGCTGCAACCCGCCCTCTCCCGGCACTCTCCGTCCCGCTTCTCGTTTCCTTCCCGGAGGACTTAACTATGTTCTAAAATAATGTGCATATTTATCAACGTGTTTGTCTCTCCCCACCAGAACAGAAGCTCCATGAGGATAGGGCTCCTGGGTTCACTGCTGTATCCCAAACAGCTAAAACAAACAGCTCATAAACACCTGTGAATACTTGCTGAACACCAGCCTCACTGCTCAGACCAAAGGTGGGCTAGTATACCCGGAGGGCAGTCCACTTGCTGCACTTGACAGGGTCCATCTGGGCCCTCAGCCTCTCGCACCAGGGACCGCCACAGGCTCCCTACGAGATGTTCTCTCATCTTGCCTTTCCCTGGCCACCTTCAATGTGTTCAATCCTTGGAGCACCTTCCCCAGAGACCTATCTGCTCTCCTGCCCTCAGCTGCACCCCTGCAGGCTGCCCAAACGGCTCTATCTTCAATCTAGGGGACTTGCTGAGCTCTGAGCCTTCCTGCTGCAACTCTGACCTCCAGGAAATCCGAGTAACTCCTCACTGGGAACCCAGAGCGGGGCAGTTGGATTGCCTCAAATCTCCTTGCTAAGATTTGAGTCCGTGACCTTCCTCCTCCAGGAAGTTCCTCTTGCTGACTTCTTGAATTCTGCCCATGGGGCAGAGGCTGTCCCTGTCACGTGGGCAGGAAACCCCCAGTTACTTATGACTGTTCCCCCTTCTTCCCCGGGCAGGGATAGTAGCTACCAAACCCTATCTGAGTGATGTCTCTGTCACTTATTCAAGCCTGACCTCCCACCTTGGTTTCTAGAAAGCATGCGTTCCACAGTCAAGCCCAGATCATATCTGGGGACCCAGCAACTTGTCACCGAATGGAGAAGGTGACAGATTGTTAAGTGGACTGGGAGTCGGGAGTCTTGACCTTGGGTGAGTCCTTTCTCTCTTTCAACCTCAGTTTCCCCATTTGAAAACCAGCTAATGATCCATCTAATGATGTGAAATGTCTTAGTTCTGGGACTAACAACCCACCTGTGTCTTTCTCATCCTTGTGTTGACTGAGTTATAATTCTCATCAGCTTCCTCATTCTGGGGCTCTATGGCTGTGGGAAGACACAGGGTATTGGTGAGGAAGGGGATTTGAGCTGTGATTTCAAAACATCATGAGACCAGGACACAGGGCCAGAGCCATACCCCATCCATACAACAGAGAGGTGCATATCTCCATGGGATTCTTTTGGGAATTAAAATTTATCATAAATGACTAATTCTGAGCCTCCGATGGAAGAACGTGTATTTTTCTTTGCAATACATCAGAGCATTCCCACCGGAATACAGAGGACTCTTGAGAAACCCCCATCTGCCCCTCCAAAGAATGCACATTAGGCAGCAAAAACTGTAGAAGTAAATGGTTTCCTTACAAATAAAGGAACTTAGGGGCTGGCATGTGCTGTGGAAAACAATATGGACAGGAAGCCAGGACAGAGTGCTTCTAGGCCTAGGCCTGCTATGTGATCTGGATACATCACTGGCCTCTCTGGGCCACACACTCCTCAGACATACCAGGAGCCGGGCAGGACCACAGGGAAGGATCCGTCTGAGGTCCTAGGGAGCTCACCCTTCAGCTGCGATCGGATCTCCCTCCCCAGCTGTTTGATCTCCTCGCGCAGGTTCTGCAGGTCCTGCTTCATACCTGAGCAAGAGAAACCCAGGACTCCCCAACAGCAGCCCCTGCCTCAACCAACCTCCCCGGCCACCACCTTCACGGAACTACAAACCCCACAATCCCTCCGGCTGAGCGCGCGTTTGCACTTGGGGTTTCACTGACTTTCCTCGGGAAGAGGCGTGGCCAGGATGGTGACCTGCTGCTTCTCCAACTCTCGGACTTTATTCTCCAGCTTGACAATAGTCTGTCGAATTGTCCGCACCTGGGGAAGGTGACCGAGAGGGCTGAAGGAGCGATGGGGTTCTGCGGCCCCGCTGCACCTCGAGTCATCCAGCCCCTCGCGCAGAAGGCCGGACCGCAGTCTTACCTTGTGGAAGAACTCGTCGTCCGGGCTCCCCAGGCGCGCAGTGCCCGGGTGCACCACCAGCGCGACCCGCTCCTGGTCCTCCTCGTCCGAACTGTCATCCCCCTACAGGGCCGGGGTCGGCGGCATCATCTCCTCGCGGTGGCTCTCTCGCCGCAGGACTCGGGGACTTCCGGGTCTTCCCCCGCAGCCCGCAGCCCGCAGCCACCCCTCCCTGCCCCGGAGTCCAGGACTCCTGGGTCCGGCCAGACCCTGACCGGTCCGCCCGTCCGCAACCCGGCAGCCCCCACTGCTCACCTGCCTCAGCTCGCGGGTCCTGTCGCGCATGGCGGCCCGAGTTCCCTGTCCCCGGCGCCGGAGCCCCGAGGGCCTCAAGACGAAGTTTTGGAACTCGCGTACCCCACTCGTACTCGGACACGGACACTCCCCCCTCCCTCAGCCGGCGGACCCCCGAGCTCCCCCACCAGCCACCAGAGGCCCTGCCCCGGGCACCATCCACAGTCAGTGGGAAGAAGCCGACCTCGGGGACCCCCCCGAGGTCCCACAGGTTGGAATTCCCTTTTCTCTCCCCCCTCCCGCTCCTGCAGCCTCGGCCCCGCCCCTCTGGGATGATCGGGGCATGCGCGCGGGGTCGCGTCTCCTCCTCGCCCGGGGAGAGGCTGCGGGCGGAAGCCGCCGCGCCCCGAGCGGAAGCGGAGCTGCCAGGACGGGGGAGCCCGCCCCCTTCGCCGGAACTGTCGCGTCTTCCGACGGAAATCCCGTTGCCGACCCGGGCGGGAGCGCGTCACCGATCGTCATCGGACGGACCCTGCATCGCACATCACCCCATGGGCACCCCCCCCGTCACGTGACCGGCCCGGTGCCACCGTCGCGGACCACAGACCGAGACGAGCGAATGTCACGTGTCCCGGCGCTGTCCGCTTGGTCTCCGAACACCCTTCTCCGCGCGAAGCCTGCGGCAGCCTCGCGCGCAGGCTGCGCCCCGACACCCCCACGCGGCGGGGAGGGGCCCCCGACCCTCCCCTAAGACCTCGTGAGGCCGTGGGTGGGAGGACCCTTGCTGGAGCCGGCTCCGTTGCTTTGGGGTCCGGGGGTGCGGGCGCACAGAGAACTCAGAATTCGCGGCTGTCAGCGTCATGAGACCTTGAAATTTGGAAAATAATAAGATCCAGCGTCAGAGAATTGCAGGGTTTGTAGGCAGAGAATCTGGGGGTGGAAAGTGACCTCACCCAAGGCGGAAAGCTCTTCTCCCGCATAGTCCTGGCGCGGCCTCCACGGGTGGGCGGTTGGCGCCCTGCTTGAACACTGCAGTTCCGCTGCGCTCACCACCCCGAGCATGAGACCATTCCAGGGCAGCTAAAGCTGAGAAAAGCGTCCGGACTCTATTGAGCAGTCTGCCCCTTGCATCTAACTCCTGCCTAGCACCGGGGTCTACCCTCGGAAGCCCACCAAAAAATGTGCACACATCCCACACTAGAGTGGACTGGGAGCTCTTCGGGTCAGGGCATGGCCGTCTCGCTCATACCTGAATACCCAGTCCCCAGCACATACGGGCCCTCAATAAATATCCGTGGGCAGAATTGAGCCCTTCATGTATCTGAAGATAAAGCTTGTGGCTCCCTAGTCTTGTCTTTCAGGCCTCAGCCTCTCATGGTGACACTGCCCTAGCCCTCTAGATGACCATTCAATGGTTATTTATTGAGCACTTATAGAGCAGAGACCGTTCAAGGGGTCAGAGAAAAATCAGGGCCCGAGAGACAAAATACCTTTCACTTACGAAACTTGCATTATGTAAGAGGAGTCCCCAAGGCCACTCAGTGAGTCTCAGCATAGCCAGAGTAAAAATCAGATCTCCTGGATTCCAAGGGCTCTTTCCAGGGAACTTAGAGTGTCAACCAAAAGAAAGAATGGCTCCTCTCTAGTATGCCCTGGCAAGGAGAATATCGATTTCCTTTGAGTTGGTGTGGATTTCTGGAAGGGACTTCATTGTCTCCGGGCCTCCGTCTCCCAACTATATCCAATGGGAGGCATAGAGGGACAGGGAGATCGTATTTATGGGTATCCCCTGCTCTAAAGTTCATTGATGATGAGGTTGGAAACTAAAATGCTGTCTGATGCTACTCGAAGGGCTCTGTTCCTTCTCTTCCCTTCAGAACCCAGCTTGCCTGGGCTTGGGAATGGAGAAGTGAAGATGCTGTGCTGCTCTGATCTTCCTGCAGGAGGGTTGGAGGGTTTTTCAGGAGGCTAAGCCCTGCCCCTTAGGGTCTCCTGGAGATCATGAAGGAGGATTTCTCCACTCTTGGGTCTTCTGTATCAGCCTCTGCCTCCTGCCTCCTGCCCCTCCTCTCTCTCTCTCTCTCTCTCCCTTTCTCTCTCTCCTACTCTGTCTCTCTGAGTGGGACAATGGAAGGGCTTTTGGACATCTGACTCCCAGTCCTGCATGTGGTCTTAAATAACTCATCACTCTTCTCTGGGACTCAATTTCTGCATTTGATAACTTGGTCTCGCAAATTCTGCCTTGCCTAAGGTAAGAATTGAACAGTATCAAGTGAGGTGAGAAAGGCTGTGGAAAGGTCTTGCGAACTGTAGAGGGTTGCCCCCTCCATGGAATTTTACAACTGTGGGTTCCAGCTCTCTCTAGGATCACCAGTCCCACCTGCCTCTCTGTTGGCCTCTTGATGGTTTGCCTTCTTGGTTCCCAGCTGGGTCTGGAGTTGTTGTTGCCTTTGTTAAATTTCCCAGGCTTATGATATTTATTCATTCATATATTGTATTTGTGGTCTCTGGGTGGGATCCCAGGGCTTTGGAATGGTGACTGAAGGTCACAGGAGGCTGGGCTTAAAGCCTCATGGAGTGGTCTGGAGAGAGGGTGGGGAGCAGGGACCGCATAAGGAGAATGGCTCTGGGGATGGAGTTCTCCAGGGCTGAGTCCTTATTTCTATTTCATGGTTTTGGGGTTATTCCTTTTGGGCCCTCTGAACAACCTTGAGCTGTGCATTAAGTATATTGGGTCTTGGATGTATAGGTATTAGGGCTCTGTTCGTGTGTTCCTTCCAGTCTGTGGGAAGGTCAGGCCCTACCCAGTCCCAAGGCATGGCAGCGCGTCCAGTGCCCCCCCTCCACTGCAGGTCCAGCCTACCCACATCCTACCTATACTGGAACCAGATGACCTGGGCTGGAATCCTAGCTTGTTCCCCTCATCATACAGCTCACGTAAAGCAAGTTACAGAACTTTGCTATGCCTCAGTTCCCTCATTTGAAAAATGGGAACAATAATGGTACCAACCTTGTAGGATTAAATGAGATGATATATGTAAAGTGAATAGAACAGGGCCTGGCACGGAATAAATGCTATAGAAGTGTTTGCTGCTTTTATATGGCACTGATGATGATGATGATTACCCCGAGGGGGTGAGCAGGGATTCCACTCTGCGGCCTGCCCAGGGTCTCCTCCTGCTTTCCAACTCCTGCACCCCGCTGTGCTTTGGGTGCAAGGCTGGAGGCCTCTCCATGGACATGAGGTCTCTCATGTCTCCACCTGGATCCGACACACCATATATTTTCTTATACTTTCTATTTTTATTTTCTATATTGTCTGTTTTCACCTAACCAGAATGGAAGCTCGGCGAGGACAGGGGTTTTCACCTGCGCTGTTCACTGCTGTGTCTCCAGGGCCTCCAACAGTGCCTGGCAAACGGTAGCTGGACAATAAATATTCATGAATGAATGGACTTATTGTTTTTATTTTTTTTAAGGTTTTATTTATTTAACAGACAGAGATCACAAGTAGGCAGAGAGACAGGCAGAGAGAGAGAGAGGAGGAAGCAGGCTCCCTACTGAGCAGGGAGCCCGATGCCGGGCTCGATCCCAGGACCCTGGGATCATGACCTGAGGAGAAGGCAGAGGCGTTAACCCACTGAGCCACCCAGGCGCCCCGGCACATTGTAAATATTAACTCATTTAATTTTCATGGCAGTTCTGTGAGGTAAGTACTATTGTTGTCCTCATTTTACAGAGGAGGAAACTGAGCCACGGCAGTATTAAGTAACTTGCCCAAGGGTACACCCTAGCAAAGGGGAGAGTCAGGATTTGAACCCAGAAAGTAGAGGTCTAGATTCTGGGCTCTTGTCTACTCCACTGTGGTCCAAGGAAAGCGTGGGCTAGGGGAGGCTCCCTGTGTCCACTTACCTTTGGGAACTTGCTGTCACCTGTTGAGGCCCTGCTTTAGATCATCTGTGGGGCGGAGAGGGGAGGACTTGACCTGCAAGATTGAGCCTTTTCCCCTCCCCATCACAGGGTCTCTCTCCCTCTTTTTTTTTTTTTTTTATATTTTATTTGTTTATTTACTTATTTGTCAGAGAGAGAGAGAGCACAAGCAGGGGGAGTGGCAAGCAGAGGGAGAGGCAGGCTCCCTGCTGAGCAAGGAGTCGGTGCGGGACTCTACCCGAGGACCCTGGCATCAGGACCTGAGCCGAAGGCAGACACGTAACCAACGAAGCCACCCAGGCGCCCCCCCAAGTTCTCTCCTCCACGCCTGCGGGGTCGGGCTGAGGGCCCGGAAGTTGTCTGCCGTCTTCCCACTCCCCAGGAGCAGAGACATCCGTGCATGTTTGGCATAAAGGGCCTCTGTTCATCCTACGAGGCTCTGAGGTGGGTTTTGTGCCAAGCCCCAAGGCCCACAGAGAGGAAGCCCCCACAGCGCTCTTTTCATGATTGTGTTTGTGGCCTGACCTTGACCACTCCCTAGAGTTCCATCTGAGAACCTCTCTTCAGACACTACACACATTCTTGTGGCTTTAACTGGCATGCATGGGCTGCCTCCCAAATCCCTATCTCCAGGCTCAAATTTTCTCTTGAGCTCCAGATCCCTGAATCCACTTGTCTCCTGGACATCCCTTCGTGGGGGTCCCATAGGCACCTTAAATTCAACATGTTCCAAACAGGAGGCATCGTCTCCTCCTGAGAATCTCATAAGCTAGCTTCTGTTTCTCCTGTTGCTTCTCCATGTGGGATACTCCTGATCACATGTGCCATAACCTTGGCCTCGAACTTCATTTTAAAAGTGATGGGTCACACAACTTGTCAACCCCCCCTAAAAACACCAGAAGAAAATATGGGCAAAATCGTTTATAACTCTTGGAGTGAGGAAGCCTTTCCAACTCCAACTCAAAAGTCAGAAGCTATAAAAGATTAATACGTTTGTTGACATGGAAAAAATTCTGCATGGTTAAAAAATAATCAAAGCAAAATCAAAAGACTAACAATAAACTAGGAAAAAATATTTGCAATTCTTATCATATACAAAGGGTAATCTTTGTACTATTTAAATGTCTTCCTCATATTGATAAGACCAACAGTTCAATAAAAAATGGGCAAAGACTGGGGCACCTGGGTGGCTCAGTGGGTTGAAGCCTCTGCCTTGGGCTCAGGTCATGATCCCAGGGTCCTGGGATAGAGCCCCACATCGGGCTCTCTGCTCATCAGGGAGCCTGCTTCCCTCTCTCTCTCTCTCTCTGCCTGCCTCTCTTCCTTCTTGTGATCTCTGTCAAATAAATAAATAAAATCTTTTTTAAAAATGGGCAAAGAACATGACAGATCACAAAAGAGAAAATACATAAGGCCTTAACACATATGCAGATATTCAACGTCACACATAATGAGAGAAATAAAAAGACGATACTGAAATGCCTTTTTTCCTTTATTGCACTAGCAATAACCCATATGTCTGATGAAACACTCTTTTGGCAAGACTGTGGGGAAACAGGGACTTTCACCCATTGTTGGGAGGAATGCAAAATGATACAACCCAGACATTATTTATTAAAATTATAAATGTATACACACTTTGAGCCAGCATTCTCACTTGCAACAATCTATCTGAAAACCTACCTCTATCAATTAGCTATTGCTTCCCAAGGAACCACCTTAACACTTACTGGCGTAGAACAACGATTTATTGTTTCTCTAGATTCGAAGGGCGGCCAGGTGGTTTTTCTGCTGATCTGATCTAGATTACTCAAGTGATGGCAGTCAGCTGATGTCTAGCCTGGGCCTGGATGGCCCCTCGTGGCCGTCACAGGTCTGAGACCTTAGCCCTGATGGCTCGGTCAGCTAGAGGGGGGCTGAGCCACTGTCTCCATGTGGTACATCAGTTATCCTGAATTTGTTTAACTGTTTGTTTAAGTAAGCTCCCTGCCCAGTGTGGGGCTTGAACTCGCAGCCCTGAGATCAAGGGTTGCACGCTGTACTGACTGAGCCAGTCAGTGCCGCCAGCCCGAGTTTCTTCATAGCACAGCATCCTCATGGTTCCAAAAGGGTGAGAATAGAAGCTTCAAGGTCTCTTGAGGCCCTGCTCAGAAGTTGTGCGACATTATTTCTTCAATTAGTCTCTAAGCAAGTCACAAGTCCATACCAGCTGCAAAAGGTTGGGGGGGAGGAGAAACAGAATTTTAATGCCCTCTATCTGCCCATGAATGAAATGGCATATACATCGATGTTATTCATTGGATTTTGTTTGCAGACTTGTCCATCAGCAGGTAAGCAGCTGTGAAAAAGGATGAGGACGTTGGTGTGAGAGTGCTTTAAGATACCTTGTTAGTCAAATATTAAGGTGTAGAATGAGTAGATCATGCTATTGAGGTATAAGAAAAAAAAGTGTGGGGGCGCCTGGGTGGCTCCATGGGTTAAGCCTCTGCCTCAGCTCAGGTCATGATCTCAGGGTATCGAGCCCCGTATCAGGCTGTCTGCTCAGCAGGGGAGGCTGCTTCCTTCTCTCTCTCTGCCTGCCTCTCTGCCTACTTGTGATCTCTCTCTCCCTCTCTGTCAAATAAATAAATAAAATCTTTAAAAGAAAAAAAGTGTGTGTGCACGTGTGTGTATGTGCACATGTGTGTGCGCGTGTGCTTGTATCCTCAAAGAAATCCTGGAAAGTTACAGAAGAGAACAAGCTGGTAAGCACAGTTGTCAAGAGTAAGAATCTTTACCGTCAACCTTTAATGTTATTTAGATTTTTGAATCTGTGAAAGTACTACCTGTTTTAAATAACTGTATCAAAGAAAGAAGCTACCTTCAAATAATTTCCAACAAAGAAAAAGCTGTCTTAGGCAGCTTGGGCCGCTGTTACAAAATAGCACAGATTGCCGGCTTACCCAGTAGACATTTATTCCTCGCAGTTCTGGAAGCTGGAAGATCACAGTGCCTGCAGATTTGGTTCTTGGTGAGGGCGCTCTTCCTGGATTGCAGATGGTTTGCTGCATCCTTGAGGAGCAAAAGGAGGAACCTCTGGTCTCCCTTCCTTTTCTTAAGAGGTTGCCGGTCCCATCAGGGACGTCTCCCTGGTGGGTGGACGTCTCCACCCTTGTGACGGCTTCTCAACCTCATTGTATCCCAAAGGCCCCACCCCCCTGATACCATTACAGTGGGGGTTAGGGCCTCAGCATATGAATTTGGGGGGGTCACACAGACTTTCAGCCCATAACAGAATACCATGATCAAACTTTCACTTTTCAAGGATCCTGCCGGTGGCCATGTGCAGGGAGACCACAGATGGCTGTGCCCGTGGGCACGGTGGGAGCGATTCACACAAGAGAGGCCCCAACCACATCGTGGACATCCGCATATCTGAACATTTATTACAATTGTCTGACAGATGGAGATCAAGTATCACGAGGAAGGGACACCTTTTTCTATTTACACAAAGGCGCAGTAAGTGTTGGCAGCGGCCCTGGCCAGGTGAAGGTTGATTGGGAAATCAGTTAACAGATAATGAGGCCTGAAGTTAGGGATGGAACATCCATTAAAGAGACAGAGTCTATCAGACATGGCAGCAGACTGGAAAAATTGGTAAGGGAGCAGGAGGGTCCTAGACCACCCCTGGATATCTGCCTCTCGCTCTATGTGCAAGCAAGTTTGCTGGAATAGGAGAAATTATTTAAAATAGATTGCCTTTATAAATCACAGCAACAGACTATTAGGAAATGGAAAAATACCATTTATAGAAATATATAGTACCTAAGGAAACCTTTTAAAAATATGTTCATGTCTTTTATGGCAGAACATTTTTCTTTTGGGTGCCTGGGTGGCTCATTGCCTTCAGCTCAGGTTAGGACCCTGGAGTCTCAGGAGCCAGTCCCACATCAGGCTCAGTGGGGAGAATGCTTCTCCCTCTCATTCTCTCTCTCTCTCTCACACACACACAAATAAATAAAATTATTATTTTTTTAAGAACACTTTACCTTTTTTTAAAAGATTTTATTTACTGGGGTTCCTGGTGGCTCAGTGGGTTAAGCCTCTACCTTTGGCTCGGGTCATGATCTCAGGATTCTGGGATCGAGCCCTGCATTGGGCTCTGCTTGGCAGGGAGCCTGCTTCCCCTACCCCCTCTCTCTCTGCCTGCCTCTCTGCCTACTTGTGATCTTTGTCTGCCAAATAAATAAATAAAATCTTTTAAAAAAAGATTGTATTTACTTATTTTAGTGGGGGAGGGGCAGAGAGGGAGAGGAAGAATCTCAAGCAGACTCCGGCTGAGCACAGAGCCTGATGCCGGCCTTGATCGCAAAACCCTGAGATCATGACACGAGCCGAAATCAAGAGTCGGATGCTTGGGGAGCCTGGGTGGCTCAGTGGGTTAAAGCCTCTGCCTTCAGCTCGGGTCATGGTCCCAGGATCCTGGGATCGAGCCCCGCATTGGGCTCTCTGCTCGGCGGGGAGCCTGCTTCCTCCTTTCTCTCTGCCTGCCTCTCTGCCTACTTATGATGTCTGTCTGTCAAATGAATAAATAAAATCTTAAAAAAAAAAAAAAAGAGTCGGATGCTCAACTAGCCTAGCCACGCAGGCACCCCATGACGGAACATTTTCAATTTTATCAAAAGATTTTAAAGAAATCCAAAACTAATGGGTAGATATACCATGTAAATGAACAGGAAGATGTCAGTATTGCAATGACATCAGTTCTTCCAAAATAGATCTCCAAAGTCCGAGCCACGATCCAGTGTCTGCCGCGGGTCGCGGACTCTGGTTCTGATCAAGAGAAGGGCCGGAATGAGCCCCCGGCAGTCAGATACCAACCAGCAAAGAGAACGGTTCAATAGTCCAGATTTCTGCCGGGACTGGATCCCAGCTCCGACCTTGAATAAACTACTTAAACTCTTTGTGCTTCTGTTCCCTTGTCGGTGATAACCTCAGATGGTGGTTGTGAAGATTAACTAATACAAACAAAACACGTAAAGCAGGGCTTGGCACATGATCAGCACTAAGTAAGATCTAACTATTACCATCTCTACCGTTACCCACGCTATGGACATTCTGTTCACATCACAGGTTCACAATGGTCTGAACGGGCAGTGGAAATAGGAAGGAGCCTGAGCAGCACATTCCAGGGCCGTGAGAAATAGAACCTGGAAGCCTGATGGGAGGGGTGGAAGCACAGGACCACGGTGCTCTTTCACATCAGCTTGAACTGAGATTTTCGGGGCACCTGGGTGGCTCGGTTGTTCAGGGTCTGCCTTCAGCTCAGGTCATGACCCCGGGGTCGTGGCATGAGCACTCGGAGGGCTCCCTGCTCTGCAGGAAGCTGCTTCTCCCTCTCCCACTCCCCCTGCTTATGTTCTTTCTCTCACTGTGTCTCTCTCTGTCAAATAAATAAAATCTGAAAAAAAAAAAAAAGGAATTTCTCCACATGAAGTACTGAATCTTCCTTGAAGGACAGGAAGTAACCCAAGTGCGCTGCGAAAGTAAGCCTTGGTCGTATTAAATCACTGAGACCTGGGGGATGTTTGTTACATAACCTAGCCTCGGCCGGCACAGCCCAGATACACTGTTGTTCCCCAAGTTGACTAAACATAAGACTTTCCGGCAGTCATTGCTCAAAACCCAGATTTCTGGGCTGCAGCACAGCTCTACCAAATCCGAATTTCCAGGGAAGTGCCTGGCAATCTGTATATTTAACGGGCTTTCCCCTCCATCTTCAGAAGGGTCAAGAAAGCCCGAGCAGCTAAACTTGGAGGAAGGGTAGGAGAGGGGCTTGGGGATGTGAGAGGGAAGGGTGTTCTAGGGGTCAAGAGGAACACGAGGAAAAGCACGGGGGGAAATGCGGGGAAGCGTGCTCGGAATGGAATTGGGGTACACGAGCGACGGTGGTGTGTGCTGAAGTGGGAAGTCAGGGTAGGAGGTCTGGGCTTTATCTTGCCAATAGTGGGGACGTGGGGAGACCTTCCGAGCAGGTGCTGGCCTGCTTGTGCTGATGCTTTAGAAAGGCCAGTCGGGAGGAGGGGCGGCATGAGAGGCTGGGGCGTGGTCCGGGTCACCCATCTCACAGGGTTATTCGATGGACTTTAAGAATCCCTGAACCGGGGCGCCGGGGGGGCTCAGGTGGTTGGGCGTTTGCCTTTGGCTCGGGTCAGGATCCCAGGGTCCTGGGACCGAGCCCCGCGTCGGGCTCCCTGCTCGGCGGGGAACATGCTTCTCCCTCTCCTTCTGCTTCTGCCCCTGCTCGTGCTCTTTCTCTGTCAGATGAATAAAATCTTAAAAAAAAAAATCCCTGAGCAACAAGAGGATTTACGATTGTCAACTCTTGTGTGTTCTTGCGTCCACCTTCAGAGTCGCAGCCAGATTTGAGACGCACATCTTTCACTCAACCCTTTATTTCACAAATATCTGGGCACCTTCTATGTGCCGGGTGGCTTTAGTGCCACTGGGAAACCAGCCACGAGTGAAACACACAAAGGTCCCTGCCTTATTTCCTTTGTCCTTATGCCCGGCTAAGGGCGTGAAGGAATAGACCATGCATTCATTCATTTGTTCATTGAGATTTTTAGTGAACATCTGCTTTGCGCCTGACCTTGGTTGCTGGAGGGAAGCAGACATGAGTCAGGCCCAGACTGGTCTCGTGGAGAAGCTGACTCAGCCCACACCTCATGAGGCTGGTTGCCTAGACTGCTGGGAAAGGCCTGAAGGATGGGAAGTCTGACTATCCAAGCAGGGGCAAGACAGAGCGCTGGGCAGAGGAGAGGCGGCACAGTGGGAGGGTATGGGGTGTCCGGGGTCTGGGATCCCGTGGTGTGGTTAAGGCTGGGGTTCTGCAGCCCAAGGAGGGGCAGTGGTAGGAGAGATGAGGTGAGGGCGGTGGCATTCAAAGGCCAGAGCAGCCACCAAGTGCCATCGGGGGGGTCATGGCGGGTAGAGTGGGGGGTAGAGTCGGTGGTGCAGGGGACGGATGGGACCCCATTTGTTCAGGGCACAATCACACTGGGCACAAACACCTGGGGAGAAAACCGGACACACAGGGAAGGGGCTACCGTTGGGGTACCAGAGCAGGGACTGATGTGATGCTGCGGGGGAAGCCGACGAGGGCTCAGACTGAGCCACGGTGGTGAGAAGGGAGCGGACCCAGGAGACAGCTCTGGATCTGGCAGCGGAGGGAGGAGGTACAACACTGCGGCTTTACAAGAACAGGCTTTGTAATCACAGGATGCCTGCGAGAGCCCCAGCCCTGTCCTTTACTAACCTTGTGAACTTAGGGCCACCATTTCAGCATTCTGAGCTTCAGTTTCCTGATCTGTGCACTTGGGATAAGCGCAGGAGCAGCTATGTGGTTGGGAAGATTCTAGGACCTACTCTGCATGACACCCGGGGTGGGGGGGTGCGCTCAGAACACGGCAGCATTATGGGGATGGCGGAGGGAGCCAAGGTCAGTCTTCTATCCGCTCTCAGTGACTGGCTGATGGAGATGCCACCTCCGATGGAGAACACAGGCGGGAGCGCTTTGGGAGGAGGAGGCAAGGCCGCCACAGTCCTGGAGGATCCATCAAACTCTGGCCTCACTCACTGCAGCTATGGACTTCCTCGAACCTCTGATGACATCTTTCGCCTCTCTGTTCTCAGTGCTCAGAGCAGGGGCTGTCTTTGAGGAGGAGGGTCTGCCTTGGAGCCACAGATGTGGGTACTGTGGGCAAGTGGGTGCAGTCGGCCCCGGGAAGTGAGAGGGAAAGAGAGCGGAGAAGCCAGGGTGGGGCCCGGGGAGCCCTGACACCGAGGGGCTGTGGGGGAAAGGACGGATCTGGAAGGAGGCTGAAGATTCGGAAACTGGGGGCGGGGGTGGGGGAAGGGAGGCTGGAGGCAAGGAGCGGAGGGTTTCAAAAAGAGAGAGGTCATCAGGGTCATATGTCACCGAAAGATCATGATGGGTAAGGCCTGACCCCTGGCCGATGGACTTGGCATCAAGAAGGTCATCGGGTAAACTGGTAGGAGCTGGTTCGAGGCCTGTCAAGGGGCCAAAGCCCACGGCAGGGGTGGAGGTGTTGATGTGATGTTAAACTATGGCGATGGGAGAAGGGAGGTGGGGTCAAGGGGCAGGACGGCGGGCACCTGCGTCTGCCGGGCACCAGCATTCCCCTCCAAGAAGGACGGGTTTCCGTTTCAACAGTCATGGAAGACAGGCCAAGAGGTCAGGAAAGGTAGTGAGCCCCCCGTTCCCCGAGGTAGACAAGCAGACCTCTGAGACCCACGGCTGCCCAGAGATGGGCACAGACAGAGTGGGGAGGGCTGCGCAGAATAAAGCCCCAAACACACGAGTCCCTGCCCTTCTCAGGCTCGGCTGATTCCTTGCATCACAAAAGCCACCTAGAGGGTCACTTTGGCTATTTCCAGTGTCCAAAGCGCGTCCTGCGGGGCGAACGCGCAGAGGTGGTCGAGCCGGGCTCGCCCAGACTCGCAGACACCGAACCCCGAGTCTCCCTCATCCCCGCTGTAACGGGGTCCAGGGCGCCCCTCCTTGGGTGACCCCGAAATCACTCCCCTTACCCCCCTCCTGCCGTGCCCCCCCTCGGCCGACAGCTCCCTCCGGCCGCCGCAGCTCCCGGCTCCGCGGAATCGCTCCCTGCGCCCCGGCCCGGCCCTTCCCCACCCGCCCGGCCTCTCCACTGCCCCTCCCCGCCGGCCCCCTCCCCCGGACTACAACCCCCAGGCGCCCCCAGCCCCGGGCGCTGCGCATGCCCCCTGCTCCCCGCCCCCTCCCGGCTCCCCCCCCTCCTCCTTGCCTCCCTCCGCCCCCCTCCCCCGCGCCTCGGCTCCCGCATCCATCCGAGCCTGTGCCGCAGCCGCATCGCCACCGCAGCCCCGGCAGAGCCGAGCCCGGCCCAGGCCCCTGCCCCTGCCCGGCCCTCGGCCCGCAGCCCCCGGCCCCGCCCCCGCCCGCGGGCCCCCCCGCCAGCGGCTCGGGTGCCCCCACCCCCCCGCCCCCGGCGCCCCCAGACTCCAGCCTCCAGCCCCGAGGCGGGAGGCAGGGAGCAGCGGCAGAGGCAGGAGGAGGACGAGGAGGAGGAGGAGGAGGAGGAGGAGCCGTCGCAGGATGAAGGATCGGACTCAGGAGCTGCGGAGTGTGAGCTTGGGGGTGGGGAAAATGGGGGGGCGGGACCCCAATATTGGGGGGGCGCGTGGGGGTGGAGTGGGGGAGGTGCTGGGACATGGGGGCAGACGACCGGACTGGAGGAGGTGGGTGGTCGGGGCACCCCAGCATCTGGAGGCACCTGATGTCTCCAATGAACCTGCATTTTGGGGACGGCGGCAGGAAGAGAGGTTGGAGGCCATTAAGACTTAAGGGGGCAGGAGAGGTTCCAGGGGCTTTAGCCACCCACGTTCTCAGGAGGGCCCGGGGGTCTCCTCCGGGAGGGGAGAGAGTGAATGTCCGCGGAGAATGGGAGGGTACTGTCCTCCCCTGGGCAGATTTGCGGAATTCGAAAGATGGGGGCGGTTACTGGGCCAGGCTGAGTCCAGCGGGACCGAGATTCGGGGGGTGCTGTGGGGAAGGACACAGGTTGGGACAGAGATGCCAACACTTGGCAGTGACGGAAGTGTCTGTGTGTGTGTGTGCACACGCGTGTGTTGCTCCCTGTGGGGAGGGGGCACGTCTCAGAGACGGGGAGGGAAGGGGTGGCCTCAGCAGACAGCCAGAGGGCCAGGGCTGGGGATGCGGTGACCCCAGAGGCGGGAGAGGGCTTGCAGAGGAGAGACGAGGAGGAGGCTCCGTGCCCAGGGCCATGGAACTGGGTTGTGTGACACGGCCCCTGCTCTGCTGGGGGGAACTGGGGCATCCTGAACAGGCAGGGGCTGGTTGGTGTGGGCCCCTGGTTTGCAGGCCTTGAAGAGGCCCAGCTTCAGGAGTCTGGCCAGGCAGTTTGGGTGACAGGGGAGGAGGGTGGCGCTGATGCCCGCAGTGGCGGCCGCCACTTGGAGAGGCTTGATGAGACCGGTTTCTAGGGTAGGGAGAACGTTGGGGGGTTTGTGGAAATGACCCGGGGTGCGAGGAGGCAAAGCTGACAGCCTGCTGTGTGCTCGGGGCCTGTGCTGTTATGTTCAGAAAGTACTAGCCCCAGCCATGATGCAACCTGACGCCCTGGGTCTCTACCAGGGGGACCCTGTTGGTTGTTCCCTTTCCCCGGGTTACTACCCCATCGGACGGATGAGGAAGCTGAGGCTGGGAGATGGCAAGAGCTCGCCCAAGGTCACCAAGCAAGTGGGTGGGAGAATCAGATGGGAATTTGGGTTTCAGTCTGGCAAGTTGACATGAGTCTCCGCTTTTTTTGGATCTTTGAAACAGAAGTCTCCACACTGGGGTTAAAAAGCTCTGTTCTGGGGAGACCCCGGGATAGGGGTGTGGGAAACCAGGCTACAGAAAGCTAGGAGGAAGGGGCTGGAAGGTAAAATGACTTGCTGTCTCCGGGGAAAGATGTGTTGGCAAATCGGAAGGAAGGAGAAACTGCTGGTTGAAAGAGGGAATTTTGAAGGTTTCTGTATTCGACTTACACTGAATATGGGGCCGGGCATCCACTAAAGGACAGTATTAAAAATAATCAACCTTCTAGTGCCAGAAACTGTCCTAAGCGTTTCATTCATGTTTATTCATTTTGGTCTCCGCCACAACCCTGGTACTAGTTTGGTCCCATTTTACGGGTAAGGAAATTGAGGCCCAGAGAGGTTAAGAGTCACATAGCCAGGAAAAGGCAGGCAGGCGGGCTGGCTCCCACACGGGCGCTCCGAGCTCCCTGCTTTCACGTTGCATTTTCCAAAGCAGTTTGCTGTCCATTATCTCATGAGACCCTCGCTGACCTCCCGGTGAGGTATGTAGATGAGAGACTACCTCACCTTATAGCTGAGGAACCCGAGGCCCAGAGTGGTTAAATACCTGGCTCAAGGTCACACAGCTCTCAAGTGAGGAACGCAGATTTGAACCCAGATCCCCCGCCGCCAACACTGTTCCATGACTCCAAAACCCAGAGAAATGGAGAGCGGTTGTTGAGGGGAGGTGCTGGCAAATTTGAGGTCTGATCAGAGAGAGGGAGGGAAAGTCCTAAGACACGGATGCAGGGGGAGGCAGAGCATGGCACCCTCATCCAAGTGGATCAGATAGGCCCCTGCCCAGAAGCGAGGAGTTCTGGCTGCTGGGGCTGCAGGGGTGGGCAGCCAGGTGGGGAGGTGGGAGGCGGCTTGGGGGGTAAAGGGGGCAAATGGCTCTGGTGTTAGTCACGGCTCAGAGAGACTGGAGATTCGGGGGTGGTGGGTAGGGTGGAAAGAAGCTGCCAGATGCAAGGAGCGCCAGGGTCTCCCCACCAGAGTTGAAAGCGAAGGAGACGGGGCAGGGGGGAGAGACGCCTGCCAAAGCAGTCTCTGTGATCCTGAGAGGGATGGCGGGGCCGGAGGGGGTGTCACCTCGAGGGACCTGATCATCTTTCCAGCAGGACCTAGCGTTCCCCAGGGGTTCTCAGATCTGTTTATCACATAGCGGGTGAGGGCGCAGAGTTGGGAGTCGGACTGTCTGGGTTCAAATCCTAGCTTTGCTACTTCCTGTGTGACCTTGGGTAGGTTTCTTAACCTCTCTGGTCCTCAGTTTCTTCACGTGTGAATTGGGGGTAACAATTGTACGTATTCGCTGGGTTGTCCAAAGGATTGGAACTAGGTAATAGGCAAAAGGTGCCTAAGAAGGGCCGTGGGCACCCAGTGCTCTGTGAGTGTTTGTTATTCTACAGCTGACTTGCTTATTTCCCTTGAACCTCATCACACCAGCACCCTGGGATGGGCGGGATGTGACCCCTAATTTATTTTGGAGTAGAAAGGGCCAGAGAGGCAGCCTGACCGAGGTCAAACAGATGGTAAGCAGAGCTGGTGCCGAACCAGGGTTTTCTGTTTTCTAGATTCACCAGGCACCTCTGGGTGCGAGCTGGGAGCTGCTGGGCTGGAGGGGAGCTCGGCAGCCTGACGCCTGACGCCTGACGGGTGCTCCAGGCCCAAGGGGTGGGGCCAGGGACGGGGCTCAAGAGGGGAGAAAGAGGAGTAAGTGAGGTAGAGGGGAGGACTGGGGAGCGAGAGAAGCCTGTGTGTGGGCGGGGTTGCGTTTGGGCTTTGGAGAGACCTGGCGAGGCCTGCAGTGAGTGGGGGCTGTGACGGGACAAGCCACGCACCCTGAGGGCAGGGACGAGTCACCTGGGTAGCACTCAGATATGGGCTAGGCACAGAGAGGGCCTTCGAAGGCACGCCTGAAAGACAGCGGGCAGGAGTGACCCCATGAGGGAGCAGGACCCAGCAGAGCCCTGGTGATGGGCTGCCAATCCCCGGGCTGCACAGGGCTCCTTTCTGCCAGGCAGACACACCAAATTCACCCCTGCCTCAGGGCCTTGGCACTTGCTGTTCCCTCTGCTGGTCTCTCTGTTTTGAGTGCTCTTCCCTCCACACGGACTGCTGTTCCCTCCGCCTAAAATTCTGTGTCATCCTGAAAAAGCCGCCCCTGCTAGCCCTGCTAGCTCGCACAGAGCGAACCCGTCCTGTTCGATCTTCATCTCCCTAGATCTGTCGGAGGCAGGACCTCCTTCCTGTCTTATCCGCCGCGGTGCTCTCAGCAGCAGCCAGGGAATGTGGCTCCGCTCATGCATGTGTGCTAGGTGAACGAGCGACTCAGAGGGGCAGAGGGAGGACTCGCGGGGAGCAGGTGGGGAAGGAGGGAGCGCCGAGTGGCACGGGGGGGTGTGTGTGTGTGTGTGTGTGTGTGAGAGGGCCGGGCTGGGCGCTGGGAGGGCCGAGGGGCCCAGTCAGGGAGACGGACGGACAGGAGTGGGGGTGCGGCGGAGAGAGACAGCGGCCTCTAGATCGAGCCATGCTTGCACCCCGAGGAGCACGCGTGAGCACGTGTGTGCTGTGTGCAGGGGTACGCATGTGTGTTTACACACGCGCGCGCTCTATGACTTTGCTGTCACCCAACACCGGGCTCTTTCCGCCTCTGTGTTAGTCACCTTCTCACCATCTGTCTCTGGCCCCTGACTTGCTCACTGTGTCCCTCTCCTCCCATCCACACATCTGTCTCTGTTGTCGCCCTGCCCGGGTGCGTCCCAGGGCCGCTGATCTCTCTGATGGGAAGACTGCAGCTGGAGGCTTGGATCTCATGCCCCAAGGCCCAAGGCGGAGCCACAGGGCGCCCAGGACCTCTGCAGTCCCTCATGGAATGCTCTGAAGCGCTGGTAGAGCTGGTGGGCAGGAAGGGCAGAGGGCCTGGGTTCACACCTGGTGCCCCAGACGGTGCCTGCTGTGTCATCCTGAGCGAGTCCCTTCATCTCTCTATGCCTCAGTTTCCTCCTCTGTCAGATGGGTGTAAGAGTAGGATCTGCTTCATGGAGTGCTTATAAGGGTTAAACGAAACGCACAGAACATGTATCCCAGGGCCCAGCTCACCATAATTAGTACACACGTGTTAGATTTCTTATCTCCTTCCTTTCGGACATGAGGAAGCTGAGGCTGGAGTTGTCCGTCAAGCGGATCGGGTGCATATGAGCCTCTCTTCCCGCGTGATCTCATTTGCCCACAGCCTGCGTTCCCTCAGGCCGGCCAGCTCCTTCCGGAAGTGAGGCCTCAGTCGTTATTAGACGCGCACCCCTCAGAGCGGGGAGGGGTGCACCAGCCTGCCCATTCCGCAGCCCGACGGGTGCAGAGAAGGGCTGAGGTTTGCCTCGGATCACAGAGGAGGGCGAGGGGAGGTAGAGCGCCTGGCTTCCTACCTGGGCTCTTCCTGCAGCCCGGCCGGCCTTCCTGGATTTTTCTCCTGGCCCCAGGAGTTCAGCAGTGCTGGGGACAAGCAGAGCAGGACGGTGGAGTGGGGTCCGGGGAAGCCTGGGATTAAGCACTTGGCGTTCAGGTCCCACCTCTGGGCTGTTTTGCTGTGAAGCCTTTGGAAGGCCAGGCAGCCTCTCTGAGCCTGCTCCCTTATCTGTAACACAGGAGCTGCAGGGGGTGCCAGCCAACCCGCATGAAACACTGCGTCCTTCGGGCAGCATGAGGCATTTTTCCTGCCTGGACTCATCGCCTCCACCTGCCCAGCATCTGGGGCAGATATTACTGCTGTTCAGCTACGGCGGAGGCTGAAGCCCAGAAGGCAGAAATCGTGTGGCCTTGTAGCTGCTAGCCTGGGCAAGTTCTTTGGCTTCTCTGTGCCTCGGTTTCCCTGTCTATAAAAGGGAGCTATAATAATACCGACCTCAAGAAAGGCTTTTGTAGGAATTAAATGGACAAATAGCCAAAGGGAGTAGAACCGTGCCCAGCTCCTCATCACATGCTATGGAAATGTTTGGCATTAATGATAATTACGCAGTCCAGGGGCCCTGATAGGGTTTAACGAAAGTCACGGAGATCACACGATGTAAAGCCCAGGTAGAAGATGCTGTTAGAAGACACTCTTTCCCCAGGATTTCAGGGCACAGAGCCCCACCAGACTGGGCCTTAGCAGGAGCTGAGCTGAGAGGGGAAATCGCTAGTGGCAGAGGCTCTGGAAGGAGGTGGCCTGGCCTCGAGCCTTCAAAGGGCTTGGGGGAGTCTGTCTTAGGTGCTATGATTGCCGGCCCATTCAGCCCAGGCGCCCTTGGACGAGTCCCTTCTGTCCCCCCCCCCCACCCCCAGTTCCCTCATCTGTGAACTGGGGACGATGATATTTGCTCGTGTGGTCAGGATCAAAAGGGATTACAGATGTGAAAGTGTTTGTGAGATGCAGAGGATTACTCGCTCTGGGCTCCCTGTGATTATTACACCAAATAAGTCATCCTTGGGTCTCCACCTCTCTTCTCTCTCAAGGACAAGTAAACAGGCAACCAGGGATGCCCCAGTGCAGAATCGAGGGGAACTTGGCTCTGGGGACAAACAGGAGAGAGAGAAAGGGAAATCAGACTTTAGAAGGTCGAGAATTAGCCTCGGGAAAAGGTGGAGAACAGGAAAGTTCCCGGGCCAGAGGGACGCCCCATGACCTCTGGGCAGCTGGGAAGGGGCCCAAGTCAGAGAAAGGGCAGAGGAGTGGTTTTGGCTCTAGGGGAAGGAGACCCCATGCGACAGCTGGCTTGAGGGCAGGGCGTCAGGGGAAGCTGGTGGGTCCTCCAGAGGAGCTGGGCTTCCCGGAGCCTCTTGGGGCCAAGGTCTACCGGGGTAACCCGGATCTGGTGGGGACCTGGGAAGCCAGGAGTCCTCTCGGAGTGCCCGAGCCCCACCCGGGCCCCGTCTCCCTCTGAGGGCAGCTGTGCACAGAGACAAAGGAGCCTCCCTTTCCCAGGGGATGTTTGGGATCGTCTGGAAACTTATTGGAAGTGCTGGATACATCTTCTGACGTGGGGTGGGGCCCGTGTCAGTAGGGAGAGTTCTCTGCATTCTGTTTGGGCAGGAGCCTGGTGGGGGGCATCGAGTGTGCAGCTGGAGGGCTCCCCCAGGCTCGCAGGCTCCTCCCGGGGCTGTCGGGGCTCTGCTGATTCCGAGTGCACTTGGCTGCCGCGATTGCATCTCGGCCCCATCTGGCTCTGTCTAGGTTCGATCGGAGCTGTCTGGGATCTGTCTGCCCCGAGTCTAGTTGGGTCTGAGCTTGTCTGGTTTCTGTCAGGTCTCGTCTGCGATCTGCTGGGACCCTGTCGGGGATCCACGGGATCCTGGGATCTCTCTGGATCCCAGCCGGCTGTGCTCCAGGTGGACACCTTCGGGTCCTGTCTTGATGCCATTCCGGCTCGGGTAGTGCGATGCTGTCCCGCTTGGGCGAGGTTGTTTCCAGAAGTCCGTCTGTTTAAATCTCCACTGGGGCTGATTAGGGCTCCGCGTGTAATTAAGCTTGACGGGCTCGGCTTTCTGTCCTCAGACTTCTGCCCCAAGCGGGGGAGAGTCTCCAGTCAGGAGCGCGGAGCACCGGGGAGCCCGGTCCGCCCCGTCTTCCTTCCTGGCTCCGCCTGAGTGTGCAGGCCCGAGGCGGGAGGGCCTGGGGGTCGAGGCCCGCCCGGTGCCTCCGACGCCCCGGGGCTGCGGGTGCGCGTCTGTGCGGGCAGCTTCGCCTGGGGCCGCGTGTGGGTGAACGTCAGCGTGTCAGAGTATCTCCGCGTGGGCGTCGGGGCCTATTTCTGTGTGCCTTGTGTGTCAGCCCTTCTGTCTGTGTCACTGGTCTGTCTGGCGGTGGCGGGGGCGGGGGGCGCTGTGGGTGGGTGAATCCCTTTGTGTCTCTGAGCCCCGGGGGTGGAGGGCTGAGCCGCCGCAGGTTGCAGCTGGGAAATCCAGGCAGGCGGAGTAGGTGGCTGTGAAGCGAGGCTACGTGGAAGCCAGCGAAGACGCCAGAGCCAGAGGGGCAGAGCCGCGGAGCCGAGAAGCCAAGCGGGAGGGGCGGGCGCGGGCAGCGGGGGTGCGGGTCGAGGCTGGGGAGCCGCCATGGGTCTCCTCCAGCCCTCCCTGGGCTTGTATGCTCAAGCTGGCGCCCGCAGGCGGCAGTGACGTGACCTTGCCCGGGGGACGAGGCCGGTCGGGTGGAGGCTGGAGGGGAAGAGAAGGGGAGCAGCGGGCCCCCCCCCCCCGACAGGAGTGGCTGGGGGTGGCGGCTCGAGTCAGCCCCCGGGGCGTCCACTCCAGACCCCTTCCCGGAGCTCAGAGCCGATTCCTGCAAGGCTGACGTTTAGCTGCTAGCTATGATACTGGTTAGTGGCAGCTGTCCTGGGTGTCACGCCCCCCCCAGAGTACTGCATTCTTGGGGTCACGTCCACCCTTGAAAGGGTGCCTTCTGCGAATTCCCTCCAAGGTGTCCCTTGGGCTCTCAGCTACCTGGCTTCCCGGACCCTGTTCCACAATTTTTCCAGTGTTCATTCGGGCCGCTTGGGGCCCTTGCATTTGACCTGTGGATGACCTGCCCCCTGCAGATGACCCCTTCCCAGGCCTCTGCTCTGAACCTAGAGCTGGGAGCATCAGATCCAGGATAGGGACTGTTCATGGATTCTACCTTTCTTCGCCTCCCAGGCTAAAGACAGTGATGATGAAGAGGAGGTGGTCCACGTGGATCGCGACCACTTCATGGATGAGTTCTTTGAACAGGTAACTGAGCGTCTGGTGCTCCAGACCCAGAAGCTGGCCCCCAGGCAATGACTTCCCTGGCCCTGTTCCCACCCCTGCTCTCCACTGCTACACCCTCTTGGCCTTTTTACCTGTCCCTCGACTCTGGATTACCCGAACCCCGACTAAGCCCCAGGGCCCCTTGCCTGGCTCAGCGACTTGGCTGGGCACAGCTCATCTGGTACCCCAGGTGGAAGAGATCCGGGGCTGCATTGAGAAACTGTCAGAGGATGTAGAGCAAGTGAAGAAACAGCACAGCGCCATCCTGGCCGCCCCCAATCCAGATGAGAGTGAGTATTGCTGCTGGGTGGCCGTCAGCGGGATGGGGGTGGACAGTGTCGAGGGGGGAGGAGGTGGGAGATGGGCTCCCCTCCAGACTTCTTACCCGCTCTGGCTCTCCCCTCAGAGACCAAACAGGAGCTGGAGGATCTCACCGCAGACATCAAGAAGACGGCCAACAAGGTTCGCTCCAAGTTGAAAGGTGAGGAATGCAATCCCCAGACTCAGGGGAGAAACAGCTCCGCCCTCATTGGACCAAACATGCCTTTCTATAAGGAGTGCCCACAGGTTTCCAGCACGCAGCTTCCTGAACAGTGAGAAAGCACAAAACCCCAGATCCAAATCTCTGGAGAAAGATAACATGACAAAGAAATGAGGGAGAGGAGGTTTCTGTCCCAGGTGCATCTGAGCGTGGCTGGATCCACCGCCGTGAAGGTCCACCAGAAAACAGAGGCTTTCAAGTGGCTTCAGTTTCATGAAATCCTTCTTTCTCCAGAACAGGTGCCGCGCATAGCGCTAAGCACCCAGTAGGTGGGCCCAGCAAATGCTTCTGAACTGGTATCCTCGGCTCAGGACAGATTGGATTGTGTGGCTGACATCAGGAGCTGGCAAGCTTTCAGGAGGGACCTGCCAAATGCTTATGTATTCACTCTAATTTAAGGCCTTGGGTGCTGGTAATAACCACCTTCCCCCAAAGCATTGTGGGTTGGGAACCTCCTTGTCTGCCCGTGCCAGGGGGATAGCGGTGTTACCGTGACGGGGTAAATGCAGCCTCAGAAAACGTTTGCCAGCCACCTACTTTGTCCGAGGCACCGTGCAGGGCATTGGGGAACAGGTGCCAGGTCAGGTGCCTGGCCTTGAACACAGCTACCTGGGTCCAGAGAGAGAACAGGGCCTCCATGTGTCCCGCGCTCAGTGGGAGGTCATGTGTGAGCCTCCAGTGCTGATCAGTAAAAATATCCCTTTTACACTTGCATCTTGGAAAGGAAAATGACTTAAACTGGGAGCACATTAAGTACAAAGCCAGGCGGAGGGGGTTCAACTTCCATCATCAACTCATTCCTCCCCTCGGCTGCCTCGCTGGCTCAGTAAGAAAAACAGAAGCAATTCCAAAGCAGGCTTTTTTCCAGGGGGCAGCATATTTTTTTTTTCTTAATGAAATCTTACAAAGAACTCCAGTATATACAATCCATAAAAGATAGGCTGTTCTGGCTGCACTGGCCTTGGGGGACTCCGTGCCCACCCACCTGCCTCCCCTTTCCTCCGGCAATGGCTGCTGAGGTTCTTTCTCAGAAGCAGGGTTCTCTGGAACGCTGCTTTCAAATCCTTTGGGCCCACCGAGCTCTGACCTTAACACTCTCTATAAGACCACGAGGTAGGCTCCGTGGATTATGTGTGAGTTCAGAAACAGACCAAGAAAGAGCTAGGGAATGTAGCCGTGACGTAGAGAAGCCGACCTTCCGGACCTCCAGAAGAAGAGAGATTCTCTTCTCCTGCATCTTTCTCCAGCTACTTGATGGCGTGAGCTCGGGCTTTGCGTGTGACCATAAGTGAGTCCTTTACCTGGCTGAACCTCAGGTTCTACGTGACCCATGGGCGGATTACGACTGAGCTCGGGATTGTTGTAAGAAGTCAGTGAGATCCTCTGAACGAGCCTTCACTATGGAGTTGGGCCCCAGACCCAGTCTGACAACAGTCCCGGTAGGGGCCAGAGGTTCTGACCTCCCCGGCCCTGTCTGGCGTGCCTGTGCCTTTTCCGCAGCGGGCAGGCCAGGAGTGTCACTCAGTCCCTGTGGCCACCATTGGTGGCAGGAGAGCACTGGGGTGCTGTTTAGCCCCCAACCTTTCCTGCCGCCAGCAGAACAGAGGAGTGATGTTCTCAGGAATGGCCTGGAGGCCCTTTCAGGTCTGGAGGGCCTGGTGATTCATCTCTGCTGCATTTTCAGAGCACTGTAGATCTTATCACAGGCAAGCTCTTTTTTAGAAAATCTGAAGGATGGATGTCAGGAGAGCCTGATCCAGAAGCAGGACTCCCAGTTAACCTGTGCGCTTCTCCAGAACACCCTTTAGAAGTGGGAATTCCGGAAACAGAGATCACCTTGCAGGGCTGGGGGAGAGCTAGTTTCTGTCGCAATATCCCTCCTTCCCCTTAGAATTTTCCAAGAAAAAGGCGGCCACTAGAACCTGACCCACCTGAAGTGCCAGCCTTCTGCTAGAAAAACCGCAGGATGGGTTCCTGCCCTCTTTCCAGAGGCTGGAGGAAGCGGAGAGCTCCCCACCTACTGGAGCCCCTCCTGGGGACAAGCAGGAGTTATACGGCTGGGGGACCCTTCAAGACCCAACCCTTCCGCCAGAACAAGTAGCCCCTTTCTGTCTGGTGACCCGGTGACCCTCAATCTTCCTTCCTCCCTGCCTTCCAGACCCTCTGATACGTCTGTCTTCTATTCATCCGCCTCCTGTCCCCGCACCCGGACCCTTTATTGTCTGCCCTGGCCATGGGGGTGACATCTCTTCACAGGCCCGGGGCCTGCCTCGGGATGTCGACCCTTCCTACGTCCCAGACCCCTGCCCCACATGTCCCGGGTTGGTCACTGTACCCTCTCTCCCGCAGCAATCGAGCAAAGCATTGAACAAGAGGAGGGGCTGAACCGTTCCTCGGCGGACCTGCGCATCCGTAAGACCCAGGTGGGAGGCTACGGCCTGGAGAGGCGGGGCCTGGAGAGGCGGGGACCGGGCCGGATGGGACTGGACCAGGCCGGACTGGGGAGGGAGCCCTGGTTGGAGCCGGGAAAGGAGAGTGGGCGGCCAGAGCGGAGCCGGGCGGGGGCGCAGCTGGGCCACTGCAGGCGAGGGCGTTGGAGGAGGGCCCTGCGGGTCGTCCTGGGACTGAGCACTTATCTGGGGTTGGGATCGTGGCTGAGCTACAGAAGGGCGACAGGCCCGCTCAGCATCTCCTTCCCGCTGCACCCCTGCCCCGGCCTCCTGATGTGTCTGTGCCCCTCCCCTAGCACTCCACACTCTCCCGGAAGTTCGTGGAAGTCATGACCGAATATAACGCGACCCAGTCCAAGTACCGGGACCGCTGCAAGGACCGGATCCAGCGGCAGCTGGAGATCAGTGCGTGCGCCCCGCTTCGCGTCCCCGGCTTGCCCCGGCCCTCTTCCGTGGCTTCCCCAGGGCTTGCGTAGAGGCCGAAGGCTGGGTGGGTGGGGGGCTCCTGGGTCTCTGCCCCATCCCACCACCTCAGGCCCCCAGACTGGCCCAGTCCGTGAGCAGGGAGGCCTTTCTCCCCACAGCTGGAAGGACCACCACGAACGAGGAACTGGAAGACATGCTGGAGAGCGGGAAGCTGGCCATCTTCACCGATGATGTGAGCCCCGGGGGGGGGGGGGGGTCCCGCTTTGGAAAACATTTACTGCTCCCTCCCCGAGCTGAGGTTGCGTTAAGGTCCTAAGTCCACCCTGGGATCACAGACCGCGGGAAGCCAGGTCCTGGAGCTGGGGACTGCCATGGGAGCAGGGCAGCAAGGCACCCCCATAAAAACGGGCAACGTGTTGAGTAGCCACACACTGTTCTAAGCACCTTACATACTTGCATTCACTTGCTGTCTCATCTGGTCCTCACCACCACCCTCGGAGGGAGCCACAGTTCACCAGTGAGGACATCGGACGCGGAGATTAACGGGAGAGGTTAAATAACACGCCCAGGGCCTTGGAGCCAGGATTCAGATACCGGGTCTCCTTCCTGCCAGTTAGGGCTTTGACGTCCTGAGAAGATACGCTACTCCCCGCCGAAGCGGGGCATTTCACCAAATGAGTAATGTGCCCACATTATGAGATTTTGGAAATACACCAGTTTTAGTTTTGCTAAAGTTTTACGCCCTGCCCTGCCTCTGGCATCGTGAATGCGCGGACGGGCTTCCCCCGTTGTACTTCTCCTTTCTCTTTGTAGGTTTTGCCTTGGCCTGCCCAGTTCTGTCTCTGCTTCTGATGGCAGAACGGCCCTGGTTAAGATTTCTAGACCAGAACTCGAGTCTGTTCAGTGACTGTCTAGCAGTTTTCAGCAAATTGTTATTTAGAGAACTGATCCTGATTAAATTAGATTTGGAGCAAATTGATTAGGGCGGGGGAGCAGCCTGGAGTCCTCCCAGACAGCTCTGCCCAGGCTTCCGTGGGAGAACAGAGGGGAGCCTGGTGGGTTCTAAGAGGACAGAACTGATCCCTGCCAGTGAACCCGCCGTCACTGCAACGGAAACCCGTCAGTACAATGCAGGGTGCTCGGGGATCGTGCCTGAGGGATGTGCAACCCGCAGACAGGCCCTAAGGTAGCAGTTAACTCCTAGCGTCAGGGAAGGCTTCCTGGGGGAAGTGGCATGGAGCTGTGCTGTAAGAAACAAGGAGCATTTGGATGTGGTGAGGCGAAAAGCCCTCCAGAGAAGGGGAGCAGACTGAACCAAGGTGGGGAGAGTGGGCCACTTGCCAAACAGCCACTGGATGGTTTTGGCTCTTAGAGGAGATGTAGGAGATGAAGGCAGAAAGGGAGACTGAGCCTGGGTAGGGTGAAGGTGTACAGACTGGGGGGGGCAGGGAGGAATTGTGGGGGGCCCTGGAGGGTTTCAGAGCAGGGGAATGGCTTGATGGGGTCTGAACAGTAAGCAGTTGGGGAAGCGAGTGGCCCGGCTCAGGCTAGGTGTGCGGGGGGAGAGTGAATCCCTGCTCGTGGATGGGAGTGAATTTCTCTCCCCCCGACTCTTGAGGGCTGCGGTGCAATTCTTTATTTCTGCCCTCGCTCATGTCTTGGGGGCTCCAGAGCAGGCACACTGCCTTCTCTGCTTCTACTTGCTTTCTCTACCGTGTCCTCTGCCTTTGACCAGACAGGGGCCCCCAATGCTAGTGGTTACTCTATAACCCTATCGCTCTTCCCTGGTGTGTGTGTGTGTGTGTGTGTTAGAGGAAGCCCTGGGGAGGTGGCGGGTTCAAGCCAACTTTTATTTCTTGTAACTCAGACTTCTCTTTGGTGTTTACTGTGTGCCTGGCAGGTGCCGTTCTAATCGGTGGATATACAGTGACTCAAAACTCGGTGGGAGGTGGGCACTGCTATCATGCACCTTTTCTAGGTGTGGAAACTGAGGCCTGGGAAGGTTAAACAACTGGCCCACAGTCAGAGCTAGGAAAGGACGGTCAGATTTCAGCCCAGACACTCCGGCTGCAGAACCCACACTTAGCAGGGTGCAGAGGGGTCTGCAGCTCCTCCCCTCGCACCCCCCACCCTGTCGCCCTAGATCAAAATGGACTCGCAGATGACGAAGCAGGCACTGAATGAGATCGAGACGAGGCACAACGAGATCATCAAACTGGAGACCAGCATCCGAGAGCTGCACGACATGTTTGTGGACATGGCCATGCTTGTGGAAAGCCAGGTACTGCCTTTCCCCCGCCTTCTGGGACCCTCCTGCGGGTCCCTGGGGCGCCCCGCTTCAGCCCAGCCCCCACCCCATCCTCTGCAGGGCGAGATGATTGACCGCATTGAGTACAACGTGGAACATTCCGTGGACTACGTGGAGCGAGCCGTGTCCGACACCAAGAAAGCTGTGAAATACCAGAGCAAGGCCCGGAGGGTGAGCAGGGTTGGGGGTGGGGGGTGGGCCCCGGGGAGGGGAGAGGCGTGGGCAGCCAGGGCAGGTGGGCGGCAGCGGAGGAGGGCTCGGTCGGCTCAGGCCGGGGCTGGCGGGTGTTGAAAGCCAGAGGGACGCCTTATCTCGGGCTCTGACCTCTTCCTTTTTCTGTTTTCTCCCCCTCCTCTTTTCCGCACGCCTCCTCCCCGACCTGCGCCCCATCTGTGCGTCTCTCTTCATCTGTCCATCCTCTCTGTCGACCTTTCCGCCTGCAGAAGAAAATCATGATCATCATTTGCTGTGTGGTGCTGGGGGTGGTCTTGGCGTCATCCATTGGGGGGACGCTGGGCTTGTAGGCCCCCCACCCCTGTCTCCCCCAGACCCTCCCCCCCACATTGGGAGCAATACCCCCACCGCCCCTTTCACTCCATCCCCTGCTCCAGGCTCACCCCCAAGACAGACCCAGGCAGCCCCCCTTCCCCACTTCCTGTCGGACCCCAGAGTCCCCGGACCTGCCCCCCACCCGCCACGGACCACCCCCCGCACGTAGACAGCAGCAGGCGTGATTACACACGCACACCCACATGCGTGCCGCCAGAACATGCTCAAGACGTGTGGACACCCCAGCGTGTGTGTGTGCGTGTGCGACGTGTGTGTAGAAGCCCCCACCCCCCCTCAGCCGCCCCCCGTCTGTGTGTCATCTGAGCTTTCCCCTTCACTTGGGTTGTTGTGTGTGGACTGTGGCCAGGTGTAACACAGCAGCCCTGCTCTGTCTTCTGTGACAGGCGTGTGTGTGTGTGTGTGTGTGTGTGCGTGTCAAGGGTGTGCTTCCACGGTTGATCGCCGTTCTCCTCAGAGCGCTTCGTGTTGTGCGCGGACACCCGTGTTGGGTGGGCGCCAGAGCTGTATTTCTGGGCTGTGTACAATACGTCTGTGTGAGTGTGAGTGTGAGTGTGTGTGTGTGTGGAGAGGCTTTCTACGCAGTGTGCTTCTGCCCGCCGGTGTGTTAGACGCGCACACGTGTTCGTCAGAGACGGGCGCCCGGTCCGGGGTCGTGTCGCCGCTGTGTCGCCGGCCGTGTGTGCCGTCGCCCCCGCTGGCGCTCCCCCGACTGCCCACCGCCCTCTGGGGCGGCCCCACACCCCGATCCACACACGGCGGCGGCGGCCTGCCCGGCCGGGTCTCGAGCCCGTGCGCCCGCATGCCGGTCCTTCTCCGGGGCCCCGCGGGGGCGGCCTTCATCTGGGAACGAGGCGGGCCTCGGTGCGCCCCCCGGGCCAGGCCGCGAGCGCGAGCGGCCCCCGCCCCGGCCTCTTCGCGGGCAGTGGCACCCAGGGGGCTGCCCCAGACAGGCGCCGAGGGAGGGCACCGCTGCCTTCCACACGTTTCCTCACAACGGGGAGAGGCCCGCGTGGGTGTCGGCCGCCCCAGTCGACGCTCCGCGCTCTGCCTCGGGACCGGAATGGCCCCCGAGGCGGCCTGCGCGCGGTGGGGGCGGGGGCGCGTCCCGGGACCCTCCCCCGGACCTGGACACAGCCACCCCGAGGTGAGGCACGGGCCCAGGGCTGTGGGGCGACGGAAGGGCCAGCCCCTCCCTCGCTGGGTGCGCAGGGCACCGGCACTGGGCACGGGCGGGTTTGCGGGGCTGGTGGCAGGCGCGGGGTGCGGGGGCGCGGGACCCGCGGGTACAGCCTGAACGCACGCGGGGCGCGCGCCGGGGTAGGGCCTGTGTGTGCACAGGGTGAGGGAGTCTGGCACGTGTGTTCACGGTGTTTCCCAGGGTCCCCCTTCGTGTGAGGCTGTGTGTGTGTGTGTGTGTGTGTGTGTGTGACACAGAGACAGAGACAGGGAGACTCTGCACTTGTGGCCTTCCAGAACACAGTCCCCCTCGGGCCCCCACCCCAGCTCCCGCCGCTGGCCCCATTGCTCCCCGAGCTGTCTGAGCCCCGTGTGAGGCCCGTCTGTGTAACAGCCCCTGAGGTGGGCTCTGCTGTGGAGGGCAGCCTGCCCGTCCCTTCCAAGGGTGCCCTGCAGCGCGACGGGACGTCTGCCCCGGCCTCTGATCACAGCCCTCCTCCCATCTCGGGCTTCTCCGGGGACATCAGCACAGGCCCCCGCACCCCCACCCTTTTTCCTTCCTGCCTCCGGCGCCAGGACACCCTTGCAGCCCAGGTGTTTCCGGAATTCCCACCGCCTTCGGGGCCACCAGCAGGAGGGCGGAGCCGTGTCTGGAGGGATGCCGTGGCCTCCGGGAGCGGCAGCGGGCCCATGGCTGCCCATCTCTGGGCAGCTGGACAGGAGGTTCATCAAGGGTCTGCTGGGCCCCAGCTTCTTCAAGTCCCGCACGTCGTGTGAGGGCAGCTTGTTGGCGGCTGTGTCTGTATGGGTCCCGGAGTGTCGTCTGGGGGCTGGTGTCTCGTGCATGTTCTCGGACAAGTGTGTGCTGCTCCCTCTCCACGCGCCTACAGCCACCAAGCCCCCGAGTGACCCGGGGTGGCCCTGGGCCTGGCCGGGGCTCGCTGCTTCCCCTCCCCCCAAGCCCTGCCTCTCTCAAAGCACACCGCGTGTTCATCCCATGTGCCTGTGGGCCGATGCACGCTCTTGCCACGCCTTGAGCGTGTGTACATGATGTGTTCTATGCATTCACCCTGTCCCCCAAGCCCGCCCCGCAGAGGACATGATGGGTGGCCCCCGGCTCCCTTCTCCCCCACCCCGCCCCCTGCCCGCTGTGCAGCCGTGTGCGTTGGCGTGTGTTTCCGTGTCGCTGGCGTGTCACGTGATGTAGCCGTGTTTGCTGACATGAGCCCTTGCCCCTTCTGTTTCTCTGTTGGTTTCTAGAGCTCTTTCCCTCTCCTCCCAGGAGGGGACAGGACTCCTGGGGCCTGGCTGGGGGCCCAGAGCCAGGCCACCCTCTCCTGTTAGCCCTCAGAGTCCATTTCTCTCTATTGGTGACCAAGTTGCAAATGGATAAAACACAGGAAAATTCTGCCCCCCCCACCCCGCCCTGCATGTCCTGTCCCCAGAGCCCCCCACCCCCACCCCGGGCCGGGTCGGGCCCCGTGGGACGGGAGAAATAGCAACCAATCCAACAGCGGGCATGCTGTGTGCTCACTTCCTTCTGTCCCCACGGGGGACAGGCGCCGTGGGGGACAGGGTGGGAGGCAGGAGGGGAACTGGAGAGGTAGACGGACACAGGCTTGGACTGGGAGCTTTAATCCAGGGCTCGGCTGGGGACAGCACAATACTGTAGGAAGTAATTTGGGGGGAGAGGTGGGAAGAAGGGAAAACCTTCAGATTTGCTCAGGCGTCACTGAAGAGCAGAGAGAGCTGTCAAAAGGCGATAAACGATTTTTGAAATAATGAGACTGTGACCCTCAGAGAGGGCCCCAGGTGGTAGGAGGAGCCAGAAAAGATCTTCAGGCCGAATCCAGGCCCAGACCTCAGAAGGCCAGCACGAAGCCCGTGGGACCCCTTCTCACTTCCTGCTTGAAAAGCCAGATGGGACGGGGCAGTTGAGAACAATCGGGCCATCGGACACTCCCCAGCCAGCCGTCGGGCCTGGGTCGAGAGTGAAGATGTGCCTGTGGCAAAACCCTGCCCCAGGACTTAAGAGGCGTGAGGATGCAGACTCACGGCTCGTGGCTTAGAAGCATGGGGAGCTGCAAGGCAGGTGAGCTGGTGTAGCACCGGCCCCTCTGCCTCCAAGGGCTGGAGGGCCCCGGCCCTGGACGGATGGACGTGCCACGCACCGGGCTCCAGGCCCAGCTCCACCGTCACTGGGCTGAGCCCTCCATGGCCTGTACCCAGCGGATGGTGCGCGTCCGGCTGTCCTCCCAAGAGAACAGGGGTACATAGCCGAAGTGGCGCTGCGCCTTGTCGGTGCTCACGGTGAAGGTCGTGTTGGCCACAGCCAGTGTGTAGGGGTTGAGCAGGGGGGCGTAGAGGAACAGGGGCCGCAGCAGCCACTGCAGCAGGGCATTGAGAGCGGCCAGAAGCACCAGCAGCCAGTAGGGCACCAGCAGGCGGGACTCCACGAGCCGCAGCCCGCAGGGGCCCAGGAACTCCATGTTGAAGTCCTCGTAGCTCTTATAGGGCGAGTCGTCGTAGCAGAAGTACACCTGGCCGCCCATGAGTGCCGCTCGCTGCTCCAGCTCCCGGGCCACCAGCACATGCATCCAGGCCACATTGCCTGCCGGTCGGGGAAGGGGGCACACGTGGTCCCGAGTGCCCTAGAGCCCACGGAGACGCTGCTCTCTCCTGGGCTGGCCCGTGTCCCAGGGGCCCCCGGAACTACCGCTCTTGGAAAGGCTGCTTTCTCCCCGCTCACCCTCCTGGGCCGGCCGGGGTGCGTGCTACTTCTTTGGGGGCTCCCGTACAGGGGCTGCCCCTCACCTCTCCTGGGGAGATGCCGCTCCCCTGACTGCCGTCCTGTCCTTGGCGGGTGACGTGTGTTTTACGTCAGCCTTCCCAACGCGCACGGATTCTGTTTCCTCTGGGGTTGGGCACACAAGGCCCGCATATCCGGCCACTCTGGCCCATGCGTGGCTCACCCTTCGCTGGCCGCGGCATACGCTGCCCACCCGGGACCACACGGGCCCCGCCCCGTCCCGAGCCCCCCCGCCGTGTAGCCGGGGCCTTACCCACGTAGACCCGACCGTGCTCCACGGAGGCTGGGATGGCCCGGAAGAGCCGACCCCCCAGGCGAAGGCCTTGGCGGTAGAAGTCCCTCATGATCTGGTGGCCTTCACCGTAGATGCCAGTGGGACGCAGGGCACACGTCACCAGGGGCAGCCCCCCATGGACCTGGGGGTGAAGGGCAGGCATAGCGAAGACCCAGTACCCAGCAGCCTGCCCTCTGGCCTGGCCTCCTCCCATGGGAGACGGAAGGGGGTTGGGGCCCAGGGCAGACTGCGAAGAAGTCCCGCCGGTGCCAGCTCTGCTGCGACAGGCGGCCCTCCCCACTCCAGCTTCGGGCCTCACCTCCCGACCGTTGGCTTCCAGGACCAGCTGCTCCGCTTGTGCCTTGCTGCAAGGGTAGGGGTGGCTGTGCGCTGCTTCGTACGGGGTGTCCTCGTCGCCCCTAGTTGAGGGACAGGGAAACTCTTAATGCTGAGGGGAGGTGGGTCTCTGAAAGGATTGAGGGGAACCTCCGCTTACCTGTAGAAGGGGTGGCCTTTGATGTTGGGCCCCACAACTTCCATGCTGCTCGTGTAGACCAGGAACCGTGTTCCAGTCTGCACACAAGCCTCAATCACGTTCTTTGTGCCTGGGAGAGGTGGTGGGGAGGGGAGGGTGGGCCTGAGCTAAAGCTTCCTCCCTCCCGGCATCTCAATTCTGGATGAGGGCCCGGGGCTTCCTTCCCCAGGTCCGGGGAAAAACCACAGCAGGGCTGGGAGGGCTGCCGGACGGCCATGAGTGGGGCAGACGCGTCCAGAGGACAGGTTTCCACAGGAGAAGCCCAGAAATCAAGGTCAAAGAGGGGGTGGGGAGTAAACAGCCACCTCACCCTGTACGTTGACCTCATAGATGGTCTCGGGGCTGGCCCTCCCGAACACATCCACCAGCCCGGCTGTGTGGATGACCACATGGGCTCCAGCCACAGCCGCTGCCACCTCGTGGGCCTGGGTCACATCCCCCTGGATGGCAGTCACCTGCACGGGCCCTGGGAGGGATGGGGGCAGCCAGAGGAGCATCAGAGCTGGGGCCGCCAGCCAGCTGCTGGACTCAGCCCACACCCTTAGGAGCCACATGTTCCCAGTGTGACTCACTCATCCCATGTGTGCGTGCTGGACGATATAAACAGGCATGTTTTCCACCTCGCGAAGGAGCCCACCCGCCCCCATATCCCTCCCCACCACAGTCACCTGTCTTCAGCTCCTCCAGCCAGGGACCCAGGTGCAGGTCAAAGACCCGCAGCTCCAAGAGCCGGGGTTCCCGCTGCAGAAGCATCCGCACCACATGCTCCCCCAGGAAGCCGCAGCCACCTGTGACCAGGTACACCAGCTCCCGGGCCTCTGGAGACTCGGCCATACCTGGCCGGGGAAGAGAACGGAGTTGCCTGCCGCCACCTACCCAGTGCCCGCAGCACACCTGTCGCTCCCAGCTGCGGCCTCCGGCCTAGTGGGCCGGAGTGGGGACGCCAGGGGCCCCGAGTGGCTCCGGAGCCTGGGGCGTGGAGCTGCGCCACCGGCCCGCCGACGGCCGACGGCGGTTACCGAGATAAGAAGGGCGAAGGCCTGGGGTCCAGCCGCAGGGGAGGTTCTGGGACAAAGTGGAGGAGGGGCAGGGAGCTGAGGACGAAGGCGCCGGGAAGCGCTGTGACGAGGGGGGCCCGGGCCGGCATCGCCTCCGCCTACCTGCAGCCAGTCCTGGGGCGGCCGCACTGGCCACCGGAGGGGCTGTCTTCGCTGACTCCGGGGCTGGCCGGCCGGCACAGCGTCCCCTTCCGCTCGCTCCTCCTCCCTCCCGGCCCATTCCAGGAACCGCGACCGGCCCGGCCTCCGCCCCGCCGCCCCCTTCCCGCCTGCCGTAGGGCGCCCCCTGGTGGCCACCCTGCACCCCGCGGGCGTCTGGTTCCAGCAAAGAACTTGAGGAACCGGGGGCTGGGGAAGCTGGAACCTGCGGGGTGGCCCCTGAGGACGGGGCAGGTGCGGTGACCTCATCCCCCCGCATGACATCAGTCCTCCCCTTTGGCTGGGTTTCCCGGGATGCCAGAGGCCCAGCGGCAGCTGCGGTTCTGGGAAGGGAAGGGGACGCCAACCTTGGCCCAGCTCTGGCTGACCCCGGTGGGGGATTTCTGGATGACCATTCCGGCCTGAGGGGTTGAGTCCGCACGTCCGCCCCCCCAAACTTCGGTCCACCGCTGCCCTCTCTTCGCTTGACCAGTCCCCTGTCTTCAAACCCCCACCCCCCACCTACTCTTCCCCAAAGATACTGACCAAGCACTTTTGTACAATAAAGTTTAATCACAATTATAAAAATGTGGCGTTGGGTTTGCACTATTAACATATGTACAATCCAGCCCCACAGGAAGGGCCCGCCTCCCACCATCCTGGCCTGGTGGAGCAGGAGCTTCCAGACGCCAGGGCGGGAGGGCGACCCACAGGGTCTGGCAGGAACAGAAGATGAGGCAGGGTTCCAGGCACGGAGTCCCTAGGACTGGGGGCACAGGGCCCCCCCCCAGGGGGAGAACATGGCCACTGCCCCTAGAGACCCCTAAACTGGGGAGGGGTGCACGCAGGGCACAAAGGGGAAGTCCCCATTAACACAAAGCAAGGAGGCTATGCAGCCCCCCAAGAACAAGATCTGTACAGGCCGGCACCCCAGGTTTCCACAGGAAACAGCTGCTGGCAGCTACAAAACATTTACAGCTTCTTCTCCGCAAAGAAAAAAAAGTTAGGGGGTAGGTGGGTGGGGGCGACGGGGGAGGCAGAAGCTGCCTCAATGGACTGAGGCTCCCTCGCTGGGCTTGGGGCCCCCCAACCCCGTATCTGGAGACGGGGGCAGGTGGGGCCTGCAGAGCCCGCTAAGGCTGGGGCGCAGGGAGCTCAGGGCACCACGGGGAATAAATAGGGGCGCGGGCACCAGTCCTGCCCCACCTCAGTTGAGGGAGCCGCGGCAGCTCTCCGTGCCGCACAGACACGGGATCTTGTTGTCCTCCAGCGGGAACTTGTAGTCGTAGGTGATCTCCTCGTCCACGCCGATGGGCTGTTTGGAGTAAATCACAATCTTCTTCTGGGACTCGATGGTGATCACCTTGGCATAGCAGTTGGGCTGCGGGAGGGAAGGCGGAATGAGCGGCAGCCCCTGCCCTGGGCCGCCCCCCCCCTGCCCCCGCAGGCGCCCCCCCCACCATGCGCACCGTGCAGCAGTGGTTGATGAACCTCGCCAGGTTGCCGCACTTGGTGGCATCGATGATGGTGTCGTGGTCCACCCGGAACAGGTAGCTGCTGCCGATGCCCTCCTGCACGTAGCGCTTCTCCCGCATGTCAGCCACCATCTGGCAGAACAGGGTGCTCCACGGTCAGCTTCCTGCCAGACCACGCCGTGCCCCGGCAGCCCCCGTGAAGAGGCCCTGGACAGTCACCCGGCTACCACCCCGGGGGGCCACACTGGCCTGTCCTGGACCTGCACCTCTCCTTCTGGCTCCCACCGACCCAAGGTGCTGACCGTCTGCTCCAGGAGCCCCCGTTCAGAGGGTCCCCCCAACCCCGACACCTCTGGCTGCCCTTCTGCATCTCCCAAAGAGAAGTCTGCAGGGCTCAGTGGGCAGGAGCCACAGCCCCTGCCTGGAGCCCCTGTCCGGCCCCCAGTGGGGCCCCCGGTCTACGGTGGGGCCAGGCCAGTTCCTAAGACAGCGTGGCCGGTTCACTGGCCGAACCCCGTCCTTCCCTTCTCCCAGGACCCTCTCCCCCCAAACAGGCGCCCAGGGGCTGCCACTCGCCACCTTCAGGGCCCACAGTCTTGTGCAAGGAGTGATTCCTTCTTCCCAGGAAATGGGACGCTCAGCCCTCTGCGCTCTCTCCTTCGGGGACCTCACTCTCTTCCAGCGCTTCAGCTGCCAGGTAAGTGCTGGGGACTCCTCCCAAACTGCCCTCTCCAGCCAAAATCCACCTCGGTGGTGCTGCTGGGCGTCATCCTCTAGGTGTCCCCAGGGCCTGGCAACTTCACGGGCCCGGAACCGAGCTCCTCGTGGCCACACAGCTGCTCCTTCTGCTCACTCCCCACCTCACTGGCAGCCGGAGATGCGTCTAGCTGCTCCAAGCAGCACAGAGAAATGACCACGTCCCCCCTTCCCTACTCGCCTGTCCAGTCCAGCCAGCGGCTTTGGACCCACAGACTCCTATTGGCTGCAACTGCCTCGTCTGGGCCACCTAGGCCCCTACGGGATCTCTGCGATGGCGCCCCCACCGGTCTTTGCCTCTAGCTGTCCCCTCACGCTGTAGCTGAGGGGGCCTACAGACTGCGAAGCCTGTTACGGGGGAGCGCTTCGCCACAGCCTCCCTCCCCTTACCGCTGGCCCCAGGTCACCCACATGGCTCCTAAGATTCGTGGAATCCAGCCTCCACTGGCCTCTTTGGAGCTTTCATTGTGGCCGCTGGCCCTGGTTTTTCCAACCAACCATACTGACCTCCTTGCCCACTTCAGACTATCCTGCCTCCGGGCCTTTGCACGTGCTGTCTGGCAACTGGGAGCACTCTTCCCGTCCCCTGAGTCTGGGAGTTCATCCTCCTTCAGCTCCTGGCTTGACGTCACTGTGTGCCCACTGCCACTGCCCCCCCGAACTTCCCCTTCCTGATCGACCGAATGCCACCCTGCATGGCAACTGCAATTCCCCCGCTGAAACTGTGGGAGGCCCTCAGAACGAGAGCGAGCACTGGTCTGGCTTCCTGTGGATCGTTACCACCTAGTTTAGGAGCACCCCTTCCCGTCGATGGAAGGAAGGAGACACAAGGAGGCAGGTTTCACCAACTACGCCGGGGATCCAGCAGGTCCCATGGGGCTTTACCCAGAGACGAGGTGGTTCTCAGGCCAGCACCCCGTGCTGCCACGTGACCGGGGGCTGGGTACAGGGCCTCACCTGGCGGATGTTCTGACCCACATACTCGATGACCATCTCGTCGGCGGCAATGGGCTCCATGGCAAACAGACCCCACTCGTGGATCCGGCTGCGGCCGAACCGGAGCTTCTTCTTCCGGAACTAGAGGGCGGAAGGCAGACTGTGCCGCTCAGTGCCTTGGCTGCTGTCCTCCGAGGGGAGGAGCATGCTTTCGGCCCCTCGCCTCCACACCCACCCCCAAGAGGCCAAGAGACTCTGTGGTGCAGCCCTCCCCCGAGTCCCGCCTCCTCACCTTGAGCTGGTTCAGCTTCAGCAGGTCACTGTCCATGATGGCGGAGGTGCCAATGGCGCTCAGCAGCCGCCGCTGCTCAGACCGGCGCTCCGAAAGCACGCGGTTAGTCCCCTGCGAGGCAAGCCAGGGAGCGGGGTAAGTGACAGCAGGACCGTGGGAAGAGACGCCAGGGGGCCAGGCAGCAGGGCAGAGTCGTACCTGAGTGTCCGCTCCTTCCAGCTGCCGGGCCGAGACGGGGCACACGTCCAGGTACCTGTCCTTCTCCTTTTTGCTGATGGGGTAATAGCCTTCGCTGCGGGCGGAGCCTGTCTGGTGCTCGCGGGGCCCGTCCTGGGGCCGCCGCTTGCGTTTCGGAGTGCTCAGGTTGGTGAGTGCGGGGTGTTAAGGAAGAAAATGGGTTCCTCGCCGGCCGGATCCCCGGGGCCCTCCCTTCTATCCTAGTCCCAGCCCAAGGAAAGGGTGACTGACCTTAGCTGGAGGTCCCAAGCGCTACTGAGCGTGAGCAGAGCAGATGGAGGAAGGGCGCCTGAGACCTTACCTTTCTGCCACAAGAACTCTGCGAGGCAGAGAAGCGGCAGGAGGCAGGAAGGACAGAAGGGCCTGGGGGCCAGAGGAGAGCTCCCCAGGCTGAGCGAAACCGAGAGCGCTGGACGGGGGCAGAATAAACCAGAGGCTAGCGACAATCCGAGGGGGGCCACTACCCAGCTGTGCGACCCCAGGGAAGCCTGTCCCTGTCCCCAGGGCCTGCCCTCCGGTCCAGAGCAGGCTGGCCTCCAGGGCCCAGGATATTGGTGTGATGGACCCAGTGGGTGTCGTTAAGCCAGTCAGCGCCGCTCGTCTGCTGCAGCAGCCGCTCGTACGTGAGCCGTAGGTAGCCCATGTCCTCTAAGTCCAGGCCCGAGTTCCAAATGTCATACAAGATGGTCATCTGCTCAAACTCGCTGCGGGGCTCAAAGGTGGGGGGTGGCGGGGGCGGGGGCGGGGGCGGGGGCCGCCTGCGCCGGGCGTGGGAGCGGAGGCTGCGGCGCCGCACAGCACTCTCCCCACCGCTGCTGCTGCTGCTGCAGCTTTCCGAAGACTCGGACTCCTCCTCCTCCTCCTCCTCCTCCTGCTGCTGCTGCTGCTGCTGCTGCTGCTGCAGCGGTGGCGGCGGCTGCTTTGGCTCCTCCGCCTCGGCCACCACCACCTCGGGGGCCTCCAGGACTTCATCCGCTGGGGAGCTGAAGAGGGCCGCAGGGGCAGGAAGCGGCTCCAGGGGCCGAGGGGCCGGGGTGGAGGGCGGCGGCTTGACGGCCAAGGCATAGTTGTGCTCCAGGAGAATGTGGCTGAGCAGGGGGCCTGGGCGGTCGGCCTCGTCCGATGTCTCAGTGGCCTCCGAGTCGTCACCAGGAGGCAGGGCAGGCAGCCCGCGACGGGCTGGGGTCAGGGCCAGGTCGGCCAGCACCGCCAGGTCCACTTCTGTCGCCGGCTCTGGCTCCTCCTCATCGGCAGCGCGGCCGCGGCCTCCAGTGCGACTCCGCCCTGACCGGGCCACATCCTCGGGCCAGCTCTTGACCAGAGACGCGTGGTCCAGGGGCAGGTTTCGAATGGTCCGCTCTGCAGCCCGGGGGGCTTTGCGGGAGGCGGGGCCGGGACACTTGATCTGCGCTGGGGTGATGGGGGCAGGCTCGGGCGCCGGCACCTCCTCCAGGGCAGAGAAGGAGACGGTTTTCCGGCGTTTCTTGGGGGGGGGCAGGAGGGGGATAGGAGAGGAGGGGCGCTCGTCCGGGCGGGGGGCCGGGGCCGGGGGCCCCACCGGCGGCTCGGTGGGTGGCTGCGGCACACTGGGAGGTGGTTCCTCGGTGGAACCTGGGGAAGGAAGCACACAGGAAGAAGGAAGAGGGTCACTGACTTGGGCCAATGTCATCAGAGCAGACTCCTGGCAGGCAGGGCACCGGCCGGCCTCACCGGGGAGGCCGCAGCCAGGCTGCTGGCTCGCCTCTGCTTCGGGCCGCCACCTGTGCCCGCTCAGCCAACAGCGCTGCTTCCCAGCGGCGACGTCCTCGGCACAGCGGGCTCCCGTGGCAGGAGAGGATTATGCACCTGCTCGTTCATACACTCAACAAACATTCACTGAGCACCAAACAAGTCGAGTGGACACTTTCAAAACCCTCACAGAGCTTACAGTCCGATGGGGACAATGACAGGAAACAAATGTACAGCCGACTGTGGAGAGGCGGGACAGGGGCCCTAGAGAAACACACGCTTAGGCTCTAACCTCTTCACCAAGACTGAACTACGTGCAAGGAGTAGGCCCCCAGGCCGCGACCGTTTGTACCGGTCACGCTGAGTGATGGGCACGCGGTTAACCCTCTCTGATTTACAGTATCCGTTATTTCAACTACAACAATGTTCTCTGTTTAGTGATGTGAAAAAGGTAACAACGTAAGCAGCTGAACCTCTGTACGAAAACACTGAGCAAAGTCTGCTTCCTTCCCACCACCTGCCAAGCGGTGGGAGGCTCCGGAAGACTCCCCTAAAGAAGCTAAGGGTGAAGGTGAGATCCCAAGGATGGGGGACAGCCCGGGGAAGGGACACACCCTCTTGAGCAGGGGGCGCTCTCTGTCCGGCCCCCGACAGGAAGCACATCCTCCCTCGGCTGGGACTCCCAAGTCCGCTGCTGAGTGCGGGGCTCTAAATACAGCTCGAGACGGACACCGCCTCGTCTCTGGCGCAGACCCTGTCTTGCGGACTGACCCTGTCCGCTCCTAGGTTTCGGCCACCGGTACAGGCACAGCCCCCTCCTGCCTACTGGGAAGGCCACATGCGGCTTTCGGCCCCAGCTCAACGCCATCTGTGTGAAGGTTACCCCAACTTCTCGAGATGCTGGTAGTAACTTCCTCTCCGAACCAGAAGGCCAGGGGTTCTCAAGTGCCAGGCTTCAGGGTGGCGGCAGACTGACCACTAGTATTTTGTGTCAAGCATCCATCCAAGACTTTCACGTATGCTAAGTACTCCCTTCATTCCCCACAACCACCATGTGAGGTGGGCACGATTACTGAACCCTGCTTACCAATAAGAAAACTGAGGCAGAGAGGGGTTAATAACTGGCCCAAGGTCCTATAGCTCGCAAACGCCAGAACGGTCTGTACCCAGACGGCCTGGGCTGAATTTTGAGCTCTCTTCAACTGCCCCTCACGGCCCTGGCCACCCCTGGGGGTGGCCACGCTGTGGGACTCCGCGGTGTCCTGTCTGACTCCGGGCCTGACCCAGGCAGGCAGTGACTGACCTGTGTCCAAGACCTCAGGAGACGTGACCCAGCCAGACGCCCTGAGCAAGGTCCTCAGCTTGCTGGCTCCTGACCGTGCGGACAACAGCGGGGAGCCTCACCAGCAGGGAGCCACTCCGAAGCTAGTGAGGTCCGGGTGCTCGTCCCAGGCTCTCCAGTTTCTCCAAGTCTCCCTCTTTCTCCTCCTCTCTGTTTTGGGGCAGCCCTGCCTTTGACCCATCACCCCACCTGAGCCACTGAGCCCTCTGGAAACCTGGCTCTTGAGGAGAACGAATTCCCCTCGTGGCTCGGCTTCTTCTCACAGATTTCTCCTTTGCTTCTTATTCTGAAAGAAGCCCGTCCAGTCGCTACAACTCCCCGAAGCCAAGGTTTCCGTAACATGACCTGCCCCACTCTGTGCGCAGCCTACGTTAACGGATAACCACCTGACCCAAGCCGGGCCAACCAGAAGCTTCCCTGAGAGTAAGGATCTACGACAGGAGTGGCTCTCTCCGTGGGGGTGAGCAGAAGAAGGGGAAACCCATCTGCAGGATGAATCAGACGAGAGAACGAATCAGACTGGAAGACAGAAGAACAGCCAGTCCCCGAGGTGTCCGGGTCCCATCTTCGGGCTTCAGCAGACAAGCGCCCTCTTGCACGGGGCCACATCCCTCTACCCAGCTCCCACTTGGAACTCGCACAACCCCACTGTTCCCTAAAAGCCAGGGGACTTGCCTTAACGTCCTCCTCCTCTGCCAACTCTGTCGTCTGGCGGGGACGGTCCTCCCCGCCGTGCCTCCTCCGGCGCTCTCCCTCACTCGGTCTCAGCGGCCCGCCCGACGCGCGCACGTGACCTTCGTAACCCCCGGAATGGCCCTGCCGGGGGCCCAGCCCTCCGGGCACAATCCTCAGGTCCTTTCGGCTGACCCACCGGCGGTTCCATTTCCCCGCTTAGAGCCCCCCTGGCCTGTCACCCTTCTCCTGAGCGAGCGGCTCCTTCCTGGGCCCGCCCGCAGGGCCCTCGCCGTCCTCCCCTTCCACAGCACCTTCTGCCGCCTTCAGCCACTGCCGCCGCCCGGGAGACCCCCAAGCCCGACTTCGCCCGAACCCCTGCGTTTCCCCTCCCCCACCCGACTCGGAGTCGCAGCCCCCCCCCACCTTCTTCCTCCTCCCCGGTTCTCCTCCCTTCCCCGCGCTCAGAAAATGCCCTTCCTTCCTACTGCAGGGTGAACCCGGGGGTCCCTGGGCACGAAAGCCCACATCTCTCTGCTCCCCAATTATGGGTGCACCCGCGCACTCCCAGGAAGGCCACCCCAACAGGTGCTGCGCTCTCTCCTGGCCTGTCTACCTGCCCCTCTTCCGGCCCTGAATCTACATGCTGAAGCCTCACCTTTTGAGTTGTTGAAAAACGAACCCTCCACCAACCCTGCATTCTCTTTTGTTTCTCTGTTCCCAGCCAGGTGACCTCAAGCATCTCACTAAGCCTCAAAGTCCTCATCTGGAAAGTGGAGTAACAGGCGGTGTGTGTCCTGGATGAGGAAGCAAACCCACGGTGTGCCAGGCCGAGCGCCCGGCGCACCCGAGGCACCCGAGAAACGTTTGCTGATACCACCCATCACAGCCTCCCGGCTCTTCTTCTCGGAGCAGTCTACCTTCCAGAAGACTGGTTATCTCTGTCGCCTGCTCACTCCTTTCACACCCTCTAGCCCACTCTACTGAAGTGATAAGGTCACCAGTGACCCCGTAACTGCCAAACACAGCGGAAGCTCTTCCTATCTGACAACCTCTCCTTCGGCCTGCTGATACTCACCACTCCTGCCTTCGGAAAACCAAGCTGCCCCGTCTCCTTCCCATGCCGCCGACCGCTCCGGCGGGGCCTCCCCCAGCTCCCCTTTGCCCACCAAGCTCGCACAGGACCGGAAGGCGCTGGCCCTTCTCTCGGTGCACACGGAGTTCCAGCGCGTAAGTGCACTCACACCCACAGCTGCCCTACTCTCCAACATCTACCTCGTTTCCAGCCTACTGCTCTCTCCAGACCCTCCGATCCCGTGATCCAACTGCCTGTTGGCTGTTTCTTACCTGGAGGTCCCGAAGGCACACGAAAGTCAAGCCCAGGGAAGCACATGAGCTTTCTTCCGAGTGCCGGTTCTCTGCCTTCTCTACCCTTTCCTGGAAAGTTCTTTAACTAAGCGGTTCACCTCCTCCACTTCTCCCAAACCCTCACCTGCTCTTCTACTCCTCACACCTCGCTGTGACCAGCGCTGCTCTGGTTCACGCCCTCCGCTTACCTACATCTCTTCCAGCCTCACGTGGGTCACCCTACCTCCTTCCTCACCCTTCCAAATCCCCCCTTCCCACCAGGATGATCTTTCTGGAGAAATGCAAACCTGACCATGCCCCACTCTCTCTATCCGCCCCACTGACAGCGACACCCTCTGATCACCAGCTCTTCTGTGACCAGTGGGCTCAGGAAAGGCCGGGGGAGGCATCTGATTAACGAGACCCTCAACTTCTCTCATGAGGTCTACACCGGAGCAGAGCCCAAGACCGCTGGGAGGTCTTTACGTGGTCACTGCTCATCTCAGATCACAGACTCTCGGTAACATCTGAGAGAGGGGTCTGGGAGGCCAGCGCGAGTACACAGCCCATCTTCACAACCGCCTTACTCAAGCCTTCCCAACACCATCCTAGTCCAAGCTACCACCACCGCTTGCCTTACTTACTAAGCGGAACACAGACTCTGGCCCCTCTCCTAGTTCTCTCTGCACCGCATCTTTTCAAAACACAAATAAGATCGCGTCACTCCTTCCACGGCATTCCACTGCCCTCAAGATAAAGACCAAATTCCTACCAGAACGACTCCTCTTGTACAGCCCAGTCCTTGCTCACCTCTCCCGTTTCAGTCATTCGTTCCCCCTCACTCCCCACCATCCAGAAGGTTTTATGTTTTCTGACACGCTATTTCCTCCGCCCTCAGGGCTTCTGCACATGCTAACCAAGCCCGGCTGCCTGCTCTGCCTTGACTGCAGCCCAAGAACACTTCAGCAGAAGACACCAGCAAAGACGTGCCCACAGATGTGCTCAGGTTCTCCAAGTGCCCTGTACCTTTCTCTCATGGGGCTTATCAGCTTGTCATCACAGATTTTCTGAGATACTTATTACTCAACTAAACTGTCTCTAGACCGTAAGCTTCAGGAGGGTGGGAACAGGGCCCTTCGTGCCTACCGCTGCGCCCCCTGCAGCTGCCCTAAAATACAGAAAACCCTAGAACAACACAGGTGCAAACTGTGCGGGGCTACTTATACACATGCTTTTTCTGGGAAATGTGATAGAGTATAGTATATTAACTACCTTATGACTTTAAAGATTTTTTTCCTCTTGCTTACTCTCTTCGCGAGAATACAGTACACGGTATGTATCACACGCAGAAAATGTGTTAACTATCCGCATCATCAGTAAGACTTCTGGTCAACCGTAGACTGTTAAGAGCTAAGTTTTTGGGGAGTCAAAAGTTACTGGGGGATTTTCACTGCATAGGGGGCCGGCGCCCCGAACCCTGGCATCGTTCAAGGGTCAGTAAGTAAACTCCACTGCCGGAACACGTCACTCAGAACATAAGTTAGGTGTCCGTGCTATAAAGGAACAATCAAACGTACAAATCCACAAGGCAAAGTAAGGTGAAATTAGCTTCCAAGCCAATGCTGTTCAAGCTGTCTTCTACCTATCTGTCCATTGAATCGCCTGTAAGTACACAACACGTTAAGGCAAAAGCTCAAGAAAAATTAATAGGAAGAACTTGTTAAACTGGGGATTTTCTCCTTACTTAACTTAGAGACCATGCTGGGCCGGGCGGGGCGGGGGTGTTGCTGAAAGAGACCACTGCTGTCCGTATTAGCCAGACACCCTGCTCCGGCTCAGCGAGCCACTCCCGGCAGCACGGTTTGAATGTGGCCATAAACGTCTCCAAGGGAGGACAGGCAGGAGATGATGACTTCCGGCCAACGTGTATGCTTTCAAACAAAGTCACACACTGGCACATCATTCACAAACACGGCCCCGACGCTCTCACAAAGACAGATACAAACATAAACAAAGACCAAAGCACCCGCGGGGCACCACCCACCTGCAGGTCTTGCTGGAGACTTCTCCTGTTCAGGGAGGGGTTTGGCTGGGGAGCCCGCGACCCGCTCGGGCTCGGGCTCTTCCACGGGCGCTGGCGGGGGTGCGGGGACATCTCTGGGGGGAGGTGATGCCGAGGGTATGGTTGCCGGCTGCTCCTCTTCCTCTTCCTCTTCCGAGGAGGACTCAGATGATGACGAGGATGACGATGAGGAGGAGGAAGACGAGGAAGATGAGGAGCTGGATGAGCTGCTGCTCTCGGAGTCCGACGTGCTGTCATTCTCACCATCTGAGTCAGCATACAGAGAACATTTGGAGGACGAATCGCTTTCCCCGTCCTCGCCTGGAAATCCAGAAGGGGCAATCAGGCGAGGCGGGAACACCCCTCACTTGGTCAAGCCATGGGTCCATTCACTGACTCTCTACAAAGGACTAGTTAGGCTCTGCGCCAGGCGCTGGGAAGTCCCACCCTCAAGGAGTTAGATGAGCAGGCTATTTGTTCACAGCGGGACCAACTTCCGTGTGGAAGACCAGGAGAGTGTGGCAAAGGGAAGTCCTGGATTCCGCCTGAAGATCCAGGCAGGGGAGGGAGCCCCAGGCAGGAGATGCTCCAGTCAAGGAGGACGGGCAGAAATGAGGGCTAACCGGGGTGCCAGAGGTGAGGGAAACGGGAGCCCGGACACCGCTAAGCGCTCTGCGCTAACTACCGAAGACTTTCCCAAGGTGGGTCTCCGAGAAGCTGCCTGGAGAAGACTCATAAAAAGGATTCCAGGGTAAAATAAGCTTTCTAAGTGTTACATGTTCTACGCCTCCAAGAAATGGAAATATGGTGGAAGGGCTTTATAAGAAGGTAAGAATTACGAAGTGTCTGAGGAACACAAGCGGATGAATTTAGAATAGATGGTGGTGGCGGCGGCCTGGGATGGGCCTGGAGCGTGGCGAGATGGAGCCGAACAAATAAACAGGATCTAGGTTATAAATGGCCCAAAGTACCGGGCTGAGGAGTCACCTTCTAGAAAATAGGGAGCTAGAAATAGACTTTATGGAGAGAAGCCGCAGGATCAGGTGTGCGCGGAAGGAAAGAGAATTCTGTCTGCAGACTGGAAAATGGACTGGCGAGGAGGAGGAATGAACCAAAGGCAGGGAATCCGTCAACACTGCTGCAGAGGACTCTAAGTGAATCTTCTCACTTCTCTCAAGTGAGTCTTCTACGACAGGCCAGCAGGACCAGAGAAGGCAACAAGTGCCAGAGACACGGAGGCGGCGAAACGGACAGACAGCGGTGACCAAGCGCATGTGTGGCAGTCTCCCCGCGTCGAGCAGGGGACCCCACCGTCTACCTTCCTGAAAAGACAGCCTCTCAGATCATCGCTCTCCCCGCCTGGCCTCTGCTGAAACGGCACTTCTCAGAGGCACTCCTTCTCCAGGAGCTCTAGAACAGCCCATCTTTCCCCGGCTCCCCCACCCGTTACTCCCTACCCCAGTGACCTAGTTTCTCTTCTTCAAACCACAGATCTCTACCCAAGGCGCTACTACTTGTTCATTTGTCAAGTCTCCTCCTCCCCTCCAACCGATCCCAAGTTCCGTCAAAGATGTGTCCCCACTACCTAGAACAGGGCCTGGTACCGAGTAAGGGCTCAAGAGCTAGCTCTGAACAAGTGAAGGAGAAGCAAGACTAAACCACGCAGCCCAGACTCAGCGGAAGTGGACGGACGAACGGGTGTCCAGGTGGAGAGTGGAGCTGTGTCTGGTGGTGGCAGCTGAGGGGGGAGAAGCACAGCTCGGGGCAGGGCTTCCAAGAGCAGCGCTCAGAGCAGAAAGGCCCAGTCTGGTAGTATCGGGGGCAGCAGCGGAACCCAGACCCCTCTTCTTGAGGGCCTGGGAAAGTAAGTCAGTTCTGCTGTCCTGCCTTCAGGAGAGAACTATGTGTCCGCACAGGAAACAAGCAGAGGGAGCGGCCTGGGTGTCAGTTACTGTTTACCATGGGCCAAGGCTTCCAAGAGAGGGGACTAAAGAAAGCTGCTTTGGGGAAGAGCAAAGGAGACCAACACACCCAGCATGAAGCCTCTGTGGACTCAGCAAAGGAGGGTCAACAGGCGGCGGAACCCTTTCTTCCCCAAGGCAGGGCTGTGCCGTCCCGTCTGTACTTACCATCTGGCGCTCCCGTCTCCTTCTTCGCCGTGTCCGCGGCTTCCTCGCCTTCTTCATCTTCTTCATCCTCCTCATCCTCCTCCTCATCCTTAAAGAAAAGGACCAATGGGGGCTAACGAGAACAAGACCGCGCTCCTCCAGGAGGCACAGCTATCTGGGCTCCAGCCCAGGGAGGAGCCGGTTATGGGGACAGGAACTCAGGAAGCTCTGGGCAGGGAGCGGGCGCCCCGGCCCTGCGCCTCACCTTCTCGGAGGAGGACTCCTGGGACGCCTCCTCCCCTTCGCTGTCCAGAGCGAAGGCCTTGCGGTGCTTGCCCTGGGTCTTGCTGCGCTCCTCGTCCCGCTTCGGGGGCTTGCTCCCCGGACGTCCAGGCTCTCCGGCCTCCTTGTCTCGCTCAGGGTCTAGGCCCAGGTGAGCGGCAGTTAGGGAATCTACCATCGGCAACAACACTTCCCGTTCCCCTGGCCTGAGAGGAGCCTCGCACACAGCACCGCTGACCTTTCTGATGGTCCCACAACACAGACCTCATTGTACAGACAAGAAGCGGAAGCTCAACAGAGAAACACAAACCCCCAGAGCTACCTAGCATTCTCTGTAGTTCCACCGCACCACACCTGTTTCTGGGTCTGGCGGAAGAGGGAGCAGACTCGCTACGCCTGCCCCAAGAAAACAGCACTAAGACCAATGGGTCTCCAGGGAAGCCAATCAGACTCCGTAAGGAAGTTCCCTGGCCACATAAGCCGCCAACCAACACTTCACACCAAGGCAAACTGGAAGTTTGGAGAAGAGCTTAAGCCTTAGACGGGAAACCCAGGTAAGTGACCTGTCTGACCTCGACACCACAGGATTCTAGATGCTGAAATGACCATTTCTGTGTTACAAGGGAGATACGAAACGGGACATTGCAACCGGCACACCAGAGTAAGAACCCCAACCAGGACCCAGGGATAACCCTACCTTAAGCTTCCCATACCTCTCAGCACTGCTTCAACTCCGCACCGAAACCTCTACTTGGCCACTTGGCCAACACCTACCCCCCCTTTCTCGCTGCTTCCAGCGTTCCTGCCTGCAGCTGGCACCCCCTTCCCCTTCCCCTTCCCGCCCCCACCTGACTTCCCACTCACCATCGTCATCTTCCTCAGCTGGAGTGGAAGGACGGGGCCTCTTTTCTTCGCTGGCCTCGGAAATTTCTGAAGGCTCTTTTCGCTTCACCTGGAGCGTGGGAAGAGATGTTGGGAACATTCACGGTTCCCAACCACCCTCTACTTACCCCAGGGGAGAGAGGTCCCCACCCCACCCTCTCCTCCCTATGAAGCAAGATCAGTTCTAGGTACCTTGAAAGAAGGCAGACGCAGGGCCCCTCGCAGCCCTGATCCAAAGGCGAAGGCCTCGATGCCCGTGGTACCCCCGCTCTTGGCCCAGTCTACGAGGGACAGCAGGCCCGGCTCTTTGAGTTTCGTCTTCTCTTTATCCTCCTCCTTGGCTTGCTGTTTGGCTGCGTTCTGGAATGGCTGCAGGCAGTAGGGGGACTGAGCCCCGGAACCCAGGTGCTCCCTCCTGCCTCCTGCCTGAGAACTACTCCCAGGTCCCAGGAATACAGAAATGCATCTCCTCACTCCTCTATTTGACACAGATCTATGCCACACCTCCCGTGCACCAGCCCCTGTACAGCATCTTCTCCAAAGTCTGCTCGTTTAGTCCGCCCACCTCACAAAGCAGCTACTATGAGTCCCACTCTACAAACGGAAACGTTGAAGATCGCAACTCAAGAGATCTAAGGGCCTTACGAACCAGAAATCTCCTTTCTCCCACGGAGCCCCAAGGTCTCCCAGGCCAGGCAGCGCCCCTCACCTTGGCCTTCTCTTCTTTGCTCTCCCACCACTGGTCGAAGGCCCCAAAGGCCACGTTCTCCACCATCTTGCGGTTGAGGTCCCGTTGCATAATGCTCTTCATCTCTTGGACAAGGGTGGCCAGCACACGTCCCACAGTGCCTGCCGATGGTAGGGCCTTGCCCTCCGCCAGCTCTGCTTCCTCCCTGGGAGGTAGCCGGGCCTCTTCTCCCGAGACTGAGGAGGAGGGCAGGGGCTCGGCTGCCACGGGCAAAGGCAGGTGGTAGGCCTCCCGGGAGTAGGCCCCTCGGCCTTCCTGCCCTTGTGTGTACAGAGCATACGGTAAGCCATAGGCTGCCTCTTGGGGGGCTGGGAATGGGAGGAAGGCCTCCCCAAAGGCTCCACCAGGGGGACCAGCTGAGGCAGCAGTCAATCCCTTGCCCTGCCGCAGCTGGTGAAGCCGAGTTAACATCTGGGTCTGCATCTGGAAGGACATGGGCATCCCTCCCCACTGAGCCCCAAGTCGATCCATGAGCTCTAGGGAGTTCACAAAGTCATAAATGTGGGGGGGTGGCGGAGGAGGTGGGGGGTACTCGGGGGGTGGCGGCCCATCAGGGCGTGGTGGGAGGAGGTAGGCAGGCTGGTGGGGAGGATACCCAAGGGGCAGAGAAGCCAGGTAAGGAGGGGGAGGAGGGGGCGGAGGCGGCGGCGGCGGCGGCTGCTGGGGGGGTGTTGGGGCCGGAGGGGGTGAGCCGCCCCTGTCATCGTCGGAGATCTCCATGTCCTCTCCAGAAGAGCAGGGAGAAGCCTGTACGGATGCAGAGGCGGGTCACGGAAAGCTTCTGTCTACTCCCAGGGCTTTCCCTCAAATCCGTTCTCTGGCCTAATTCCCTCCCCCGAAGGGTCCAACCCTGCTTCCCGGATCCCAGGCACCTCTGCTGGCTGACCCCAAGCTCACCTGGTTCTGTCCGTTGGCCTTAGGAGACTCCCGGGTAGCCCCGGGTTCCCCACTCCCCGTCGGGGCCACGTCCTCAAAGTTAGCCGGGGCTGGAGGGGGTGTGCAGGGACCGTGCCCTGACCCCGAAGGCACCTCGCTCCCTGAGTCTCTAGACCCCGGGCCTGCGGTGCTGTTCTCTTCCTCTTCCTCGGTGTCGGAGGCCAGGAAAGAAAACTTGGAGCGCTGCTCCTTCAGCAACATCTCAATGCGGGAATCCAGGCTGCTGTGCTGAGCGAAGGGCACGCTCTCATTGGTGGTCTCTGGGGCCGGGGAGCCGGAGCGGGCAGGTGAAGCTGGGCGGGGGGAGGTCCGAGCTTCCTCTCTCTCCGGGCTGGGCCCCCCCCCACCCCCGCCTCCACCAGGTTCTGGAGGCTCCGGCGGTGGGGCTTCTGAGGCAGGCGGCCGGTAGTCCTGGTCAGCGGGCCGGCTGGGCTCAGGGGGCAAGTAGGAGGTGTAGGAGGGTGGGAAGCGCTCAGCTGCGTTTTCGGCAAAGGCTGCCCCAGCGGGCTCCTCCCGAGTGGCCCGGCGGGGAGGGTAGGAAGCGTGGCGCTGGTAGCGATTCCAGCTCTCGTAATACGCGGGGTAGCTCGAGTCAGTCCCGCGGAAATGGGAGGAGGATGAGGAGGACGAGGAGGACGAGGAGGAGGAGGAGGCCGAGGAGGAGGCGGCGGCGGTGGCTGCAGGCGTGGCGGAGACAGCTGTGGAGGTGGTTGTGGGGGCTGAAGATGCGGAGAAGTGGCGGCGGGAGAAGGAATCTTGGTAGCTGTTCTCCGAGCGCCGGGGCTTGAAGGAGGTTGAAGTGGTGCTGGAGAGAAAGTGCAGGAGTTAGCTGCGTTCAGCTCTGGAGGACCAAACCCTAGAGTCCTGGTTCTCAGGACTCGAAGCCCCTCGACACACCGCCCCCAAAGAAAAGTCTAGATGCTCTTGGGTTTCTAGCTAGACACTGAGTTCCCTGAGGACAGGGATATGTTAGCTGAAGCCACACCGAAACCAGGACAAATGACTCCCAATTCCCTTTTAGAGAGACTCCAAGTATCTTCTTCCCAGTGGTAACTCCCAGAATCTGGGGGTCCCAGAGGTGTTCATTCTGCACCTGCTGGAGTAGGCAGAGTCCTGAGAGTAGGGGGTGCTGCCCCGAGATGTGTAAGGGGTTCCTTGGGAGGACTGAGGGGTGAATTGGCCAAAGGAAGATGGGGTGTCTTGTCGGCTGCTGGAGAAGCTTGTGTCCTGGGAGCAAGGGGTGCCATTGCCAGGAGTGCCCACACCAGTGGTGCCGGCCGGGTAGGCAGCCGTGTCAGAGGAGGAGCGGCGGCGGGAATCGGTCTGGAACGGCAGAAGCAGAGCAGGGAGAACAGAACAGATCAAGTACCACGTGACAACCTGTCCTTCCCCAAACCAAGAGCCCCAGTTCCCTGTCTTCTGAAAGCATCTCAGCATCTTTTCTCGGTTCTTGCTCTCCTCAACAGGGAAGTCCAGAACCTCTCAAATACCGTTCCTAGCACCCGAGGACCCTGCCCGCGTGGCTAGGGCCACAGCAACCACAAGCTACTTACTGTCTCAGGGGCCGCACCAGAGCCTTGGAACTTCTCACTCAGGGCCTTGCCCCCGGTGGGCACCGTCTGAGGGGTGTAGGAGCCATTGACTATCAGTTCATAGTACTTCATCCGCTGTTGCCCTGGAGGGAGGAAGAGGGGAACCATCAGACTGAGACAGAGAAACCCCTCCTCCCCGATCTGTTGTTCCCACTTCTTCCTCAGACCTCCAGTTTCCTACAATTTCTTGGAGTCTTGGGCTCAGGCACTCCAGCTATGTTACCTCTATCTTTGGGACCTCCTATCTCGTCTCTGCCTAATGATACTACAAATGACATACTGAACCGCGCTTTGCAGCTTATAAATAAACACCTCTATTTATCTTACGGAGTTGGGTATCACCAGGAAAGAGAAGCATCAGTACCCCTATTTTATAGGCTCAAAGAAAATTGACCTGCACAAAGTCACAAAGTTGGTCAGTGGCAGACGAATTCAAACCCAGATCATCTGATGCTACATCCCACCATGCTCTTCATCCTATAAACTAAAGGTGGCAAAATGGCAGCCTGAGGGCTAAATCCAGGCCACAGTTATCTCACTTGCCCAACAAAATCTCTTAAGAAATTTGGGGGAGGGGGTTGCAGCATTTAAAACCCTGAGATTGCACACAGAAGCCTAGATTTGTGACTTAATAATAAAACAATACTTGGCAATATTAGTCCTCGTTCCCACTTGCAAACTGGCTAATGCCGACTAACAGCTGCCTCCTTCCGTGGCGCGTTACTCCCCAGTCCGCCCCAGTCCCTCGCTCCTCCCTACGGCCCCTTCACGCACAACCCCAGGCTGCTTCAGTCCTCTGCACAGGTCCCAAATTCTCCATGCCAAATCTCAAAAACCCAAGAACCTCCAGACCAAGCCTTTTTTGGAACTTGACCTCAATATCTGATCTGAGCTGGGGGGATTTACTAGCTTGTACCGATCGTACCTAGTGTGACCCTTCGTACGTTTTTTTTACAAATACGGTTCCGTGCTGGCCTGTACGATGCTACCCAACCTTGCCAAAGATCACAAACACACGCAAGACACACAAAAAGCCATAATTCCTCTGTAAAATTCTAATTTCAGAAACACACCTGGCCCCAAGAGTTTCACGGAGGAATCATGAACCTGACCACGTGCCCGGCCCCCACAGGCATTTGCACGTACAGTCTCTGCGGGAGCTCAACCTTAGGCAGCAGGCAAGAGAGCCCTCACCTTTGATGTCGAGCTGGGCATGGATGATGTTGCCCATGACGGAGGTAAGGTGGAGGTTTTTGACTGTTTCCTTGGCTCCCCGAGTGCTAGTGAAGAGCACGCGGGCCAGGCCCAGGTGCTTGCGAGTACGGGGGTGAAGAAGGATCTCTACCTCTTCCACCTCACCGTACTTCCGGCACATATCCTTCAGGAAGGTCTCCCGCACGTTGTCATTCAGCCTCGCGAAGGTCACTTCCTTCAGTGGGATCTGTCCGATATAGAACTCATCCAGCTGTGGAGGACAGGAGGCTTGAGTGGGGTCTCAGTACGGACCACGGTGCCTTTGCCCTTCGGGAAGCCTGGTCCAGAGAAGACCGGGAAACACAGGCAAAGAAACGGGGAAAGGGCCCCAACAAGACTGACCCCTCTCTGCTCTGCCTTCTTGTCACAGAATACCACAAGAACCAAGAACGTACAACTGAGAAGTACGCATACGCGGAAAAAATTAATTGTAGAAACTCACTCACTAGTTTACCTTTTGCCACGGACTGAACAGTAGGAACGCAAAGATGAAAAAGAATAAAGATTCTGGTTCAAAAAAGCAGATAAGACAGACACACACAGACCCAAGAGGACACAAATGTCACGTAACATGAGTGTCGACGGGGTGTCTGGAGGCCCGGTGAGTGCAGGTAGGGAAGAATTCGTAAAGAGGGTGTCCCTCCTATTGGCTTTTTGGGGAGCGAGAGTTCACCAGGTGACAAGGACTGTAAGACACAGAACTGTAAAAGCACTTGGCATTTCATAGGAGCTGTAAAACGTACGGTAGCGTGGAACACAGGTGTACACGAGGAAGGCAGGAGATGAGGCATGGCCAGATCAATAACCATATGTGCCAACGCACAAAACATGGACTTGGCAACGAAAATAATGTAAGAATAAAATACAAAAACACACGGCAGGGTCCAACACGAAACGGGAGAAGAGAAAAGTGGCAAGGAAACCCAGAAAAATGAATATTAGAGTCTGCACTGAAAAAACAGCAATGGAAATAGGAAAACTAAGATAAAGTGAAGATCGGTTTAGGAAAAGGAGTCAGCAGGCCTTGGTAACGCGTTACGTAATAAAGAAGAGGGCAATCCCGTTTCTGCAGCCGAGCAGACGGCTAGCGCTCGTCAGTCAAAGGGAGATGGAAGGGGTAAAGGTAACTTGTCCCCCGTCTCTTGAGTTTGCTGGGTCTCGGGGGCCTCCAGATGGAGCTGTCCCTCTCCAGGCATACAAGTCTGGAGTTGAGAGACTGAATTTGTCTGGGAACAGAAAACTGGAAGGCACAATCATGGGCACGAGAAAGACGGTCCCGAGAGTGTACAAAGTGATAAAAGGTGGGGGGACCTGACAGAGAACTCCCTACAAATGAAGGAGAGTAAAGAGCGAATGGAGGAACCAAGAACCATCCGTTTCAAGGGCCAGTCCACGGCCTGATGAGAATCCTGCCCAGACAGGGAAACGGGAATTTTCTGAGGGAACAAGATGGAGGATCACGTGGCAAAGGAGGGCTAAGGACTCCAACGATGGCGTCCCCAGCCTGTCACTCTGCTGAACTGTGGAGCAACTGGGGTCCCGCACCAGGGCACGGTCATGCTTCTGGGGGTGCCCCGGGCCGGGTACAGCAACTGAACGTGCCTGCACGTCCCCCTTCAGGAAGCCAGCACCCCCGCCGGGAGCACCTCGCCTGCACCTTTCCGCGACTCTTCTCCAGAGCGACTCCGTGTCCCCGCCTCAGAGATGACACGATCCGGTTGCCACCCGCGGAGACGAGCCCCCGTCCCCTTTACTAGCTTCTGCGGAGACCCTATGACCAGGCCGGCTCCTCCGCACGCGCACCCACCCATCAAGGGCCACCGCACCCCGAGTCTGGCAGACACCTACCTTAAACTTGGGGACCGGGAGGGAGAAGTCTCTGTTTTTGGACCTGACGTGGCAGCGGGGGTCCTGGAGGTCTTCCACGGGTATGTACTTCGAGTCCTAGCAAGAAGCAGGCACAGAAACAGCTGCGGGCGAGCCAGGCCGCTGAGCTCGGGGAGCGCGTCGGCCGCGCGCAGGAGCAGGGTCCCGGCGGCCCCTCGTGAGAAGGCGGGCCGCGGGCAGGAAGCTCAGGCTGCCCCACGAGCTGACCGAGCGCCCCGCGGGGCACGGCCTGGGCACTCACGTTGACGCTGAAGTGGACGCCATCGTAGCGGTACACCTTCTGAGAAGGCCTGCGCAAGGCAGGGTCCAAGGCAGGATCCACGATGAGCTTGTAGTTCCGCCACTGGAAGCTCGGGGCCTTCTGCCCATCTCCCCCGCCTTCCTGATCCATCGCTGCTCATCTACCCTGTTCGCAAAGAGGGGCAGGCGCGGGGCTGGGGCTGCGGCCCGACTCCCCGCCGCCCTCCCCGACTCGCCGGGACTCGGGGTCGTCCCCTCGCCGCAGTGTCCACACCCGCCACGACCCGCGGCTCCCCGGACGCCCCCCGCGCCCGCTCTCACCACGGCACCCCATCCTCTCCCCACCTCCCAACTCTCCCCGCAGGCCCCCAGGCCCGCCGCGCGCCCCCTTCCCTTCCCGCTCGGCCCGCCGCGCGCCCCACTTGGCCTCAGAGCCAGACCCCTCCCCCGCCCCCTGGCAGGCCCCGCCCCCTCCCGCCTCCTCACCGGCCAGCGGCCCGGGCCGAGCCCGGCTCTCGCTCCCACACACCCGCTCGCGTCCCCGCGCCCCGATCCCCTGGCCAAGAGGTGGCACCTCTTCGGGGCGTTGGAAACACCGCGAGACCGAGCCCGAGACCCGGCTTCGGCCCCGAATCCGGGCGGGGGGGGTGGGGGGAACGCGCGCCGCTGCCCTCTCCTCCCGCCCCGGCGCGATCGGCCCCCCCATGCCCGCGCACGCGCGGCGAGGCCTCACTCACCCGCTCGTGGCGAGCGGCTCCCCCTCCCCCCACCCCGCGCGGCACCTCAGCGGCGCGAGGCGGCGGCGGCGGCGGCGGCGGCGGCAGCGCGAGACCCGGCCCCGCAGCGGTGGCGGCGGCGGCGCCCCCCCACCACCACCTCCCCGGCGCGCGCACCAAACACCACCGCCACCTGCGTGAGGCCCAGCGAGCACAACGTCTACATTCGCACTTTCGCCATGGGTGCCGCCAGGAGATCCACGGGGCCGAGGAAAGCGGCTTCGCCTCGGCCGGCGCCCTTTAAGGCTCGAAAGGTGCGGCCCAGGGAACCTGGAGATTGGCCGCATTCCCCGGAGAGTGGGCTTCACCACGACTATCCAGCTGCTTTGGCCGGGGGTCCTTGACGAATCGGCGGCGACGGAAGCGGCGACTAATCCCTGAGGAAAGGGGGGCGGGGCGGAGGGGAGGAGGCCAGCCAGAGCTGGGGAGATTTGAGTGGTGCGTTGAACAGGCGCAGATTCGTCAGGCGGGCGGGGCGAATCGGTGGACGGGATGCGCGCTCCTTCGCTCCTCTTTCCTGCCTCTTCCTCGCGCGGCCAAAGACCTAGAAGGCTGCAGATTCGCCACAGGTTCTGGCCTCGCTGTCGCCTCCCTTCACCCGTCTTGGCGGAGTCAAGAAACGAACGCCCGGTTAGCCAAGCCCTGTTGGCAGAGTCGGCCACTTTATCGGGATCTGTCTTAGTAGCACAGCTTAGGGGAGACCCAGTTCCGGCCCCGGGTAAATGGCTACGGCCCAACGCTGCGCTCGGAGTACGATGAGAATTTCCGGCGGAGCATAGGGAGGCCCAAGTAATTCCGAGGAAGAGCCGACCTAGCGAATCTGCGGACCCTCCTGTGGGCGGGGCCGAGGCGCCGCGCGCAGAGGGCGTGGCCAGGGCGTGCCCAGCCCGGCGTCGCGGGGGCGCTTCCGGTCGGACCCTCCGAAGGCGGGCGGGCGGGGAGGGGGCCGCGGAGGCGGAAAAACAGCCGCCCGCGGTGACTCAGGCCGTTGGCCTGGCGTCGCGCGGAACACGGGGAAGGTTCTCCGGTCGCTACCGCCCGGGCCGCTCGCTGTTGGAGGCCCGCACGGCGGCCTGGGAGACCGAGGCCGGCAGGAAGTGCCTTTTGCCTGCCCTCGACCCTGCGTCCGCGGGAAGTCGAGGCCGCCTCCGTGCGCGGACAGGACTTGGGGGGCCTGGAAGCCCTAGAGCGCGTCGAGTCCGGCCGGCTGGTCGGCCCTCCGGGCGACGGTCCCCTTGCCCCAGTTTTCAGGTCGGGGTGCGGGCAGGCCCTGAGCTACGCGGCCCCGGCGCTCGAAGGCAGCACCGGCCCGGGCGCTGGGGTCACCGGGCCGCGCGTCCCGTTCCTGGCCTGGGACGCAGGACGCTGTGGTTTCCGAGGGACGGCCCTGCCCGGGGCCCTCGGCTCGCGCTCTCCCGTGTTTCCAGCACGCTAGTCCGTCACCGTGTGACCCCGGGCCGCCGCCGCCGCTCTCGGGACTCCTGCTCGGCGGGGCTTACTCCCTGCCCCGGGGGGCCCGTGCGGGCCAGGCCTGGTTCACGCAAACTCCCGATTCCGAGGGAAAGAGAAAGGACGGGCCTGACCGAGCCTCACGCGGAGAACAGGCCAGAGGACTCGAACCCCGAAGAGCTTGAGGGGACTCGGGTGCAGAGAACCGACAGAAACGCAGGAGGGCGGATTCCGCGGCCTCCGTCCCCGGCTTTGGCTTGGGTCCGGCGGGAGCGGCCGCGGCCGCGGTACAGGGAGTCCACGTCTCGGCTTGGGGCGAACCCTCCGTCTCCTCAAGCCTGTTAACCGATTTCTGAGACGCGAATGGCAGAGACTTGTCTCCCGAAGGTCACCTCGCTCTCAGTACGTGGGAGCCGCTCGGAAGGTCACACCGGGAGCGGCTTATCTGAACCCACCGTGGACAGCGGGAGACTCGGCTCGGGAGCAAGACTGCAAACCTCGCGTTGGAGTAACTCGGCCTCCCGGGGAGGAGCGTCCGGAGGGGTCGCGCCCGGAGCCCCTCCGCCCCCAGGGACCCTGCTGCCACCTGCTCCCAGGAGTAAGTCACCGGGGGCACCTGCGCCAACGAGTGGGTTACGATCCCACAGTCCTGGGATGGAGCCCCCAGTCAGGTGCCCTGCTCAGTGGGGACTCCGCTTCTGTCTTTCTGCTCGCGCTTTCTCAGATGAATAAAATATTTTTAAAAAGAGTCACCTGATCCCAAGGAGGCGTCCCCTTCACCCCATTCAAAGCACAGAGACATCCGTGAAACACATTTTATTATACAAAACAAGGTGCATCAAAACCGCAGTGTCGGAATAGCTCTGTATTCCAAGGGCTAGTGACTGGACCTTCTCCCCAAAAACCTTCTCACCCCACAACCCTTGCTCAGGAGTCAGGTGGTCACAGAGGCCCTCAGTCTCCAAACATCGGCGGCCCTAGCCTAGGAGAGTAGGAACCAGACACAGAAGCTTAAGTGTGGGTCTAGGGCAGTGGAGCAGGCACTTGAACCTCCAAAACTAGGAAGGCTCCTCCTAGGAAATGCTGGACCGATGTATGTGGTAGAGCCCCCCAAATCCTCGTCTGCGGCACGTGAGCAAGCACGGGAACCCATCAAGACCCGGCGGTGGGGAAAAGCCTCCCCCACATGCCTACGGTAGATTCTACAAAAGTAAAGCAAGGGTTGACCACATTCTGAGGCAGCTGGGTGGGTGTGCAACCTTCTGGCCTCCACATCCTGGATGGGGGTAAGTGGCTAAGGGTCAGCACCAAAGGTCTGACCAGGGTCTCCGGCCTCCCCTCTACCTACCAGGATCCTTGGACTGACGACCTTCAACTTCCTCCCTCGCTCCTCCCAGCCCAGATGTAGCCAGACTGGGATCAACCAATAGGGAGAATCCCCGGGAACGTGGAAGCTGCCCCAAGGACCCTGAAGGCAGGAATCTGGTCTCTACCTGAGAGTGGCCACAAGAAGTGGCTCCAGGCAGGGGCAGGGAATGGGGCCCGTGGACCTGGGTCCCCTTGCGGACCAGAGGGAGGCAGTGTTGGCCCCGGTGGCGCCCAGCGGCCTCACACAGCCTGCAGCTCCCCCTGCAGACGACTCAGCTCCTCTAGCTCCTGCTTGTGGCGGTCGGTCTTGTGTGCCACCAGGGAGCGGTAGAAATGCAGGGCAAAGGCTACGAACACAAGCCCCACCGGTACCATGATTGCCGTGGAGGCCATGGCCGCTTGCCAGCCTGGTCCGTGGGCCCCTCCACCAACGCATGCTTGCCGGGGTGGGCAGGCCTCAGACGGCTCAGACTGCGACGGAGCTACGGAAGCAGACGAGGGCTTAGAAGCTGGACTAAGGGAGGTAGTCCGTGGTAACAGAGTCCCAGGCACCTGGGAGGCAGGTACCACGGAGGCCGGTGTGCCCAAGGGCGTCCCAATGGGCACAAACTTGACCCAGCCCACCAGGACAACTTCAGCGAGGAAGAGGAAGGTGCCCAAGGCAGTGGAGAAGCCCCAGGCCAGCTCCACGTAGCGGTGCAGTCGCTGGTGTGGCGACTGGTGGACAGAGTTGAGGTTGTGGATGTTGCTGACGGCTTCTATGTGGGGCAGCAGACACGTGGAGACCATGAGTGCGAAGAGGTGCACAGCGACGAGCACGGTGGTGCAGGCACTAAAGGCCACCAGCAGGCCTGGCGGGTACTCGTGGTCGCTCTCCAGCTGTACCTCCACCATGGCCACCTGTGGGGACAGAGGAGACGGACTGAGGGTTGGCTGGCCTGCTGCTACATCACCGGTGTATCCCTAGGGCCTAGAACGGTGGTAAGGCTTCCTGTCGTTCTGGCTTTGGTCTCTGCACCTGGCTATCGAGAGGGCTGACACTTCGGCTGAAAATCTTTCCTTCTTAATGGGGGTTAAAAAATCAGATTCTGAGGGCTCCTGGATGGCTGGGCCAGTTAAGGGTCTGCCTTCGGCTCAGGTCATGATCCTGGGATCGAGCCCCACATCGGGCTCCCTGCTCAGTGGGGGTCTGCTTCTCCCTCTCCCTCTCTAATAAAATCTTAAAAAAAAAAAAAAAAAAAAAAGAAGCAGATTCCAGAGCTGGGCTTCCTGGGTTCACTCAGCTCTACAAGCCGTGGAATCTTGAGCAAGTGATTTCGCTCTATGCCTCTATCTCCTCGTTTGGAAAGTGGGGACTGATCATGGCACCTTACTTGCCTTATAGGGTTCTTGTGAAAATTAAACGAGATAATGTACACCAAGCACTAAGCACAGTATAAGGCACACAGTAAGCACTAGGTGTTTGTTACTTATTAGTAGGGTTATTAACTGTTATTAATACTGGTGTTATTAGTGGCCTAAACACTGCTAAGAGCTTCTGGGGGCAGGACTGGCCCCAGTCCCGTCAGCCAGTCCTGCTAGGGGAGAGCAAGGCTCTTAAGAACACTGAATGAAGTCCAAGGGCAGAGTTTGCTAAGTGGTGTACCATGAACCCAAGCCAACTTTACACACATGTTTTGCTTGGCTCATAGTGTGTTTTTTTAGAAACTAGTCTGTACTTTTAAAACTCAAGAGATTTCCTATAAATATCCTTATTTCCAGTTCCTCTTGAAAATTTGGAAGATCTGGTTACACCAGACCCACATTCCTCCATTTCAGCTACAGCTAGGTTGGGCTCATGAACACTCCCTTGGACAGGTCATGGGGTCTCCTGATAGCCACAGTCCTCAATCAGCCAACTTGGCGTCCACAGTACCTGCCTGTCCTTGGCAAACATTTGCTTTGATGATTCTAGGGTTGTATAAATTCGGATTCCAGAGCCAGACTACCTAAGTTCAAATTCTGCCACGTCCTTGCTGTGGGACCCTGGGCAGGTGTCTTAACATCTCTGATCCTGTTTTCTCAACTGTCAAACAGCCATAGCAGCGGTACCTACTTCACAGAATAATAAATGTGAAACACAGAGAAGCTGGTACTGCATGACAGGGCAGTGCAATTTGTATCGTGTTTTTCTAACCCAAGCTCCCTAGATCCCAGAATCTGGATCTCTCCCCAGGCCTGGTTCTTGCAGGATCCATTCGATTGCTCTTGGGCTGGGGGAAGGAAGAAGGTACACAGCCTGGAGGGTGGTGGCAGGGAGACAAGGCTAAGTATTTTGGGAAATTGGGCCATGGCGAGTGTTCGCAGTTTTCCACAGACGGAGATCTGGGCCAGGCCTAGGCCTGGTTTCTGCCAGAGTCTGACCCAGCCTTGCTCTTGCCCAGCAGGACTGGGGCCATTCCTGCCCTCAGAACCTACTCATCTGGCCTTTAGAAGGACCTGGCATTTAAGCTGTCGCCCCAGCAACCTGCAAGTCCAGCAGCAGGCTTGGGAACAGGCTGGACCGTGGGACGGATGGGGGTTGGGGACCTCCCTCAGCTGGGTCCATGAAGTCACTTCCTTCTCTCTGCGGTCAGTACAGGTGAAAGGGAGCCACTTCCTCGTCCCTAGCTGACCCCGTGTCAGGGAAAGTGGGCTGGCCCATACAGAAAACCAGAGACCTTGGATGACCCCTAGGGATAGACTTTTCCTCTCATCGTTCAAATACAAAGGCTTTGGTCGAGAGCAGGGCAGAGACTAGCGCAGATCACCGAGCGCTGTGACCCCTCTATCCGTCCCCATCTCCACCTACGCCTACGAGGATCCCCTCCAGCTTGCTTTCTCCTTCCCATCACGATGGTGGGGAAAGTCCGCACTAACAACAGTTCAGGGATGCAGGGTCGTTCAGGTTCGTTCTGCAACCTTCATCTGCTGAGCACCCTTGGCAGAGGCACGGCCCGTTCGGGGCCTGGGTTTCTGTGCCTGCGCAGCCAACAGGCAGTCTGAGCCATCTCCGATGTGTGTCCCGCTCTGACACGCGGGGATCTAGAGCTTCCCAAGAGTCAGCTCGGCCCCGGGCAGCTATTTGCAGGCTACAGAGGGCGCACCCTCTATGGTCCCCCAGATTCCCACTGGCCCTCGAGGATTTGGATGCCTGTCCAGGGCCACACAGCTGGCCACAAGCCCAAAGGACGCAGGATTTGTGTCTGCCGACTCCTCCTGACCCCAGGACTCCTCCGGCCCCACTTCCTGCGAGGCCACCGCGGGGACCGGGGACCGTTAGCTGGTGTCACCGTCCCACACGAGCCGTTGATCAGATCGGGAATCATGCATCCGCTTCCCCATCACCTCCTCTCCCCAGCAGCTTCCTCAAGGGCCATCCCCTCTGCTCAAAGCGGTCCTGGGTTCCACCAAGAACTCTCTGTGGCTGCTGGGGACTGGCCACCCCCTGGGGCGCTGCCGCGGCCCGTTTATTTTCTTGGACTCCCCCAGTTCCGGTCCGACCACCCCCAGGCAGCTCTGATTTGCCCTGGGCGCTCTGGCGGGAACCTGGTAGTCGCTTCTGCCTGGACCCGCGCTCCTGGACCTCTCTGCCCGCGCTTGCCCGGACACTCCCCTTCGTGGTCCGTCTCCCCTCCGGACCCCTCGGGGCTGCCTACGTCCAGGGGCCACTTCACGCCAAGGGTTCACACTCGCGCGCACGCAGGGAGCCGCGAAGTCCCTTGGGACCGTGTCGGTCCTGCTTTACCTCTTCAAAGCCCCTTCCGTCCACCCCATCTCCCTCGGGCACCCGTTCGCTTCGCCCCACGGGCCTCAGCCCCAGCCCGGGAGCCCCTGCCTCCCCTCACCATGGCGAAGCCCGAGAGCAGGGCGGACGTGCGGCTGGAGGCTTTGAGCTTGGCCCGGCTGAGGTAGAGGCGGCGCCAGCTGAGCGCCCGCAGCGAGTGCTGACTGGCCCCCATGAGGTCCAGGTAGCCGCGGTGCACGAACTCTCGGTACGTGGCCGAGCCCGCGGGGCTCTCGGCCTCCGGGTTCAGCGGGGCCTGCTCGCCCGCGTCCCCCTCGCCGCCCTTCATCCTGGGGGCCGCAGCGCTGGGCGGGCCGGGTGGTCACGGGGGCGCCGAGTCGCCCCGGGGGCCCCCCGAGGGGCGGCCCAGGCCGGCGGAAGGCCCCATCCCCCGGCGGGGCGAGCAGGGACGCCGGCGGCCGGCGCCCGGGAAGAGGCGCCCGGGCCGAGCAGGAAGCGCAGGCGTCCGCGGGCAGCGCCGGGGCCGGAGCCGGAGAGCAGCGGCCGAAACCGGAACCGGGGCGGGGGCGGAGCCGGCGCAGCCACGTGACGGGGCGGAGCTAGGGGGCGGGGAGACCGCCGGCAGAGATCCCCAGGGACCTCGCGACCCCGGCCGCTTCGCCCCACCCAGGCGCCCGACCTCGAACGTAGGGCCAGGAGTTCCGGGGCCCGGGCCAGGTCGGCACCGTCGGACACCCCCCAGATGCCCAGACGTCCACACCCCTCCCGTTAACGGCGAGCCGGGAAGAGGGGAACCCATCCGCCGGCAGGGATCGCAGGGAGTCCGGCATCCTCAGCTCCGAGAAGCTAGGAGGTCCTAAGGACCCCCAGATGCACCCAAACAGCCCCCTTCCCCAGGAGGCCCCAGGGATGAGCACTGCGGTCGTCCCAGCGCTCCCCCACCGCAGCGCCGGAGAGACACACACGAACGCGGCGGCCCTGGCTGGAAGATTTTGAGTTTTATAGCAAACCGTATGGTACAGACCTGGGGCCCAGGGGCCCAGCCCGGCTGGGACCCCCCCCACTTGCCCCCGCCGGGCTGCCTCCACCCCTGCCCCAAGCGGCCCCATCCTCAAGCCTTTCGCGATACCTAGAACCCCCTCCCCTCCGGCCTTTGGTCCGCCCAGTCCCTCCCCCCACCCTCGCACCTCCCTGTTACCTGAGGTATGTGGATAGATTCCCCCCTCCCCTACGTGGTACATCCCGGCTCCCCGGGGAGGGCTGGGCGGAGGGGCGGGACCTGGCCCAACTCCTCCCCCTGGCTCCCCAAGCCCCGCCCCCGCCCCAGGAGGGGTGGGGGAGGGCCAAGAGTCTGTTACTAAATTCCCATGGCAACTAAGAGGGGCCATTTCCAGCCTTAGCACTGGCTTCGGGAGGTGTCCATTGGCTGCTATTTCCATGGCAACCAGGAGTGGCAGTTCCCTGGGCAAATGGGATACAAGTTTCCATGACGATGAAAGAGTGGGAAGAGCCACGCTGGAGGAGTCCCGTCTTCCCCCATCATCGGGCTGGCACCCCACCCCCACCCCCACCCCAGGTCAGGAGGGGTGGAGCTGCTCCATACAGTAAAGCAAGAGAGAGCCTGGGGGGTGGCGCAGTCCAAGCTGGGTGCCCACCGGTCCAGTCTCAGTCCAAGCCGATCAGTCCCCTCACTCCGGCTCCCCCAGGTCCGAGGTTCCCCCGGTTCAAGTAACACTTCAGTACAGATGAATGTTCAAGTATTGTGCGGGGAGGCGGGTAGGGGGCTGGGGTACCCCTCACCACTCCCCTAGGCCGCGCTGAACAGCGGGTAGGCCCGCGGCCCCCACTCCTCGCAATAGCTGCCATTGTCAGTGACGTTCAAGGAGTCAGGGTTGGGGGGGAAAGAACTGAAATCTGGGGAGGGAGTAAGGAGAGGGGTGTGACCCCGAGGGGGTCCTACTGCCCCCACGCCTGCTCTTTGCCCCCACCCCTCACTCAGCCCTGCCTTTCCCCTGGTTCCCCGAGTCCCCCCATCTCTGACACGTGGATCCCCAATTGCTCCTCTGGTTTCCCTTTTTGGCCCCACCCCCACCCCCCAACTCCAAGTATCTGGTCTTTGTTCCCTGAACCCTTGGCGATCTGCTTTCTGCCCCCCCCTCCCCCAGCCCTGCTCCACCTCCCCCAGCCCCCCGGCTCCCAGGATCCTGTGTGCAGATACCCTTGCCCCATTTCCCTCCCTCAAACTTGCACCTTACCCCCCTCCCACCATCCCTTTGGCTCAGCACCCCCGTACCTCTGACCCACTCCCCCCAGGGGATGGACAATGAAGCAGGCGGAAGGGAGAGTGGACGGGAAGGAGAGACCCCCAGAGATATCAGTGCAGGGGGTAGGGAGGGGGAGGGAGGCTGGCTCAAGTCCCTGGGCAGGAATCCCAAGTCATGGGGTGGGTAACCTGGCCTCCTGGCAGGGATAAAACGAAGGCCCGAGGTCCAGGCTCCTGATGAGTCCTGGGGGAGGGTGGGGGGCACCCCACTAGCTGTCCTTGAGAAGCAGCTTCTCCTCTGGGCAGCGGAAGGGGCCAGGGGGCCCAGCGGCTGCCAGCCGGGCACAAGCTTCAGGGGAGAGCTGGCGGCAGGAGCGCAGGTCTAGGCGGCGCAGGCGCGGGCAGCGGCGGAACAGCGGGAGGCAGTGGTCCGTGAGGCGGTGGCAACCTGGGGAGGGGGAGGCAGTGGGAGCGGAGACCACGAAGGTTAGTCGGGGGTGGGCACTGGCCGCGGGGACCAGCACACCAGCGGGACGAACACACAGGATGCTTACCGGCAAGATTGAGGTGCACCAAGGTCTCGCGGAGCGGGGAAGTGGGGGCTGTGAGGAGGTGGACGCTGGGGTCCCCGACGTGGGCGCAGTGGCTCAGGTCCAGGGCGCTCAGCTGGGGCGCATGGCGCAGCAGGAGCCGCAGGGAGGCATCTGTCAGCTCCAGGCCGGCCAGGCGCAGCTCTGCTACCCCCTGCAGCCGCCCACGGCTCTCCGTTTGCCCTGGGCAGGCAGGAAGAGGTCAGCACCGCCGGCTACTCCTGTGCCCACCCCCAGGCATGCAGACCAGCTGTGTCGGCACTGCTATGCCTCACCAGCCCCTAAACCTGCTTCCACTACAGCGGAGCCTCCACCCGCATTCTCTACACGGCTTACTCTTCTCCCAAACACCTGCACAACCTGACCTCGTTTCTTCTGTCCACTGCTCACGTCGCCTCCTCAGCGAGGCCCTCCATGATCACTCCATTTGATCTGGTGACATCCCACCTGCTCCTACCCCTTCCCTGCCATTCCTGTTTCCCCTTTTCTTACCATAGGACCTTTTTTTTCCCCCCTCTCCTCCCACTAGAATAAGTTCCACAAGAGCAGGAATTTTTGTCTTGTTCTTGCTCTACCCCTAGCGAGTGGGACGTCGGTGCCCCGTACTACTCCCTCGTCTGACAAATGCCGTCTCTGAGAGAACTGCCGCCCCAGGGTCCCCGGCTAGCTCCCTCTCCTTCCACTGGTGGCACCACCAGCCGGGTCCCATTCTCTCCACCCCCAGACACCCCTCGGGGACAACAGCACTCTTGCCGGGACTCCTGCCCCAGGCTCCCCACCCAGTCAAGTGTCTCCTCTCCTTCCTAGCATTCAAAGAGAGCGTGCTCAAAAACAAACGGGACATGGGCCATCTGGTGGCTCAGTCGGTTAAGCATCTGCCTTTGGCTCTGGTCGTGATCCCAGGGTCCTGGGATCGAGTCCTGCGTCCGGCTCCCGGCTCAGCAGGGAGCCTGCTTCCCCCTCTCCGCCCCACCGTGCTCTCTCTTCTCTCTCAAATAAATAAAATCTTAAAAAAAAAAAAAAAAAGTGGGGCACCATCGCTCCTCTACTAGAAACTCTTGAGCGCCCCATTTTGGTTAGAACATTCCAGTTCCTGTAAGGGCTCATCCCTGTCTCTGTTCCCAACTCCCTGCCCACACTCCCAAACACCTGGGCCAAATTCCACAGGTGGCCCTGCTCTGCGACTCTGTCCACGGACACCGGTGTTCAATCCTATGCGGGGCTGGTGTCCTTGGCTTTTAGCTCTGAGGTTAGTGACCGCTTCGTCCCACGTCGGGGAAGAACGCACATCCCTCATTTGTACACCCGAACCATGTGGCATGCAGCCTGCTTTTCTTTTAGTGTATCTACCCCATTCCGCATTTGGGGTTTTGGGAAGAGCAGGGCGGGGCAGAGGGAGAGACAGAATCTTAAGCAGGATCCACTAAGCGGGGAGCCCAAATGGGTGGCTCCACCTCTTGCCCCTGAGATCACGACCTGAGCCGAAATCAGGAGTCAGACGCTTAACCAACGGAGCCACACAGGTGCCCCTATTTTTGTTTGTTTGTTTGTTTTGTTTTTTAAACTAAGTGCCTAAGGTACACCAGCCACCATGAATTAAGCACTCAGTGTGGGCTGGGCACCAGCCAAGGGGGCCAAGTGGCGGCCTGTTCCTAGGCCAGGGGCTCTTGTGCGCCCCCTGGAGGACTGCCTACAACGGTTGCTGGACCTACCCAGAGGTTAGGGAACCTAAGGGAGGCCTCAGAGTTTCTTTTTCTGCAAAGTTCTGCAGTAATGGAGATACTGCTCGTCTGGACCCTGCTCGAAGAACCACAGCTGCGCGATTATCACTCCTGCTTACAGATGAGAACTTTGCGGCTCAAATCATTAAAACAATCTGTCCGAGGCCGCAGGACTGAACGGAGGACGCCAGACCAAACACCATGGCAGTATCTGCCCCTCAGGCACCAGCCCTGGCCATAGATACACCGGATCAGATATCACCAACTCATGAAACTAGTCTACACAAACGTGTTACGGAATCTGCAGAGCGCTGACATTTTTCTTATGTTAATACCGAATGCTACAAAAAGGACACTTCCATAAAGGAATTTGGCTAGACCTTTTCTTTGAAAAATCCTAAGATCTGGCACCAGTGGGCTAGCTGGGCACCTGGAGAGGGCTAGCTGGACACTGGGTCGCAAGATGTTACTCCCTCCAGTCATTCACCGAGCCCATGCCTTCTGTCACCTGCCAGGCCATCTCCGTGGGCACCTGACTTGGCAAACTGAATTCCACCTCGTTTTTTCTTTTGAGGAGCTGAGAGCCTGGGAAGGATACATCTACAGATGCCCTTGATCTTGGGGCACAGTTAAAAGCCACTGGAGGGCGCAGAGGACAGGCAGGTCACTTCTGGCTTCCGCATCCGCAAGGGTTTCACGGAGATGACAGCATTTAAGCTTTCAAGGATCTGAACGTGAGAGGTGGGACGAGAGCAGGCCAGGCAGAGCACAGCAGGCACAAAACCAAGGAAACAGCAGAACTGTACGTTTTGCTGGAGGAATGCTGCACAGAGCCAGGGTGCCAAGAAAGACGGCTGTGGAGTCCCAACACTAGAGGAGGTCCCAAGGGCCTGGGAGGCTCATCTCTGCAAGCTCCTGGGGTAGTTCAGGCAGGAAGAACTGGGGTCAGTGTGCCTGCCAACCGGCACTTTCTCCCCTCAGGGAAGCCACGGTTCCCAGTGCTCACCCTCATCCCCACCCGAACCTTCCTGGCCCAGGCCGATTCCGGTGAGAGCGGCAACGGGGGAGTTCTCTGGTCTAGCTCTGCCTGTGTGACTCGCAGCAGTCAGTCAACCCCTCTGAGCCTCTGGTGCCTTGTCCAGAAGAATCCTAGATGCTTCCCTACCTCCTTCCAAGGCTGCTGTGGGGGGGGGGGGGGGGGGGCGGGGTGGGAAGAAGGGACCGAAAAATAAGCTCTGAAAGCAAGGCTCTAGAGTGAGTACAGTCCTTGCCCTCCCAGAGCTTAGAACTCGGGGAGAAGAAATGGGTTTTCATCAAATCACTTCACCACCACACAGTCACAGCTGGGGGGGTGGGTGGGGAGCCGCTCCCAAAGCGCTAAAGGAACCCTGATCTCGGGGGGGGGGGGGTCATGGAGGGCTTCTAGGAGGAAGTGGCATTTATGCTGAGGCCTGAAGAATGATTAGGTGTTAATTAGACAAAGGGGGATACAGCGTTCTGGACAAAGAGGACTAAGCAAAGGCCTGAGGGCCGGAGAGAATCTTGGCAAGGAGGCTGAAGAGGCTGAAACGTGGGGATGGCATGGGTCAGTGGAAGCCAGACCATCCGGGCCTCGGTGACAATGTAGGAGCGTTTATCCAAAGAGCACTGGGGGATTATGAGGAAGAGTTTAGAGCACAGAGGTGACATGGACAGGTGTGCCTTCTGACGGTTCCCCCGGCATCAGTGTGGAGGCCAGACTATGGGGGCCAGAGAAGCTGTTGTGAGCATCCCATCTCCTGGTTAGACGGGAAGGCCCAGGCCTCAGTGCTCCTAACCCACACCCCCGTTGGGACCTGCCTCTGCTGCCGGCGTTTCCCTCTCCCAGGACAGGCCTCCTCCCCTACCGAAGTGCTTATTTCTGCCTCACTCCCGGGACAACCCTGTCCCTTTCAGGATCAGTTCGAACAGCCTGGCCTCAAGGAGGGATCCTCTCACTGCTCCCCACACCCAACCACAGCCTCGGTCGGATCACCCTGTGACCTCCTAGTTCCGATTCTCTCTCTCCTGCGTCACTGGGGTTCTATCAGGGTAGGGACTGGGGCTGTTTGAGGTCTCCAAGGCCTGACACGGGGCTTAGGCCGGAGTATATGTTCAACAGTAAAAGCCGTCTTTACCTGACAGGGCACCTGGGCTGGACCCGGGGTGAAGAGGTAGCTGGCCTGACTTGGGAGATGGTACCACCAGCCCCATGCAACCTTCCAAGTCAGCCGTCTCCCTGCTTCTGCTCCCCTCCCTCAGGAAAACCCTTGTCCTTTTACTGTAGGGCAAGAGGGCACAGAGGCCAATTCTATGGCTCACTTGTATGTGTACTGATCCACGCGTGAATTTTAGAAGAATGCTATATTAGCTGCCATCTTTTAAAACCAAGGATATTTCACAGGAAAATCCAGTGTCTGGCTCCTCCTGACGAGTGGAAGGGACTGGCCACCCTGGGCCTGCGTGCTCTCATGGCCACTGCCGCTGCTCCCTTTGGAGGAGGCTCCCCAGTAGCGCCACCACACCCAGTGACTTCGCTCCTATGTGCCACCGGCCATGCCCCTGGCTTCTTCCAGAATTCTTCTGTCGCCCTCCTGTCCTCTACCAAGTTCCGGCACGTACCCCTCCCCCCTCTGGAGGGCAGGGCCTACCTCCCCTTCACCCTGCTCCCCACAGTTCCTACCGCAGGGCCCAATGCACAGCAGCTAAGCAAAGGAATGAGCGGCAGCCACGCAAGGCCTCCTCACCAAACTCGTGTGTCCTGCCCTTTCTTCGGATCTCTTAACATCCGGCACGAGTCGGAAGAGACCCTGGAAGCCTCATACCGCCCCCCCCCGGCCAACCCGTCCTACCAATGAGCCAGCGGACGCCACACCTGGTTTGGTGTCCGGAGGAGGCAGGAGCAACTCGCGGAGCTGGGAGTCTTTCACATCCTCAACCCAGCGGAGATCCAGGAGCCGCAGGGCCGGCAGCGGGGCTGAGCCCAGGGCAGAGACAGAGAGCCAGGAGCAGCCGGAGAGCACCAGCTCCTGCAGGCCTGGACGGGGAGGCCGGGAGTCGGCACTGCATCCCAGGACCGACTCCCTCTTCACCCTGCCCTACCTTGCCATGCCCCCCTACCTTGCAGACGGTTCAGAAGCCACATGAGCTGCTTCTTGGAGACACCTGTCCAGCTGAGGTCCAGGGCTCGGGGCTGGCGACGAACCACACCACTGAGCATGGGTGGAGTCAGGGACTTTCGCCGGCTCAGATCCATTCGAGGCCACAGACGCTTGTCATAGCACCTATCGGCCACAGGAGGGAGACAGAGCCCTCAGCTCTTAGGGAGCCCGTGACACACCCTGGTTCAGGGCTTCCCCCGCCACGGCTCTGTCCTGGCCCACAGCGACAGCAGGGGTGGCAGGAAGTACCCGGGCTCAGGCCCAGAGCACCAGGTCTGGGGCTCAGTTTCATCACTATGCGAATGCGACACCCCAGGCAGGTCCACTCCGCTCCCTGAGCCTCTGATGCTCCACTTGTAAAATGAAGGCAACGACCAGACGCAGCCGGCCCCACAGGGGCCCCACAGGGCTACCGCGAGAGCAAATGAGGTCACGGCAGTCTGTGGCCCTTACAGCTTCTAAAGCAGCCAGAACACCAACAGCCCACACGCTGTATCTGATGTAACACCAGAGGGATCCCTCAGCAGCCTCCACCACCCCCACCTTGGCCTTCTGGAGTTCTCCCTGGCTAAGTTATGGGGACTCGTGGGAACTTCGCATCTCCTCTACTCATCTCTGCCTTTGAGCCGCATCTGCCCCATCCTGATGGCCAGCTGCCCAAGGCTCAGCTTACAGCCCCCTTACCCCGTCTCGGGTTACTGTATCCCTCCAACTAGAATGTAGGCCCTCCAGGGCTGGACGGCGTTTCCCCTTTGGTAGCGCCGGGACCCAGCCCCATGCCAGGGGTCATCTGTTGCACCAGCGAATGGTGCGAAGCTGGTGGAAGTCCCTGAAGCGTCCACGGAGCGCTCCCCCACAGCCCACGTCACCTACGGCTTCTCATTTACCCGCTCGGTGCTTACGGAAGGCGCGGTGGCGCCCAGGAATCCAAGTTCCAAAGACGACCGAGGCCTTCACAAAGTGAAAGAGCTTCCCTGATCCCTCACGGCCCCGAGGGGCCCAACATGCAGTGAACCAGAGCAGGGTTTCCCAAACTTATTTTTACCAAGGATCCCTTCCCCAGCTCTCCCAAGGTCATCTGTGAACGCTCCGTGGCACACTAAGGTTCCTTGAGACTCGGTCTGAACTCCCCTTCCAGTTCTCAAAAGCACGTCAGGAAATTCCCACTGGGCCGGACGGGCTGTGTCAGAAGCAGCAGGGGTGGGGAAGGCCCGGGAAGCTGTGTCTTCCTGCCCTTCACCCCCGCCCCATTCTGAGGGCTCTCCCCTCCAGAGGCCCTGGGCCGCAGCAGGGGTGCCCACTCCTGGCCCGCGGTCAGCTGCTCTCCCGTTCTCTCAGAACATGAATTTATCTTTCAGTCGATCCCTCCTTGCACTTAAAATCAGTATTTCTTCACATAAAAATGTTAACCTTAGAAACCTGTACAGTGAAAACTAACCGGGTCTCTCAAATCCTGGGCAGGTGCTGCTGTGGCTTTAGGCTACCGTCTGAAGACTATTTTTGTTAAACAGGGAGGTAAGCACTAGGTGTTATACAGCACCCAGTGGACAGACTTCCGTTTCAGAACTGACAGAAAGATGAAGCAGGGTCGTGCCACTTGAGACTGCCAGGCATTCTCCCGTCTGACATTTTAGGGAATTACTGGGGGGCTTCAAGCCCAACGACTCCACTTCTCCACTTGCAAAGCTCTCGGACTAGAAAACAGAAAAGGAAAACACCCTGCCTACCCGCAACTCAGCTTCTGCCCCTTGTCTCTAGCCACTTGGTGAACTCCTGGCCCCTCCAACCCAGTCTGGAGTCTCAGCTCCACTGCCACGATCACCCCGAAGCCCTTCTGGACCTTCCAGGGCTAGAGAGGGAAACCTTCCCCCCCAGGGGCACACACAGGCCCCCCAGCTCTTCCTAGAACATACTCCACAACAGCCACACGGAACCACCTGCCAGCCGACAGACACACAAGGCTGCCTGGTGCCAACATATATGGGCGCCTGTCGTGCTTCTGACCAAAATGCCAAACTACCCAAGCTTTCAACAGCCAGTCCCAGTGTCTCCTCGCCCAGGAAGTCTCCCATGACCTTTCTTAGCTTGAACTAATTGGTCCCTTTGCCCCTGAATGACCAGGGGGGCAGCCCATGATCACTCAGGGCCCTACGGATCCTAAGTGACCGCCTCCACTGGGCTGTCCGGAAACGGGGGAAACACAGCCCGTCCACGGTAACTGAAGCAGCAAGGGATCTAGTGAGAGTCAGCGAGAGGATGGACAGGGAGCCTCCCAGGGACACAGTGAGGGAGGAAGAGCGTGCATGCTCCCATGGGGAAGAGCCGGCAGCCAGGCCTAGGACACAGAGCGAACTCGGAGCACTCTGAGAAACTCAAGCAGCAGGAACAAAGGGCAAGGAACCTTTGGAGGAAGGTGGGGATGACCACGGGATTAAGATCTAGTGTTGGGGCGCCTAGGGGGCTCAGTGGGTTAAGCCTCTGCCTTCGGCTCAGGTCATGATCTCAGGGTCCTGGGATCAAGCCCCACATCAGGCTCTCTGCTCAGCAGGGAGCCTGCTTCCTCCTCTCTCTCTGCCTGCCTCTCTGCCTACTTGTGATCTCTCTCTGTCAAATAAATAAATGAAATCTTTGGGGAAAAAAAAGATCTAGTGTTTATCAAGGGTTTTCTATGGGCCAGGAACTAGTCTGTGCCTCAAGCAGTTAACCTCACAACAGCCCTAGGAGGTAAATACTGTTACTAAACCTCCTTTTTAGGGTTACAGAAAAGGAGGCCCAGCGAGGCTGAGAAGCTTGTTCCAGGTCCCACAGCTACTAAGCGGTGGCAGAGCCAGGCTTTAACCCCAGCTGCTCTGGACTGAGCCTGAGCCAGGTCTAAGGGAGGAGGCGGGAGGTAGGGGCCGGGGGGAGACTGCAGAAGGGGCCTGGGGCGGGCACGGTGTGGCAAGGCGGGCCGCAATGCCAGGTGGGTCTGTCGTTTAGTGCAGTCGCTGACGTACTGTGTTTAAATGTCCAGCAGGGCTGTGGGAATTCAGCGTGAGGGCAGCAGGGAACCACGGATGGGTCCTTTCTAAGCTGAATGACACAAAGGAGAGGGGCAGGGAGAACTGTTCGGAGGCACCGCCTGTCCTCACTCAGGGGCCTTAGGGCGTGATATCCAAGTTCCCTAACCCAGTTCACTTTTCCCTAGACTCCAGCCACGCCGACTGAGCCAGCCCCCTATTGAGCCCACCTCCCGAACCTGGAGTTCTGATCCTAAACCTCTGTCTTGCACGGGCGCCTTGGGGATGCAGACGCACCCGCCCGGCTGATGTCTGCCAGGAGCTCCCAGCCTTCTGGGCTGCAGCCCAAGCTGGTTCTTTACTCTCGGCTCTCTGTCCTCGCTGGTGCCTCCGCTGTGCTCGCCCCCGCCCACTCCGGGCCCTCCCTCCGAGCCCCCACTGGCCTTGACTTAGGGGTACAGTCCCTTCCTGGCCACCCTGTCTCCCCGTCTTCCAAACTTCCAACCCTCTTTTCTGCGCCTCAACAACTCCACCATGCTTCCTATGCCCACCCCTCCCCTCGCTCTTGGTACAGTCACTTTGCCTCCCAGTCCAAGAGGAGATAGAAGCCACCAGACAGGAAAGCCTGCAACTTCCTGCTCTCCTACCTACGGATTTCTCTCTGCCTCCACCCTCACTAGCTCTTTCCACACACCATCCTGATTTCCTCACTTCCATCCGTCCGTCCATCCGTCCATCCAACCGGTATTGTCTTAGAGCCTCCTGTATGCCAGGCACCATCTTAGAAACTAGGGACACAGCAGAGAACAGATCAAGTCCCTGCCGTGGAGCTGATGTCCTCAAACCCATGTGACATGGCTTTGGTCCCTACTCCCACACAGCACAGCCGAGGACCCCAGGGTCTCGTGCAGCAAACCCAACGGCCACCTCTGGTCCTTGGGCCCCCACGAACTCTCGCCAACTCCCACACTTTCTCATTCACTCTTTCCTCAGTCTCTCTCCTGCAGGACACTTCCACCATCTCCATGTCTCTGGCTGCTCTTTCTCTAACTCACAAACACTGACATTCTGTCTCCTGCCCTCTTTCTGGAAGCTGCTACCTACGGGGGAACTTCCAAACTTGGATCTTTCCAGCATCAGATCTGTACATCCACCTGCTGTCCTGCTAGCTACTGACTAGCCCCCAAGCCTTTTGGACAAAACGTGTCCAATCTGAGCGTTTCCCTTTCGCAGAATCTGCTCGTCCTCTGGTACTGCCAAGCTTGGGGAATGGCACTGCTGCCCACCCAGGCTCGTGGGCCAGACACTCAGCCGAAGAGTCATCAGCCTGGTGCTCTAACAGCCATTTAGTGACTGAGCACAAGCTGCTCTGCTTTTAAAAAGTTCTCAGCCCAAGTCCTCCTCTCTACCCCTCCGTCCCTGTCTCTGTGCCTGCACCTGACAGAGCCTCCTGTACCTGCCTAGCCTACTCTCATCCTTATCAAAACCCACCATTTTGGGGCGCCTGGGTGGCTCAGTGAGTTAAAGCCTCTGCCTTCGGCTCGGGTCGTGGTCCCAGGGTCCTGGGATTGAGCCCCGCATCGGGCTCTCTGCTCTGCAAGGAGCCTGCTTCCTCCTCTCTCTCTGTCTGCCTCTCTGCCTACTTGTGATCTGTCAAATAAATAATACATCTTTAAAAAAAACCAAAACACCATTTTACTGAGGCTTTAGCACCTTCCAAGTACTGTGCTAAGGGCTTTGTAAGACCCACTTTATTTACTCCCCATAGGGCAGGAGTATGAAGCCTAGACTCCAGGTGAAAAAACAGGCCTTGAAAGGTAAAGCCACCCCCCACCCCCCGCTAGACACTCAGGCAGGACAGGAAGCACAGAGGACACCCATGGGTGCCAGACTCCAGGGCCCAAGCTGGAAATCTGTGCCGCCTCAGGTCCACTGCTTCGTCCACTTCCAGTCACAAGTCTCTCCCTGAGGGAGAAACTAAGTCCTCTTCAGTCCTGGATCCCTCCTGCCAAGCACAGAGCAGGCCTTGGAGAGGCCTCGGCAAACCTAGCGCCAGTCACTACACGTGCGGGGTGGCTGTCCCCGGCAGTTGTTCTTAGCTTCTAGGCTGCAGGCAGACTGGCAGCTGCTCCAGGCTAAGTCTGAGGATGTAAAGCCTGTGCTTTCAGTCAGTATTTGCAACTGAGGGAATGATACTGGGTACGGCTAGGGCACTGAGTAGTTTCTACTTCCTGGGGACTGTCCTGGGCTCTCTGCGTACATTAGCTCACGAAGATGTATGAAGTGAATACTTCGCTTTTTCAGGCTTAACAGGTGAAGAAGAAACTGAGGCACAGAGAGGTTAAGACACTCGCCCCCAGCGGCCGTCAGCTTATCAGGGCAAGAGTAAGAGTCAAGCCCAGGCAGTCTGCCTCCAGAGCCGCTGGCACCGGGACTCCGGGTGTCCCTCCTCGCCCTGGGCTGCCATTACAAGGAACACATTAGCCCCCTATTAGTGCCCACCAGGATGCCTCCTCCACAGTAAGGGCCTGGGAAACAGCCTGAACGTACTCATTTAATGAAATACTTCTCCACTGCCCTGGTCCCGTGCTGGGAACACGCAGATAAAACAGACACAGTATCCACCCAGCTCGAGCAAGCGCTGTGAACACGAGTATGGAGAAACGAGCGCGGGCTCGCCAGTGTGTGGAGGGTCCCCGCGTGCTCGGCGAGGGGAAGAGCACACTGCGGTGGTCTCGTGGGCCTGGGGAGGATCTGGTCGGGGCAGGATCGGAGAGAACCCCGGGGCTTGGGAAGATGACAGACATTTCTGAACAAAGAAGGTTCCGGAAGCAGCGGGGCAGATGGGGTGGCGATAGGCAGAGGGGGCGGGGAGCCACTCTGGGGCACGAAGAAGGAACGAAGGGAGGCAGGAGCCTGAAATGTGGCTGCCCCCGAGAGGGCAGGGCCCCCTCAGTTACGTGTAAACGGACCTTCCGGTGAGACTGTCCTCAGCAAAAGGACTGTGCAAAGCAAATCGGGTGACGTACGACAGCACTGAGCACTACACTTGCCCCAGGAACACTCATAAATGACGGTTCTTAGGAGGAAATATTCTGGAGCCATGGGGCGTGGGTTCAAATTCCTGGTCCCACTACCTCCTCTCCACAACCTTGACCTCAGCTTCTGTAAAAGGGAATAATAGTACCTGCCCTCACCGCGTTGTTCTGAGAGTTAAATGAGCTCGAGCGATGCAAAGGAGCTTGCACGCAGCAGTTGGGGAAGCATCAGACTGGAATGCATACGCGACACAAGAGTAGTAGCGAAGTAAGAACAGGACCCAGAGAGGGCATGACCTGCCGCTGCAGGTCCTACAGCAAGTGAGAACCCAGGCCCGTCCAGGCCACTCACCAGCGGCTCCAAGTCCGGCAGACTCGCATGCAAACGCACAGCTCTCGGGGCCCGAGGTGCTGGAAGACACGAAGCCAGGCGGCGCGGGGCAGGGGGTGGTCGGATCCAGCGGCCAAAGGCAGCGTGTCGGGCTCAGGGCTTCGAGGTGGGGGCCGTACCACGTGCCTCTCCAGCTGCGGGGGCCGGGGCGGCGGGGCGGGGCCTAGGGGCCAGCTGAGGAGGGGCCCCCCACTGCCAGGGCGCACAGCCCGCCGCCCCCCGCGGTTCTCCTTCTCGCCCGAGCTGCCCCGGGCTGGCCGGCGCCCATTCCGGGCCTCGCCAGGGGCCTCATCCTCACTCAGCGATGTGCCCGAAGAGTCCGAGTCGGAATCCGAGTCCGAGGAGGACGAGGAGGTGTCGGGCACCCGCTCCAGCAGCTGGCACATCCGCTTGAAGCGCTCGAGCTTCTCCCTCTGCGGCGACGGGGATGGCACGGCCGGGCCCTCGGCAGAGGCCAAAGGCGGCTTTGGTTTCTGCAAGGAGATGCGGGGAGGCCGCTCTAGGGTCTGACATGCACCGTTTCGCCCGCCTGCCCGGAGGAGTGAGCAGGGGAGGAGCAGCCCAAGAGGCAGTCCTGAGTTCCAGCCCTGACTCTGCCCCTGAGCGGTGGGAGGCCTCAGCCGCGTCACATCCCTCCTTATCTGTCATGTGAAGATATTGATTCAAAGAATTAGAAGCCTTACGGGTTTCAATGGCTGTGAAATACGGAGAACGGTTAGAGATGTCATTTTGAGCTTTAGCTCTGCTATCGACTCTCTGTGTGACCTTGGGAAGCCCCGGCCTCGTCATCCGTAACACGGAACGCTGGCCTAGATGATTCCGAGTGCCTGACAGTCAACGATCTGAGAGGGACAGAGCACCTCATGCTCATGGACTCACATCCTCACAGCGCTCCAATGGAGTGGCAACCTGAGCCACTTTTCTTACACTCGAGGAAACAGAGGCTCAGCGAGACGAAGTGACTTGCCCAAGGTTACAAACTAACAAACGGCAGAAGCAGGATTTGAACACAATCAGGCCGACCTTGCATTCATGTGTCAGTGCAAAGGGACAGCTGATTTCTAGCTTTGTTGTGTGATCTTGGGCAAGTCTTTTAACCTCTCTGGGCCTCGCCTTCCTCACACCTAAGTACATTTCACAGTTCACAAATCTCATTTACTTTCATTAGATGTAAACAGTTCTGTGGGATGGGTGGATAAGGTAGGTGGTGTCCTCTCGCTCACAGGTGAGGAACCGAGGCTCAGAGCAGCTGACAAGTTGCCAAGACCACACAGGGAATCAGTGGGCAGGGATTTGAACTCAGTTCTTTTCCCTTCAAGGTTTGGAAACATGACGCAGATGGGTCAGATGACACCCCCAGGGTTGCTGGGAAGTCCTGTGGCCTGGCCCCAACCCACCTCTTCCCCCTCCACTCTTCCCAGGGGTCCAGATGCCCACTGTGGCCAAACGGGGCAGGGGTGGACAAGGTGAGCAGGAAGGGGCAGATCTCGGTCTCTAGGCTGGAGGGTGGGGCAAGGAAAGGTGGGGGGGGGGGAGGTCCCCGGCACACCTCCCAGTTCTCGGGAGGGAGCCCAGGGTGGCAGGACGAGAAAGCCTGGCTCGGATTCAGAACCCTGGGGGGCAGAAGGCCGGGGCCGCCTGGGTCCGATCCTCGGAGGAGGCAGGCGTCTCCACCCACCTTCTTCAGGTGCCTCTCTCGGCCTCCTTTCACCTACCAGAGCGAGAAGGAAATGTGGGGAAAGGGCGAGACCCCATCAGCCCCTCGCAGGCCACAAAACCAAGAGTCATGTTCGTTTCTTAGACTACAAATCCCAGAAGCCCCCATCTCAGGAAGAACTCTGAGCATGCGCACCTTCCCACCAGCGTCCCGGCTCACTGAGCATGCTCTCCGCTGCTCTCTTCCCCTCAGGCCCTTCCCAGCCCCTCCTTCCTCCTCGGTGGCGGCTCATCTGGGCATGCTCTCCCCCCCCCACCTGAAGCTCCGGGGGCTCCCCAGGCTTCCCTCCCAGCCCAAGCTGCCCTCACCTGCGCCTCTCCTCCCCGCCGAGCTCGCTCCACCCTCCCCAAAGTTCCTGACCGACATCCCCCAACAACCCTACCCTCCCAGAAAAGGAACTCGACTACCAACCCCAGAATCCCTTGGGCTGGACCTAATGAGCATGCTCCCTGGCTCACCTTTTTCCTTGGGGTGGGGGGCTCATTCCCTGCCTCCCTCTCCTTTCTTTTGGGGGGCCCAGGCACGTCCTCTGGGGGGGGCCCAGCAGGTAAGGGGCCCTTGCGCCTGGGTGGGGGTGGCGGAAGCGGCGGCTCCTCCGTCAGCTTCCATCCACTCCCCAGGCTGGCGCCCTCCTCGCCGTTGTCAGCCCTGCGGCGGCCTGGTCCCTCACCTGAATCCTGGGGAGATGGAAGCTAGGGTTGAGGTTCTCTCCAGCTCCCCAGCCCACTGTCTGTGCAGAACCCAGCGCCCAGCCCAGCCCCTACCCCTACCTTGCTGGTCCGGCCTTCCTGGGTGCATCGGGGGCACTCCCAGCAGTTAGGGATCTCCGCATTGATGACACCCTCAGCCTTCCCCATCTGTAGGCAGAGGGCAGGGAGTGGATGGAGCGTGCCAGGAAACCCAGAGGCAGCGCTGCCCAGGGCCATCACCTTCAGACTCCAGGACCCCCAGGGCCATCACCTTCAGGCAGCCGGGGTGGACGATCTCATTGCAGATTGTACACTCCATGAGGCTCAAACCAAATTTTTCTTCCTCTCCCTCTACTGTGTCCTCCTTCCCAGCCTCCCCACACAAGAGGCACACAGCTGTGTGTGGGAGCACGGGCTGCGGGGAAGAGGGAGTATTAGGGACCCAGAAAGCAAGTGACAGGGGAAGACCCTTCCTTCCGGGGAGCCTGGCCAGCTGCGGGATGAGGTTCAGAACCCATGGGTCCATCTGGGTTAAATCTTGAATTTGTTCCCTTTTGACAGTATGACCTTGAGCAAGTGATTTAACCTCCTTAGGTCTCATGTCTCCATCCGTAAAATGGGGCTAGGCATTCTTCCTTTGCAGGACCTTTGGAAGAATGAGCTCACCCGGGGAAGCACTGGATACATAGTTGTTATCACGGTTGCAAATGTTGCAGCTGGAATCAGGGTCTGTGTGTGTGACCCTGAAACTCTTGCTGGCTTTGGGGAAAGGACAGAAACCATAGCAAATAGGACCATACTGTTGCAAGAGAAAGCGGCAGGAGACTGTGGCTGCAGCTTGGGATGATTCGGAGTTTGCACAATGGGCAGCCCAAGTGTTGCCCTGGACCCTACAATGAATCAGGTTTTGGCAAGACTCCTGGGAACGCGAAAGGCAGCTGGCTGGTCCTGAGAGAGCAGCCCTCTGACAACCTGACTTGGGGCGGGGGGCAGGGTAATACAGAGTCATCTGAGGGATGCTGAAGGTTGGGAGACAGGCCCAAGGAAAAAGGGCCAGGGAAAGGAGGAACAGGAGAGCAAGGCAATGGTTGGGGGACAAAGAAAGAGAAGGGGGGGCTCTAGGGCAAAGAGGCAGCAGACGGGTTGGAGGGAAAAGGTGGTGGTGGTCCTCCAGGAGGAGGTAGATGGAAAAGGCCGCCTGAGAAGGGCCACATCCTGGAGCTCTGGGGAGCTCCGTGGAAGAAACTCATGTTCTCTGATACCTACTGCTGCTGGGCACACTCACATCTCTGCTACTGCTTCATCTTTACGACTCAGCAAAGGAAAGGTTTCACTGAAAAGGTACTTCGAGGTTCAGTGTGTTTGTTCAAGGTCACACAAAGGGTAAGCCTGGCCTCAAATCCGAGACCACTCTGGCAGGTGAGGAAGAAGCCGGAGAAGGCTAAGACCTATTCAGTTGGGCCAGCTCTGGGAGTGGGCCCCTGGGCACACATTCCTCTAGGGAGGCGTACAGAGGGGCTGAGGTCTCTCTGGGTCTGTGCCTCTGAAGCCGGGAAAAACGTGAAGGTAGGCAGAACATTACATTCTTCTGGGCGCTAATATTGGCCCCTGCTTGGAACCGGAGACAAAAACGGGCCTGCTGGACATCCGAACAAGACAGCGTCCGACTGTGTGAACGAACAGGAACTCTACAGTGAGCGCGAGGACGCAGCCAGCCCAGGAGGGCACCCGGGCCAGCTGGGGAAGGGCACCCACGGCCCCCAGGGGTGTCGGGCGCGCCGGGGGCAGAACTCACGGCAGTGCACTGCCGGAGCAGGCACGACTGCTTCATGCGCCCGGGCCCCCCGAACTTCTTCATGTCTCGGCAGAAGTGGCAGTCCCCGCACTCAGTTCGCACACAGGCCCGGCAGCGGCGGCAGCGGGTTCGGCGTCGGCGCGCTCCGGCCCCCGGCCCCCGGCTGCTCGACGACATTGGGGGCGTCAGCAACGCCGAGGGCTGTGGGTGAATGGGACACAGGGTCAGGTGGGCCCACGGAGGCCCTGGCCTAGGACACTCGCGGCAGCTCCCCCCATTCCTAGGCAGCCAGAGCTTGCTCTCCTACCCCTGTCCCGGGGTGCGGGAGACGAGGAACAAGGAGATTGTCCCTCCTGGGGGGGCCGGGGGGGCACCACTCCCTCTACTCAAGGACTCTCTCCAAAGTGCTCACCTGGCTCCTTTGGGAGCCTGAGAACTGGCTTCCTGACCTCACTCCTCTTTCCTCTAACCCTTCCTCAGCACCCCCTTGGCTACCCAGGGGAGGAGGAAGGGCCTTCGGCCTCGGCTCTGACACCTCCACACCAAAGCTCCTTGGAAAGCCGGGGTTCCTTGTTTGTGGAGTTCCTCAGAGAGACCCCAGCTCTTCCCCCGGTACCCAAATGTACTACCCCCCAAGCATTCGCCAACCTGAACTCCCCCCCACTTCCCTCCAGATACCCACAAATTCCTGGGCAGAAGCTCTAGACCCTTCCTCCTCACTCCTTTCTCTCTCACACGCAGCTGCCACCCAATCTCTCTCCCCCCAAACCTATACACTGTCAACAGACCCAATAGGATGCCTGCCCTCCCCCACCCTCAGGGCTCTGAGACACCCTCCTCCCCATGCTGCCTCAGAGGCCCTCCTCAGCCCAACATCTCTACTGTTCTGCTCCCCCAACAAAGCTCCCTCTGCCCCAAGACACCTCCTCTTGGATCTCTCAGGTTAGCCTGGGCCATCTCCCAGACTCCCTGGGATTCCAGAATCCACCCTGACATCTCCACAGAACTCAGGATGGGCTCAGCCCGACATGTCTTCTCCCCCGCCCCCCAGCTTCCCAGGCTACTTTCCATCCCGAATTGTCTAGAATCCCTCGGGCTCCCCTTCCCGTGGAAACCAGATCCTCCAAGACCCCACAGAGACTCAGCAGGCCTGGAGGGGTCTCTTCGTGGCCAGAGTCTTACCCTAGCTTCCCCCTTTCCAGGGACTTCCAGACCCATCCATGGGGGGAAGGGGCCCTCCAGCGCTCCAGGGGAAGGGCCTGGAGGGCGGCGATGCGGGCGGGGATGGGGGTCTGCCAGGGGAAGCAGGGTCTAGGAAGGAAGGCCGGTCCCCAGGGTTGAGCGCTAACAGGAAGGAGGGCTGGGCACGAGGAGTTTGGAGCAAAGAGAGGGCGAGGCTGGGGGCGGGGAGGGTGGAGAGAGGCCGGGCAGAGGATGAATGGGAGTGGGAGCTGCCCCGATCTGGGGGTGAGGAGGAGCCGCACGAACCCACCTCACACGTGTCCCGGGAGCCATCTCTCCCTTCTCGGCAGCTCCCGGCGGGTCGGCGGCCATCGGCGGCGGGGGGGCCGGGCGGCGCGGGGCGCGGAACGCTCAGAACGCCGGGGTCCACGGCCCCCCGAGGGCGCTCGGCCCCTCCCTCCGGCGGAGGCCGGGACGGCGGCGAGTGGAGATGGGGGGCGCCGGGGGCGAGGCCCTCCCACGGGCTGCGGCGCGGCCCTTCCAGGGGGAGGTCCTGCTCTGGGGGGCTCAGTCCCTCAGCCCCCCCAGGCCAACGGGGGCTCCTCGGGCGCAGGGTGCTCGGCTTCTGCCCGGGCCCCACTCAGTCCGGGGTCCGAGTCACAGCTCCCCTCCCCCCACCCCGCCTCTTCCCAGCGCCCCCGGCCCTTTAACTGGCCCCTTCCCGGCCCCCACCGCCCAGGGGTCCAGGGCCAGGCCTGGGCCCCCCCCACCGTTTCCGGGGTTCAAGCCCCGCCCACCGCCGGTTCCCGGGGAGGGGGGGGTCCCTGTAACCTGCCCCCCTCCCCTGGGCCCGCCCCTGGACTGCGGCCCCCTGCCCTAGGGCTACCCGGCGAGTGGAGGGGGGTGAAGGAAGCTGCTCCGGCCCCGCCCCCCCAGCCTGCGCGCGCCCCCGCCCTCTCCCCCTCCCCCCAGCGCGCGACCCTCCAGAGACGGGGATTTAAATAAAATTTGAATAAATCCCCTTCCTCAAGGCGGAGGATGGAAGGAAAGGATGGAAGGGGGCAGGGAAAGGGGGAGGGGGCAATTGGGGTGCCTCAGCCCCCCTGGTCCCCCGGCCCCGCGCTGCTTCGGCCCGGGGCCCTGGCCGCCTCTCTCATCCCTCCTGAGCTCCTTCCTCCTTCCTCCTCTCTTCCCCCACCCCTCCCTCCTCCTTCCCTCCTCCTCCTCCTCTTTACTCCCTCCTTCTCCCAGAGGAACCCCGCCCCCTGCCCCCTCCTGTCCCCACCACCTCCACTTTCCAGGACGAGCGCGCGCAGGGCACGACGGAAGTCGTAGTCCTGCGGCCCGGGGACACCGTGGGAGCAAGGGGATGCTGGGGCCCGCGGGGACTACAAACAAGATGGCGGAGGGCGTGCCAAGCCGGGAGCCGAGGACGCCGGGAGTTATAGTCCGGTTGCCCCGAGGCTCCCCGTAGCCGAGGATAGAGAAGGAGCGGGAACGATGACTACAAACAAGATGGCCTTCTCCCCCGACCCGACCTCTTTCCCGGGCGCTCACACGCCCTCCTGTCCACAACCCTCCGCGTGTGTGGTACCTGACGGGAGTCGCAGTCCATCTGCTGCCTTCCCGCTGCCATTTCTACTCGTCAGGAACAATGGAAAGGTGAAAAGGAGCGAGGACTACAAGCAAGATGGCGGGAGAGGGGCGTACACCTGACTAGGAGTCGGTCTGATGAGGTGCGATGGGAACAGTAGTCTTCGGGCCTTCTCGCGTGCCTTAAGACTGGCGGAACCACGAGAATAAGGAGACTACCGTAAAGATGGCAGGCCACCTGGCCTCTCCCTGCCGCCTCATTCTACCACCTTGGGCACCTCGCCCGCCTGTGACATAGAGATTCCCTCCCGGTGGCGCAGAGCCTGACGGAAGTTGCAGTCTTCCCGGGTCCGCTCTATTATCTTCGGCGGAGACAATGGAAGGGAAAAGGGGCGGGGACAACCAGCAAAGATGGCGGCCGAAGGGAAGGGGAGATGGCGGCTTGGGATTTGTAGTCCATGCACTAGGGTTGTTCTCTTGTACGAACGCGGGAGAGGACTACAATGATGATGGCGGACCATCACCGGCTCTCTGCGGCAATGCCTGCTGGGGGACGTAGTCCCTTCCTCAGCCCCCGGAGAAAGGACCTGGGCTGTTGAAAGGTGCATCGCGACGGACACGCCCACTTGCGAGCCTACGGAAAGCGAGAGTGTCTTTCCGCCTCTGCCCGCCGCCTCTTTCCGAACCACCTGCCGGGACTTGTAGTCCCGCGCCCTGTACTCGCCAGCGGAGGGGGAGAATTTAGGTCACCGGTGGGGCTCAAGGCAGGTGAGGGAGGAAGACCCGCGGGAGTCCAAGGAATATATAATGTCGCCCCCGCGCGCGGCAAGGACTCTTAAGGGTCCTTGAGCGTAAGGCTCTCCGGGAGAACAGCAGTAAACGGCGCTGTCGCGGCAAGGGCGGCGTGGTTGTCGCCGACGGGACCGTCCCTCGGAAAGCCGGGGCGCCTCGCACCCGAGGCTGCTCCCCCAGGCCTCCGGGAGTCCGACCCGGAACCGACCCGGTCGTGAGGGCTCCGGCGAAGGGGCTCGCAAGTCCTGCGAAATCGGGAGTCGCGGAACGTCGGTCTTCTCGCCTGGGAAGTGGGGATGATGGCGCGTCCCACCGCGAAGGGTCCGTGCGTGAGCTCGACGCCCTCGGGGCCTGGCCCGGGGCCTGGCCCGGGGCTCGTGCGGGTCGCTCCTTTCTCGGGGCTCCTTCCTGCCCAGCCCTTCGGGGATCCCAGGCATCCGCCGCGCCGGGAGGGCTTCGCTCCCGGGAGGAGGAAACTGTGGCCGGCCGCCGGCCCGCATCCCCAGCCGCCGGCCCGCATCCCCAGCCGCCCCCGCATCCCCAGCCGCCCCCGCACCCCGCATCTCGAGCCGCACCCCGCCCCTCCTCCGAGCCCTCCTCCGAGCCCTCCTCCGAGTCCTCCTCCGAGTCCTCCCGCGTCCGCTACCGAGCACGGCTCCCAGGGGGCGCCCAGTCTCCGTGTGCCTGAGGTCCTGCAGCCTGGCCGGATGCCTCAGCCTTCAAGTAGCCGGTCGTGCCCACCGGCGGCCTCATCGCCGACCGGCCTCGGCGGCGTCCCTGCAGCCACCTCGGCGGCCAAAGCGAGCGGGACTGCTCCCCGCTTCGGCCTTCTCGATCTGCCTCCTCCGCTTGCAAAACTACCCACTTCCGACCTCCGGCTCTCCCCGCCTGTGTTGGAGCGCCCTGCGGAAGACTTGGGGTGGCTCTTCGGCCCGGGAAGTTCACGCCGGCCCGGGGAGGGCGATCTTGAGGTTGGAGGGACTGGCTTGAGGCCGGGCGGAGGCTGCCTCCAGCTCCCACCTTGTCAGGAGGCCCTTGGCTCTCAGGTGATGGTCTCCTCTGTGTGCTCGCTGCCTGAGCGCCGGCTTGCGTGATTGTTCAGGACTTTCTCCACCGCTTTTCCCACGGCCTGTTAGGTCCTTCCCCTCTCGCATCCCACTTCTCTAGTCTGCATCCTGCAGGTTTCTGTTTAAATGCCGCTGCCCCAATGAAGTCTTCCTGTGATTCCCAGATGAAATTCATTTATTGGCTCACTACATTGTAAGCGTTATGAGGTGTCCACTTCTGTGTTAATTCGGTGCTTTCAGCATCTCATCCGATCCTCAGAAGAATCCTAGGAGATAGAACCCTTTTATAGATGAGAAAACTGGGGACCCAGTTGACCCAGTTTCCAGAACCCCGGCTGAGGACTACTGCAACATCTACAAAGGGATCAAATTCCGCCGGATGTGTAAGCTTAGTTTGGAACAAAAACAATTGTTTGCAAAATTGTCCTGCAAAAATGGGTTTCCACTTTCACTTGAAATCCTGAAATCTAGCACTTTGGAAGGATGGCTTAGGACCACTCAGTGGTGGTGGTTTTCTTTTTGACGGCGTGGACTATAGGACTACAGGCCAGTTTCAGAAATAGGTGAGATCCCTCAGTCCCTCGAGGAACCGCTAGAAAGGAATAAAGGGCACTTGCCTCCTTTCAGAACTGTGGGTAGCCTTGGAGTGGGCTCACTGATTCAGCAGCCGGAGCGGCCCGTTTCTCCTGTCGCCCCGTCCTGTCCCGAAGGCTGCTCGCTGCTCTCCGTTCTCCGTCTCTTCTGGGTCTCTGGAGGTGTTGGTAGCTTCTAGAGCCGCCAGGATAGGCTAGGTTAAGTTGCAGTAACAAAGAACACCAAGTTTTGGTGGCTTCTAGCAAAGGTCGTTTCTTACTCTTGCTGCATGTCTAGTGCAGGTGGTCTGCTCCTTCCAGTCCCTCGGGGAAGAGACTCCATCTCCATCTGAGCTTCCATGTGACAGTTCTGCTCCCACTGTATTGGCCAGTCGATAACCCGACCTAACCTCAAAGGAGTCAGAACAGCGATGTCCCCACAGGCCTGGAAGAACTGGAACACTTGCGAGCAACCCTAATGACAAATACAGCTTCTTAAGAGCCCTAGGGGAAGTTCATTGCCCCCATATAGAAGATTTCCTGGGGAACATTCACTAGGAGATAGCTGCTGAGCGAGCTCTTCTGTTGTCCTGCGGTATGGCAACACCCACAGGAAGGAGAGAGCAGTCTGAAATACACCCAGCTAGAGTGGACAGGTGAACGGAAAAATGCCCCGGTGCAAGGCAGATGCAGAGGCATCTGCGAGTCATCACTGAAAGCAAGGTGCCCCTCAGGGCGTCTGTGTGGCTTGGTCAGTTAAGTGTCCAACTGCTGGTTTTGGCTCAGGTCCTGGGCTCAGGGCTGTGAGATGGAGCCCTGCGTCAGGCTCTGCACCCAGCCTGGAATCTGCTGGAGATGAGATGCCCACGGCTCGTCCTCTCTCTCTCTCTCTCTCTCATAAATAAATAAAATCTTAAGAAATAAAAATAAAGGGGCACCTGGGTGGCTCAGTGGGTTAAGCCTCTGCCTTCGGCTCAGGTCATGATCCCAGGGTCCTGGGATCGAGCCCCACATCGGGCTTTCTGCTCTGCAGGTAGCTTGCTTCCTCCTCTCTCTCTGCCTGCCTCTCTGCCTACTTGTGATCTCTGTCAGATAAATAAAAGAAAAAATCTTAAAAAAAAAAAAAAAAGAAATAAAAATAAAAACAAACAAACAGAAAATATCAAGTATGGACAAGAATGTAAGAAACTGGAATCCTGAAGCACCTGGGTGGCTCAGTGGGTTTAAAGCCTCTGTCTTTGGCTCAGGTCATGATCCCAGGGACCTGGGATCGAACCCTGAATCCGGCCTTTCTGCTCACGGGCAGTCTGCTTTCTCCTCTCTCTCTCTGCCGGCTTCTGCCTACTTGTGATCTCTGTCTGTCAAATAAATAAAATCTTTTAAAAAAAAGAAACTGGAGGCGCCTGGGTGGCTCAGTGAGTTAAAGCCTCTGCCTTCGGCTCAGGTCATGATCTCAGGGTCCTGGGATTGAGCCCCACATCGGACTGTCTGCTCAGCAGTGACCCTGCTTCCTCCTTTCTCACTCCGCCTGCCTCTCTGCCTGCTTGTGATCTCTCTCTGTCAAATAAATAAATAAATAAAATCTGAAAAAAAAATAAAATAAAATGAAAAAAACTGGAATCCTTGTGCGTTGCTGACAGCAGTGTAAGATACTGCAGCTGATGTGGAGGACGGTCTGGCAGGTCCTCAAAAAAAAAAAAGACACCCATGAACTTAATGTGTAATTAATCAGTTAATCAAACATAGAATTACCATATGATCTGGCAATCCCATCTGGGGTATGTATCCAAAAGAACTGAAAGCAGAAACTGGAACAGATACTTGGCACACACTCGGTCATAGCAGAATTATTAATTAATCACTGAACTACATGTCTGCCAGTGGGTGACCAGATAGATCAATGGGATATTTCCAACTTTAAAAAGGCATGAAATTCTGATACAAGCCACAACATGTATGAACCTTGAAGACAGGATACTAAGTGAAACAAACAGACACCCTCTGTGTCTGGGGCATCTCGAGGAATCACATTCACAGTAATGACCCCCAGGGCCAGGGTCAGAGGGAATGGATGGCGAGTTATTGTTCAACGGGTACCGGATTTCAAATTGGGAAAATTAAAAAGTTCTGGAGATAGATGGTGCTCATGGTCCCCAAGAATGTGGGTATACTGAAGGCCACGGAAATGTACACTTAAAAATGATTAAAATGGGGGCACCTGGGTGGCTCAGTGATGAAAATGGTCAATTTTATGTTATATATATTTGACCACAAGCTACAAAGGCAACAAACCACTTCATTATAGTAAGGGGGGAAGAAGAACAGAATTGCAACAATTTTCTGTTTTGTTTTTTTTTTTAAGATTTTATTTATTTTTAAAAGAGTTTTTTTTTTTTTTAAGGGCAATTTATTTATTTATTTATTTGACAGACAGAGATCACAGGTAGGCAGAGAGGTAGAGGCAGGCAGGGGCTCGATTCTTAGACCCTGGGATCATGACCTGAGCCGAAGGCAGAGGCTTTAATCCACTGAGCCACCCAGGCGCCCAAGATTTTATTTATTTATTTGAGATAGACACAGAGAGAGAGAGCACGAAGGGTGGGGGGAGGTAGCAGAGAGAGAGGGAGAAGCAGCCAAGCAGGCTCCCCTGCCAGTAAGGAAACCGATGTGGGACTCGATCTTAGCACCCCGGGACTATGACCCAGTCAAAGGCAAAGGCTTAACCAACTGAACCCCGGAGCCGCAGGTTTTCTTGTTTAGAAAAGATACAGAAGATACGGATTTAAATGATGCAGTGAACTCAGAGTATTACTTGGAAACTTTTTACATTTATATTCTAGTCATATTCACTTTCTTATAAAAACAGGATAGACAGCTAAACTTGTGACTTAAAAACAAACAGGCAGAGCCTGGGTGGCTCAGTGGGTTAAGCCTCCACCTTCAGTTCAGGTTGTGATTCCAGGGTCTTGGGACTGAGCCCCGCATCGGGCTCTCTGCTTGGCAGGGAGCCTGCTTCCTCCTCTCTCTCTGCCTGCCTCTCTGCCTACTTGTGATCTCTGTCAAATGAATAAATAAAATCTTAAAAAAAAAAAAAAAAAGAAGCTAGGGGCGCTTGGGTGGGTCAGTCAGTTAAGCATCTGCCTTCGGCTCAGGTCGTGATCCCAGGGTCCTGGGATCGAGCCCCGCATTGGGCTCCCTGCTCTACGGGAAGCCTGCTTCTCCCTCTCCCACTGCCCCTGCTGGTAGTTCCTCTCTTGCTGTCTCTATCTCTGTCAAATAAATAAATAAAATCTTTTTTTAAAAAAAAGTTTTCTGAAAAAAAAAAAAAAAGTTTTCTGGAAAATTCTGAGGTACATATCCGGTTGAGGACCACAATCACTAGATTGAATACATGAGTATTAGACACTTCTTGTATTCCAAGGCAGCTATGATGTCTAATCCAGAATGTCTAGAGATGAGGGTTGGGGATTTATTCCCCGCATGCTCTAGGGTCTGTAGAACAGACTGCGGCCTCCTGCACAATGCTGCCTCCTTCTACAGCTCTGTGAGAGCCCGGAGCTCCCACCAGCCGCTGCCGGGCCGCCCACCTCCCTGCCCTTTCTGAAATGAGCCCGGCTTCCCCATCCCTGCAGGCTCAGGGCAAACTCTAAACCCCAGCTGGTCCTTCAAAGATACTAGAAACCCCTGGAGGCTTGGATTTGCTGCTGCCCCAAGCTCTCACTTCTACTAGAATGACCCGAATCCCACTTGCTTTGGTTAAACAGAGTCAGGAATCCGCCATTCCCCACAGCCGGCCACCTGCCAGGCCCGATCTACTGCTCCTTCTTTCTTTGTTCCCTCCTTCCTTCCTCTTTTTTTTTTCTTTTTGTATTTATGGTCATTGGTTTCTTTTGTCATTGTCTTTCCTAACAATTAAAATACAGTCGATATGCAACAGCTTTAGACACTGTGTGTTCTTTCAACTGGCAGTGTACCATTGGCTTCAATTCATTTTGCTTTTTAACTCTTTATCGTGGGAAAGTTTGAGCACATGTAAAAGGAGACGCAGTACAACAACCCCCCATATCCACGTAACCATCACCTACATATGACTACTCCAGTTTCCTCCATAGCCCAGGCCTCCCCTCCTCCGACCCCTGCTATACTATTTTAAAGCAAATCCCAGACATCATAATCCTTCATTTACAGTATTCTTCAGGACTGGGGCACCGGCGTGGCTCCGTTGGTTAAGCGTCTGCCTTCTGTTCAGGTCGTGATCTCAGAGTCCTGTGATGGAGCCCTGAGTCTGCTTCTCCCTCTCGCTCTGCCCCTGCCCTGCCCCTCCATGCTCTCCCTCTCTCTCTCTCAAATAAATAAATAAAATCTTTTTTTATAAGATTTTATTTATTTATTTGACACAGAGAGAGATCACAAGTAGGCAGAGAGGCCGGCAGAGGTGGGGGTGGGAGGGGGAGGAGGCTCCCCGCTGAGCAGAGAGCCCGACACAGAGACCCGGGGACTCAGGACCCTGGGATCATGACCTGAGCCAAAGGCAGAGGCTTTACCCCACGGAGCCACCCAGGCGCCCCCAAATAAATAAAATCTTAAAAAAAGGTATTCTTCAGGGGCGCCTGGGTGGCTCAGTGGTTTGGGCTGCTGCCTTCGGCTCAGGTCATGATCTCAGGGTCCTGGGATTGAGCCCCGCATCGGGCTCTCTGCTCAGCAGGGAGCCTGCTTCCCTCTCTCTCTCTGCCTGCCTCTCTGCCTACTTGTGATCTCTGTCTGTCAAATAAATAAATAAAATCTTTAAAAAAAAAAAGGTATTCTTCAGGATATACCTCTAAGGCATAAGGAGTTATTTTAATGTGATCACAGACATTCGTCACATCTAAGTAAATAATGGTGATTCCTTAATATCACCTAATACATAGTCCATGTTGCAATTTCTTGGATTATCTCCCAAATGTCTCTGTACAGTGGGTTTATTGAAGTCAGGACCCAAAGCAAGCTCACACATTGCACTTGGTTGTTGAAATAGGGAGCTTCTGGCGTTGCTCCAAATGATCCTTGCCTGCTGGTATTCTGCTCCCCTTGATGTAGGCTGGACCTCGTGACTTGCTTGTGCGATGACTAGATCGGCAGAAGGGACAGGACCGCACTCCCAAGAGAAGGCTGCGAAAGGCTGAGGCTTCCACCTCCGCACCCCGCTCTGCTCGTCTCTGCTTCTCTGATAAAGCGGGATGTCGCGTTGCGAGCTGCCCCACGGAGAGGTCCACGTGGCAGGACCTGAGAGCAGCCTCCCACTAAAAGCCAGGAAAGGACTGAGGCCCTCAAACTACCAAACCTTGAGGAACCAAACCCTGCCGACATCACGAGGGTGAACTTGGAAGTGGCTGCCTGTGCCCCTCAAGATGACTGCAGCCCTGACATTGCCAGCAGGCTTGCGAGAGCCTCTCAGCCTGGACCCCTGACCCACCAAAAATGGAAATCACGAATGTTATTTTAAACCACAAGGTTCTGGGGTAACTTGTTACACAGCAGTAGATAACTAATCCCATGGTTATGTCTCCTGAATCTCTATGTACAACAGTTCGCCTATGTCTTGTGGCCTTTTTCTTGCCAGGCCAGGTCCTATTTGGAAGATAGAGTCGTGTGTATTAATCAGCGTCCCTCAAAGTGGGACCGAGAATCCCCAGGGAGATAGGGTGGTGTCTCCCGTGCAGAGATGCAGATGCCCCGGCTCCTTGGAACTTCCTGAATCTTGGAGTAGGGACCAGGGATCTGGACCTTTAAGAGCATCCCAGGGGATCCTTACATCCGAGGGAGGCTGGAAGCCCGACAGAGTTGGTCTAAAGGCTTGGCTTTCACACCCTCTGTGGAGCGCTGTGTGACCTCACCTCTCTGAACCTCTGTCTCCTCATCTGCAGGATATAAGGATTCTCACAGCATTTACTTGGTAGGAGGCTGTGCCTAACTGTTCCCTCTCCTACTTTCTGAATTCATGGACTCACGCTCTTACGGGAGAAAGAAAGGGATTAGGTTACAGGTAGAGTGGGGGAATTGGTCCCAGAGGTATTCTCACGCACGTCCTCACACACTCCAGTGGTACTGGCGAGCACAGATACGTTCAAGTCCTTGCATGGGAGAGACAGCCTGGTTTTTCAGTTTGCCAAGCCAAGGTTTCTTCTTTTAAGGCAACTTAAACTATTTATGGGAAAATCAGCCCAATTGCATATGAACTGTTGAAGATTTAAGAAATTCTGGGGAGTCTGAAATGTTAAACATCCTTTTTTAAAGATTTTATTTATTTATTTGATGGAGAGAGACACAGCAAGAAAGGGAACACAATAAAAAATTTAAAAAAAAAAAGAAAAAAAGAAAGGGAACACAAGCAGGGGAGCAGCAGAGGGAGAGGGAGAAGCAGGCTTCCCACTGAGCTGGGAGCCCGATGTGGGGGACTCCATCCCAGGCTCCTGGGATCGTGACCTGAGCCGAAGGCAGGTGCTTAATGACTGAGCCACCCAGGCGCCCCCTCATTTTTTGAACTCTTTCTGCAAATTGCTACTGAATCTATGTCATTCTATTACTCTCTGTTTTTATGCCACACATGTCACACGGTCCTTGTTTTAGTATTCTATTGTCTCCTAAATTCAGTCACCTCAAAACAACAATCTTTTTTAAAAAAGATTTTATTTATTTATTTGACACAGAGAGACACAGCGAGTGAAGAAACACAAGCAGGGGGAGCGGCTAAGCAGGGAGCCCACGTGGGGCTCGACCCCAGGAGTCGGGATCATGATCTGAGCTGAAGACAGACGCTTAACTGACTGAGCCACCCAGGTGTATATATGTGTGTGTGTGTGTGTATATATATATATATATATATATATATATATGTGTGTGTGTATATTCCAATATGTATATATATATATATATTTAATTTTTTAAATTTATTTTTTAATAAACATATAATGTATTTTTATCCCCAGGGGGTACAGGTCTGTGAATCGCCAGGTTTACACATTTCTCAGCACTCACCATAGCACACACCCTCCCCAATGTCCATAACCCCCCCCCCCCAGCAACCCTCAGTTTGTTTAGTGAGATTACGAGTCACTTATGGTGTGTCTCCCTCCCGATCCCGACTTGTTTCATTGATTCTTCTCCTACCCCCTTCACCCCCAATATGTATATATTCAATGATTACCACCATAAGTTTAGTTAACATTCATCTCATGTAATCACACAGAAATGTTTTTACCTTGGATGAGGACATTTAGGATTCATCCTCTCAGCAAGCTCCCGCTCGGTCGCCCAGCAGCATCGACTACAGTCACCCCGTTTCATATTATGTCCTCGCTACTTAGTTGTCCCCCGACCAAAGTTTAGACCTTTGGACCATCTTGCCACAATTCCTGCGCCACCCCCAGCTCCCACCTGGCAACACAAATCTGATCCCTTTCTCTCTGCGTTCGTGTTTTTGAGATTTCAAAAATCAATGAGATCATACAGTGTTTGTCGTTCTCGGTCTGACGTATTTCACTTAGCATAATGCTGTTAAAGCCCATCCGCGTTGTTGCAAATATCAGGATTTCCTCTTTTTTTTTTTTTATGGTCGAGTAGCAACCCGTTGTGCGTCCATACCGCATTGTCTTGGTCTCCTCATCATCAACAACCGAGGACGCCTGGGTTGTTGCCTTGTCTTTGCTATTGTAATTAACCCTCAAGTCCTAGCTTTTAAAATGTTCTTCTCTGTTTTTGCTTAGTAATTTCAGAGATTTATTTCATATGTAAATCTTTAATCTATCATTTGTTTATTCCTAGCAGTATTAGAAAGGGATCGGCCTTAGGTTAGTTTTCCCCAGAAACAGCCTAAGATGGGCTCCGCCGACTGGGACACATTCTCAGAAGAAGGAGATCATCAGGTAGGGCCGGGAGGGAACGGGAGCAAGATCGTGGTCTCAGCTGTTGACCAGCTTTGGTTTGACCCTAGAGGAAGCTCCGGAGCCCAAATTGTATTACCAGGTGAGTTCACCTGGAGGTAAGCCCTTCCTTACATCTGTGCCAATCTGCCATTGGCCAAGGTCAGCCGGGGGAGGGGTGCTGGGCGCTTCTCCAGAGACGGGGGCAGCTGGGCGATGGGTCTACTGTCCTAGAAGGATCTGGTGGGGCCCCAACCGCATGCCCAGACCTACTCGTTTCCCCCTGAAGTTCTCTCCGTCCAGGTGCAGCTACTCCAGGATTCTGAGGGTCACAATTTCTAAGTAAACTTGGAAGAGAATTAGTTCTAGAGCCTAGACGCACAGGTCCTAAAGTTAGCGGGCTGGCAGCACAAATTCCCCAAAGAGGTTACTGGGAGTGATGGGAAGCAGGACCACTCCTGCTCCGAATCCTGGGTTTCCAGACTCATATACCTATGTTCTGTGGCACAGACTGTAAAACAGCCATTGGCCTGCGGTATATATCGCATCCTAAAAGATAGCGCGGGGTCCTCTCGTGCTGCCAGTTAAGCTGCACCTTCCAGGAGCTGTTCCATTACACTAGGAGGCCAGCAGCTTCTGGAGGGACAGCAAATGCAGTGTGTCCTCCACCACAATTCCGTTGTAAATAGGTCCCTCAGTCAGAAGGAGGAGAAGGCAGCTGTGGGTCACTAGTCGTCAGCAGTCACATCAGCCAGAAGCTAGGTGCCCTGCTAGTGAAAGGGATCTGAGCAGGACACCGGCAGCATGCATTACGGGATCTCGCTCCAACTTTTCCTTATCATTTTCCAGCTGTCCTAATGCCTTTTATTTTATTTTAAAGATTTATTTATTTATTTGCAAGGGGGAGAGAGAGCGCATGAGCTGAAGGGACAGAGGAGAGGGCATCTCAAGCAGACTCCCTGCTGAGTGCAGAGGCCGACGCTAGGCTCGATCTCACAACGCTGAGATCAGGACCTGGGCCAAAACCCAGAGTCAGGCTAAAACGAGTGCACCACCCCGGCGCCCTGCCTTTGATTTTAATAGTTTATCCTTACCCTCCCTCATTTTAAATGACCCTTTTATCATATCCTAAATTGTTATGTATCCATGGGTCTACGCCTGGACTTTCTGTTCTGTTCCATTACGCTGCTTGTCCAGTTCTGTGTCTCCTTCACACAGTGTTTAATGTAGTAGAGCTTGGGGGACATTTTTCTTATCCCATGGAGTCTGCTCACCTGATTAGACTTCTTTGGGAAGTCTGGTCACGGAGTGAGAGTTCAGGGGGCACCTGCTCAACAGGGGGACAGACTTGCTGACTCCAAATCCACTTTCTCCCTGTTTTTAATCCAACACCCTAACCCCCCATCGGACTCTGCTCCTAGGACAGGGCTTGCTACGCCTCTCCCTCGGGCCCTCCTCCTCCAGCCTAGGGCCACTCAGGAAGCAGGGGCAACGCTCCGCTGGATTCCAGAGGTGGCCAAGGGCCGAGCTGGGACTGGCTTAGGATGTCCAGGCAGATCACCAGTGGATCTGCCTGTCTCACTTGGTCATCGCGGGGTCCAACCAGCTTGGGGACAGATGGTGGTGCAGATAACGGGACAAGGGAGCCTCATCTGGGGACGGCAGGGAACAGCCCGGACACTGGAGCCAGTCCTGCATTTGAGGCCTCCAGAAGTTGTTCTCTGCGTGATCCTCAGAAGCCACCGAACTCTCTAAACCTCATTAGTAACCACACCTATTTCCCAGAGTTGTTACAAGGAAAAAAGGGCATCTGTGTATGAAGTGACTGGTAACATAAAAGAGGCTAAAAAGAAAGTGATTTTTTCCTTATCTTCTCATCTCCTTCCTTCCTACAATCTCATCTGCAAAATGGGGGCCAACCGCCCGTCACATAACCCCGAAGGGAAGCCAGGGCCCCAGGAGCTGGAAAGCGTCAAGTCCCAGAAACGAGAGGTGACGGTAACATAAAGAGCTCTGGCTCTAGGGCCGGGTTTGAATCTCACCACTGCTCCCTGTGGGCTGTGTGACCCCGAAGTGATCAGGTGACCTCGCTGTGCCTCAGCCTCCTCACCTGTGAAATGGGAAGACAGCACTATCCAGCCCATGGGATTCTGTAAAGGAAGTGTGAGACACTGGAGCCCTTAGGAAGCACTGGAGAAATCCTGGACGTGGTGTGGCTGGGCTGCTCCCCAGAAGGGAGGTACCCTGGCCCCCCTCGCCACCACCTGGGGCTCTGGAACAGTGAATGGAGCAGGCTGCACCCCTCAGCCCGATGATGCCTGCGCTGGGGGCCTCTCTTCCAAACGCCCTCACCCCCTCTTCAGCCAGCCGCCCCATTAGGCTGAGGCGCTGACCTGGGGAATCTGCTCAGCCCACCTGCCTCCCTGGCTTGGCTTGGCTTTGCAGAGCGTCAGGGATGCTCCCGCCTGCCTTCAGCTGGTACTCACTGAGGTGTCACCTTGAACCTGGCCCGGTGCTGGGGCTGCAGAGATAAGTCCCTGCCACCTGTCACACTGGGCAGAACGCCTGGGAGACGGAGAATGACAATGTAGGGTGATCAGGACACGCAAAGGGGACTGAGGGACGTGGGAGAGCCCCAGGGGCTGAGGAGACCAGGAAAGCTGCCCAGAGGAGGGCAAAGCCCGAGTTGAAGGTTAACATAAAAGAAGGACTGTGTCTGGGGAGGCGGAGCAGGAGGGCTTTCTGTGCGGCGAGAAGTACCTAGAGCAGGCCTGTAAGCAGGCTGCACGGCTGAGGAAGAGCAAGAAGTGAGCTGCAAGGGGCGCCTGGCCTGGGGGATCGCAGGCCTCAAAGGGCAGGCTTCAGAGTTAGGACAGTGTCCTGAGGGCTCTGGGGAGTCAAGGAAGACATGGATGGGGGTAGAGGGCCGGATGGCACTTGCCTTTCCCCGGCCTGTCACCGCTCACCAGCCACCAAGCTCTCTGCCATCCCTGTCTGCTCCTGAGACCTGTCACCCAGGCTCCCACCTCAGGGCCTTTGCACTTGCTGTTGTCTTTGCCTGGAGAGGGAAGGGTGAAGATTTGTAGTGCGGGGAGGCATGGGGTTGGGCTTAATATGGAGGTCAGGGGGAGGCTCTGATTTGGAGTTCACAGGTGTTTGTTCTGAATGGGCCTCATTATGTGACCTGCTAGGTGACACTGGGGTTATGCTTGAAAGGGAGGGACAGGGGAGATCTCTCAGGAGCTTATGTATGGCAGTGGGGGTGGGCCTCCAAGTGTGGGGTCACGCGGCACCAAAGGTTTTGCCATTGCTTGGAGGCTTTCTATGCCATGGGGGTGACCCTGAAGGGACCCAGGAGGGTCCTCATAGCAGGGATCAAGGCATTTGGTGGGTGGGGTCAGCAAGAACCGGCGTGGTGGGAAGTATTACCCAGTTTCCAGATGAGGAAACAGGCTCAGAGAGGTTGCGGGGTTCACTCCAGCTAGTGATGGACAAAGGCAGGACTCACATCCAAGTCCGCTGGCTCCTGAGTTTGGGGGGTCCCCAAGCATCAGCTTCTGTGAGACTAAAACAGAGATGGAGACAGATGGGCTGCGAGGTGGGGATGGTTAGGGTGATGAAATTGATGACCTTTGCCAAGACAGATGCCTTGGGGTAAAGCTGGGCCTGGGCTGGGGGCCAGTTCCTGCGGCTGTGAAGGGCACGTAGGGGTCGAGAGAGAGAGAGAGAGAGACAGGTAAGCCCCCAAGAGTCAGAGGAGGTGGTGGGGCTGCAGGAGGGCGAACCTGCCCTCTGGGGTGAGGCCCAGCCCCACGCCCACCGTCCACCTGTGAATAGCACCGATCGAGTATCCGCCTCGCTCTTCCCTCGGCTCTCCTGCCCTCCTCCTCCCGCGCCGCCTCCCCCCTCACTACCTGGCCTGGCCTACGCCTCAGTGCACCCACTCAAAGGGCCAGTCTAATCCCCTGACATCACCACTACTCCTCACGGGCCCTTTCTGGCAGCCCTGGGAGCCCCTGGCCTTGGAGATCCAATTTAGGATTCCCCCCCCAGAGCCCATTTTTCCTTCAAATTTCTCCCTCCTTCAGCTCACAGTTTGGATCAGAGACACCCCCAGATCCAGCCCCAAGCTGGGGAGCAGGAGTCTAGGATCTGTTCAGCCTTCCTGTGTGACTTTAGCTAAGCAGATGTCCTTCTCTGGGCCTCAGGCGCCTTATTCTGTCTCCTTACCACCCCCTCCCCCGACCTGGGCTAATCACATCAACCTATTTTGGCTTCTTCTCAGCACTTTGTTGCTTTGGGAAAATTTTTTTCTTTTTTTCAACATTTTATTTATTTATATGACAGAGATCACACGTAGGCAGAGAGGTGAGGGGCTGGGGGGGGGGAGCAGGCTCCCCGCTGAGCAGAGAGCCCGATGCGGGGCTCGATCCCAGGACCCTGGGATCATGACCCGAGCCTAAGGCAGACGCTTTAACCCACTGAGCCACCCAGGCGCTCCAGGAAATTTTGTTTTTATCAGTTCACATACTTGTTGCTGGTGTCCCCTCTCTGGACTGGGCACCCTTACGAGGCAGGGACCCGGCCCGTCTTATTACTCACCCTGATGCCAGTCCACAGTAGAGGTCCCATCGAAACTGGCTAATTGAGTGTAGACATGGGTGAGTGAATGAACAGGTGTATCTCCTGCCTTTGCAGGAAAGCTGTGGGCCTTCTTTCTTCACACCAGGGAGGAAGGTAGAGCCGTCTTCCATCCCGACGACTGGATAGAAGCAGTATGGGGGTTGGGGGCAGCTCTGCCTGAGCACTTTGACTCAGTGTGCGGGCAGGGGCTGAGAACCAAACAATGCTCCCTTATGGAGAGACTGGGGGCCTTGTGAAGGGGGACCAGAACCCAGTCACGCCGCTGAGTGGCAAGGCTTCCCCAGCTGGGAAGGGCCTTAGGTGTGTGTCTGTGTGTCTGTATGTGCAGTGTCTGGGCAGAGGGCCACTACTGGCCCAGATCTCAGGAGTCCCGACCTCCAGCTGCACGTGTGTGTGTGCACACACGGGACAGTGGTGTGTGTACACCCACCTATGGACCTGTCTGCTCTGAGCATGTGCCTCTGCGAGGGCCTCTGGGTGTGGCTCTGTGAGCACATGTGTGCCTGTATCTGCGTGCACACGTGTTTGCACCCTCCGTCTGTAGGGCCTGTGGTCCTGGCAGTGTGTGTGGTCCCATACACAGGTGGCCAGGCCCACTGGAGTGGGAGCTCTGTGAGGACAGGGATTTTTATATCTTTATTTATTTGAGACAGAGAGAGAGCACGCAACACAAGCAGGGGGAGCAGCAGAGGGAGAGGGAGAAGCAGACTCCCTGCTCAGCGGGGAGTCTGAGGCAGGATTCGATCCCAGGACCGGGATCATGATCTGAGGCCAAGGCAGTCACTTAACCAGCGGAGCGGCCCAGGCTTCCTGAGCCAGGGGCGGGATCTTTCTCCGACTTGTTCTCTGCTCTATCCCGGCCCCTGGAACAGCGACCAGCACACAGTGGGCGTCAGTACTACTTAAATGAATGAGTGTGAGTGCGTTCACGTATCTGGTGTGCGCCCACGTGCCAACGTGTGTGTGGAGAGGTGCACACGCTCCTGTGTCTAAGGTACCTGGGTGTGAGTGAAGCTGCTCACAAGCCACCACTCCCATCCCTTTTCCAAACTCCTCGGAGGTCAGGCCCAAAGCCTGGGTCCCAGTGGGGGCGGAGCAGGAGGCCGCCTTCTCCCAGTAACTGGATCCCGGACGTGCGGAGCAGCAGGGAGCAGGGCGGCCCCTTTGTCCCCCGATAATCCGCTCCTTTGACCCCTCCCTCCCAACAACCAGGTCTTAAGGTCGAGTTTGGGGACTGTCGAAGACTAGGGTGTCACCTCCGTGTCCCCCTCCCAGCCTGTCCTTTGCTTTTGGGGCTTCTGCACCTGTGCGGCCCTCCCCAACACACCCCCGCTCTAGGGTGTGACTCCTTCCCCCCCTCTTGGGCGGCCTCAGCGCTCAGCCCAGGTATAAAGCTGAGGGGCGGGAAGACAGGTGCCCCAGAAGCATCCAGAGACTGGAGGAGAAAGCAGCCAAGGAGAGAGCATGAGCTATCTGCTAGGTGAGTTGGGGGAGGGGGTGTGTGGAGCTCCAGGGCCTAGAGACCAGGAGGGGAAGAGGTGCCCTCCAGGGTCTCTAGCCCTTAGGACTCATGTGCCTGGCTGCTTCTTTGCATGCTAGGAACCTCCAAATCCTTACACACAGAAGGTTTTGTTCATCACTCACTCATTCATTCAAGAATTATTGAGGTGCAAGGTAGTTTTCTAAGCATCTGGGGATACAGCTGTGAACAAACAGACAAAAAGCTATGGTCTCATGGAGATTTCATTCTGCACACAGACCATACACATCATCATCATAAGTAAGTAAATTATGGGGCGTCTGGGTGGCTCAGTTGGTTAAACGCCTTCGGCTCCTCAGGTCATGATCTCAGGGTCCTGGGATCAAGACCCACATCAGGCTTCCTACTCAGCGGGGAGCCTGCTTCTCCCTCTCCCTCTGCCCCTCCTCGCCACTCGTGTTCTATCTCTCTCTCTCCCTCAATCAAATAAATAAATTCTTTTTAAAAAAATAAGTACATTACAAGGCAGTATGACAGAAGGTGAGCGCAGTGAGTCAATGTTTTGAGCGAACGCATGAACAAAGGGCCTTTGCTTTCAGCCTTCCCTTCCGTTCTAAACTTAGGGAACTCAGGAATGCAGAAGGGGGCAAAGGAGACCATCACAATGTGCTTCTCATCTCCATGGCCTCCTGCTCGGGACCCTAGATAACCCCCTCTGAGCCTCACACTGGAAGAGAACTGGGCCTGAGCTGTAGGTGGACACTTCGCAGCATTTATTCAAATTTAAAATGAGCACACCCTTGGGGCGCCCGGGTGGCTCAGTGGGTTAAAACCTCTGCCTCCGGCTCAGGTCATGATCCCAGCGTCCTGGGATCGAGTCCTGCATCGCATCGCATGGGGCTCTCTACTTGGCAGAGAACATGCTTCCCCCCTCTCTCTCTCTGCCTACTTGTGATCTCTATCAAATAAATAAAATCTTTATAAATAAAATAAAATAAAATGAGTACACCCTCAAAGGTGCCTAAAGAGTTTGGGATAAGGATGTTCATGGCAGCGTTCCGTCATTCAACAAATATTTATTAAGCTCCGTGCTAGGTGCTGGGGAACCAGCAGCAAATGAATCAGGGCAAGTTCTCTCTTTCCTGGAGCCAACATTCTAGGGGGAGAGACAGTAACAAGCAAGCAGACAAATAATGAAATGAATTAAAGCGCAAACGTCTCTGAAGACTGTAGACCAGGGAGGGGCTTTTGATACGAGGTGAGGACAGCTTATCTGAGTTGAGGCCTGAAGAACAAGAAGGATCCAGTGGCGGGAAAGGTTTGGGGTGGTCCTGGCAGGGCCCAGGAAGGGCAAAGGCCTGGGGTGGGGAGTGGAATGGGAGGCCAGTACAGAGGGGCGCGGCTTTGCAGGCCACCGAAGGGCTTTGGTTTATTCCCTTGCACTGCGTGAAGAATTCAGGCACAGGAGGGACCTCGTTGAGCTGGGGGCTGTGGGGGGGAGGCCAGCAAGGGTCCGAGAAGCAGGGACAGGTGGGAGGAGGCTCCTGGGTGAGAAGGGCTGGTGGCCGGGGCCCAAGGGGCGGCCATGCGCGGAGGGGGCAGCCGGTGGGTGCTCAGTGCCTCTTGTCAACTTTTAAGGCTTTTTATTGAGAAGAACAAAGAGCAAAGTACCCAACTCGGGAAGCGTGCAGCTCAATGAATTTCCACAAAATGATCGCCTCCTTGTCATGAGCCCTCAGACCAAGAAACACAGAGCTGGACTGGCTCCCTTTTAAGGACAGAGCCGATAGGGTTTACTGTGGTGTGAATGTGGACAGCAAGAGAGAATGAGGCTTCGAAGAGGATCCCAGATTGTGCCCTGAGCAAAGGGAAGCGTGGAAGCGCCCCTGCCTGAGGTGGGGGCGGCTGGAGGGCGGGCGGAACGAACCGGAGTCAGTGCTGGAGACTTTGAGTCGAGACACTTCCTGGTGTCCAGTAAGGTCAAGCAGGAAGTTGAACACATCGGGTCTGGGGTCCCGTGGAACGTTCTGGGCTGGAAAGAATCTCCTTACAGGGTGATGCGGCCCCGACTTGGATACACACCACTGTTGCAGGCCACAAGGGCTGTGCCCCTGGGAAGAGTTGCGACAGAGAATGAATGAACCAGCAGGCGGGCTCGGGGACTGGATGCTGACCTCTGATTTCCTCCGCCAGCCCCGTTCTGCCTGCTGACGCTGCTGCTGCTGCTGCCCCTCCGTCCGGGGGCCCCCGTCTCCCCAGCTGAGCCCATCCGTCAGGCCTACAGCCTGGCCCTCTACATGCAGAAGAATACGTCAGCGCTGCTGCAGACTTATGTGAGTGACACGGGGCACAAGCAGGGGACAAGGGCAGAGGGACACCGCCCTCCTGGCCCAGCCCCGGGTAGCAGAAGCAGAGCAAGGTCAGGAGACGTTTCCTCCACGAGTCCGAGGGTTCAGGGGCTCCGTGCACTAGAGACTCACTCCAACACTGTCACTGATGGTGGGTGACCGTGGGCTAGTTGTTCCTTCTCTCTCTCCGTCTCAGCTCCCTCACCTGCAGGATGGAATCGGGGTCCTGCTTTTGCTCACCTTTCAGGACCATTACAAGACTCAAAGGCGGCACAGACAGAAAGACCTCATGCTGGGTGCTTACCTGGGCCCGATGCTGCACTAGGCACGCGTCCCCTTCCCCCACAGATGCCTCAAACAGTTCGGAGAGACGGAGTCAGAACCAGATACGGAAACTGAGTCTCAGAGAGGGCGAAAACTTTGCTCAAGGTCACACAGCTAAATCACTGGCAGCACCAGGATCTTAACCCTGGTCTGTGGCATTGAAGCCAATCCTACCCGCTCCCCCCCACCCCTGCTGTCTAGCAGCTCAGACTAGCAGCCTGCCAGCTGAATCTGACCCACAGGTGTTTTCTGTTTGGGCCATGATACACCTGTTCAAGTTTTGAACACGACTGCCTGTCTCCAACAAGCGCAGGGACACTCCTGGCCCCTACCCCATCTTAGTTCTGCCTTTTTCCCCAAGTTACACGGTCTGCCTAGCCCTTAGAGGCCCCAGGATTTGTGACTCTCCATAGTACTATATTCCAGGCCCATGCGAAGTTACTAAATGTAGTCTCTAGTCCTGTAACTGCCGCCATTCCCTGGTTAGCTTTGGGTACCCTGAGTCAGTTTCTTCACCTGTGAGATAGGAACGGAGGACTAGCTGGTCTATCAATTTGGGGATTTATCAGTGGGCATCAAGATTCTATAGGTCCAGGTTTGTGGAGGCCAGAACTTTAACGGAGAAGGCACTCAACTAAATTTAATAATGTTAACAATTATTTATTAATGATTATAATCAAATTAATAAGCTTAAATAACTAAATGCCACAAATAAAAAAGAACCATAGAGACTCTAATTACACTGTCATTTCTTTAGACTGAAAATAGTATAATAAATGATACAATCATAGTGTTATGATATTAATATATTATAAACAGTGGCTTACCGTGCCCTTACTGTATGCCAGGAGCTGTGCTAGGTGAAGTGCTCTCTACGTAGCACTTCTTATGTTTGCACAAGAATACTGATGCATGGGAGTTACTGATGCATGGGAATTACTGATGCATGGGAATTACTGAAGCTGTGATTCAAAGTGGTACAACTTGTACATGAAACTGGGCCATTACAGGTCAGTTCTAGTCCTAGCCCAGGCTCTGTGCTAGGAGATGTCCACCAGCTCCCCCTGGGAAGATGTCAGATGTGAAGCCAGGGGGAGCCCCAGGGGCCCACTTCAGTCCCTGCACTCCTGTCTCTGTCTCTCGTGCAGCTCCAGCACCAGGGCAGCCCCTTCAGTGACCCTGGCTTCTCAGCCCCCGAGCTTCAGCTCAGCAGCCTGCCTCCTGCTGCCGTCTCCTTCAAGACCTGGCATGCCCTGGATGACGGGGAGCGGCTGAGCCATGCCCAGGGGGCCTTCCTGGCCTTGACCCAGCACCTCCAGCTCGTGGGGGACGACCAGCGAGACCTTAACCCTGGCAGTCCCATCCTGCTGGCTCAGCTCGGGGCTGCAAGACTCAGGGCCCAAGGCCTGCTGGGCAACATGGCTGCCATCATGACCGCCCTGGGCCTGCCCATCCCCCCTGAAGAGGACACTCTCGGGGTTGTCCCCTTCGGCGCCTCAGCCTTTGAGAGGAAATGTCGAGGCTATGTAGTGACCCGGGAATACGGCCACTGGACAGACCGAGCTGTGAGGGACTTGGCTCTGCTCAAGGCCAAGTACCCTGGATAGGGGAGGCGGGACGTCCTGTCAGGCTGCCACGCTTCTTTCCCAGTGGACTCTTCTCTGCCTTGCTTCTTGGCAAGAAAGGAGACACAGCGTGTCTAGCAGACAGGGGGTGTATATTTGGGGATATCACCTAGGAGGTAAGCCTCAAGTCCCTTTTGCCTGGGCCCTTCCTGCCTAGGTCCTATGGCCTCCCTTCCGGATCTGGGGGGGGGGACTCTGTGCATATCATTTTGTGGGTTCTCAATCCAGGGGTCCTGGCTGCCCACATCCTGGGTGGAAAGAAGCATCTTTTTGAAGAGGCTTCACTTTGCACTCTGCAGGGAGAGGACAGTGGGTCTCCTTCCTGGGCTCTGCTTCAGACCGTCCTGCTCCTGGAAGTTTGCAGAGTCTTCTTGTCTCTACCTCACTTCCTGTGGGAAGCGGTGTGCTTTCTGAGCAGAGACGCCTCCCTTCTTTGGAGTTCATTACCTCCCCGAGTCTACCTCCCTGCCTAGGCCCTCCGTTCCAACTTCCCATTTTGAGAGACTTCACTTCGTGATCAACGGCAGTCCGGCTGAAAAGTCAGGACTCCTCCAGATGTTTACTGCTCGGGACACATCCACTTCCTGTTCTAGAGCGACTGATGTTATCCTTGGCCTGGGGGCATTTGTGAAACTCCTATTTATATTGTGTGGCTTTGGGGTATGTCTGGGAGACCAGGCTGGGGCCCAAGGATCCTATTCTCCTCAAAGGTGTCTGGCCATTGTCAACAACTATATATACTGGTAACGTTAGTGTTCTTTTTATTTTTAAACATTTTATTTACAAAAAATTAATTTATTCTCCGAAATAAAACTCTTTTAAGCTGCCGATCTTTTCTCTCCATAGACCTGGCTTGGGGGGCGGGGAGGTGCAGGGACACAGCAGAAGAGCAGGAGGAGGTAGAGGGAGAAGGAAGTAGGGCGCGTCCAAAGGGCCCGATGGGGCAGGGAGCACCGCAGGGCGGTGACGCTGCGGGCAGGGGGCGGGAATTTGTCTGAAGTAGCCCTGCCCCTCGGCCAGGAAAGGCCAGAGCGAGGCCCGTGCTCCCATGGGGCCAAGGAGAGCCCAGAGACGGAGGAAAGGGAGACAGAGAGGTCGCCCAGAGATGGGTGAAGGCGGAGATCCAGGAGAGCCGAGGCAGGCCCAAGCCACGGGGAAGACGGGAAAGCAAGAAAGTGATGGCCACGGGAAGAGGCAGGCGCACGGAGGTCCGCGAGAGACACGAGGGCACACGAAGCAGAGACAGAGATGGAGACAGTCGGGGCTCCCCAGGAAGCCACAGAGACGGAGACGCAGAGCGGCGGACGGCGGGCTGCAGCCCCGCGCCCCGCGCTCAGGCCGGGCCCCCGGGCACCAGCTGGCCCAGGTCGCCCTCGGTTCGGCTCACCCACTCGCGGTAGAGGCCGCACACGCGGAGCCCCAGCACCTTGGCAGGGAAGACGCCCGCGTCGGGGGCGGCAGCGGCGGCGTTGGTGGCGACGACGGCGGGCTCGGGCCGGGGCCCGCGGGTCTCGTCGGCACCCAGCGCCGCCAGCACGGCCTCCACCGCGGCGCCCAGGGCCCGGGCCTGGCGCGCCGCCTCCTCCAGGCGCAGCAGCAGGCGCGGGGCGCGCGGGTTCAGCTCGGCCTGGCGGCGCCGCACCACGTCGAGCAGCGGCGGCAGCGCGGTGAGCGCCGCGGCGTCCAGCCGCAGCCGCTCGGGGGCGGGCAGGCCCGCGTGGCCGGGAGCCGGGGCGCTCAGGCCGGCCACCGGCAGCCGCGGGGGCGAGAAGCCGGGCAGCCCGAAGGGGTCTCCCTGGTGCTGCACCTGCGGAGACACGGCCGTCAGTGGGGGGCGGGGGCCGAGGCGCGACGGGACCTCTGCACGCCCCCTCCTCCTCCTCTCGCGGGGGCCTCGGTTCACCCCTCCCGATGACGCCTTCCTCGCGGCAAAGCTGTTGTGTTTGAGATTCTCCGAAACAACCACGACCACAACCACCACAACAAGTGGGCTTTGCACCAGCGCCTGTTTCCTCGTCTCTAAAATAGAGACGACGGGGCGCCTGGCTGGCTCTGTGGGTTAAAGCTCTGCCTTTGGCTCGGGTCATGATCCCAGGTCATGATCCCAAGGTCCTAGGGCCGAGCCCCGCATCGGGCTCTCTGCTCGGCGGGGAGCCTGCTTCCTCCTCTCTCTCTGCCTGCCTCTCTGCCTGTTTGTGATCTCTGCCTGTCAAATAAATAAATAAAATCTTTTTTAAAAAGTAGAGACGAAGTAGCAACTTAATAGGATACCCATGAGCATGTTAAAATGGCTCAGGCAAATGCTGGCCCCCTGGGGAGCACAGTGGATGTTAGCGATACCCTTGATGCTATCTTACAACCCTGACTCCACCACTTGCTAGCTGTGCAGCTGCATGCGAAACCATCTATCTCCCTTCTCCGAGTCGGCCTGGTCATCTGGGATCGGTCCGGCCTGACTTTCCACCAGGGATCTCCTGAGAATCACAAAGATACTGGCAGAAGCCTGGTCCGTCTCACCAACCCCAGCCCCCATCCCTCAACACCTCTGTACCTGCCTGGCACACAGCAGAGGCTCAATGAATAACTGTTGTATGAACAAACACATTAAAGGAGATTTGTAATTTGTAAAAATGCCACAACAATACCATTTATCCTTTTCTAACATCTTGTCTCTGGATTGGCACTGTTTGCTGCTTTAAACCCTATTCCTAATCTTTCCAAATACGTATGATGATTATGATAATGCTGATTTTACAAATGAGGATATGGAGGCTGAAGAGGTAAACTGACTTGCCCTAGGTCCGCCTAGGAAAGGACAGAGCTGGATTTTTTTTTTAAGATTTTATTTTATTTATTTGACAGACAGAGATCACAAGTAGGCAGAGAGGCAGGCAGAGAGGGAGAGAGGAGGAAGCAGGCTCTCCGCCAAACGGAGAGTCTGACGCGGGGCTCGATCCCAGAACCCTGGGATCATGACCTGAGCCGAAGGCAGAGGCTTTAACCCACTGAGCCACCCAGGCGCCCCCCGAGCTGGATTTTGAACCAAAGTTCATAGCACCACAAAGTTAGTTCTTTCTATTATCCCACTTTCATAACTGTTACATCATTATTTTTTCATGTTACCATTAGTGCCCAAGGTCAAGTAAGTTAGCAGGCCTACGGTCTCTTTGATTCAAAACTATACCCTCCTTCCATTACACCAGAGTAATTGATGGAAATACCCTCTTCCTTGGGCAAGGCCCTATGCCCAACCAAAGACATTGGTAAATTCCCCTCCTCTGTTACAGTCCCCTTTTGGGCTAGAATTTTTTTTTTAAAGATTTTATTTATTTATTTGACAGAGAGAGATCACAAGTAGGCAGAGAGGCAGGCAGAGAGAGAGAAAGGAGGAAGCAGGCTCCCTGCTGAGCAGAGAGCCCGATGCGGGACTCGATCCCAGGATCCTGAGATCATGACCTGAGCCGAAGGCAGAGGCTTTAACCCACCGAGCCATCCAGGCGCCCCTTTGGGCTTGAATTTTAGCCTTAAATTGAAACCCTTCTTGGTCTCTCTGCATAGCGTAGGTAGAAGAGTTCACAACTCATCTTCTTAAACTGTCTC